>NC_090940.1:44920705-45545705 GCF_040938575.1 Ambystoma mexicanum
GAAGACTGCCATTATAATTGCAATCTTTAAAAAAGGGGATAGCCTAAAACCAATAAATTATAGAACAATCACCTTACTTGACGTGCGCCAGCCCAGTATCCGGTCACTCCATCTAAACCCAAACCATTGAATGTCAAACCATCGAATTTCTTTCATTGAACTACCATTCCATCGAATGGCCATTTCGTTGAAAAAAATGTGATGGTTCCAGCGACATGTAATGGTAAGTATTAGGGTTGGGGTTTGGGCTTGGGTTGGTTTAAGACATTGGGTTGGGGCTTGGGTTAGTTTAAGGGTTAAATTAGGGTTAGGACTGGGGCTAGGGTTAGGGCTTGGGTTAGTTTAAGGGTTAAATTAGGGTTAGGGTTGGGGCTTGGGATAATTTAAGGGTTAAATTAGGGTTAGGGTTGGGGCTGGGTTAAGGTTGGGGCTAGTGTTAGTTTAAGACATAGGATGGGGGCTTGGGTTAGTTTAAGGGTTAAATTGGGGTTAGGGTTGGGGTTAGTTTAAGGGTTAAATTAGGGTTAGGGCTGGGGTAAGGGTTGGGGCTTGGGATAGTTTAAGGGTTACATTAGGGTTAGGGCCAGGGTTAGGGTTGGGCCTGGGTTAGGGTTAGGATAAAACAAAAAGATTAAAACGTTACAAGGGGCTGGCCAGTGCTGAGATTTCAGCACTGGACAGCAACATATAACGTTTTAAAGCTACACAAAAATGCATGAAAATGCTACTTTTTACATGTAAAAGTGCATTTCCATTGAAACCAGTCTATGTATATTGTCGATGGACTGGTTTCGATGGAATTGCACTTTTACATATAAAATATCGGGGCACTGGCCGTCCGCTTTCACTCACACATCTCTATGAATATGTTTGGATCAGTCAGTAGACGGAGGAACTGTTATATTTTTACTTTTTTAGATCAGGCAGTAATAATAGATCTGTTAATGTGTATGAATAGCTAATGCAAAGAAATATTTATTAGAATTTCTTTTCTTTTTTTACAGTTATAACAGTTTGACTAGCTTATAAAATACTCCCATTGGGAATGAGATTTACATGTTTACTCCCTAAAAAATAATTTTACTCACAACTTAAAATAATCAGTACTCCCAATTCAAAATCTTATCTGGAGCACTGACGTGAGCAGTAACATCTTTTTGTCAATAGTTTTGGATTTCCTAAATGATTGGATGAAACAATCTGTCAGTGTTTAGACGAGGTCTAGGAACCGAGGTAAATGGCTTCCTGCTCACTCTTCTGATTAAAACGATGAAATGGGTCAAGGAACCCCTCTATGTCCTTTGTTGACCTGTCGCCGGCTTTCCACTGGGTCAGCAGAGACATTTTATGGGAAAACTGCAACTTTGAGCAGATCGCTTTTGGAAATCTGAATATCTTTACACTCAAATAACAAAATGAAGGTGCGTCTGAAAAGTCAGGGTAAATTATCTAAACCTGTATTAACTAACAGAGGGGTGTCTCCTGGCGCCTGTACTTTTTAATCTCCATCTTTCTGACTTAAGCGTTTGGTTATTTCAGGTTTAGGCCTTTCCACCTCGTTTAGGCTCTCTGCCTTTTCAATGCCTTACGTACGCTTATGATTTAGAAATATTTGACCTCACAGCAATAGGATTACAGCGTTTCTCTAAATGTCCAGGGCCAATTCATGGAGGTTCATGAGATAGCAATTAACGTGCAGAAGACGAAAATTATGATCTGTGAAGTTGGTAGGAAGAAATCTTTTGTGTGGAAGATTAATGGGTTGAAACTGGATATTGCAGATCTATATTTATATCTGGGCTTCACCATTTATAACCGACAAAGGAAAAAGAGCACAACTGAAGAGAACTCATGTTATACTTGGCACATTTTCTCTTTTACTGGTAATCGCCCATTAATTAATTAAAACGTTACAAGGAGCTGGCCAGTGCCGAAATTTCAGCACTGGACAGCTCCATGTAACGTTTTAACGTTACAAAAAATGCATTGAAATGCTATCTTTTACATATAAAAGTGCATTTCCATTGAAACCAGTCCATTTATATTTTCGATGGACTGGTTTAGATGGAAAGGCACTTTTCCATGTTAAAGATAGACTGTCGATGCTTTGGCATTAGATGCTTTGTTTTCGATGATTTGGTGTGTCGACCCTTTTTTTTCGATGCAATCACTATAAACTGGGTGTTATGTCTGCCAAACTGTGTTCCCCTCCCTATATAAATCGCCAGGAACTTGACCTCTCATTTATCAAAACAAGGCTGGAGGGAGTGGAAGGCTCTATGTTTTTATAGGAAGATGAGGTCCCCCTCCTTTGTCCTCTTCGTTTAATAAATTACATTAATGAATAATAATAGTACATGTTGCCTTTTGGATTGGGTAAATTCCTGTGAGTCTCTGCTGCAAGACTTGGATCGCTCGGTTGAAACTCTCAATTTGCTGCCGCAAAAAATAAAAAAAGCTCCCTGGAAAGGGATTGGGTGAGTACCAGTGAGATAAATAAAAAAAATGCATTATATCAAGATCTGCCCCCAATCATGAAGCCTAAATTTAAAAGCAAGTTGAATTGTATATTAAAAAGTACCCTTGCCATACTTGGACGAAAACATTTCTACGATTCCGATGACATTTGTTGTCTACTATGGAGGTTGAGAAGGGGGAATCAAGTGATCTAAAA
The DNA here is from genome assembly GCF_040938575.1 of Ambystoma mexicanum. NCBI lineage: Eukaryota > Metazoa > Chordata > Amphibia > Caudata > Ambystomatidae > Ambystoma > Ambystoma mexicanum. Next base: position 44,923,380 of record NC_090940.1, read on the forward strand.
GAATATGCAGATATTCTACTACCGAGGGTACGATAGAGACTCTACGAGATTTATTAACGGCATGCCCCCAAACTTCAGGAATCAGGTACAAACATTTGAACACATTTGTATATAAGTATAGGTGTTACAGCGAAGAGTTTTTTTTAGTTAGCATGAGATCCTACTATGAAAGTAACCAATGCTCAGGTACATAGACGAAATTCTGATGTAACTTTGGCTTTTCTGGAATATCATATACGTCTGAATTGAATTTGGAGATTAATTGTATTTAACTGTGTTAACTGTTCTGCAAGACTGAATTTGGGAGTTACGCATGGAAATATTTTATGTTTGTACATTTTGTATAGTTTTAATGTGTAAGGTTTTTCTTTTAAAATCATGAACACAATAAAACAAAATTTTAAAAAAGAAGGGAGAATAACAAGTTACTTACCCATGGGAAAGTTCTTTCGACTGGATGTTCCTCCAACGTATTCCTCATCTTTGACATGTAGTGTCCACAGCGCGGCTGCTTCGGAAATTTTCCAGCAGAGGGCGCCCTGCGTTGATGGCGTCGGGTCAATGACCCTCGAAGGCCTCCGCTGAGGGCGACGTCATCGGATGTTATAAGTAGCACGTACAGCGCCCGTAGCCTCAGATCTTGTTTTTTCCCCTTGTGTATCAGAAGTGGTCACAAAACAGGCCTGACTGTTGTCAGCCTTGTTGGAACGAAAGCTGTAATAGCATGGGAAATTCTACAGAGGGGTAGGTTGGGAGGGCAATGAGGAATACGTTGGAGGAACATCCAGTCGAAAGAACGTTACCATGGGTAAGTAACTTGTTCTTTGAATGAATTGTGTCATCCAAGGAATCTCACATCTTTGACAGACTCCCACAGCAGCATCCATGAGTATCCATGAGTGGAGGAGGGTGAAGAATTTAGTAATATTTTAAATTAAAGAGCAGAATAAAGGACTACCTTACCAAACGCCACATCAGATGCATGGGAAGTATCCAAGGAATAATGCTTAGTCAACCTGTGTATCGAAGACCACGTTGCAGCATCACATATGTTTTTTTAAGGGATCACCCCTTTGCAGGGCTGTCGACGTAGCCATGCCTCCGGTTGAATGAGCATGCAAGACCTCAGGAGGGACTTTGCCTGCCAAAGTATAGCATTCAGAAATAGTGAGGATAATCCACCTAGACAAGGTCTGTTTAGACACAGCCTGGCCTAACTTGTGCCCGGTATACCCCACAAAGAGCTGGTCATCCACTCTCACCTTGAACATTCTGGAAATATAAAAGCTCAAAGCTCTCCTAGGGTCCAACCTATGAAGCCTTTCCTCTTCCTTACTAGGATGCGGAGGAGGAGGATAGAAGGCAGGTAGCACAATTTTCTGACTGAAGTTGGACATTGAAAAGGATTAACATTCTTATCTCTGCACCAGTTGCAAAACGTATTTCAACGGCACAGAGACTTTGTTGCCGGCCTCCTGGCCGAAAGCAACACCTCCATTACGTCATCCGGGAGGTCCTAATCTTTGTATCTCAACCTTTCAGAAACCAAGCGTTAAGTTTGAGAGTCTTGACATCTGGATGGAGAACCCGACCTTCCTCTCGCGAGAGAAGATCCTCTCTTTGGGGAAGACGTATCGGAGGACAGATGGACATGTCCAGAAGGTCCGGGTATCACAATCTCCTGGCCCAATCCAGAGCAACTAGGACCAACCGGGACCTGAACCATCTTAACCTCCCGAGAACTTGAGGAATGACGGGGACTGGAGGAAACGTGTACAGTAGTGGGAATTCCCAATCCACTACGAATGCGGTCTCAAAGAGCTCCTCTCGGAGGAAATTCCTTACAGCAATACTGCTCGCACTTCCGGTTAGCACCTGTCACAAACGGATCGACTTGCAGGGTTCCCCAAAGGGCAAAGACCTTTTGAAGGACTTACTGAGCTATTTCCCACTCGTGGAAGACTACGCTCTGCCTGCTCAGAGCATCCGCCGCTGTGTTCTCCTCTCCCACCAGATGAACTGCTGCTAGAGAGATTCCTTTTCGAATTGGCCAGAACCAGCGCTGCATCACCTCTCTGCACAGTGGAAGGGACCCTACATGTCATGATGCCCGCTCCCGGGGAGCCGGTTCAAGCCCTGCGTCCCCGAAAGCGGACATCCAGTCCCCAAGGAAGAACCCAGCAACCCCATATAGGGGCCCTTTGGACAGTGTCCTGGCGCCTATGGCGCCAGGCTCATAAAAGACATCAGTCCTGGCGCCATAGGCGCCAGGCTCATTATGGAAGTGCTTGGGTGCACTTACCTGATGCAGACCGTGCTGCAGGATCCCAGCCTCCTTGAGGCCTGAAAGGAACTACTTTACCTGTGGGACTAATTTACCATCCGGGCGTGGTCGGGGAAGGATACATACCTGATTGGAGGAAGGATACATACCTGGAACTTCTTCAAAGGCTATTTAAACCCCACCCGAACAGCCACACGTGCTTTGCGTTGTTCTGCATCTAGCAGCTGGACGCTCACCGTGTCTGCTCCTGCATCCTGACTTCTGCCACTCCTGCCAGCATCCTGGATCACCTGCAAAGGAAGAGAAGAAGAGAACAGAAGAAGGAAAAGTCCTTACCTGCTAAATCCGCATCCCGGAGACATCTCGCCGACAATCCTAAAAAGGAAGACTTATTTAAAAGCTCATCGCGTCGATCGCTGCAGCACCGCATTCCACTCACCCTTACAGGGCACCTCCATGTTCAGCAGCGATCATCCGGATTCGCAATCACGCCCCAATGCCTAGGGAGAAAAAGACCAGAACAAAAGGTGAGAGAGAGAAGGGAATAAGGAAAGCTAAATCTCCATGTTAAGACTTACCTGTTGATTCATTCCCTCTTCATTTCGGGTCCGCGCCGCATCCTGGCATTTCCGGACCCCGGCCCCTAAGGGGAAAAAGAGACATCAGCGTGAATGAAAAGACATTACCAAAAAACGCTCATTAAAAGACTTACCTGATTTCTACAAGGATTTCACCTCTCATCTCGGGTCGGTGCCTGTTCCCCGGCATTCCGTACCCTGGCCCCTATGGGGAAAAAGACACTAGCATTAGTACATTAATGCATGGACGCAAGGGGAACCTCTTATCAAAAAAACTTACCTGGAAGCCAAGCAAGTTTGGTTCTCACCAATCTGAAAATCCAGTGAAGTAACTGGATACCAACGCGCCCCTGCATCAGAAGCAGGATGGAGAGCTTGTCCTTCCAGACCCTAAGGTGAGACGCTACGAGGAATCACAGAAGGGTTTCGAGGAGGGTGAGAGGGGAAAGTGGGAGACTAAATGCATTACCCCGCAGACAGATAATCCCCTATTTTCGCCTACAGAAGGATACTTCTGCGAGCCAGACAAACCAGATTTGGGGGCCCGGTCCAGTCCGTCTTCCGAACCCTGCGCATCACCTTAGAAGAGGTCACAGCAGCGCGAACCAGGCCAGCGCCTCCGTGGGAGTCAGTTGAGTGTTACACTACACCCCCTCTATTGTTGAGGTAATGCATGGCCACCGTGTTGTCCGTCATTATCAGGACATTTTTTCCCCTGACAGACGGCAGGAAAGCCTTCTGGTGCTAGCCTGATTGCTCTCAGCTCCAAAAGATTGATGTGACCAACGACCGCTGATGGTCAAATCGTTGGTGTGAGCTCCCCAACCTGTGATGAAGCGTCCATCACAACAGTTACCTCCAGCCATGCTTGCCAAAAAGGCTCTCCCTTCATGAGGTGGTCCTCGCAGCCCCACCACAGAAGATCCTGTGAGACTTTGACCGGAACCTGAAGGAGATCCGACATCTTGGCTGAGAATTGGGACCACTGAGTCCTGAGCGCCCATTGAAGGGACCTCACTCTCAGACGGACCTCTGGCACCAGAAAAATGCAGGATGCCATGAGGCTGAGCAACCTTAAGAATTCGAAGGCCGGAAGACCATGGGCAGTCTGCAACTTGGTTACCATCTGGAGAATGTTCTGATCCCTCACCTTGAGTGGCGAGCACTTCCCCAAGGACGTGTCTAATACAGCCCTGATGTAATGAAGCTGTTGGGAAGGTGCAGTTTCAAAATGTATTCTGCAGATGGCAATTAGGGTCTTTTTCCTTTTTATTAATAAGCCACTAGTTGAAATTATATTTAGGGGGCATTTTCATGGCGGTCCTGGTAGACTTAAAACCTGCACTTGGTCAACTCAGTAGTCACACTCTTGTCTTGAAATTGAGGGAGAAGCCCAGTCTGTGAAGGGAGTGACAGGTAACGCTGAGATGATGCAAGGCTTGTTCGGGAGAACGTGCCCTGATCAGCCAATCGTCCAGGTAGTGGTAGGCGTGAATCCCCCCCTCCCCTGAGATGTGCTGCCACTACCACCGTCAGTTTGGTGAAAACCCTCAAAACTGAAAGTGTGAGCCGCCAATGGCAAACCTCAGGTATTTCCTGTACTTGTGATGGATCGGCACATGAAAATAAGCATCCTGAAGGTCCAATGGCACCAACCAATGCTGAAGTTGGAGGGCCTGAAGGATCTGAGAAAGAGTGACCATCTTGAATTTGTCCTTCCCGAGGAACTTCAAGCATCTCAAGTCTCAGTCCCCCGTCCTTCTTAGGAATCAAAAAATAAGGGGAGTACCAACCCTTGTTCCTCTCCACTACAGGCACTGGTTCTTTAGCGCCTTTCTCTAGCAGGGTTAATATTTCCTGCACAAGGAGCGGATCTGGAACCCTCAAAGGGTGTACTCCCAGTGGGGTTTTGTGAGGCTTCCGAAGAAAAGGAAGGCAGTACCCGTGGGCTATTGTTTCCGGAGCCCAAGCATCGGAGGTAATGCCTTGCCATTCTTCCAGATGCTGAGACAGCCTGCCTCCCACCGGTAAGCAGTGACCGAAGGCCTCAGAGCAGTTTTGAAGCAGCGGTAGCAGAGCCTGATGGCAAAGAGGCTGCTGCTTGAGCGGCTTTGGCACCTCTACCTCGTCCACCACGTGGAAACTTACATTGGCCTCTTTGACTGGCCCTTCCTCTCGCCTTTCCAAATGAGAAGTAGTAACGAAAGGAGCTACCCCTCCATTGCTGTCCACTAGAATGAAAAGGCTGAGGCTGCCTAACAGCTGCGCCCAAATTCTCAGCGGCTGCTTTAGAGGTCTGCGCCTTTTCAAGGCTCTCGTCAGCCTTGCTGCCAAAAATGCGAGACCCGTCAAATGGCATGTTGAGTAGTCTTAACAAGTCGAGCCTGCACATCCGCAGCAAAACAAGACTTCCGCAACCACGCAAATCTGCATATTACAGTGCTCGTAGCCATAGACCTGACACTGTCTGCAACGTCCAACCCAGACTGAAGGGATTCACAATTGGCTTCCTTGCCATCTTTAACAATAGCTAGGAAGCCCTCCCTTTCTTCCCCTTTGGGAATATGCTCAGCCGCCATTGATATGCAATCCCACCGAGTGTATGAAAATCATGCTAAGGCACAAGAGGAGCTGGCCGCCTTCAACGCCATACTCCCAGCTGAAAATACCTTGTGTGCCCAACCATCCATACGCTTATCGTCCCTATCAGGATGGGATGGTAGGGTACGCAGCCTGTTTCGAGGTAGCCGTGGTTGCCTGGACCACCAGACTCTCGGGAGTGGGGTGAGATGACAGATAGCCAGGGTCGCTACTGGACAGGCAGTATTTACTCGTGAGAGATTTGTTCACCGCCGGATTCGTTTCCGAGGTTTCACAATTTTTTGCAACCCTGTTCTGCAGAGCCACATGAAATGGCAAGATGGGATCTGTAGGCAGAACCTGATCCAAAATGTCTAAGATCCTCCTGATCATATGGGGCAGTAGGCCAGGCCCAGCCCAAATACTCCACTACTCTCGACATAAGGCATCGGTAAAATGAGTCAGTATGCTCCCCCGGGGAAGGCCTGCAAACTCCAGCTCTGGAGAAGTGTCAATACCACTGGCATTGAGCAAGGAATCACAAAGATCCTGCATCCTACTCTCCTCTGAGATGAGGCACTCGGGTGCATTAGAAGCCCCAAACTGGAGCCCAAAAGGCGCCTCACCCTCATCAGACTGTTTCTCCTCCTCAAAAATGGAGGTGACGGACTTAAAAAAAAAGTCTTTCTTAGGTAGAGGAGTAAACCTTTTCTCAGGCAATTCAGCCAGAGGCTTCAATGTCGATGACGTGGGCTTAGATGCCACTTTTTTTTTTTTTTTTTTTTTTTTTAGGAGGTTCTACCGTCACCATGGGGTGTGCCAGCAAAAATGGCACCGACGGCGCCAATGTCGGTGTCGACAATGGTACCGAAGGTATCAAGGGTCTAATCAGGATGGAGGACCTGACAGTCGTGGCGTGGGTGGGGTCGACGACTTCAAGGGCAGGCACTGAGGATTTGGACGGCTTCGGGGGAGATGAAGACCATGACCTGTCTTCACGTTTCGAACGATCCTTATGCACCTTGTCCGAACGAGGCCACAAAGGCTCTCGATGAGGATTGCGCTGGGTACTTGGGCTCGAGAGCATCTGGCCGAGACATTCCCTGCCAGCTTGAACAGAAGGCACGGACGGGGCCTTGCCCTGTTTCTCAAACATGTCAAGCATTTTCACCCGGAAAGCTTCCCACTCCGCGGGAGACGAATGTTTGGAAAGGCAACTCACCCTCTCAGGGCTGCCCCCCGAAGATGATGAGGAAGGCCACCAGCGGTGCCTATGCCTCGAGCAGTCCGACGAGTGGCGGGAACCACTCCGGGACCTTGAGTGCTTCGCTTTCTTCCTCTGAGGAGAGTCACCTCTATACCAATATTCCCTCCAATTATTTTTCTCTAAGTGCGAAAATGATTTTTCTTTGTGCGCACATGATTTTCCCTGTGCGCATATTCAAATGAATAACGATGTAAGCCACTTTTTAAGCATGCGTAGTTAGTGAGATACCATCTCTGAAGAGTTTGGAAGGCAATTTCCCGTTCCCAACCACCGCAATGCTTTACAAATCATTGTAAAAGGAGCATCTTACAACTCTTTTTCTAAAAATATAGGCTAAATAAAAATGATTCTATATCTGATTATAAGGAGAGCTTATCAACCGGTCCAAGCCTTCAAGATATGTCATAGTACCTAACAAAAGTACTCCTGCTCATAGAGAGAAATACGTGTATGCACAAAAAAACCTTTGCATGCTCAGGATAAACAATAGGTTTAGTCGTGGCTACTCAATTGTCAGCACGGCTCAGAGACAATACAGAAATTGCTTAATGCCATTGGGAAACAACTCATGTTTATGACAAAAACAAGTATTGCTAGTCACTGATGTGGTTGTCAAAAATGCAGACATTATGCAATTTTTGAAAATTGAATAATTGTAACTGAAAGGAATGTGTCAGAAAACATGCCAATAAGAGTTCATGTGCCACTTTAATGGAGTAATTCAAGAGCCAGGAGAAAATGCCTTTCATAATTTGTGCAAGGACAATAATTGCATCATAATAACTGCACCACAGAATATGGTGATCTGAATTCCTGGGCCTCTGCTCACTATCCACATTATGTTGGTCTGCGAGTTCTGACAACATTTACTCAAAACCGGCCTTAAAGCTAGGAGGCATATACACCATCCATTTTACTCCCTAAAAACATGGCAGTGTGCCAAACAAAAACAGGAAACCATGAACAAAGAGTAATCTATTCCCTGCTTCTACCCACAATGTTCCACTGACATCTTTTCGAATCAATGACCAGCAGAGCAGTGCCATTGGTAGAAACTCGAAAAATATTACTGCCCGATCTCAAAAGTAATTATACGGGGAAATAACATATTTTAATAAGCATGAAATATCCCTACTGAAAAAGCCAACTACTTTCTTACCCCCTGAAAAATCTTTTGATTCAAGTATGGAGTAAAATTGTATACAAACCCTGCTTGTAACCCTGACATAGGAAGTGAAATTACAGCTTATAGTTTTTACCACACTTGCTCAACACAGCTTAGACAAAAATCAACAAGACCTTTACCAAGGTTTCTTCTGGAGCCTCATTGAAGAACATTACATATTTGCCCTTTAAGTCCACAGTAGCAATGCTCACAGGTACAACATATTGAGTACCTTCTTCTTTAACTAGGGACGCCTCCTCTAAAATGCACTGTTATCATTTGAACAAGATGCATGGGGATGCTAGAGGCAATAAATGCAAACCCATGATTATATTGAAAAGCCCTCAGCAGCTGAGCATAGACAGAACAAGAAGGGGCAGTTTCCTAGACTATTAATATTGTTGCCTATTCTTTAGCAAACAAACATGTCCTTCACTGTACTGCCAAAAGATCTGATTTGGTTGTTGAAAGTTGCTGACTTGTTCTTCACCCTAAGGGGGTGTTCTCCTGTTCCCTTCCACCCGTTCTCCTCCCAGGCTCCTGTACTAGCCTCCAATATTAGTTGACAGGACTCTGTAAAAAGTGAGGGATTGTAGCAGTAAAACACTGGGATATTTGCATACCTACAATACAATGCAAGCAGATCCAATTTAAAGCCTCACAATGATATTATGTGGAGTTTAAGAAAATGTCATAAGTCTGCATGTGCACAATTACTATGAAGTACATACAAGATTGTTTGCAACATACCCCACCTTTCAATTGTTGGGTAGGATTATACAAGTGCTCAGTGAACCCATTCTTGTATAGCAGCGAGTTAACATATCATTTGTTATGGTCTATGCTCCATGCAACTCTGAACATTATGGCAGAGTCCACACCAATTATCCCTTGCAGGCCAAGTAAATGATATTGCAATGTTGGTCGCCACCTATAGGGTAATGTCAACAATGCTAAAGTAGTGAGTTTAATAATGCTTTAGGGGGGCTTTTCAAAGTGCTTGTGTGACATATGTTCAACAAATGGGAAGCATGGGATGAGGTTACACATCCTAGTAGACTGCTTACTTAGAGTCAGTATCAAATATTTGAGTTGAAACTTGGGTTACATAATGTGGGTAATGTTTTTGCTAAGGCACCATGAGTAACAGAAATTCACGTACTCGAACGTCATTCATATTATAACAAACATAAAACAAGGCTAGTATCCAAGTCTGGTAACCTTTGCAGAGCGAAGGTAGGCAGAGTCCATGTTGTCTGGTAATATCAGAATGCGGTCTTGGGCGGAGTTGGAGTCATGTGGTAGAATGAAGTACAGGAGTCATCAGTGGGGAGGGGTGATATGTGCAGGCATATCTTAACTATATGTTCTGTTCATGGAACCACTTTTCATATTCTTTTTTAACCTCTTGTCTGTGTATTCTGTTTTTAGGTTTTTAAAGTCAAGCTTGTATAGTAGGGCAATGTAAAAAGGTTATACCAGAATATCAAGAATAGTTGGTATAATTTATCTTCATTTTGAGAGAAAGCAAATATTAGCTAGCTGCTGTGGATTGTCCATTATTACATCTTTTTGAATAGGTGGGAATTGTCTGCGCTGCTGAAATTCTTTTGAGCGGCACCCAGAAGGAAGCTGGGGAAGCGCACATGCTCACAGCATAGAGGGAACATTGATCCTGAACTATGCTGATGACACCCGGATCCTTATTCCTCTGACAGGTGACTATGCCAAGGACTTAACCCTGATTAACAGAATCTACCTTATCATTCAGGCATGGATGGCCACACATGGTCTTTGCCTGAATGATGGAAAAACAGAACTCCTCCTTCTAGCCACTCCCATCAACATTTCCAAATCAGGTGAACAATATCGATCATTTAATAACGATGGCAACATCATAAAAGTAGCCAGTGAACTAAAAACATTGGGTTTTTACCTAGATTCCTCCCTACATTTGAGAAAACAGGTCAGCGCTACAGCTTCGGTAAGTGCCTACACCTGCACGCTCATTCAAGCATGCAAACCCTTTCTCACCACTAAAAGCTGCATCAGTCTGGCTAGAGCCCTAATATTATCGAAAATGGACTACTGCAACAGACTATATCTTGGGGCTAACAAATACATAATGAAGAAACTGCAGATCCTGCAGAATAACGCTCTTAGGACAGTCTTAAGCATTCATCGTAAAGAACATATCTCCTCCATAAGAAGAGACCACAACTGGCTCTCTATTAAAGAAAGAATTCAACCTAAAACCGCATCCCTCACATACAAATGCCTCAATAACTCAGCCCCAAAATATCGCTCTGATAAATAAGCCTTGAAACAATACGCCGACTTACCAGATCAGCCAGCTCGGGCTACTTACAAGTTCCCAGATACAAACTCAAAAAAGCAGGAGGTAATAGCTTCCCTGTCCTGGTCGCCCTACTTTGGAACTCTCTCGCTTCCAATTTCAGAACCATTCAATCCCTCTCCAGCTTCAGAAAAGATATGAAGAATTGGCTTATCCTCAACAATGACCCTTACTAGTGCAATGACCTTACTATGTACATATGTAATATTCTCTGTTCCCATTGTATTTATTTATGTTACTCTCTCCATACTGCCTTGTTTCTTGCAATTGTGAATAATTATGAAATTGCTTTTGTACATATTGTATATAATTTGTTGTACCTTTACTACTTCTTGTCTAAATAAGAAACTGAATAATCTTTTACTGCGCCCAGATACCTGCGGGTGAGGCGCGCATTATAAATAAACAACCGATGGAGCACACGTGAACTAAACCAGTAAAGTGTTGGCCAGTGTTTCGCGTTACACGTTTTTTAAACGAATGAGCTGATATTGAGCATTTCACCTCAAACATTTCAGAAAAAATGGGTAACAATGTAGAATTTACATGGCAGGCGACACATGAAACACCCCAATAAATGCCTGCCAGGTCACCAACAGTACAAAGGAACATTTTGTAACGTGTGTTAATGTCGTCTGTCACCAAAATAAAATCAGGAGGCCTTTCCCCTAATACATACCAGCATTCCATCACTTTCAAGCAAGTTATCCTCAAACCAGGTATGTCTCCCTTTCATGCCTTTTGTTTTCAAAGAAAATAATTAGGCTGGTATTCACAATACATGCCAGAATTTCCCCTGCAAAACACAATTTCATGCTGCTAGGGCCCCAAAAACCAGTCTGTCTCTGCAATATATGCTTGCGCCGCCACCTTTCATGCTGCTAGTGCCCAAAATCAAATCCTGCAACCTGCCGTAAAATAGGCCTACACCGACCCAGTCCTGCATTAGATGAGGCAGCTGCAGCCGTCAAGTTAAACTCAGACATGCCAACATTCTGGAGCCCCCGAGAGGGAGATTTCACAAAAGAAATCGGGAGAATGTAATTTTCCCATAGGATTGCAATGGGGTTATATTTATTTTAGGTGGGAGACAGGGAGGGTTGGCAAGCATGTAAACTGTTCCGATTAGCAGGTTCCTGCTATGAACCAAGAAGTGTGAAAACTGCCACCCAGACGGCAGAGAATGCACGGTCAAGACACTTCCACCCAGGCACCTTCAGATGAGGCAGCAGTTTGGAAAAATGTCCTGGTCCGCTGTAAAATGTCCCCATTTTTAGCTCTTTGGAGCCCTGTGGGGTGGCAAGCTACTGCACCCTCATTCGCCACATACTCACCAACAACACCAACACAAACTGCTAGAGGAAAAACCTGTAATTAAAAACTTCAAACGTCTACATCTCTCAAATCGACATCCCTCTCGAATAAACTTACAAACCTCACCAAACAACCATAGCACCTTGACAAGTCAAACACTTGAGTGCTCCCATCTGGAAACAAAACGCCTCTGGTGTACAAATCGGTACCCACCTAGAATGCACAGCAAGGGCTGGCCTTAGGGCGCCATTAGCCAGCCCCTCCCTCCTGCCATGCCAGCTCAGGGGAAGTATTTCAAGGGACCCCCACGAGCTGACACAGTGGGTGAAGGTGCAGCATGCACCCTATTAAACCAAAATGGGCCCCCGCTCTCGTGCCGACGAGAACTGGGTGCATTTTTTCACAATAGGGCACGGCTATCAAACCAGCATGGGGCAACCTTTGAAAGGCAGCCCCATGCTGGATTGTACGCCGCTCTCTTTTGAAGCTATTAACTCCCTGCTCCAGCACAGAGCAGGGAGTTAATCACTTAAATACAGCACTGCTGCACTCGAGGGATACAGAGGGAAGAGGAGTGGGGTTGCCAAATTTTGTTGACTCACCCCGGCACTGTAGCAGTGCTAAGTCTGGCCCTGTGCACAGTCATTAGTAAGATTGTTCTCGCCTCACTTTATTGTTATTTGGGACCCTCCCAATGTGTATTGCCCTTTTAAGATGGGCCATGACTGCTTCATGACTCAAGTGAATAAAGGGAGCTTCTGCAGGCACGTGGCCGAGAACGGCTACAGACTCCAGAAATGGATTGACCGAGTTTGTGTCTCATTTCAAGCCTGCAGGCGCACTCTGTGCGAGCATGGTGCCGTGGAGCCCTCTTGCCAGCGCGGGGACCAGGGTCTGCACAGGCTGGGCATGGTCCACCCTGCCCCTCCTTAAGACCGGGTGACCCCCGGCAACCCCACCCCCGAGGTGCTGTGCCTACAACCCTGGTGTTGCTGTCCCCAGCACCAATGGGGCCAGCTTGAGTGGATCGCTGGCCCCCACAACATTTATGACTTGTGCTTTCTCTCATTACTCTATTCTTTCTCGTTCTCTTCCTATGGGTCACTCCTTTTCATTCACTTTGTGTCTACTTGCACTTCACCCTCCTCTTGTATGATTCTAATCTCTGTCACCTCAACTCCCGATGGCTCTCTTTTGCATCACTCTGGCATCCCCTCCCTCTGCTTTGCACCCTGTGCTGCTTCTCCATCTCTCTCGCTATGCGTTCTCCTGCCTGCTCCCCCTCATTTACCTCTGTTTCCCCTTCAATTTAGCCCATGATTTTCACTTCCCTTTAGCTGAACTCGTTTGTGTTCATAACTGGATACCGTGTTCTCCCAGTCCCTATGCAGAGTTTTAATAACATTGGAATGGAGTGAGGAAAATAGATGTACCGTAACTAAAACTAATACAAAATACGGACTGGCCAGCTTAGCCTGCCTTCCCCCACATGAGAGCAGAGCCTGGGAGACATGGTAGATCAGCCACATCCTCCTGTGCAGCAGGGAGTGCTGTCCCCTCGCTCAGAGCCTTGTGCTGCAGACTGGTGGGGTGACAGCTGCTTCCAACCCGAGGGCTGAAGCTGCACAGTGTCTATGCGGGGCCTGGACTCGTCTGCTGCCACAGTGCATGCTGGGATCTCCCACCAGAAGCCGGGACTACTCACCGGTCTGTTTCTCTCGGATAGAGGCCGCCATCTTTCGCGCTGACTTGACGCTCGGTGACGTGGCCGCCGCCCCCACCCGGAAATGACATTTGTTTTGGTAAAACGTCAGGCTGATAGGTCGAGAGGGCAGCCGTGTGATTCAAGCCTCGCTCTGATATTTTTTTTTAATATGGGTTCAATATATGTAAACGTTCAGGGAATATGTATTTTGGGAGAAATCATAGTCACCATTTCTGTAATTAATTTCAAATATTAATTATATGTTTAACTGTAGACTTAAATAATTACACGCTTAATATTTTAGAAATGAAGTATTTCCTTAAATTAATATAAAAGAAACCTTAACTGTTAAACAAATATAGGCCTGTTACAAGTTTTCCTCCTTTGGAATTCGCACTGACGTAATATCTGTAGTATGGCGCCGGCATTAGCAACCTTGGATGGCATGATAGCCATCTTGCTTTGGGAAGGCTTCTTCCGGGTACGGGAAACCAGTGTGGTCATCTAGAAATGATATGGCTCATTTTATTCAATCAGTCACCTCTGTGCATGCAGAGGAAAACGTCTGTGTTCGAACAAGTATTCAAGGAACTGGAAAGGGGTTTGTAGGAACAAGCCAAGCCGCACAGGCAGACAGGTGCTTTATATAATAGCCAAGAAAACGATGATTTACAAAATCAATAATTTGTCCCTTTTATAATAAAAGCACTTATCTTGGGGCCAAAAGGTCATACAACATGGATACCGTTACATTTGCACACACTCGCTCACCATTAAAGGCATTTCCAAAATGCATAACTTTCAAACTTTCATTAGCCCTCGGAGAGTGAAAACACCCGATTTTGTATTTGGCGAATGAATGGCCCATTGATTCCCTTGGATGTGTGGGAAGCTTGGCGGGTGAGAGAGCTGCCTAAGTGGCTGGTGACACCCGCCAAAAGCGTGTGAGTTGAGAGGTATGATAATGTATACCATTCCTCCTTAACCCTCTCCAGACAAGTCAACTCAACCATCTCATCAACAGCCTACACTACCAAGCTCATTAACGCTTGTAGAATCTACTTATCAACCCCCTCATTCTGTCGAAACTCACTTACTGTAATATTCTCTTAGCAGGCACAGCGACTAGCAGTATTAAAAAACTTCAGTTCACTCAACAACGCCTTACGGGTGACCCTAAACCTACCAAGAAGAAAGCATATCTCTGAAAACAGACGTAAAGTGCGTTGGCTAGTGGTTCAGGAACAAATCAAATTCAAAACAATGGCAATTTCCCACAAATACCTCACTAATACAGCTCCCAAATATCTCACAAACCTGCTCATTCCAACCCAAACCATCAAGCCCAAACCCTGCACCTCAGCCTTTTCTCTTACAGTTCCTAAATTCAAAACAACCAAGGCCGGGGACGCAGCTTCCCAGTTATGTGTTACACTTCGGGCTTCCTTGCGGGATTCCTTGCAGAATACGACCCCTTTACAAGCTCCTTTGTGGAGCAGATACAGGTTGCCATGGCGCCTGTACAAACTACGACGGAGTCCGTGTCAGCTGACACGTCCTGTACGTGGAAGACGTACGGCAAGAAACGCCCCCATACGGCTTTAAAACCACCGTCTTTCAAGGGGCTTGTTGCTGCTAATTAGCGTTACGAGCTACAGCGGTTACGTCCGTTTACTCCTTCGTGTTTCCTCCGCACAAATTCCTAATCTGCTTACCTGGTTCTGACCCTTGCCTGGCTTCTGGATTGGCTTGCCTCCTCCTTTATTCCTGTCGTGCTCGCCTGACTTTTGACCCGGAACGTTATTGGATCTTTCTTCCTGCTTCCTGCTGTCTCTTGCGGTACCTCATCCCAGCTAGCTGCTACCAGATGCGGAACGATTTTGCCCTCCTCGCAGGTGACTTGCTATCAACCATCCGGAACTCTTCTACGCCTTATCTGGATGCGTGTGTGCTCAGGTACATATTTGTAGTTGGCAACTCCATCTCTGCTATTTGTAATCATTTCTCCACGGCCTTGATTGGATTTTTCCTTTTGTTGGATTTTGGGACATTGAGTGACTGTCTTGTGAACTTGTCTTCAAGTGCATATAAACGCTTTGCTGATTCTGCACCAACCCAGCACTAGTGCGAACCTCGTGCCGCTCGGGTTTATTTCCCTATACTAACATTCCCATTTGTTGTTTTCTCCTATCGTTGTCTTCTGTTTCCTGGACTATTATCCATCCTCAAAATACCCATATTTCAGGTTGGTTGTCATTGGTTCAATACTTTAGGAAGTCTCTTTAGAATTATTTTCACTGTGCTTATTCATGTTTTGTAGATTCACCCGGGGGAAGCTCCACTCCAATACTTACCTAGGTATTTTCCTGTATTATACTGCTGTTCTGATTGCTTGGTTTATTTTCAACACTGGATAATATCTTTGTATTCCTTTGCAGCATTGGTATTGGCGGTGTGTGTTCTCACCGCTCTTTTATTCAATTGACACCTCTGTCTGTCCCAATCGAAACAGCGGAGAGGTACATTGTAGAAAAGAGCCCCTCTTTGAGGAAGCCTGAGACTTGTACTCAGGGGAGCTGGGATGGAAGGCTGAATATTGGTTCTTGTACAACCATCATCTCCAAGGTCACTCATCCACATCTTGGGCCTACTTCGGAGTGGTGAGTAACATTATGGCAGCCAAAGGCTGAAATGCCCTACCTGGGCGCAAACACTCAACTCCTCCTCCTCGGTGATCTCAACATTCACCTTGATTCTCCCTGTCCCTCATCCCTGCTCTTTCGCAACCTCTGCAATTTCCTCTCCCTCTCTATCCTCCCCTCTGGCCCGATGCACTCTGCAGGGCACACACTTGATGTCTTGATCTCCTCTGGCCTCCCCCTCTCTAACCCTCTGACCACTCCTCTCTCCTGGAGTGACCACTGCCTTCTCTCCTCTGATCTCTCTCTCTTCCCCCAAGCCAAGCCCACTCCAACACTGACACCTTCCTTCTCGGACATCCGACCTATGAAGCGTGTGTCAGCTGAAGCTTTCGCTGCCCCCTTCTCTCCACCCTCCTCCCCTTGCTGACTCACACCCTGACACAACCCTGTCGCTTCTCTACTCTTCTATATTTGATACTCTTGATGGTCTTGCCCCTGTCATGAGGATCTGCTTGAAGCCCAAAGCCAAGTGCAATTCCTGGTATGACTCAGACCTAGCTACACTTAAACGTAAGTGTAGGGCGGCTGTGAGGACATGGAGGGCTTCTTGTTCCCCCTCTGACAAACTGGCCTGTCACCTTCTCCCAAGGCAATACCAACTCTCTATCTGCACCAAGAAGAGAGTCCACATTCAAGCCTGTGTCTCTGCGGCATCTAACAACTCGGCTGAGCTCTTTAAAATCTGCAAGGAGCTTGCCAACTCTGCCGCAGTCTCTTCCCCTTCTCTTGCCTCCCACGCTCTCTGCAATACCCTTGCCTCTCACTTTATCTCTAAAACCCAGGACATCCTGTCCACCCTCTCCTCCCTTCCCCCTCCTATTCCCCCGCAGTCTGTGCTTACTGACCCCCCCTTTAACCACCCGCCACCCTCCTTCTCCTCCTTTCCTCTTTTCTCCCCTGATGAGGTTGCCAGACAAGTCCAATCTATGAAAGCCTCGTCAAAACAGATTCTTCCCTGTTCCTCTAAAACCATCAAGGACCACATTGACACCCTCGCTCTGGCCCTTGCTGATTTTTGCAACCACTCCTTTCCCTCAGGATCCTTCCCCTCCCTTCTGAAGCACTCTCTTGTGCATCCTCTTCTCAAGAAACCCACAGCTGATCCTTCCTGTCCGGCTAACTTCTGCCCAATTTCCATTACTCCCTTTCTGGGCAAAATCCTGGAAAAGCTGGCCATCTCTCAGATTAACCTTCACTCTGATTCTGTTGGCTGTCCACACGACCACCAGTCTGGCTTCAGACCGGCCAGAAGCATGGAAACTGCTCTCCTGAACATCCGTGAAGATCTGCTCTCTAACCTTGACCCTAACATTCCCTCTGTCCTCATCCTACTCGATCTTTCTTCTTCCTTCGACACGGTCAACCATACTATCCTGCTCAACCATCTCTGTGATAACCTTGGTATCACAGATCAGGCTCTGGCCTGGCTGCCCTCTTTCCTCTCTGATCGACCTTCTCAGGTCCAAATGGTGTCCTTCCTATCATCTATCTTCCTCTCTACCTGTGGTGTTCCCCAGGGGTCTAACCTCTCGCCCTGGCTTTTCAACCAATACCTGGCAACTCTCACCCACTGCATTGCCATTTTCTGCTCAAATTTCCAGTGCTACACTGACGACACTCAACTCATTTTCAGGCTGCCCTCGGCCACCTCCTCACCCTCTCTCATCTCTGATTGCCTAACTGCAATTCAAGATTGGTGTACCGCCAATGATCTTTGTCTGAATGCCAGCAAGACGGATATCCTCCTCATCAGCACACCTTCACCATCATTTCCCCTCACTCTATGGCCGGCCTCCCTTGGCCCTCCTCCTACCCCAACCTGCGAGGCTAAAAACCTCAGGGTCATCTTTGACTCCACACTTTCCTTCTCAGCCCACATCTCTGAGGTCTCTAAAAAGTCAACCTTCCTACTGCACCTCCTCAGAGGCAGTCTGCCTTTCCTCTCCTTCCCCCAGAAGGTCACTGTCTCCCAAGCTCTGGTTCTCTCTACGTTGGACTACTTTAACAGCCTCTTTCTAAATCTACCTGCCTCTACTCTCCGCCCTCTGCAACTAATTCAGAAGAGGACTACGAGACTTGTCCTTGGCCTCAAGCCATGGGATCGTATCTCTCCAACTCTGAAATCTCTCCATTGGCTCCCATTGGATGCAAGGATTAAATTCAAAAGCCTCTGCATTGTCCACAAGGCTTTCTGGGGGGGCCTGGACCAAAGTACCTTCAGCTATCCCTCCGCAAATACCTCCCTTCTCAAGCTCTTCACTCCTCTAACTCCCTTAGGATTAGTCGTTTTTCAAAGAAATGAGCTGGGGGTAGATCTTTGTCTTCGGCTGGGGCCTCCCTCTGGAACGGCCTTCCTGCCACTCTAAAACTGGAGGAGAACCATCTCCGGTTCAGGATGCACCTCAAGACCTTTGTCTTTTCTTCTGCCTTCGTTCCCCCTCTCCCCTGCTGATCTGCTCTCTCTTGGCATTGGGCACCTGACCACCCTCTGTCCCCTGGGACCAGATACCTGCTCACCCTGCCACCCGCCTGCACTGCCTCCTAGCCACCCCTTGCACTGGGGACTGTATCTGTACCTATACAGTCCCCCACCCACCCCATTTTCTTCTTTTTCTGCACTTATCAGACGTACCCAGTCTGCTGCCGTAAACACACCACTTGCCACTTGCTGGCTGCACTAGCACTGCTTATTGCCTCCATTATCTATTTATCTCCTCTGCACTCTCCACTCTCCCCCTTCCATGCACTTTTTCCCTTTCCCCTTTTCCATACACTTTCGCATTCTAAATGTCACTGGGCCTAGTAGGATCTTTGTTGTGTTCTCCCCTGTTTCCCCTCCCTTGCCTTGTCGCGCTCTGAAACACTTGTGTATGAGCGCGTTACAAATAAAATTTCATATCATACCTGTAGCCATTGAACTGACCCCTCCCATGTCTCATTCTGCAGAAAATGTAAGACCTGGCTCCTCACATCCAACCTGTAGTCCCCCTTCAGCGAGAGTATTCACCAGGCCTGTTAGGAAAGATTTCCATTTCATGTGTAATTTTCCCTCCAGTTGGGTACCTCCCAACATTTTCCTGATGTTTAAACATCAACACCATAGTCTGACTTAGAGGACAACAGCCTTCTGCTGTACTCCTCTGGGCTTTTCCCTTCGTTTTCCTTAGTCCTTGTCCATGTTGCAACCTTTCTGCAACATGAAACAAGTGTACAATATACCTTATTGTACAGTGCACTTGGGTCTAGTCATTTCCAAAGGCTGTAGATACTCTCGAAGGATTTTTTAGAAGTGCAGATGTGCCTTGGACAGGGCTGGTGGTAGCTTATCATTTCACATATTTTTAACCCTTTCTTGCCACGTAAACTGTGATTAACGCGTTTGGCACGGTTAGGTGGCCTGGCTCCAAAATTGCCACGCCACAAGGTTCTTTGTCCTGTCCTTTGGCCACCATGCCCCTTCACCTTCCCCAGGTCGAGCCGACCCGGGTCAGTACTTAATTGGGCATGCATTTTCCCGCAAAGCGCCAAGCTTTCGTGGGCTTCTGCATGCCTTGTGTGCGCGCCCCCAGGATGTAGGCTGGAATGTCTGGTTCCAATACACATCCTTGGTGCCAGAGAGTATGGAGTGCTGTGAATGCCTGAGACCACCATGGCCCATGATTGGTCCACGTATGGTATGCCTGTACGTGAGCAGATCTCCCATTGGGTCCGCTTCCTTTTGGCGCGAAGGAGATTCTGGATAAGAGAAGACCCTAAACACCCATACCATGTCGATCTCTGGAGTTCTCACTGAACGAAGGATCGGATCCAAGTATTCTGAAACTAAGAGGCCGAGTCGAGGAACCACTGATGACCCGCTGGAAGGTTTGGCACCCTGAGCCTGCTGTCATCCTGCTGGACCCCTCTGCATCTGGTTGTCCTAGAACGTCTGCGAAGATGCTTCGACCCATTAGAATAGTGGGACCAACTATTATCGGCACCTTCATCTTAACCTGCAAGTAAGCCTTTTCGGAAGTGTCCCTGGGCCAACCAGTGGACTGACCAGCTTGCAATGACATTTTGCCCTATACCGCCGCTGTTTCAAGGAGGCTCTTGAAACTTGGCACATCGCAAGCTCTGTGTTCATGGCACTCTCACACCGAATTTCATACACTTGGCGTTCCCAGGCCTGGAGAAAAGTGAGTGCGCCCGAACCGGAGTTTATGCGGTTGCGTGTCGCCCAGTCGTGGTGACAAACTTTGCAAGTTCATTGCAGCTGTAGTCCTCTGTGCCCTGAAGCCTGCTACAGCAGAACTGGCCTCATCCAGCCACCAGGAGCGGAGAAATTGCCACTGTCCCGTAGGGGAATCAACGCTGTATCTTCGTCGCTGAAAGCTGCAGAGCCGCGAGATTGCCGCATTTGAACCTGCAACCGAAGTGAACTCGACTGCCAAAGTTTGGTCCGGAGTGCGCTGGGGGTCGGTGAGTAGTTGCAACCCTAACCGGTGGCCCTTAGTGCATCCATCCATTTTTACGCATGAGTGGCCCCTGTGGGCCACTCTCCTTTCTACTGCTAGTGCAAACTATTCCCAACTCTTGGAATCGGCTCTGCCCTCAAGTGCAGGCCCTCCTCAAATAGTGGGAACCTATTCTGTATCACCTCACCTACCTTCCTGAGCTGCTACAGCCCCTACAAAAGATCCTGCTTTGCCCATTTGAACGACTGGGTGCGCCAGCTTCGCAAGTACATTTGAGCATTAGGCTCCCCTCATCTTAGGGATTGGACTGCCGTTTAGTTAAGATTGTGTTTGATGCAGAAGGGCCTAAAGACTAGTTATCTGCCTGCTTCCTTCCCTTTTAGGTTGTAGACCCATTTGGTGCATTCATCCTTTGGACCCCATTGGCCTTGTATATATGTGTATAGCTAGGATTGTGTTGGTTTAATAGTTAGTATTGCTGTGATTTTCTTAGTGTGTGTTGAATTGCAAAGGCCTTGGAATAAATGTATTTGTATTATATATATATATATATATTCATTCTTCATTCTCCATTAAAAACACCCCTATTCCGATTTCAGGAAAAGTGAAGACTCTAGGAGTATATCTTCAAACTACATTAGGTGCTGAAGCACATACAGCTTACCTAAAGAAAAATTGTCAATATCACCAAATACTACTGAAAAAAATCAGACCACTGCTAGACCAAATAAATAGCACGACCATTGCTAGAGCTACAATACTATCCAGATTGGATTATGGTAATGCCCTACTCTTAGGAGCTAATAGCAACTGCGTGAAGAAATGCCAAATAATTCAAAATAACGCCATCAGGATCATCACAGGAAGAACTTGGAGGGAACACATCACCGGCGAAAGGAAGGCCCTCCATTGGTTGGCTATGAAAGAAAGAATTACGTTTAAGTCCCTCACTATCGTTCACTGTTGCTTATATGGCAATGCACCAGCTTACCTCAAGAAGCATTTCAAGTGGTATGCGCCGACAAGGTTGCTCAGATCCTCTAATACAGGCCAACTGCAAACCACCACAACAAAAAAGCAGCACGGACTTGGTAAAGCCTTTCCGACTCTAAGCATAAAAAAATGGAACGAACTTCCTACCTCACTGAAGCTCGAGTCCAACTACACTCTCTTCCGGAAAAAATTGAAAACATTACTTTTCAATTAACTCCGCTAAACAGGTCAAATCGTTCACGAGGAAATCTGTCAATACACACTGTGACCTGTTTTTCACTATTCGTTGTCCTGTCTCCTTGTCAGCGCTCTGATGCCCGCGGGCTTTCAGCGCTTTACAAACATATAAATAAATATATATATATATATATATATACACACCTGACTGGGAGTGATTTGTAAGTGTCCCTTACTCTGTGTGCTCAGTGAAGTCTTTCAGTCACCCTCACCCCTCCTGAGACCTAGTCTTGACTGTCGCCATAGCTACCTTGATTGGTCTGGCTTGTCCAGAAGGTTACCCTGTTCCAAGAAACTAGGCTGGCCTGCTGAACCCCTGCCCACCAGGTCAGAGTTCAGAAATCCATCTTAACAAATTGGTGTACAGCGGTGAGATAGGACTGCAGGAATCCAGTGTTGCACACTAGTGAAGGCAGTTCTGATTACCCCTACCCAGGACACATAGTGACTGTTGTAGTGATAATTATAAAAGGCCATAGACCTATCTTATATAATGGAAACAAGTACCTTTATGACCTTAAATGCTTCTAGATCAGGAACATTGAGTAAGATGTGTACTGAGAGGGGTTTACCTGCTCAAGGTACAAAATTGGAAATGGTCCAGAGAATCATGGAATGGCAAGAGTTGCAACTCACTGCCATAGCTTCTGATGAAGGTGCAGAAGGAGGTGAGGTTGCTCCCACTGACAGAACTGACACTTCTGTCGCTGCCCTCATTCATGGTGCCCATGAGGATGTGGGTGATGTAATGTCCAATGTTTCCTCCGCAAGCTCTGATGCTGAGGCCATGTTGTAATTCAAGAACCAAGCACTGCTATTTAGGCAGAAGGAGCTTGAATGTCACATGGCTAAGCTGAAGATAGAGCAGGCAGAAAAACAGAAGGACAGGGAACACCAGTTGGAACTGACCAAGCTTCATGTTTCAAATGGATCCAAGGGATCTGGACATGGGTCTGGATCCTCCTCACATCCAAGATTTCCTAAAGATCTGCTCAGTGTGTAGGATGAGAAGAATGACATTATGGACTGGTTGAATGCATTTGAGTATGCATGTGAAGTTCAAGAGGTTGTAAATGCTGATAAGATTGCATGGCTGCTCAGAAGACTACCCCATTCTGGCTGCAGTGCTATTATGGAAATTTCAAAAGCTGAAAGAGTAGATTTTGCAATGTTGAAGCAAACTCTCATCTTAAAGTTTGGGAAGACTCTTGCCCAATACTTGAAGAGGTTTAGAGAGTACAAAAAGAAAGAAGGAAGTACTTGGGTGTCATATGTGACTGACTCTTTAAAGAACTTGACTGGTTGGGTTGAAGGCTATAGGGCCTCCACCTTTGAGGGTATGATATGTCTTGTCATGCCTGAACATATTTTTGCATTTTGTTCCCCTGAGCTTAAGCAGCATTTGGCAGATTCAAATGAGTTAGATCCTAAGAAGCTGGCCATCACAGCAGATTCGTGGCTGTCACATAGAGTGTCCCATAAGGACAAGACTCATCCTGGTAAGCAGGAGGAGGGGAAAACATCCAATGATAAGGAGGGTGGGGGATCTGATAAAACCTTCTCCCAAAAGAGGCACAACAAGAAATGTAAGGGTAAGTCACAGGAAAATGCACAGGGTAGTGGAGGTTATCCTCCAAAACAGAACTCTGGTTACAATAAGCCTCCCTATGTCACAAGACCCAGTGGATCTTGTGTGGCTTGTGGGAGCAAGTGACCATGTGAAGGGAGACCCCAGATGTAAGGTCAAAACCTTGGGGGTCCACTCTGCCAATCTGGCTTTCTCCTCCTATGAGGAAGAAGAGATTACAGGGGCATCCTTCCTCCTCAGACTCCTTCCCCAGTGGGATAGATTCTGAGGTAGTTTTAGTTTACCTGGGTTCCTGGGAGCCTAAAGTTTCAGAGGCTTATGCTAAGATTCCTGATAATACCAAGCACTACTTTAAAGACAGTGTGTTGATTAATGGAGTAGATACTCCTGCCCTTAGGGATAGTGGGTGCAACAGAACTGTAGTGGATTCTGCCTTGGTAGACCCAGAGGACGTTGCCAGAGCTCCTCTGTTACCCACTAAGTTGGCTTATGGCCCACCTCTCAAGTTCCCAATTATGCCTATAAATCTTACCAGTGAGCATTCAAAGAGATGTCCCAGGGAAGGTCTTGCTGGGAAATGATCTCAGAGCTTTAGGGCTTGTGGGAGATACAGCAGAGAGACCCAGCACAAGGTCACAAACAATGGCTTCACTGGCCAAGACCAGTGCCTTGCCCAAGCCAAAGGGAAACCCAAGTCTAAAGGAGTCAAGAAAGACAGAAGAGGGAAAGAGAACATTCCCCCTAAGGATTTCTGAACTCTGACCTGGTGGGCAGAGGTTCAGAAGGCCAGCCTAGTTTCTTGGAACAGGGTAACCTTCTGGACAAGCAAGACCAATAAAGGTAGCTATGGTGGCGGTCAAGACTAGGTCTCAGGAGGGGTGAGAGTGACTGAAAGACCTCGATGAGCACACAGAGTAAATGACACTTTCAAATCACTCCCATTCAGGTGTATATATCTCAAAAATACAAATACATTTATTCCAAGGCCTTTGCAATTCAACACACAGTCAGAAAATCACAGCAATACTATTAAACCAACACAATCCTATCTATAGACATATATACAAGACCAATTGGGTCCAAAGGATGAATTCACCAAATGGGTCCACAACCTAAACATAAGGTGAGCCTAATGCTCAAATGTACTTGCGAAGCTGGCATACGCGGTAGTCCAAATGGGCATAGCAGGGTCTTTTGTAGGGGCTGTAGCAGCTGAGGAAGGTAGGTGAGTTGATACAGAATATGTTCCCACTATTCAAGGAGGGCCTCCACTTGAGGGCAGAGTCGATTCCAAGAGTTGGGAATAGTTCGCTCGTTCGCACTAGCAGTGGAAAGGAAAGGGGCCCTCAGGGGCCACTTGTGTGTAAATATGGATGGACGCACTAGGGAGACACCAGTTAGAGTTGCAATTACTCACCGACCCCCGGCGCACCTCGGACCAAACTTCGGCAGTCAAATCCACTTCGGTTGCAGATTCAAATGCAGCAATCTCACGGCTCTGCGACTTTCAGCGACAAAGATACAGGGTTGATTCCTCTACGGGACAGTGGCGATTTCTCCGCTCCTGGTGGATGGATCAGGCCAGTTCTGCTGTAGCAGGCTTCAGGGCACAGAGGACCACAGCTGCAATGAACTTGCAAAGTTCGTCACCACGGCTGGGTGACACGGCAACCGCGTAAACTCTGGTACGGGCTCACTGACTTTTCTCCAGACCTGGGAATGTCAAGTGTACGAAATTCAGTGTGAGCGTGCCGTGAACACAGAGCTTGCGATGTGCCAAGTTTCAAGGGCCTCCTTGAAACGGCGGCGGTATCAGGGCAAAATGTCTGCGCAAGCTGGTCAGTCCATTGGTTGGCCCAGGGACACTTCCGAAAAGGCTTACTTGCAGGTTAAGATGAAGGTGGAGAGAATAGTTGGTGTCACTTTTCTAATGGGTCAAAGCGTCTTCGCAGACCTTCTAGAATGACCAGATGCAGAGGGGTCCAGCGGGACAACAGTGGGCTTAGGGTGCCAAACCTTCCAGCGGGTCACCAGCGGTTCTTCGACTCGGCTTCTTAGTTTCAGGATACTTGGATCCTATCCTTCGTTCAGTGATAACTCCAGAGATCAACATGGTATGGGTGTTTGGGGCCTTCTCTTATCCAGAATCTCCTTCTCCCCAAAACGAAGAGGACCCAATGGGAGATCTGCTCACATACAGGCATACCATACGTGGACCAATCATGGACCACAGTGGTCCCAGGCATTCACAGCACTCCAGACTCTCTGGCACCCAGGATGTGTATTGGAACCAGACGTTCCAGCCTATATCCTGGGGGCGCACTCACAAGGCATGCAGAAGCCCACGAAAGCTTGGCACTTTGCAGGAAAATGCATACCCAAATAAGGACTGACCCGGGTCAGCCCGACCTGGGGAGGGTGAAGGGGCAAGATGGTCAAAGGACAGAACAAAGAACCTCGTGGCGTGGCTATTTTGGTGCCAGTAAGGAAATTGGGCCAACTAGACCAGAGATGACAGCTGACTATTATTTATATTATAATAGCTTTCTTATTGTACAAATGCATGTATCATACAAAAGAATAAATATATTGTTTATATTCATTAGTCGGCTCCACAAACCAACCGCAGCCCACCAGTATATTGATAATCGAGACCGCAGAGGAGGAAACAAAGAAACAGGGGGAGGAGCTAGCTATTCTTGAAAAATAATTCTTGACAATAAAAATATACAAGACGCAAAGAAAATTTTGGAAAATCTAGAAACAGAAATCAAGAAATTCAAACAGCTCAATCTAGATCGGAAAAGACAAACTGAAGAAAGATATAGCTAGCAATAAAGAGGATAAAACCTACCCCTATTTGAAAGAAGGTTTTTTTACCAACCCTCCACAACATTTCAATCAGAACCCGAAACGCAATCAGGCAGTGACATTCTCTAATTCATCTGGGTCGTCGAGTGGATCCGATCCATCCTTAGCTGGACCCTCAGGGCCACCACAGAGAGGACATGGCACATTCCCCCAACAAGGGGGGGTTTTCAGAGGAGGCCCCAGAGGACGGCCACGACAACGAACTCCGCAACAACAGGGGGTCAGAACCAGGCAGTGGTACTTGAACCAATGAATCAAGATACCCTTCCAATTTTTAATTTATCCTCACATATTTTGAGCTCCACAGAAAAGAGTCTTCTAGCTAAGGGCCTTTCATATGTACCGGTTACAAAAGCAGACCCATTTAACGTAGATCTAGAATTACAGAGATTCTTCCGTAACATCAGGCTAAAACACTTCTTTGAAGTATTTTTACCTAATCAAAACCAAAAACAAACAGGCGATAAAACAGTGGATCCAGCAGACATAAACATCACAGGTCTCAAAATGAAATCCAATTTCATTCCACCCCCACACACCTGTCCACCAGAGATTATCACCTTTGAGAACCGGGTGACTAAACAAGTTCTAACCAGCTTAAAAAAGAAAAATTATTGTACAGATAATTTGACTAAAAATGAAAGAACAAGCCTTCAAAATCTCAGCAACCAAGACAATTTAACTATAAAATCAGCTGATAAGGGCGGAGGGATAGTCTTGATTGGTACTGTAAACTACGACAAAGAATGTATTAGACTGCTCAATGATACGAGATCATATAATAAATTGGATCGTGATCCCACTGAAAGATTACAGGACAAGATTAAAAGTCTAACAGCACATGCGCGACAAGAAGAATGGATCTGCCCCAATGAAGAAACATTTCTTAATAAAAAACATCCAAAAAAAGCAGCCTTTTATATATCACCAAAAGTGCATAAGAGCCTTGAAAACCTGCCTGGCAGACCTATTGTGTCAGCAATAGACTCCTTATTGGAACCCCTTTCCATCTATAGTGAGTTTTTCCTTAAACCCTTTGTCCTGGCGATGCCGTCTTACATCAAAGACACCACGGACATGATTAAAATTCTCCAAGATGTCACGATAGAAACAGGTGATCTCTTAGTGACCATGGATGTGGAGGCGTTATACACGTCAATACCCCAAATGGCATGTCTGGAGGCCCTAGCAGAAGTATTGGACACACGAAACAGACCACATAAACCACCCACAGGATTTATACTAGAATGTTCGAGACTTGCCATGACAGAAAACTTTTTTCTCTTTAAACATCAGATTTATAAACAACAGAAAGGGGTAAGTATGGGGGCCACTTTCGCCCCACACGTAGCCAATCTTTACATGGCCAAATTTGAATCAAGATACATTGCCGACATCCTACAAAACCAGACAAATGGACAGCTGAAGATGTGGCATCGCTACATCGATGACATGTTCATTATCTGGCGAGGGGACCATACATCTCTCCTCTCTTTTCATAAATGGCTCAATACTTGTGATCTGAATATCAAATTCACCATTGAGTGGAGTAAAGAACAGGTAAGCTTCTTGGATCTGATGATTAGAAAACAAGGGAACAACTTAGCTACCTCACTCTACAGAAAAGCCACGGACAAGAATACCTTATTGCACTACTAAAGTTTCCATCCAGAGAGTCTCAAATTTAACTTACCTTACGGTCAATTTTTGAGGATCCGACGGGACTGTACCGACAAGGAGGACTATAACATACACGCCACACAACTCAAAGAAAGGCTGGACACACGGGGGTACCCGAAACGCTTGGTGAAAAACAACTTGAAAAGAGCCGTGAACACAAACAGGGAACTCTCTCTACAAGGGAAGGACAAAAAAATCGAATGAGAGATTGGTTTGCGTTACTACATTCAACCCTATCAGTAACGCAATTAGAAAAATAATCAATCAAAACTGGGATTTGGTAAAAAATCCTGGTACATTATCACAAAAACCAATGTTTGTATTCAAAAGTAACTGTAACCTATGAAAAAAACTGGTCCATACTTATCGCGAGAACCCCAGAGATGCCACCATCATGAACCAATGGGGACTTCCTCCCATCATTGGCCATTATAAATGTGGCAACTGCCGTGTCTGTCCCCTTACTGAGACGAAACACAGCTTCCAATACGGGGACAAGACATGGGTGATGAAAAATCACACCAACTGCTGCACAAAGAATGCAATCTATGTGATATCGTGTCCTTGTGACCTACTATATGTAGGGAAAACCGTCGGAGCAGTGAAGGTCTGTATCGGAGAACACCGTTCATGTATTAGAAATCACACCCCTGATAAACCCTTGGTCGACCATTTCAAGAGGTACAATCACAAAGATACAGAAATCAAGTGGTTTGTATTACAAACTTTAAATTCAAAAACAAGAGGTGGAGATATGGCAATGGCTCTACACCGTCTCGAACAGAAATGGATTTATTCCTTAGACACAGTACAACACGGGTTAAATATTTCGGTAGAATGGAACGTACTAAACAGCAACTAATTTTATGTGGTCTAGAACCACCTTGCCCACAATACATTGCACATGTGAGTCTCCCTCAATTGCGAGGGATGTTTGTGTGGCAGTCCAACCAGTGACGTGCACCTGTAGCTATAGAATTTCGCTAACCATGGGTGGCTGGACATACTCTCCACCCACCTTCTAAGAAGCAACTATGGGAGTGCGCCACCCACCACTGTGGGGCGACGTGAATGCATGCACCAGGCGATCCCGGCGTGGCTGTTGGACTACTAAGCCCAGAATTCCATGACAAGGTAAGTAAGCCCAGTTATGCACGTCACTGCGTTTTTGATCTAGAGACATTCCGAGTTAGTTTACATGTAGTTTCATATTACAAGCCCCGGAAGGGTTTTTCACCCATATCCAATAACCATTACCCTCCACATTCGAATACGTATGAGGCTGTAATCACCCGTAGTGGCATTGTGGACTACTAAGCCCACAATTCTGAGTGGCTGCTCTTGGAGGCCAAAGCGCATGTCGGCTCAGTTTCCACACAACTCTGGCAGACGGAAGGAGCCTAAGCAGTCACTGTTTGACTTGCCATGCAGCAGGGTCCCGGGCTCTAATCCTCGGCCAAAATAAGGTAAGGAAACATCTATATTGACAGAAAGCGGCACTGAGGTGCACCACGTTTATAGAGCACAACGTTTACAGAGCAGACACTTAACACGCCGTTCTGTATTTGTGTTTATTCAGGCAGCCGCACGGCCCAGATTAGGCTATTTCGGTCCACGGCCATAAACTGTGCGAAATTCCACCACTGGCATTTCTTTTCCAGTGAGCTGCAATCGTGATGAAGCACACGGTTGTTACAAGTAAGCGATTTTTGCATTCTAAACGGTAATGTGCCTAATACTGCTAAACATTGACAGGTTGCTGCACCATGAGTCTCAGCAGCTAATGCATGTTATACATGCTTTGTTTTCTCCTCTGCAGGCGTTGCATATACGCGGCTGCTCGTATGAATTTATTTGCCCTGTTATCAAACTGGGCCATAAGAGAAAACTAAGAAAGAATTTTTTCCTTAAAATAACAGTGAGTACCAGCCCATTATTTGTGAATTACCTCATTGGGTCCTCATCGTTTAGTTTTTTTAAAAATACACATGTCCTTCTTTACTATAGGGCATTCATCACGTGAAGCGCCACTGTTGGGAGCACTCACGACGGGATCTACTCCACCCAACCAGTTTGGCAGCCCCTGAAAGATTCAGAGGAGGTGAGCAGGTGACATACAGTAAATTAAGATAGCTGTAGCTGGATATCAAGTAAATAGATTTTTGAGTAAACACAGAGATGACAACTCTATTCACTTTCTCATTTTTAGATCTAAGGCTCTCTTGCCACACACACCCCCCACCTTTGGTTTTCCACCAAAAGGGAACGCAGATTTGGCGATTGCTCTCCTGTCCTGAAGAAGGTTGAATACTAAGTCACGATACGAGGGGACTGTTTCATCCTCGTTAAGAGAACTCAACCGAAACATGTTGACAATGGCTTTCTAAACCCCCTGAATACCAACAGAGGGGTACATTGTAAAACAATTTAGTGTTTAATTTACAACTGTTTGACCTACTATTGTGATTTAAACAGAACATCACTTTTTTCTATTCTTTGTAAACATGATGACTGTATGAATGAGTTGTGAATGAACTGTTTTTGAAGGGATGTATTGCGGTTGGTTTGTGGAGCCGACTAATGAATATAAACATTGTATATATTTTTTTGTATGACACATGCATTTGTACAATAAACAGAAATCTATTATGATATAAATAATAGTCAGCTGTCATCTCTGGTCTAGTTCGCCCAATTTCCTTACTATATTGTAGAATTGCCTGGAGGGCCATAGACAATAATCAGGCTTCCCTTTCTTATCTCTATTTTGGTGCCAGGCCACCTAACCCTGCCAAATGCGACAATCGCGGTTTACCTGGCAAGAAAGGGTTAAATATATGCGAAATGATAAGCTTCCACCAGCCCTGTCCAAGGCACATCTCCACTTCTCCTAAAAAATCCTTGGAGAGTAGCTAGGGCCTTTGGAAATGACTAGACCCAAGTGCACTGTACTGTAAGGTACATTGTACACTTGTTACATGTTGCAGAAAAGTTGCAACATGGACAAGGACTAATGGAAACAAAGGGCCTCATTACGACCCTGGCGGAACGGGTTAACGGGCTCCGCAAACGGAGGCGGACCCATTAAACCCGTTCCGCCACATTACGAGGACTCCTCGCGGGACCCGGTAAGGACGCCTGGTCAAACCAGGCGTAGTTACCGGGTCACACTAGGGGAAGAGGGAGCAAACAACGGGCCGCTCGTAATCGGCCCGTTGTTTGCTCCCTCCCCCATTCCCATTCAGCCCTATAGAGGCTGAATGGGAATGGGGAAGGTCCGGGTCCAGGTTCCTGGAGGGAGGAATTACCGGGCCCTCCGAACTCGGAATGGCCCAGTAATTCCCCATTCTGGGAACCCGGACCCGATTTTGGTGGCAGCCATGCCACCAATAGCGGCATGGCTACTGCCAAAATCGTAATGAGGCCAAAAGTCTCCCAGTACTGACTGTCTTTAAGGGCATGTCAGTTTCCCCATAACAAAGTGAGCGAAAAGCCCAGGGGAGTGCAGCAGAAGGTTGTGCTCCTCTGGTAAAGTCAGACTATGGTGTTTAAACATCAGCAAAACGTTGGGGCGGGGATACACAACTGGAGGGAAAATTACACATGAAATGGAAATCTTTCCTAACAAGACCCTGCCTCTATTGGTTCAGTATCATCACTATACAATAATACTGTATCTGTAAATACACATGATTACAGTATCCATTAATATTTATGGGATTAATACTGTATTTGTAAATACACATGATTACTGTATCTGCTAATACTTATGGGATCACTATCTGTAAATATCTATTGACTGTAAATACGCTCAATCTCGCTACATATCAAGCCTATGTCCACCTGTAAATTGTATTACCTGCTTTCCAGCGCCCACATACCCACGATTTAGGCGCGCTCTACAAATGCTAAATAAATACGTTAGGTATTTCATTTAATATGCTCAGGGATCCAGGTTTTGCAATGAAATGCCACAGCAATCCCATCATTTGCCAGGGTTTGCCCTTATATGACTAGGACCTCATGTTTTATTTACTTGTGTCTTGCAGCAAATAGCAGTTTAAAAGCTGCTTCAAAGCACAAAGAAAGAAAAGGAGAACCGGGTAATCAAGGAGGCCTGTAGTAGTGGAAAGAAGAGCATGTGACCTTTACAATAACTTCCCATTCCAGATACTTAGGCGTTGAAATCCATTCAATTCAATAATGCTTTATTGGCATCCTATTGGCATTGTACCTAGATCCTGTGCCCTAGCCTGATACTCGTACCTAGATACTGTGCCCTAGCCTAATATTTGCACCTAGATACTGTACACTAGCCTGATATCTGCATCCAGATAGCGGGCCCCAGCCTGATACTTGTGCTTAGATACTGTGCCCTAGCCAGATACATGTCCCTACATACCGTGCCCTAGCTCGCTATTTGCTCCCAGATTTTGTGTCAGAGCGTCCCAACTAACACAGTCTGCAAATGGCCACTGTACACCTTGATCCACACAATATGCCTCCAACACACTTCCTACCCAAGACACCCGCCTTTCTACCAGTTCGCTCCCCTGAAGGGGCTACCCGACACCTACCAGAATTTCTTTGCAAACATACCACGCCCTGCTCTGTCCCATGCACCACCTCTCAGAGGAATGAACGTCTAGCGTCTAGAACTCACCTGCTCACAAAAATGGCTGCTCCACATACCCTACCGTTTCAAGAAAGCAAGCAGTCACCCTTACACAGACTCCAGACTCCTCTCACCACAAACTACCAACAAGCTAACAGCAGCAATGCTGGCAACGCCTCTGCAAATTCTTCAATTCAACCTCCACACCACCACCGATTGAATTGTATGGGGTACCGCCTACATTAAATGTGCCCATCTTCAGCCATGATAATGAAAACAAATTGCCCACTGAATCACATGAGGCATCACCTGTTATACCGCATGCTGATTTGCCCTCGAAAATATCAGCACCTACAGGCAAAATAATGGCCCACCTACTCAACCCATACCCCATACCCAGCCAACCTAAGGATATATTTAGCCCCACAATCGATAAGAGCCAGCCAAAACCTCACACAATCAATTCAACAAAACCACCTCCCTTAGTGCTTAACCGCGCCCTCATCAATGCCTGATCACTCCCAACCCACGCCCTCGACATTCAAGATCTCATCACCACCAACAATCATTATCTCCTTGCAATTAGTGAAGCATCTGGCCCGGCACTATCGCTTGCCCTCCCTCCTTGCTACACCATTTTTAGACAAGATCGCCCTCACTCCAAAGGCGGCAGAGTTGCCCTCATAACAAAAGATTCTAACCCTATTAGAAAGGTAGACAGGACAACCAAAAAAACAGTGATCACCTATTCCTTAAACTCAACCCCGACCCCAACTGCACCATCACCCTACACATCGTCTACCGCTCCCCGGGGCCCGTAACAGACTTCCAAGCCACCCTCACTCCCTTTCTCGCAGACAACCTAAAAATAATCCTCCAAGGCCATTCTCCTAGGAGACCTCAACCTCTGCCTAAATGACCTGAAAGACCCCCCAGCAAATTCCTTAGACAGAGCATTAGGAACGCTAGGGTTCAAACAAGCTATCCCAGACCCCACCCACATTAACGGTCGCACCCTGGACTGGATAGCCCACCACAACTGCCCTGTCACTATAAATGCAAATAAGCCCTTGCCCTGGACAGACCACAATGTCATCCTCTTCGACATCACCAAGGCCAAGTCAAGCCACCTTCCCACGACCCCCCCCTGCCAGCCCTTACCAGAAGCGCCCGTCAACTCACTAAAGAACAACTCCTACCTCACATCACAGGCCCTCAGGCCACCATTCTCAAATTACCCCGAATCTCTACTCCAGACATTCAACTCCATCATCACAGAAGCCAAAGAGACAATCGCCTCACTCACTCAAAGGAAAGCTAAATGCACCAACCACACTAATGCATGGTTCACCCAGATCTCCTCGAACTTCGCACCAAAAAAGGGAAGCACTCTCTACCTGGAAAGCCAACCCTCGCAACTCCACTAAAAGTGAGTTCAACAAAATCTCAAGAGAGTACAAACTTGCCATCATCAAATCCAAAGCCACCTCGTTTAATACTAGGATAGACTCAGCTAACTCCAACACTAAGGAAATCTTCTCCATTTTCAGGGAGCTAGTAACTATCATGCCTCTGCGGAGGTGGCGCGTATGGTATAGATGGAGACGTAGCCTCCATTGATATTCCCTCTACGCTCCTTTCATGCAGTTCACTTATCGCTCTAGTTGTTTGCAACATGGCCGACGTCGGGTGTTTTTCTTTCAGTTCGATCCGGCTGCGGATGCGTTGCAACGTTCCTGGATTTCTCCTTTCTTGCTGGCGCTCTGTGGTGATTTCTCTTAGCGGTGCTCCACTCCTTTTGCTCACTTCATTCCGCTTTGTTTTCTTTTCTCTGTGACTCCTCCTTTTTTCAGTATTCCACCTGTCTTTATCCCTCGTTTGTTCTCCCTGTTTCCACTCTCCCCGCTGCAGATCTTCTGTACAGCCAGGTAATTTCTTCCCGCATCTCTTTTCTTGCCTTCTCCGCTACCTGCTCTTCCTCACGGTCCTTCGGGCTCGCTTTCAGTGCCGATATTCTTGTCGGTATATTTTCTACTGCTTTCAGGTCCAGTGACACCCTGTGTGCGGTACACACTGGCCCTATAGCAATACCATATACCTTGGACCTACCTAGTACGCCCTTGCACCCTCGAGTGACAACTAATCACAGCATCTCCTATTCTATTACGGACTTGTCATTCATGATTGGGGTTTTTTATGCCAGGAGGCTTTTTCCCCATATCTAGGCTCATCAAGGAATGCGCCTCCACCCTTGCACCTTTCTTCACTGCCTTTATCAATGCATCCTTTTCAACTAGGCATGTTCCAGCCTCCCTAAAGGAAGCTTGGGTCCACCCTCTCAAAGAAAACTCCACTAGACCCAGCTCCACCAGGCAACTACAGGTCCATCACTACTGTTTCCTTTCTCTTAAAGATTCTAGACAAAACAGCCTATCTGCAAGTTCAACAGTTCCTTGAAACCAACAAACTACTTGGTCTCCACCAATCCGGCTTTCACCCAGGTCACGGAACTGAAACAGCCCTACTAGGCCTCAAGAACCAAATGGACGATATTAAAGACTCTGGCAAGCCAGCCCTACTACTCCTTCTCTGCCTTTGATCTTGTTGACCACAAAACCCTGTGCCAACATCTCACAACTGCCGCACACTTCTCGCCCAACGCAACAGCATGGATCACCTAATTCCTCCCAGGCAGAGCTATGAGAGTCTTTTCAGACCTAGCCACTGCACACCCTAGCACCATCCAATGTGGTGTCCCCCAGGGTTCATGCATCTCGCAGACCTTGTACAAAATCTTTACTAGGCCACTGTTCAGCATCCTCGACTCCCTAAGCATCACATATACAAACTACGCCAATGATACACAGGTCCTACTTACACTCTCAGGTGACTACGAAACTGACTCCAAAAAAACGAAACACTATCTACTCCACGATCCAAACGTGGATGGCTCAGAACTGGCTCTGTCTAAATGGAGACAAGATGGAACTACTGCTAATCGGATCACCAGAAACTCTATAAAAAAAAATGTGATAATCAATACAATGTCTTTACCATAGACAACATACCAATCCGGTCTCCCAGGCCATAAAAACTCTGGGAGTCTACCTAGACTCCAACCTCTCTATGAAAAGACAGATAAACGCCATTGCCTCATCAGCGGCCTACCACTCCAAACTCCTTACCTCAGCTAGACCCTTCCTTACTAAACAAAACTGCCTGAAACAGAGCTATAATCGGGGCCGGACTCGACTATTGCAATGCCCTCCTGATTCGGAACTCTGCAAAGAACATTGAAAAACTACAAATTGTGCAAAATAATGAACTCTGGGCTGCCATGGGTATCCCAAGAAGGGAACACATCTCAGTTGCCAAGAAACAAGCCCATTGGCTACCCGTCAAAGAACGAGTCATATTCAAAACATTGTCCATGACCTACAAATGCATCCACCACGCAGCCCCTCAATACCTATCTCTGCGATTCACCTGACCACTCACAGACAGACCAATCAGAACCCCCTACACTAATCTTCTGTCAGTATCTAAGGTCAACAAAGCACGTGCCGCAGGCGCCAGCTTCCCCTTCATCGATGCTGCTCAGTGGAACTCGTTTCCACCCAACCTAAGAGGGATCTCTTCCCACCTAACCTTCTGCAAAGAAATCAAAACACGTCTGTTCAACTGAAATCTCCCATTACTGACTGATATTGCTCCAAATGTGTTATCCTTTTCAACATAACTCTGTCTTGTATATACTATGCCTAACATGAAACCTGTTCCTATGTGCTATGCCTCCTGTCACCAGTAGCAATGATGTAACTTGTAACTAAATCACTCTCATGTAAACATCGCCTCGATGCCCTTGGGCTGCCAGTGCTCTTTATAAATGCAAATAAATAAATAAATAAATACTCATTGAGAAAATAGTACTGCCAAAGCTTTTTTATTAACTATCGTATTTTAGTCATTACATGTGGGATCACAGGTTTCCAATGGTGTTGCTGGTATTCTGTTGCTTTTTCTATTGTCTCTAGGTTTCACCTAGCAGGTCTTGGATTTTATTTGTTTTGGCCTTCTTTGAGCAGCTGTTGCTTTTTCTGAAAAATTCTTCATAGTATGTTCTCCTTGTCTTCCCACATTTGGGGCAGCGTTAGGTGACATTGGCATAGTTTTCCCCCACCTCTAGGTTATACTGTTGACAAAATTCTTGATGTGCTTACCAAAATTGCTTTAGGCGGCCCCATATCATGTATTTTATCATTACACATCTCTGCTTTGGGTTCTTGTTTCTTTGTAGTATTCCCGGAACGCTTTGTAGTTCGAAGTCGGTGCTAGTGTAACTGTTCAACAGGGAATGCTTGACTGAATTGATATGTTTTAACACCTAAATGTTCTTCCTGATGTCTCAAATATACAGAGATTGTGTGTTTGTTTTATTTGCTAAACAATAAACATGTCATTGCTAAAAGAAATGACGAACATAGAATACGTAGCAGATGATACAGGTAGTCCATGGGTAGGGTGCCTTTGCAATATACAATACTTGTCTGGATGCGAATATACCCAGTGGTGGAGGGGTAGTATAATGAGATATAAAACAAAAATGTGATATAAATAAGATCTGTTAAGTACATAGTGCCAGAATCTTCATAGGAACTATTTACAATCGTGTGCAACAAGTGATGAGTCCTCACCGATTCCATGGCAAAGATCTTCTCCCATGTGGCCAGGGGACGGCAGCCGCTACATGATGCTAACCCTGGGGGTGGTATTATAAGGGAGGATCATGTGGGAGGAAAAGCCTCAGGTACTGAAACGAGGAAGGAGGAGTTAATGCAGATCAAGAGAAACACCAAGTTAAACATGTGGTCTAGTTGTTTTGAGGAGGTCTGAGCGAGCAGGATATTTAAAAAAATAGTGTCAGCTTTAAAATCAAGAGACCTAAAGGAGAAGGAAGCAAAGCTGTGGATGAGAGAAGCAGAGCCGAAGCACACAACAGTACGGGGAAGAACCGTTCTGGAAGGAGCAGGCATTTCCATTCCACTGCTCACCAGCATTCCATACATGTGGGGCGCAAGGCCATGAGGGACACTGCAGTAATGGAGAAAGAACCGCCAAAGAGCCGGCAGCCGCAACGGGGCTCCCGGGAGCGCGGTTGTGCAGAGGAGCAGCGGTCGCGCTGGCGGATGAAAGCAGAGCCATCTGGAGAGCTGGAAGGAAGTCTGCACTGCAAGGAAGGCCGTCCCAGAGCCGGAGCTTCACCGCAGCAGTGTGCCACGGATCAGAGAAGCTACACCAGTGAGTCTACCTAGAGCCATTTGGGACCGTGGGAATACTGACAGGCACATAAACAGACAAAGCTATTTGAATATCAAACCAGTGAAATACAAAAACAGCACTTGAACAAATCCCTATACATGAGATGTTATTATGGGGAAACCTGGAGCAAGTATTATCCCAAGAAAATGAATAGCAATGAAGACATAAAAATGCTGAACCTGAACAAATCCCCAGACATGGGATGTCAGTGTGGGGAAAGTTGGAACAAGTAGAACCTCAAGCCAATGAAGTATAAACCACAATGAATTCAATAAATGTTCCTGGTGAAAGAAACACACCAGACAGTGACTATTGGGGGGCAGGTTACCTGCCAAGAGAGTTCACCAGGGAATCTGTAAGGCCCAAAAAAGTCCTGGTGAAAGGAACACACCAGACAATGAACATTTTGAGGCAAGATACATGGCAGGGGAGTAGACCAAGGGATCTGTAAGACCTAGAAAGGGTTTCCTGGCAAGCGAGTATACCAGGAGGTCCAGTCAAGTTGCATAGAGAAATGTATTGGTTTTGCCTAGTATATGGTAAAGAAGCACACCAGAAATACTTCTGCAATCTTTAAAAGAGATATTTTTACCATTCTTAAGAAACTCTCATTTAGAAGAGACATTGATGCCATTCTGAAGGAACCGTTATTTGAAGGAGACACTTTGCCAACTTACTTAAATAAACCAGTCCCAGGAGGATAGTTCAGCGGCAGCGTGCTCGACTTGGAAACAAGAAGACACGGAGCAACACAGGTTCGATCCCAGGGTCCGCGCTTAGAAACCTCTGGGTATTAAGCGCGTTATAAATAACCTATCATATCATATCATAACCAGGTGATGGAAAATGACCCTCTGAATCCAAGCACTTCTCCTTGGAAAATATTGTTCTGTAGGATTTCTTTATTGGCCTTGGGTATGAACACTTTTTGTCAAATATAAGTCACATACACTTCCTTACACCCTTGGTTGTTTATTTTAGTGTGAGGGTCAGAGTAGTATGTTTTGGACACAAGGTCACTTTATATGTTTAACAATGAGATACAGACTGATCTTTAGTTTCCTCAGTTGGTGAAGCTCTATTTAGGATAGGGACAGAGAGGCCTTTATCCAACCCGTTTATTTGAGTAAAGAGGTCTGGTTTCGAAAACATTACAACTGTGTGTCTGCCTCTCATTAGTCGCCCCTCACAAACATTACCAGAAGAAGTAGGCTGGGGATACGTTGGGGAGGGTTAGGAGGCACTCCGCAACGGCACGTGGCGCTTGAGTCTCAAGTCTTTAACAGGCCCAATGATGACTGGCTTACATAGCCTGGCGCATAGTATTCCAGTGGAGTGTAACACACAGAGAGGAAGGTAATGCTGGCACCTACCAGCATGAAGAGGGAAATGAGAATATCTCTTTAAGAAAACATGCATACTTAACTGGGACAAGTGGAGGAAGCTGGAGAGGCAGGGGGAAGTTCACTGATTGAGTACACCTGAGGGAGGCAGACCAGAGAGCAGTCACAGAGCCCACAACTTTTAAAGAGCAGCTGAACGCCAGGCTGAGACACTGGGGGTCCAGCGTATCCGACAATGGGATAACCATTGTATCAAAGAAAAGCAGAGTCCTGCTGCAGTTGGTGACGAGACCACATCTGTAAAGTGTTGGGCAGGACGCCCAACCAAACACGCCGAGACCATACGAAAAGGCAACAGGAAGCGTGAGCAGCTTCCCAGCAGTAAAGCCCATAGACGGCAGAAGGGAAGTCAAGAACGGAAAACCGACAAGCATGAAGAAGAAACAAGTAATTGGGAACACAAGCAGCTTCCCAAACACCCATTCTGTACACGGCAGAAGGACAGCCGAGGGTGTGATGAGGAAAAGGAAGGAGAAACCCAGTACTGGAGAAGTTCCCCGAGAGAATGCAAGAGGTCATAACATTCCCCAACCTGCAAAGGGGTAACAGGGAAGAAGGGAGAGACGGGAGCTCACTGGGGCAATGGAAGACGAGAAGAGGAACTCGTCCGAGTACTCACAAAGAGTTAGTGAATGTAAACCTATTGTGACGAATCAGAGATACTCGTCCCAGAAACCCTGACCTGGGCCCCCTTCTATGTGGCCAGAGAAAGGCAGCCGCTACTTCATCCTGACTTTGGGGGTGGTATCATGCGGGAGGTTCACATGGGAGGGAACTCGGGTCAGGAGGAATGGGAGGACCCTCTCAATAATTTCCCTAACTATCCCACATGATGGCTTATTGTAAAATTGATGATTTGTATTTAAAAACTAAGAACCTTATCGACTCCAAGTCCGAAAATGCTCTTAATACTGAGATGAGAAAGAGGTTACAGAGTTACCAGACTGTAGTGTGCTGTCTAGTGGTTGTAATGACCCACACTTGAGCAGGACCTTTAAACATATAAAGGCCCTTCAGGTGCGGGACATGAAGGGGAAGCAGCAGGAGAAAGTAGAGGTCGGCACTGCTTTGTCAATAGCGGGATGCCGTGCAGAGAACATGTAGGAGGTTTTGGTGCCCAGGAGATGCAGAGGACACGCAGCAGGAAGCAGTGTTGAGGCCAGCTGTCCTGAGGAAGAGAAACGCTCTCTGTGTCCTGCATCTCACTCCAGTGTGAGGATTACACCGGAGTGCGTGTGGTGGAATGTCAATGAATTAATCAAATCAGAAATGTCCAAATGAGAAAAAACGAAAGTTATTTTACAAAAAATGATTTTCGGTTTTCTCTCCCATGGACATTTCTATGCTTCCCCCACCCCTTTACTTACCTGTGGGTACCACCTTGTGTGCCGCCATCGCCTGCATCCCTTTGCGACACCAGTTCCCTTCACTTCCATGCATGGGAACCAGCGTCACATTGTCCTCTTTGTGTTTGTCTAACTTTATTATTTCGGGAGGGGGACACCCCCACAACCCCTGCTCCGCTTGTTCACTATAAAGGCAGTGAATGGTACATTTCGAACAGAAGAAAATTATAAAACACATTGCCCAAGCCAAAAGGGGGCAATAACCAAACAAGGTAACTATGATTTACATGAAAGGAGAGCCCCAATAAGAAAACATTGTAACCAGCATTGCCACAGCCAAAGAAGGGCAAATATAAAACAAAGGGGATATAATAGTTCCAAAGAAGGATATTCAAACAAGGGATATTATTACCTGCATTGCCAAAGTCAAGAACCATCAAGGCAATTCGAATGTAACAGTCCCCGAACTTGTAAATAATATTACCAACAGCCAATAGGTTGGGTAGAAAGAAATCCAAGATGGCAGGAGAACAACTTCCCTTGTATCAAGGATCAAGGGGGAGAAAAATGAGACCTGCATTGCCTATGGCAAAAAAATCAATGGAAGAATCATTGACCTCTGCTACAAAAGGTGTATGAAAGAAATTGTAAGCTAATTGTGTTACCAGTCAAAAGACATATTCCAGAAGCTGCTGTTGCTGATTCTACTTTCCCCATTGAGGAGTTAAGTGTGGAAAGTTTGAAACAAGCCTCACCACAGAGTACAAATAGCAGTAGGAGGAGTTTTATGCTGGCAGGCGAGTACACCAGGAAAGGTACACATTGTGGTTAATCCTGGAAGGCGAGTGGACCAGGAAGAAGAGGAGTTGAAGTACTTTGACTGTGGTAGAAGGTTGTGAAGATTGTGGTGGAAAAGAAATGGCAATTCCACAACTTTTTGATGAACTGTTATATAACAATTCGGACTAAAGTAGAAATCCTGAATGAATCATTCTGATTACGGTGTTGCTTATGAAGAAGAAATGCCATGTGATGAAGTGATTGGTCTTCTGCAGGTCGTTTGGTTGTAGCCCCAGATAGAGGTTCAGGGGCTACAACCAAAAGGAAAGCTAGCCCTGAGTCCCGACCGTCATGT
Source organism: Ambystoma mexicanum (assembly GCF_040938575.1). Lineage (NCBI taxonomy): Eukaryota > Metazoa > Chordata > Amphibia > Caudata > Ambystomatidae > Ambystoma > Ambystoma mexicanum. The sequence continues at coordinate 44,964,975 of NC_090940.1, forward strand.
CATAAGCATAACCCCGGATCTATTCCAGACCTAGCAACACCCCTGGTCTTCTGATAAAGGAATCTTTTTCAATTGACTTTCCAATTTGATGTATGAAGAACTTTTTTGGTTTACCAAGTAGAAGGCTGTGAAAGGTTTAACAATTGTCCTAAGAGTAAGAAACCTTTTTTTAAACTAAGAACGTCACTTTGCCAAGTGAAGGACATATTGGATGCAAAGAACTGTGTATTCCACCTCGAGCATAACTTGGCGAGTGAAAATAACTTTTCTGAAATTAGACTTGGTTTGATACATCTTGAATTGCTCCAAGGGAAGGGGATCCAACCCTTGTCACAAGGATTCTTGTTTTCTTTATATTTGAATATATATGTTATTTTGCAAAGTTGAAACCACCAAATGTTTGATTTTGTTGTATGTGTTAATGTGAGGGAAAGACACATTTGGACATTAGGTCATTTTCATTTAGCCTTAGTTTGTTAGGTAGGGAAATCCCTGTTAGGTTAAAGAAAGATAGGCATTTGTCTCACCCTTTATTATTTCATAAATTGTGACTTGTGAGAAAAATCCACCTATGTGTCCGTCTCCCATGTCTGACTCCTCACACTATGCAATGAGAAGTGTATAAAGCTGAGAAGGAGGGAATTGAATAACCCTGACTGGGAAGTCTATGAAGGGTCCAAACCAGAACATAATAATAAAGGTACATTACTGTATGAGAAACAAGCTGCAAAGACAAGAAACTGTAACACAATGTTTTGCAAGAGAGCAGGACAGACAAACTTGTCAAGTACAGAATGTGTTGACAAAGAGAGAATCCATAAGTGGGGTAAGATTAACTGGCCAAAAAACCCAGCCAAGCGGAGAAAGCACTGAACAATAGACTGTGTGAGGTATACAACCTCCAACCAACAAGTGAGGAAGTAGCACAAAGAAAGTTGGCATAAATACTTAGCTAAAGAGAATATGAAACCCAAGAATGTTGTAGAGGATTTACAAGAGCTAATGCAAGAGATAAGAAGAGGCTATTACTGACTGAAGATCGGACTGGATAAAGGACAAGATTAAAGACATTGATACAAAGAGGCTGTCCGAAAAAAGACAGGTATATCCTGAGAATCAAGCCAATATCCTGAGATTATTAAATTTTTGTTTCTTAGTGGTAGGGTCAGGGTAAAACTAGATTTGGACTGAGGGCTTTTCTTTCTTTGGGCCTTCCTGACGACAGACAAACACCTTTAGTTCCTTTAGATAGGTAGGGAAACACCTTTAAAATAATGGAAGTTAGGCCGTTCTCTTATCATTTAAATAAAAGTAATTCAGAAATGTCCTTAGAGTCTGATTCCTTCTTCCGACCCACCAGTTATGGGTGTTAGAAGTGGGATTTCAACTAACTGATAGAAGGTGGGGCCCTGTGCTGTTTACCAAAGGTATTCGTCCCTTCTCCCCAAGGGTAGCCTCCCCCTTTGAGGCTAGGAAGGTGAATCAGCTCCACATGAACCTCCCTAAGGGTCTGTGCAAGTGGGTCCTCACTGGGAGAGACTCCCCATTAGGGCACAAGGACTCTCGCTCCCGTGAGGAACTACCTAGACCATCCACCATAATGGCATATGTGGGATTGCCAGATGTAAAATGTAAAGGACATTGTGAGTTACAGGAACTTCAATGAAGACAAAACTCAAATATCTGAGAGTGTACAAAAAGGAGGATCTGTCTCCTTAAAAGGGAGATGTACATTTACCTGAGACAAGGAGGCTGATGAGAGAGAGTACGCTGAGTAGAGGCGAAGCACGACCAGAGAGAAACAAGCGTAAGCAGGGGAAGCCCCCTGACAAGGTGACGCTGGCAGACAGAGCCTGCGACCTTTGAAGCAGTCCTGAGTAGCAGAGGGAAATACAAGATACTCAGCGTTTCTGAGGAGAGAACACAGAAGAAGAAGGGAAGCCTTATCCCCATGGTGGTGTGACCACAAGATCGGGTGGTAGGCAGTTCACCCATCGAACAGTGGCAAAACCAACAAGCAACAGAGTCTGTAAGGTAGGCCCAAAAAACTATCGACAATAAACTATCCAAGGCGTCAATAAAGAGTGTATGCTTTGCAAGACAAAACAAGTTTATTACATGTTATGTTATGTTATGTTAATTTATACCGTGCACTGCTACTACCCAGGGGCAGTCTCCAGGTGGTTGCGTGGCCCTGCAAGAGAGGGCTGGTGGGGAGGTTAGTGGGCATAGGGTGTGAGGTGAGGATAGGTTCAGAACCAGGTACAACTGGCACCTGTGAGTGTTGTTTTGCATGTGGTAGTTTGTGCGAAAGGCCTTGTGCATTGCAGCTGTATGAGTAAGATTCATTGCCTTCAGTGTGTGGTAGTGTTTGTGTTGGTGTTAGTGTGTTGTGTGGGTTATGGTAGGTTTGGTCATGCGTGCTGGTTAGATACTGTCCACAAGGGATCCAGAGTCACGTGTGGCCGTATCTGTAAAATAATCCGGTATCTTGGTGTATTCACGTTGTTGATGGTTTTATGGACTATGTGGATGGTTCACTCTAGGTGTGCTTCAGCATCAAGGGATGCTGGGTGTGAACATAGTAATGATTCTCTGTTTATGTGTAGTGTGGCTAGTCCAAGGTCTGGTGTAGTGGTATTGGTTATGTCATGCGCACTGGTTAGATATTGTCCATAAGGGATCCAGAGTCACGGGTGGCCGTAGCTGTAAAATAATCTGATATCTAGGTGTGTAGATGCGTTGTTGACGGTTTTACAGGCTATGGGGATGATTTACTCAAGGTGTGCTTCAGCATCTAGAGATGTAGGGTGTGAACATGGTATTGCTTCTCTGTTAGTTTATGTGTAGCGTGGCTAGTCCAAGGTCTGGTGTAGTGGTGTTGGTTATGTCATGCGCTCTGGTTAGATAGTGTCCATAAGGGATCCAGAGTCATGGGTGGCCGTAGCTGTAAAATAATCTGATATCTAGGTGTGTAGATGCGTTGTTGACGGTTTTATGGGCTATGGGGATGATTTACTCAAGGTGTGCTTCAGCATCTAGAGATGTTGGGTGTGAACATGGTATTGCTTCTCTGTTAGTTTATGTGTAGCGTGGCTAGTCCAAGGTCTGGTGTAGTGGTGTTGGTTATGTCATGCACACTGGTTAGATAGTGTCCATAAGGGATCCAGTGTCACGGGTGGCCGTAGCTGTAAGATAATCTGATATCTAGGTGTGTAGATGCGTTGTTGACGGTTTTATGGGCTATGTGGGTGGTTTACTCTAGGTATGCTTCAGCATCTAGAGATGCTTGGTGTAAACATGGTATTGCTTTTCTGTTAGTTTATGTGTAATGTGGCTAGTCGAAGGTCTGGTTTAGTGGCGTCAGTTACATTGTGGAGCAGGAAGGGGAAATGGGTTACTAAGTCGGTCAGTTTGTTTGAACCACTGGCGCAGCTCTCTGGTTGCCACTTGACGGTATCTAGCCAGGTTCTTGTTTGTGGTTCTTTGACCCATCTCGTCTCCTCTCTAGTTGTTTGTCTGTGGTGTTGTTGCCGGTGTCCCTTCAAGGTTGTCATTGTCTGCTGAATAGACAGGTTTTGAACAGTTTCTTGAAGGTGATGTGTTCTTCTGTGGTTCTCATTTCTTTGGGCATGTTGTTCCAAATGTTAGCACTTAGCCATGAGAGCGCTTTTCCGCCGAATTTCCCTTTTTCATATTGTTTTGCCTCTATTTGTAGGTTGTTTCTGGATCTTATTTTCTCTCCTGGGCGATACCGGCTAATCTTGTCTTGGAGGAATTCCACTCCTTGTCTGTGCAAGACTTTGTGGGTGATGCAGAGTACTTTGAATTTGATGCACATTTTACTGGTAAGCAGTGTAGGCTTTTCAGTGCTGGAGTGATGTGGTCTCTTCTGTTTAGTCTAAATAGGATCCAGGCTACAGTATTTTGCACCCTTTGGAGTTGTTTGGCAAGTCTTTCCAGCATTCCTAGGTAGAGGCTGTTTGCGTAGTCTACTCTTGCGAGTATCAGGGATATGATTGTGAGCGTTCTGTGGCAGTCGTAGGAAGAAGAAGCATTTTCTGGCGATTGTGTGGACTTGCGGTTCCAGTGATAGTCCATTGTCCATGAGTATTCCTAGGTTATTTACTACATTGGTGGTCTCTGGTTGTGTTCCCATGCTGACCGGGCAGTCCAGTTGTGGGTTCCCTCCGTCGAATCCTGCGGGTGAGAGCATTATTTCAATTTTTGCCGGGTTCAATTTAAGGTTGTTCATTGTCATCCAATTGTAGATGTCTGTGAGGCAGTTGTTGAGGCTGTTATTATGTTCCTGGGTTCTGTTTGTTTTCACAATCAGTTGTGTGTCGTCTGCGTAGTTGTAGGCGGTAAATCCGTGGGTACGAATGATTTTCATCAATGGACACATGTAGATGTTGAAAAGCAGAGGGGAGAGGCTGGATCCCTGTGGGACTTTGCAGGATATCTTTGTGGTGTTTGAGGTGAACGGTGGTAGGTAGGTTCGTTCGGTTTGTTAGGAATGAGGTAAGCCACTTTGGTGCAGATTCTTGTATGCCACATTCCATCAATCTTTTTATTAGTGTTGCTTGGCGATTGTGTCAATAGCCACTGATATGCCACATAGTATGAGGGCTGATTGGGCGTCGTCGTCTGTGTTTATTTTCCGGTCATCCCATATCGAGAGAAGAACAAGTTACTTTCTTACCTGGTAACGTTCTTTTGATGGGATGGTCCGACGACATATTCCATATTTATGACAGGTAATGTCCACAGCTGTGCTGCTTCGGAAACTCTTTGGCGTCTGCATCCTGCGTCGATGATGTCGATGCGCTGTCCCCGAGGACCTCCTCCGACGGCCGACGTCACCCGATGTGATAAGTAGGACGCACGACGCCCATAGCCTCAGTTATAGTTTTTCCCCAGAATGTGTGCCACCAGTTTTCTGCCAGTCAGACACACAAGGCCTTGCGGAACGCAAGCTGCAATCGCAAAAGAAATTCTGCAGCGGGGAAGGCAGGGAGGGAGCTATATGGTATACGTCGTCGGACCATCCCATCGAAAGAACGTTACCAGGTAAGAAAGTAACTTGTTCTTCGAGGGGATTGGGTCCTCTGACGTATTCCATATCTATGACAGACTCCCAAAGCAGTACCAAACAAGGAGGTGGGAAAGAATTTAGAATACAAATTTAGCATGCCCAATCAAATTGCGGAATAGAGAACGGCCTTGCCAAAGGCTAGATCTTGCCCTCTGATGGAATCGAGGGAATAGTGACGTACAAAAGTATGTACTGAAGCCCAGGTGGCCGCATCACAGATGTGACGAATAGGAACTCCCCTCTGCAGGGCAGTAGATGCAGCCACTCCTCTGGTAGAATGGGCCCGCAAGCCAGCCGGAGGGTCCTTACCCACCAAGCGGTAACACTCGGAGATAGCTAAAATAATCCTAGACAAAGTCTGTTTCGTCACAGCTTGTCCCAAACGCTTTCCAGCGTAACCATTGAAAAGTTGATCGTCCACTCTGACCCGGGACATGCGCGAAATATAAAAGCTCAGCGCTCTCTGAGGATCAAGCCTATGGAGCCTCTCCTCTTCCTTACCAGGATGTGGAGGAGGATAGAACGCCGGAAGAACAACCTTCTGGCTTAAATGAAATTCCGAAACCACCTTCGGAAGAAAAGAATGACGAACTCTAAGGACAACCCTGTCCTTATGAAACACAGTGAAGGGTGGCTTTAACTGAAAGTGCCGGTAACTCATTCACTCTGCGAGCGGAAGTAAACGCAACCAAAAACACAGTTTTCAGAGTCAACAGCCTCAAAGGGCAAGAATGTAAAGGCTCAAACGGAGCACCCATAAGAAACTTAAGAACAAGGTTTAAATCCCAACCTGGCACCAAAAAAGGTGACGGAGGGAACACATTAGTGAGCCCTTTCAAAAACTGCGAAATTAAAGGAATCTTAAAATAGGAACACTCTTCAGACGAGCGCTTAAATATGGACAGTGCCGCCAGGTAGCCTTTAATGGTCCCCACTTGCAAGCCCCCTGTGGGCCAAAGAAAGCAAAAAAGACAAAACCATGGGAATGTCACATTCAAAAGGATCCACATTCTGAACGCTGCACCAGTCGCAGAACTTTCTCCAAAGGCAACGGTACAGGGACTTTGTTGCCGGCCGCCTGGCCGAGAGCAACACCTCCATCACGTCTTCAGGGAGGTCCCAATCCTTATACCTCAACCTTTCAGAAGCCAAGCGTGAAGATTGAGGGATCTGACCTCTGGATGGAGAACCTGACCCCCCTCCCATGAGAGCAGATCATCTCGGTAGGGAAGACGACGTGGAGGGCAGATGGACAAGTCTAGAAGGTCCGGGTACCACGTCCTCCGGGCCCACGCCGGTTCAATGAGGATCATCCGGGAACCGGACCTCCGTAACCTCCGCAGCACTTGCGGGATGACGGGGACTGGAGGAAACGCGTACAGCAGTGGGAACAACCACTCCACCACGAACGCGTCTCCTAAGGCTCCTTTTGGAGGAAATTCCCGCGAGCAAAACCTTTCGCACTTCCGGTTGACACTGGAGGCGAAGAGATCCACTTGAGGGGTCCCCCAAAGGGCGAAGATCTCCAGGAGAATCTCCTGAGCCAGCTCCCACTCGTGAGAGATCGTGCTCTGCCTGCTCAGAGCGTCCGCCGTCTCGTTGTCGTCTCCGGCCAGATGAACCACCCGGAAGGATGGTAGGATACAACGCCTGCTTTGCCGGGGCCGTAGCCGCCTGCACCACCAAACTCTCCGGAGTGGGGTGTCTAGACAAGTAGCAGGGGTCGCTACTGGCTGGACTGTATTTTCGCGACAAAGACTTGCCCACTGCCGGGAGACTCTCCGGAAGCAGTCCAAGCCGCCGCCACCCTTCTCTGCAGAGCCATATGAAAAGGCAAAACTGGGTCAGTGGGTGGACCGAGATCAAGGATGTCCGTGAGATCATCCTGAACGAACTCCCCTGGGGGAGCTGACCAACCCAAGTACTCGGTAACCCGAGACATCAGGCGCCGATATGAAGAATCGGCATGAGTGCCAGGCTCCGGCCGACAAAACTCCACCTCCAGAGAGGTGTCCAGACCACTGGCATCATGCAGCGACTGCCTCAGGTCATCAAACTGGCCATGGCCCGAGATAAGGTCATCTGGAACCCTAACCGGAACCAGGCTGCCATAAGAGCCTTCATCACCCTCTGAAATGTACTCCAGGCGAGGAGAGGAAGACCTCTGTGGACCAAAGCAGTGCTGGACCTTAGCCATAGCCTTTCTAGGGGCAAACCCCGTGCCACGGGGCCCCTCCGACACCACCGCCTCGAAAGGCGTCGAGGGCGCCGAACGAAACGGCGCCAGCATCAACAGAAAAGGCGTCGAGGGTGCCGAACGAGTCGGCGCCTGCGGCGACAGAAAAGGCGTCGACGTCGAGCGAATCGGCGTCGATGTCAGCTGCAGCGCCGCCAGCATCGGCGGCGTCGACACAGTCCTCGAAGCCGGAGCTCCGAGCGTGTCTCTCGACAACCTAGGTGCCGACCGCGTCGATGACCCCCTCGGAGGCGGAGCCTCGAGAGAAATCGACGACGACCTCGGCGCCACAGGCGTCGACGTCTTCTTTGAAGACGGCACAGGATCACACGGTCTTGAGCGCGTCGAGGACCGGGAGCTGGCACGGGCATGGCGAGAACGGCTACCCTTGTCAGAGCGGGACCTCTTCCGCGAGCCGTGCCGACCACTCGAGCTCGAAGGCGTACGAGCGGTGTCTCTCGACCGGTGCCGACCGACCCCACTCGGAGGCACGGACGGACCGGTGCCCTGCGATTCCATTATCGCTAGCATCTGCTTCCCGAAGGAAGCCCATTCCTCCGGTGTCGCTTGCATGGAGGGATAAGCGACCCGCCGACGGGCGGAGTCCTCGGAAGAGGACGGGGAAGGCGACCTATGCCGGCGCATCCTGGAATGCCTCGAAGAGGCGGAGGAGTGGCAAGACCGACTCCTGGAAGGAGACCCACCGGACGTCCGACGATGACGCGGAGAGTCACCCCTCGAGTCATCCGTCGAAAGCCCCGCAGACCTCGACTTCCGGGGCTTAGACACCCGGCCTACCGACAGCTTCTTCTTGCGTTCCCGCAAGGCCTTTGCAGTGAGCGACTGGCAGTCGACACAGTCGTCGGTATCGTGGGCCTCCCCGAGGCACCAGAGGCAGGTGTCGTGCGAGACCGTGACCGACATCTTGGACCCACAGTCCCCGCAGTTCTTGAAGCCCGGACGCGTGGTTGAAGACGAGAAAGACATCTCCACGAACAGGTCTTCACAACAAACCGAACAGGTTCAACGAACCGAGAATATAAAACAGCAAACTCCAACGAGTCGAGGCGTACCGAGATTCACGAAGCGAACACGTTCGCGGAAAAAACGGAACTGTGGCTATGGCCGTCGTGCGTCCTACTTATCACATCGGGTGACGTCGGCCGTCGGAGGAGGTCCTCGGGGACGGCGCATCAACGTCATCGACTCAGGACGCAGACGCCAAAGATTTTCCGAAGCAGCACAGCTGTGGACATTACCTGCCATAGATATGGAATACGTCGGAGGACCCAATCCCCTCGAAGTGCTGATTCTGTTCCTCATTGGTCTGAATCCAACATGTGATTGGTTGAGTATTCCATTTGTTTTGATGTGTTTAAGAAGGAATTTGTACACTTGGTTCTCCAGAATCTTTGCTGGTTAGGTCAGGTTGGATATCTGTCTGTAGTTGCTTGGGTCTTCTGTCCTTTCTGATTCCTTTTTTTATCAGTGGTTTAATGTATGCTGATTTGAAGGAGTTCGGTACTATTCTTCTTTTGAGTGTCAGATTCATTAGGTTCCAGAAGTGTGTCGCTGGGGTTCTGTTGTTGAAGATTCCTTTGAAGATGTCGGGGGGAAGGGGTCCCTTGGGGATCTGGCAAGGTTCGTATTCTTGACCAGTGTGATGAAGGTTTCTACTGTGATTGGTTCTAGGCAGGTATGTTTTGCTGTAATCTGTGTTTCGCCCGGTGTCTGTGGTCCGGTAGTCATGTTTTATTTGCCTGGGCTAGGTTTATGGTCTCCTGAATTGTGTCTGTTTTCTTTCACAAGTGGTTGGTGATGTTGTAACAAAGTGCTTGTGTCGGGGTGATGGATTGTTTGCTGATTCTATTCTTGTGGTTTAGTAGAACTTTTTGCTTTGAGGACAGTTGATTTGTATAGATTAAGTTGTCTTTGGTATTTTATTTTTTCTTATCAGGTGTATTGATCTCTCCATTTTATTTCCAATTTGTGGTTGTTTTTTTTTATTTATTTCAGTTCTGATGTGAACCATTTTGCTGCCAGTCTTTTTGGTGTTGCTTTGAATGTTTTAGGTGGTGCCAGTTGGTCAAGGGCCTTGGTGATCCGATTGTTGTGTGTCTTCTGCCCGGTCTATGTTTTAGGTTTGACGCTCACCTGTGGCTTGCTGGAGGTCTTCCTTTTTGTATCGAGCAAGTAGGGTCGGTCCTTCTTGGCTGGCAGGACTCCCTATGGTAGAAACAGGGTGGACTGGCCGCCAGAAGGCCAGTCCCCACGGAAAAAAACTCAGAAGGGTAAAAAAACCTTTGTCCTGAGATGAGATGTCTTTGCAGTAACGTGATCCGGTATAAGAGAGGACTGCTAAAATCGTCAGATAAGCAAAGAAGATGAAGCGCTTTGATGTCGGTCCGCTCCGGTAGCGAGAGAGAAAACCGCACTCTGTAACAGGAGACAAGAAGAAAAAGGGGGGCGGGGGGCAGAGCAGGAGAGTTGGAGCGATGCAGGCTCCGGCAGGAGGCAAAGCGAACAGAACAGAAGCCCCAGTTTGCTGTGGACTTGTTTTCTTTTTAAAACCATATTTTGAACTCTCCGCAGTATGACTAGGTTGTCGTGGTGGGTTGATAGCATGGCGGCTGTGTCCGCTAGTTTTGTTGCAAAGTTTTGGTTGTAAGAAGTGTGAGAAACCAGAAGGTGTCTCACCCACTAGTCCCCAGGGATCTGTCATCCAGGGGGCCAGGACACAGCCATCGCTTTTGGATCCAGTTCCTGGGGGTGGACCAATGCGGGAGGATCACTTGGATGAGGTGTATTCAGGGAATGGGAGAGGGGCGCCGGATGGTGAGACGTGGTATCCCCTTCCCTGTAAACACCTTTACCCCATCCTATCAGATAGGTTACGTAGTAACTCTACCCCGCCCCCTTTCCCTACACGAACACTTTCACACACACAGCCCGCTCTGGGAGAAAACATACTACCCCCGAGCAGTATACCTGACGTGCACCGATACAATGGTCAGGTGAGATCATGAAATTACTGAACATCACTCACACCTGAATTCCATTAAGCTTCCCCACACAGATAAAAGGCAGAGTACGAAAGCACACTCTGAGCGAGGCAAGGCACACAAGGAACAGCAGTTTTCAAGACAGCAGCTGAACGAGAGAAGAAGACGGCAAAACATGATGGGAATCGCAAGGAGGGAAATTCCCTTGCCCTTTCTGCCAAGGAACCATTGCTTTCAAGAGCCCTTGAGATTAGAAAGCGTAAGACCAGGAAAGCAGGCTGAAGAATCCTGCATTGTGTGTCAGAGATACCCGGGGCCCTCTCGCGTCAACAATCAAGGTGGGGAGAAGCAGCAGCTGCTTTGGTACTGTTCTTGGTTCCCAGATCAAAGCAGTTTCAGTGAAATCAACACAGCGGGTGAGTTGGGGAGAACGATACAAGACCGATCTGTGTTTAAGCAAAGGTTGCAAGCAGCAACATTGCATGGTGAAGCGCTGGACCAAACATTGGTAAAACGCAAGATACGATACCTATGACAGAGTGGTCCAGCACTGCGTGGGTGCTCAACCGAAGGTCTCTATAAGATATCCAGCTGAGAAGTGAAAGTTAAAAGAGTTTTGATTAAGAAGAGAACAACGAAATGTGAATCGAAGTGGTCCTGTGACGGGTCGAGCGAAATCCTGCGCACAGTCAAAAGTCTTAGATATTGATGAAGTATAGAATGTTTGGAAAAGTAGATCAATTTGGTCCGAGCCTGGTAAAGGGAGGCCAATTGAAGGTTTTGTGTTAGAGTGGGTCTGAGCCCGACAGAGGGGGGCTTGTGGTGAACAGTAAATCACCCAAGAAGTTGTACATGTGAAATCCTAAGAAGAAAGGAATTTTAATGTTTGTTGTGTACCATCAGGCGCTCTGAAATAAGAGAGTTTAAATGCCAAGGAGACTTTGGCACAGATAGCTGCGATGTTGAGGTTTCGAATTGTATCATTGTGCTAGAAAAGCCAGAGAGTTTGCTAAGTTTGAGTGTGCGGCCTTGTCCTGTGCTGGAAACGTGGGGAAGGGAAGCCAACGGCTAGAATATCCTGACATATCACGTCTTGAACACTTTTCTTTTGCATAACATTGTTTCCCACACTATTTGAATTTAGAAGTAAGGATTGGCAATAGGTTTATTAGTAGATGCTCTTTTATTTTGACAAAGACTCTACTAGGACTGCATTATTTGTCACAAGTCTCTCCCCTTCTCACCTGTTTCTGTTGTGTACTTGCGACCTTCTGGGATTTCTTCTTCTTTACGGTCCGGGATTTGTGTAGTCCCGAACGCCGGTCTTCGGCGTCCAGCGTGAGAGTAGCGGTTCAGTTTCCAGGAGCGTTTTACAAGTCCAGGGCAATTCCAGGAAGTAATTAAGGAACGCTCGGAGGCACAGAATCCCGTGAATCGAGCGCGGAAGGTTTTCCAGGAGATTGGGGAGGAAAGGGAACAGGAGGGAATTCAAGGGACTGGGAACAAGGAATCAAGCAAGAGCCCCGATCGAACTACGGCTAAGCACGTCCGACTACAGGTAGCGTTAGCGTTGAGACGCGCAGAGCCGCGGGGGCGTGTCCCTTTTGTAGGATGAGCAGGGTGGAACGCATAGACCGACCCGGAGTATTCTGTTCCAGGCGGCCATGTTGGAAGGATAACTGCATGCAATCCCCTGCGAGTCAGGGACCAGGAGGTCCAGAAAGGACATAGACGACGGTTCATGACATTATTATTATTATTATTTGATGGTCGTAGCTTGCTCCCATCTATAGAATTAGGATTAGATAGGCGTTTTTCAAACCCAATTGAAGTTCAACAAACACCCTTGAACTGTGATCACTTGTGTCTGTCTTACTGTTTGATGCAATGCCTTCCTTACAGAAGGTGGTCTTTAGATCAGGAGGAATACTATGTTGATTTGGTCATTGAGTTCTATCTTGATCAGGAGAGATTAATAGTCTTGAGAGAGTTGAGATGCTTGGATGTGTTCTTTGTGTAGGATTACGATCCCGCCTCCTCTTCAGTTTTCTCTGTTGGTGTGTATTCATTTATAATTGTCCAGCATTGCTTGGTTCGCGATGGCTTTATAGTTGTCTGATAACCAGGTTTCTGTGAGAAAGAGCATGTCTGTGACTCCTTCGCTTAGGAGGTTATGGGTTTTTATTGAGGGTTTTGCCATGGATTTAACGTTGAAGAGGCTGCAGTGTAGTTTGTTTGATTTTCCTTTGGTGTTGTTGTTTGTAATGCTTGTTCGGCCCAGGGTGTTGTCGGTTGGGTTACCGTTGCTGGTGGGGTTTTCCTGGTTGAACCTGAAGAGTGGCATGGTTCTTTGGTGATCAGTCACTTCATCGAGTAGACAGATAAGGCTTTTGGCGGGCTTGCTTGGTTTCGGTTCCTTCTGGGTAGTGAATTGTGTAGGTGCCCGTCCGTTGATCCAGTCTTTGGTAATGTAGGGCGTGTAAAGGGTCATGGATTCCAACTCATCCCTGATTCTGGTTGGGGTATTGTCCATGGTGTAGACCGGGTTGGGGTGGTTCGAGTGGGTATCCTCTTTGGATTGGTGTGTTTCCTGGTCCTTGCGGTTTCGTTTTTGCTGTCTGCGGTTAGTTGTTGCTTATGGTTGTTGAGGTTGTGGATAGTTGAAATCTCAGTTGAACGACCTTTGTGGTTCGGTTTGTCTATTGTTCTTTTCTTTCTGGCTCCTATGCGGTTTTGTTATATATCTTTGGTTATGGTTGTTGAACCAGGGGTAGTAAACCCTTGCTGTTCTTTCATTTTAGTGGTCTTTCCTTTCGGGTTCCGATGTATGAACCCGCTGTGGTTGGAAATGTCCGGTTGGAGACACAGAGATCGCTCAAAGGGCTCATGTACCTTAGCTGCCTGGGATTGTGGAACCTGAAACGTAGCTACCAGGGATTGTGTGGGGTCCAACTTGGCTACCAGGGATTGTGTGGGGTCCAACAGTCAGTGCAGTAACATCTAGACTTGAGACACCAGGATAGAGGGAGGGCCTTAAATGGGGTCAACAGACAATGCAGTCACACCTAGGCTTGGAACACCTGGACAGAGGGAGGGACTAAAGAAGGGGTAGAACAGTCAATGCAGTAGCGCCTAGACGTGGGACACCTGTCTGGATTAAGGGCTTGAAGAGGGGTACAACAGTCAATGCAGTCACGCCTGGAATGTGAACACCTGGACAGAGGGAGAAAGGCCTAAGGAGGGCACAGCAGTTAATGCAATAACTCTTTGATCTGGGACACCTGGGTAGGGGGCCACAACCATAAATGCAGCAACCCCATGCCCGGGATCCCTGGATAGAAGGAGAAAGGCGTAAGGAGGGCGCTACAGTCAGTGCAGTGATACTTCAATTCGGGACACCTGGGTACGGGCCACAAAAGTAAATGCAGCAACTTTAAACCTGGGGCACCTGCATAGAGGGAGAAAGGCCTAATGAGGAGGCACAACAGTCAATAGGATAACACTTTTGAAATGATGTTACCAAAATTGTCTGTCTAGATGGAAGATATGGCTGGCTAACACAATCTCTGTAAATGAGAAACATGGCTAACATTACACAATCAGGGTGACTTATGTAATCAAGCTAAATGCGAGATATGGCTAACTTACCCAGTCAGGCTAATTTACGCAATCAGGTGTAAGAAACCTGCCGGTATTCTCCCAAGCAGACCTCGCGACTCCCCTATTCCGGTGGCCGAGCAAGGGCTGACACGCTCGGATCCCAACTCTGGGGGCGAAAGAGCGAGAAGGGATCATCTGGATGGAGGAACCTGGGTTTATATATGGAGGAGTGCCCCAGGTGAAACGTGGTATTAGACCAAAGACGAAGGCAAGGAGGACGAAGTCACTCAAGCCTTCATAGGTTGTTCCACGTCTACCTCTCTTCCACCCAAAGAATTTTCCTTACCCAAATCCCACGACCCCTCCATATTTAGCAAATCCCATAAGAACTCGAACTCTGTTACACTAAAAAACTACAAGTTCCAGAATCCCTGTTTTTCTGTTTTCTATCCGAACACTCCCAGTCATTCTTCTCCACATCCCCCTGATTATGTTTTTTCACATTGCCAATCTAGTTGGACCAAAAACTACCATTCCCACAATCTCCCCTGTTTATTTTCCGACAATAAACCTGGTCCTTCCCGTTTGTTCCATAAACCCTACAAATCTTGCCCTTCTGAATTCACTGAACCCCCTTGTACGAAGGCTATAATTTCATACAACACCTCGTCTCCCTCTTATCCTGTAGGATACCTGGACTCTCTACCACACCCTTTTTTTACACAAATATTTTTCCATACCACGATGAACAACAGACTCACACCAGAACTATTCACCTGACATGTCCCAACACCAGGGTCAGGCAAAGTCAGGCAATGGACAATTGACCCGAACCACACACACCTGACAGGCCCTTTCCCTTCCCGACAGGGATAAAAGGTGGAGTACAAGAGCACAATACGAGCAAGGCAGACCGCACAACGTGAGGGCTAACTCAGCATGGCAGTACAAGAGGAGGAGAAAGACGGTGCATACCGAGAGGCTGACAAGGAGAGAAGCAACCTTACCCTTTCCGACCAAGGCCCGTGAGACCTCTGCAGAAGGAATTGTAAGACCGCAAACAATAGCCAGCGTGTGTTGCAGCAGATGTCAACGGTACACAAGACCCTCCTCCGCTGATAACCAAGCCGGGGAGAGACACTTGTCCACAGTGAACTATACAAAAAGATATTAAGACTTGTGAAGAACACCATAGTAAACCCGAACGAGGGAGGCAAACAGTCGTGAAGGGTCTGAGACTGAACAAGGGAGATCCAAAGGGTGAACAGTCATCACCCGAAGATTTGTGAATGACAAAGAGGTATGAGCCCGAACGAGGGAGATCCAAGGGGTGAACAACCACCACCCGAAGATTATGTGCAAACAGAAAGGAACTTTGAACTTTTGTTTATTATTTTGAACCACAGGCCCTCAAAAACATAGCTATTGGAGGTCCTGGCATCATTAAGAAACTTTCTAGGGATCTGCACCCGGAAGAGGGGGATCCAAAGGTGCGAGGCATCATCCAACGTGCAAGCAGAAAATAACTTTTGTTTATTATTTTGAATACACCATGACCACCGCGGCAAGAGGAATGGTGCCAATGGAACTCTCTACCCACATCCCTGTGAGCAGAAACCTCTTAATGGGCTTTCCGTAAGGCGCTAATAACTTGTCTCTTTGCTTAATACTGAGCTCTCCCTTAAAACTGCTTTACATTTTGCCTTCTATGCCTTAATGTATGCATCTCGTTCTGTACCTCATGCTTTTCTTATCTTCACCTGTTGCTTGAGAATCTCTGCCTGCCCTTCCATTGCAAATATGTACACTACATCATCTAAGTTTGTTTCCTGTAACTGGTTGCAACAGTGCCCTGGTGCCTCGGGGTTTGGGCGCTTCATAAATATAAAAATAGATTAAATAAATAAATAAGAGACTTTTTGATAAGAAAGAGACTTAACCACCAAAAACCCTGATTGCTGAGAGCGGAACTGTTGGGTTGTGCTGGCAAAGCTTGAGCGTGTGCTGTGCTCCAGAATCGTACATTATCCCGTGCTTAAAACATGGGTAAGGGAGACCTCAAGTACTGCATCCTGACTTATTATTTGTGAACACTTCCTTCTTTCTTAAGAACATTGACCCACACTTCTTTTTGTATTTTTAGCGTAAGGATTGGCAATATTTTTTTTTAAATATAGTCCTTTTTATTTTGACACAACGGCACTAGGACTGCCCTATTATTATTTGATAGTCGAAGCTTGCTACCATCTTAGATTAGGCGTTTTTCTAACCTACCTTTGCAGTTTAATAAACACCATTGAACTGTGATCATTTGTGTCTGTCTTTACTGTTGTCACGATGAGTTCCTTACGTAGGCTAAATGCGAGAAATGGCTAACTTACACAATCAGGCTAATTTACGCAATCAGGTGTAAATGCGAGATATGGCTAACTTACACAATCCGGCTAAATGTGAGATATGGCTAATTTACACAATCAGGCTAATTTACGCAATCAGGCTAAATGCGAAATATGGGTAACTTACACAATCAGGCTAACCTACGCAATCTGGCTAAATGCTTGATATGGCTAACTTACACAATCCGGCTAAATGCTTGATATGGCTAATTTACAAAATCAGGCTAACTTACGCAATCAGGCTAAATGCGAGATATTGCTAACTTATACAATCAGGCTAAATGTGAGATATGGCTAATTTACACAACAAGGCTAACTTACGCAATCAGGCTAAATGCTCTCGCACTAGAACCCCCAGCTGCACACCTGCACTGCCTCCTGGCAACCCTGCCCTTGGGGCTCTATCTGTAACCCTACAGTCCCCCTACCTGCACTATCTTTTTCTTGCTGATCTGCACTTAACATTGCACTGCCACCTTTTGGTTGCGCTTCTTGTTTTTTAATGTATAGATCCTATGTCCTGCACCTGCTCCTTCTCCCCCCCCCCTCAGCACTTTTCCCCTTTCCTCTCCCCTGCACTTGCTCGATCTCAATGTCACTGGGCCTAGTAAGATTGTTTTCTTGTCTCCACCTGTTCCCCTCCCCTGCCTTGTCGTGCTTTAAAACACTTGTGTATGGGCGCGGTATAAATAAAATATCATATCAAATGTGAGATATGGCTAACTTACAAAATCCAGCTTAATGCGAGATATGGCTAACTTACACTAGCAGGATCAATGCGGTTAGAGAAAGGATACAATAACATTGGGTCGGACAGTCTAATGGGGAGCAGTGAATGCTGGCCTCTCTGTCCAGACCTTGCCTACCTTATCTGTCACTGCCGGCTCCACTGGCTAACACATTCTGGAGCTGTCCTTTGCCTCAGGGTCGTTCGCTGAAGGAGCTGCTTTGGGCAGTGGGGCTGCACTGGAAGGGCGCATGAAGAGGATGACTCCAGCCAAATCACAGGGATGGAGAGAGGGCTGGGAGGCGGGCCAAGAGGGTGAGAAGGAAGGGGCTCAGAGAAGGGATGATGGGAGCCAGAAATGGTGCCGGAGAGTGCCGAAAAAGCTAATTACAGGCACATTTAGGGAAAAGCAAGTTTTGCAGCAGAGAGGAAAAATGGTACAACTTACCCACAGGCTAAATTCGGTGCACAGGTTAAAACTGAGGGGCCTGGAGCCTTGCAACCACTTGCCCAGAAAAATGGGCCAATCAGGGGTGGTGGGGAGGACTAGCAGGTGGGCAAAGAGGGGGAGAGGGAAGAGGCTTGGAGAAGGGACGATGGGTGTGAAAGATAGAGCAGGAGAGCACTGAAAAAGCTAATTACAGCCAAATTGAAGTAAAAGCAAGTTTTGCAGCAGAGAGAAAAAACAGCACAATTTACCCACAGGCACCTCGAGTTAAATTTGGTGCATGGGTTGAAACGGCGGGGCTTTGTGCCTTGCAAACACTTGCCCAGGAAAACTGACCAGTTAGCGGTGGTGGACGGGCTAGCGTGCGGGCCAAGAAGGGGAGAGGTAAGGGGCTCAGAGAAGGAGTGATGGGAGCGAGAGATGGCGCAGGAGAGTGATGAAAAAGCTAATTACAGGCAAATTTAAGTAAAAGCATGTTTTGCAGCAGAGAGGAAAAATGGCAGAACTTACCCACACGCACCTCGAGCTACATGCAAATGTGGCAGGGATCGTCAGTCAGCTCTTTAGAAATGAAAAACTCACTCAACACGCCCATTTAGGTTACAGGTTTTATAGCTGAAAACCACAACATCTACATATGGAACATATATTAAATACAGATAAATCCCACATTTCCTATTGGCTATCCCCAATAGAAAAATCTAAACCTACCCTATATTTCATCACCCTATTGGTCAGTGTAGTATCTGTGCCCACCCTGCGAATGACCTAATTATGTAGTCACCAGAAAATACTTTGTTCTGATTGGCTAATCACATTTATGTAACTTGCTGCTTCAATGGACTTTCCTTATTGGTCAAAACAACTTCACATAATTTGTGATTTGCATGCACCTCGAAGAGACCTACTCATGAGCAAGTGTGAACAATGTATCAAAACTGGCGCTATGGGCTACGGGATCAGCTAGAAGGTCAGCAATGTCTTCGTCTTCACTAGAATTACTACGTTCCCCGATCACCTCCTCCTCACCTGAATAGTCCAGTTTCTTTCTGCGGGTAAGTCCAATCTATGGTTTCTTCTTTTTTTGAAGATAGGGTCTACCTCGGAAGGAAGCCACCGTGACTCCAAGACAGAGAAAACCCTCGGTGACTCCCCTCCGCGACAGCCAGAGGGGAAAAAGTTGTTGGATGGCAAAAAAACCCTGGATCCGGAGTGGTCGTAAGGGCAATGGAAGTCGCCGGATCCGTAGCAAGTTGGATTGGTCTTCCGCCGATAACCCAGGGACTGTGAGGTCAGCGTGTCAGTGCTGACCGACTGTAGAAGGTTGCTGGATGCAGGTGAGTACCCCATGAACGTGGAGGACAAGCGAGAACGGGAGAAATCAGAGATGTACGAGGGAACCCAGGAGAGCAAGAAAGAGCAGTGGGGGCAAGCAGCACGGGAAGCACTGGGGGGAAGGAAGCGGAACAAGGTGAGAGAGAGAGCAAAACGGGAACGGGAGGAAAAGAAACAAACAGACGCCGAAATGGCGCAATAGTAGGACAAACTGTCAAAGGGAACTAGCGCAAGCAACGGGGGCGAGAATGAACTCAGTTGCAACGCGCAGAGCTGCCGGCAGCCGAGTGAGATATACAAACGGCGGCGGCCATCTTGGAAACAACTAGACCGTGGCTAGTAGACGGAGAAAAAACATAACGGAACACTTTAATGGCGTCCCTGTTTCCACCTTCGCCACAAACGCCAGTTGCCGGCAGCAGTGACACAATGAAGTCAATATCCTGTGGCAATACAGTGGACACAATACTACTTTCTCATGAGACCAGACAACTTGGCAACCCTGAATGCCTTCTTTGACCTTGCAGCTGTACTCTTTGGCAACACCTCTTGCGACTGCCGCCTTGAAACACATGTTTTTCTAGCATGCATCTTTGCCTATCCCTCATGGGAACCAGGTGCTATAAAAAAAATAACGCAGCCAAGACATTACACTTGGGGATACATTTCTTGGATTTATTTGCTCTATTCAGTGTGTGTGCTGCAGTTCCAATGGTCTTACCTCTTCAAAATGGGGGCAGTATAAACTATTTCAATGCCTGAACCCTAGGCCTTGATCTCAGTAAGATTTGTCCTTCACAGCTGCTGCACTAATCTAATTGTCAGGAAGAAAACTGATATAATGTATGCCGTTCACACTTCCTGTGGACTGCTTGGCCTGGTATCATCAACTACTATCTGCACAGCGCTCCCCTCTTCCCCCAGGGGCCTTGGCTGCCTAAACACTGGCTGGGGAAGCCTGAATAAAATCTAATTAAATTAACAAAACGGAAGCTCCAAAATGCGGACTAATGGTCTAACTGACAGAAGTTGCAACCTCTAACTGGACCCAATTCAAAATGGCAGAGCTCTTGCTAACGTGGCCAACAGCCATTATGTTACCAACGGATCAGCATCTATTCTACTTAATGTTTGCCCTGCGTGGCATCATAGCCACCCTTTCATCAACCACCAAAATAACATATTTAGTTCTCCTAAATACAAACGAAGTGCTATCGGAATCATGAGGTTGAATGTAGGTACAACAAGTACTGCCTATCTTGGTGCAAAAGCCGCCCTCCATGGCAGTGAGGACGTCGAGTATGAAGCGGTTCTGAAGTGTCATTAATCCGATGGCCCTCAAATCCTCTCTCATCACGTTGAGGCCGTGCTGTGTGTCATTTGCGATCTGGATCACCTCCCAGTGCATGGTATTTTGTAAGCATTTTTAATTGACAGCTGTTTGTATTCCTGGAACAAGTAGGGATGTAAAAAAAAATATGTCTCTTTCTTGCTGAACAAATGGTACTGTTCAGGAACAGCGTTAAGCTTTTCTGCAGAATCCTCAGAAAAACAGTTAGAGCATTTACGGTGGAGGAGGCCCATTGATTGCTGTGCCCGCTGGTGGGTGGGAGGCACAGGTGTTACTGGCTGGGGCACATTTATAAGGGTGAGATGGACATCTTGCCCAATTAGAACAAGGGAATATAAAGTTGTTAGGGAACAGGTTCCCTTTCAAAATGGTGGGAGCTGGATTTATGGACCTTTTTTTGGACCTTTGGGAACCTTGCATGAGCACTGCAGTTCCTCCATTGAGGTCTGGAATATGAAGTGTTTTATTGCATTGTCCATTTGTAGCAACAGTCACTCTGCCATTGCCCTTGAAGCACACAGAGAATTCTGTAAGTATCTGTACTTTATTGAGACGTTCACGTTGCTTGATCCAGGTCCGTTTATCTATATATCGTCCCCACACATCATAACATGTCTCAATGATGTGTGCCACTATTTACTACAAGAACCGCACCAGTCTCCTGCCCTGCACCCCATCAGTCCCTTGACTCACTTATTGTTGTGAAAAATGGTGCCTTGCAGCTGCAATTGAGATCTTTTTCTGCACCACAGCTGCTTCTGCCCTTTATTTTCAGAACATTCACTGTTGTCTGCTTCTAACAGTTGCTTTTGTTCCTGAAACAACCCACACACCCTACATATGGCCAGGTGCACTAAACATTGTGCTATTAGAGGCTGCATTTCTTTGGGAATAAACAGTCTGGGTGTGCGGGATGCATGAGGTATTAAGGAGCAAATATAACAGGAGTCTTTTGACTTCTCTCTTCCCACCTCCTGCATGTGATTATACCATAAATTGTCTGTGTCGGGGTGATGCACATCCAAAATACTGTCCAAAAGAACCTCCTGATCCACTGTGTCCCTTTTTCTTCTGGTCAAGAATACAGTACCCCTTGATAACCCAGATGCTACTGCAGTATCATCAAATCCCCCCCTTTCTACCCGACCCACACAAGCCTTGTCAAAAGAAAGGAAAGAGAGAAAACCAAACAACCATTACACAACATAATTTTTCTACTATTATCCACTGTACCTGGAGGCTATGAAGAAGAGTTAGTGTTTGCTCGTCCACTGATTTCAGAAAAGTCAATAACATATTAATGAAACTCATCTTTGGGGCTCCCCCCTTTCATGCCCTGCTCCTAGGCAGGGGGGGCTGCTTCTGGTGTTCTTCTGAACATCCGTTAGATGGATCCAAGTTTTATGTCCTTTAACCTTCACAGGGGTGGGTGTGGCGTAGACTACCTTGTAAGACCATTGGAATCTTTTTTTGTACTCCTTTCATACAAATGTTCACACAAAAACACAATTGCCTGGGAAAAGCTGTGGTTTCTGCAGAGATGCAGGGTCATTGTTTTACGATTCAGCCGGCTGTTGTGGATGTGGTCCAAGCTGTTGGTATATAACTAACATATTTGGTTAGGTTCCCAAGATATCCCTGAAACTCAAACCCCAATACTTCCGTTGTTTTGTGAGTGTCAAGAGGCTGTGCGTGCTAGTGGTGTGTGGAGCCTCCTGCCCGTCACAATCTTGTGAGGTGTTAAATGGTGGTCCTTTCCTGGCTGGTTCCTAAGAGAAATGAGTGCTATTGGAAAACAATATAGCCAATTCTTCTGGAGTGAGGGACAAGCTTGTGCTAAACGTTGCTTCAATAGTCCATTCACGTGTTCTATAAGTCCATTGGCTTGTGAGTGATAAATTGAGCACATTTTGTGTGTTATTCCTAATCAGATGGCCATTTCTTTAAAAAATTCATTAAAAAAAGTGTCCACCATTGTCAGATTTATCACTTATTCCTCAACGAGGAAATACCTAGCAGACCAAAAATGTAGCTGCCGATTTGGCATCAGGGTGGACACATGGACAAGATTCAAGCCAACGAGAGAATGGAGGCACCACAACAATTAAATAATTAAAATTACTGCACCTGTTAACCATGTCGAAATAGTCTAAATGGAACTCCCAAAAGGGCCCTGAGGGGTGGGGCAATGTTCCCTTCAATGGTTTAAGGGTATGGCATGTACTGTAAAGGTGGCATGTGGTACAATTTGCTAATAAATAATCTACATGTTCCTGGAGATTGGGCACAAACCAGTCCTCTTGTATGTCTGCTGTAATGCACTGCTTAGATACATACGTACGGTAGTGCAATTGCCCGAAGGCAACTGTAAACAATTACTGTGGCATTATTGCTTTTACTGTGATATTTTGTCTCCAAATTAAATCTGTGGGGGATAGGGACCACCCTCTTTTGAGACCTAAATTCTTCTCTTGTTGTGCTGTTCATCCCTGCAGTTTGATAGTCTGTGCCAGGGGTACTGCATTGTATGTGGCTGGCAACTGAGCCTGCTGTCGTGCTATGTCCAGTGCTCTCTTGACCTCTGGTACTTCTAGGTAGGCTGCTTCTTTGGCTTCTCTGTCTGCTGCATCATTGCCATGAGCTATTGGGTCTTTATTGTTTGTATGGGCTGCACTCTTTATCATGTCAACCACTAAGAAAAGTGCAAATAGGTCAATTAATCTAGACAGAAATGCTGAACAAGTGTACCATCTGATTTTTAGAACCCTCTCCTGCGCCATCTTGATAAACCTGAATGCACAATGGAAGTGACATATGCTGAATCAGAGTAAATGGTGACGTAACACCCTTTGGACATTTGTAGGGCTTCTATGAGTGTTATAGGTTCTACTGTTTGAGTGGAATAATGGGAGGGCAACCTCTTTTTGATCATCACCTCATACTCTCCATCTTCAAGGCTTACTGCTGCTGCATCTGTGTGCCTTTTGCCCGTGCTCTGTTCGATAATTGATGACCCATCAATGAAGAACACTTCCCACTCTTCATAGGGGTACTCTCATCTGTGTGATATACGTCATTTATAACGCGCCTGTACACAAGTATTTGTAGGCAAGGCAAGACAAGGAAGGGAAGACAAAGGGAGGACAAAACAATGATCTTAATAGGCCTTGTGTCATTCAGATAGCATGAGTGCATGGGCAAGGGAGAGGTGAAGTGCCGGGGGGAGAGTGCAATAGGCAAAGCTCAATAAGTGCCGCCGCGGTGGCCAGCTTAAGTAAGTGCAGGGAGGCAGGGGACTGTAGAGTTGCAGATGCAGTCCCTAAGTGCACGGTAGGCCCAGAAGCAGTGCATGGGGCTACTGGTCGTGAAGGAGCTGGGTGCCCGTAAGGTTCAGAGGGTGGCCAGGTAACCATTTAGCACAGTAGACAAGTACATCAGAATGGGGGAGAGAAAGCAGAAGTGAAAAGAAAGGTCTTGAAATACTTCCGTAACCTTAGGTGGTCCTGCTCAAGTTTGAGGGAGGCTGTTCCAGAGGGAGACACCAGCCAAGGAGAGAGATCTACCCCCCACTGTCTGCCTGGAGAAGCGTCTGACCCACAGAGAGTTGGAGGTGGATGAGCGGAGGGCTCAAGAAGGAAAATGCCTAGGAATCGAGAGTT
The DNA here is from genome assembly GCF_040938575.1 of Ambystoma mexicanum. NCBI lineage: Eukaryota > Metazoa > Chordata > Amphibia > Caudata > Ambystomatidae > Ambystoma > Ambystoma mexicanum. The sequence goes on from NC_090940.1 coordinate 44,988,824, forward strand.
GGGTGTAGTGTGGTCCCTGGCCCCAGAAAGCCTTGTGAACAGAGGGTCTTGAAATTGATTCTTGCAGCCACTGGGAACCAGTGGAGTGATTTCAGGGCTGGAGAGATACGATCCCTGGGCTTGAGGCCAAGGACACATCTCGCAGTCCTGTTCTGGATTAGTTGTAGAGGCAAGCAGATTTAGAAAGAGGCTGTTGCAGTAGTCCCCTTCATATGTTGCACAATATTCTGGCTGTACAGGCTCTGCAATGAATGTTGCAGGGTTTACTGCCTGACATCCGACCATGTAAATGCAGGAGTTGGACAGTATCACTTCATAGCCTGAAGCTCTCAGTGTAGTGAGGCTGGATTTTGATTTCCCTAGAATGGCATAAAAACGGTGTGTTCAAAATATAGTGTTACTGGGCAGCCGATTGTGATGGAGGAGGATTTTTGTATTGCAAATGCTGCTAATGCTGCTAGAGCCTGCACTGATGGAAAATTACCCCATATTACTGGATCTAAATGTCCACTGTAGTAAGTCAAAAGCTTGTGTCTCATTGAAGTCTGCTGCGTAGGACAGCCATCATTCCCTGACCTTTTAAATGTGAAAAAATAATTATTTGTTGTAATCTGGCAACACTGGTGTATTACTGATTGCATTTCTGAGTTCCTGAAAACATTTGGTCATCTCTTCTGTCTAACTAATTGGCCCCTTGCTTTCTGTGCTTCCTTTAGCCCTTGCAACAGGGCTTTGGTGTAGCTGGAATAATCAAATATTGTGAAGAACCTGAGGGACTCCTCCCATCTACTCCCCTTGGGTCTCCCTCTCAGGGGGGCAGGGAAGGGTCATCACTTTTGGATCCCGACCCTGGGGGGTGGACATGTGAGGGAGGATTACGTGGGTGGAGGGACCTTGGGGAGTGGAGGAAAGATGCCTTTAGGTGAGGCACGGTATCACCTTTTCCCTTGTCAGAATACATCCTACCCCCCCTACCTTTGTAGGTTATTAGAGTGTTACACACACCAACTGTCTCATCTTCATATTCCTTTAAGACTGGGATGAGGAAGAGGCAACTAGGAGTAATGCACACTTCCATTTGTGAACATCACCTTGTTACTGGGACGAGGAAGAGGACTGTGGAATACCATTGTAAGGGTCAGACATGTCCCATTGACAAAAGTAAATATGGTCAGTCAAAGGACTTGCACCTGCAGCCAATTGAAAGGCTATAGGTGCGTATAAAAATGAGAGATCCCCCGGTGAAGAAAGAACCACCTGGGAAGCCAGGACGACATGGCGCAGGCTGGAGAGGGGCTAGTGAAAAGGACGCTGAGTGCTGCAGGAGAGTGAGAAAGACACTGAGGCCAGAACGGGCCACGAGAGGGGTGAGAGCATTGCAGATCCCTGAGCCGCGTTGTTCTTAGCTGGAGCTAGGGGACACAGTAGTCTCCAATTTGCCGCAGATCGCAGCAAGAAGGTTCGGAAGACGCAAGCACTGCTCGCCGGAGCTCCCGACGAGAGAGAGGGGTGCAAGTGAAACCCAGAGAGGAACATAAAAGTACCTAGAGTAGCGGCCGTACACCGGTGAGTGACATGGAGGGAACACCCATGCCGGGGTGCTCGAGTGAAACGTGTAATGAATAGGTCTGGAGACTGAATGAAAAATATTGAATACCGAACAAGCCGAAAAGTACTCAAGGAGTTATTGAATACCAAACTAAGGAAAAGATATGCTAAATATATGAAAATAGCACACAAGTGAAAAGAAAGTGATCTGCATTTACGAACAAAGTGAAAACCAGTAAAAAGCATTTATGGACAATGTGAAAATACAAGCCAAGTGAAAGCCAGTAATGAGAGCTTGTGAAGCAAGTGAAAGGCAAATGATAAGCAATAGTGGATAGTATGAAAGCAAGGTTGTGACAAGGAATAAAACTCCATGAAGTGAGTTGTGTGAAAGTCACGTGTTGGGAGAGTCAAGAGACTGCCAAGGAGAAACAGAAGTACATATGGACTAATGACACAGGTGCAGAGAGGAAGCCTGTGTTGGCAAGGAAGTCCAATGCAAATTAAGGAACATTACAAAGTGTCAAGGGTTATCGGTTGCGTGACCTGTGATGAGTGGACTGTGTGGTCCAATAACTGCGGCTAGACAGAGTAACCCCTACTTGGAGTGAACCAAGGAACGTCAAGAGGCTGAAGCTATTTTGCCTAACAAGTGTTAAAGTGACTAAAGAGAAAAGCAAGCTAAGTACATTGTTCAAAATCCTGAAAGGTTACAAAGTAGATTTTGAATCAATATTGAAAGCTGAATTAACTGTAGATTTGAAGCTAGAAGAGCTGCCTACTTGGGGTAGGGAACCCTGAGGCCTTTTGGAACTGTGTTGAACTTGGGGAAGGGAACCCCAGGGTCTTTCTGTGGAACTATTTTGGGGTAAGGGGAAGCTGAAAAGCAAGCCGGGAGCTGGAAGAAGCTCTGAACTTTATTTTGAACACTGTTTCTTTGGTTGCCGACATCCTTATAAATGTCCCTATAAATTGTATATCTTTTTTTTTAATTATTTTTAATTTTTGTATTATTTTAAACAACACATCAAACTTAACCAACACATGGGACATTCCATAAATACACATCTTATCTTACATGTTACATGTCACTGTCCTTCCCTCTCCCGCACCCTTAACTTGAGCTCCTGCTTCAATGCCTTAAAGTTCGTTACTTAGGGTTTATCTCCCTTACTGTTTTCAAGTGTGTCATCTTCACTGGATTTGGCCTGGGAGGGTCCCGACATCACAGTTACCAATTGCCTCCATGCTACCAGGGGTCCCGCTTCCTCCTCTCCTCCCCTGCTAACTGCTTCATACCATGCCATTGTCTCAGCCTCTGCCCACTTCAGGAGGTCGTTCCACCTCACCTCTAATCTGGGTCTTTGGGCTGCTTTCCAGCCCATAGCAATTCTTCGTTTAGCCAGGATGTAGGCCAGGTCTTTCAGTTTACTGATGTGTTTTGAATTACGTGGTCTTGCGAAGCCCCCTAGCATGCATGCCCATACTGACTCCACCTCCAACTTGATCCCCTTCTGGGACAGGCGCTGCTTAACCTCCTCCCAAAACCTTCCCACCTCCGGGCACGCCCAGAACATGTGAATCATCCCGGCATCCACCTCCCCGCACTTGGGGCATTTCTGGGTCACTGAGTTTCCAAACCCATCAATTTTACTGAGGGTCATACGTGCCCTGTGGGTGATATATAGTTGGATCTGCTGCAGCCGTGCATTCTGGGACACCTTCTTGTGGTACCTCTGGGCTCTTTCCCATTGTCCATCCTGCATAGGTTCTTCCACCTCCTCCTCCCAATCCTGCCTCAGTTGGAGCAACTCCTTGCCCACTCTGGTCATCAGTAATTCATAAATTCGGGATATTTTGTGCCCACCCTCTGAGATATCATACATAGTTTCAATGTCAACGTCGGGTTGTTCTGCTAATACTGCCTCATGCCACTTCTCTCCCACCCGTTTGGTGATTCTGGTGTATGTAATATATTGTCCTGTGTGTACCCCGGTGTCTTCCACTATCCTTTGAAAATCTAGTACCACCCCTTCCTGCCATACGTCTCCAAGGGTCACTAGGCCCATCGGTTCCCAGAAGGGAATAGTTTCTTACCTGTAACTCCATTTCTCCAGCATTAGTATCTTTCATGGATTCACATGCTTAGAATATTCCCCGTCGACAGACTGGGAACCCTCGGTACACTTATAAAGCCATTTCCCATAGGAAAACATTTGACACCTTTGTGTCCTATCTACGTCATTTTGGGCCTGCGCACGCATGCCCCACTAGGATGTAGCGGTATAAATGCCCCGCCCCCGTGGCTCCCTTCAGATTTCGACCCCTCCAAAGCAGAATGGGGTGAAACCTAGATATACAAGATGATTGCATTCCGGGGAGGCCGGCGGGCGCATGTGAATCCATGAAAGATACCAATGCTGGAGAAATGGAGTTACAGGTAAGAAACTATTCCCTTTTCCAGCATTGGATCTTTCATGGATTCACATGCTTAGAATAGAATGCACAGCAGTGATCCTGAAAAAGAGGAGGTGAATGCAATCCGGTACCCTCCCAAGCATATGTATAGCGAACCACGCTTACGTAGGATGCCAATTTAAAATGCGCAACAGTACATGCACAGATCAATACCTATATACACATATATACATATATATATACATCCTTATATACATCCATATAAACATATGTCAAAATAAGCACAGACCCTTCTTGAAAAGGGCTTACCTTATTGAAACAGATGGTGCAAGACTGCTCTTCCCATTTGTATTTCGTCCGCATGCTGCCGTTCGAGGCAGTAGTGGCGGGCAAATGTGTAAGGCACTGACCATGCCGCCGCCTGGCAAATGTCTGTCAGCGGGATTCCTGCCCACAACACCGTCGACAAGGAAGTTGCCCTTTTGGAATGAGCTCTCGGACGCCCTTGTAGCGGTTTTCCCGCTTTTGAATGACAGAAGGCAATCGTCGACGAGACCCATCGGGCCAGTCCCTGCTTTGAAATTGCTTTTCCTTTTTCCAAAGGACCATATGCAACGAAGAGTTGTTGCGTAGATCTAAGTTGCTGAGTTTGATGAATTTTAGAGCTCTCTTGACGTCCAAGGTATGTAGGACTTTTTCCTCAGCCGATGAGGGGGTCGCGAAAAAGGTGGGCAGGACAACGGATGAGTGCTTATGATAAGCCGTAGGAACATTTGGAATGAAATGAGGATTCGTTGACAGAACCACTTTGTCCTTAAAAATCCTTAGGTACGGAGGGTCTATGACCAACACTTGCAACTCCGAGATCCGCCTAGCTGATGTTATAGCTATTAGAAAGGCCACTTTCCATGACAAGAACTTCATCGACGATGTGGCCATTGGTTCAAAGGGTGGTTTCATTAACCCTGCTAGCACCATATTCAGGCTCCACGTTGGTGGAAAATGTTTAACCGGAGGGAACGTCCGGAACAAACCCCTCATGAAGTGTTTCACCAACCTGTCACTAAACAAGGGAGACAGCTTCCTTCTCCTCGTGAACCTAGAGATGGCCGCCAGGTGTACCTTTATTGATGAAAAAGATAATCCGCTCTTCGCTAGGTGTAGCAGATACGGCAGAAGCTGTTCCGGAGTAACCCTTAGAGATTGCACTCCCGTCGGTCCTTGACACCACGTACAGAACCTTCTCCACTTACACTTGTACAACTTGTTGGTGGAAGGGACTTGCGCTGCTTGCAGGATCCTCCGACAGTCCGGCGAAATGCTCAAGGCACCAATTCCAAGCTGTGAGATAGAGACTGTCTGGATTGTGATGCCACACTGTTCCCTCGTCCCGGGACAGGAGATTGGGAACCTTCAGGAACATTATTGGTTGATCCACTGACAGGTGAAGCAGGTCGGAAAACCACGGCTGTCTCGGCCAACACAGTGCCACTAGGATGACCCGGCACCTGTACCTGCGTATCCACTGCAGAGTTCTCCGTATCAGAGGGAACGGAGGGAAGGCGTAGAGGAACTTGTCCGTCCACGGAAATGAGAATGCTTCCCCCAGCGAGCCTTCCTGTGGCCACCTGCTGGCATACCTTTCGCACTTCTTGTTCCTCTTCGTAACAAAGAGATCCAGCGGAGGCCGTCCCCATTTCTCGAAGACCTTCGACAACTGAACGCTGTCTATCTCCCATTTGTGAATTTGGTCCATATTTCTGCTGAGCGAGTCCGCTTGCTCGTTCCGTACCCCCGGAAGATGATGAGCTACGATGGATATATCGTGTTTCAGAGCCCAGTGCCACACCTTCTGAGCCTCCGTGGAAAGGGTTCTGGATCGCGTGCCCCCTTGCTTCCTCAAGTAAAACATCGCTGTCGTGTTGTCTGTCAATACTCTCACTATGGACCCTCTGATGTGCGGCAGGAATGACTTCAGGGCCCAGCGCACTGCTCTCATTTCCAGAACGTTGATGTGCTGGAGAGATTCCCTCCGAGACCAACGACCTTGCGTTTGTAGAGTGCCCATGTGTGCTCCCTAGCCTTTCAGGGACACGTCCGTCACTATGGTTAGCTGAAATTCCGGCTCCTGTAGGGGTACCCCTCTGGATAGATTCTGGAAGCTTTTCCACCACTGAAGAGCTAGTAGGAGCTCATCGTCGTCGACGGTCAGCTTGTCCGACCAGAGCCCTTGGGCCTGCGTTCACCGGTCCACCAGAAACTCTTGCACTGGCCTCATGAACAGGCGGCAGTTGCCCACCAGAGGAATGCAGGACGCCATAGCGCCCAGAATTGACATATATTTTCTCACTGACAGTCTGGTATTGATTTTCAGCTGACCTGCCAATCGATTGAGTTTGGTGATTCTGTCGAGGGATGGCTTCACTAACCCTGACTGGGTCTCGAACTGTGCCCCAGGAACACAAGCAAACCCCAGCCGTTGTAAGAGGTGCATGGTGGCCTGCAAACTTGTGTGAGTCGACATAGGGGAGGACCCCCTCACCAATCAGTCATCGAGATACGGGTATACATGATGGCCTTGCCTTCTCAGCCAGGCTGCCACTGGGGCCAAACATTTAGTGAACGTTCTGGGAGAGGATTTCAGCCCAAAGGGAAGTACTGTGAACTGGTAGTGAGTCCGCCCTACCACAAACCTTAGGAACTTTTTGTGTCGCTGACACATCGGTATGTGGAAGTACGCGTCCTGCAGGTCCAGAGACGCCAGAAAGTCCCTTTCTTGAACTGACCGGATCACTTCTTGGAGCGTGAGCATCTTGAATTTTAGGCTTTTCAACGATTTGTTTAGATCGCGCAGGTCTAGAATGGGACGCCACTTTCCGTTTGGTTTTTTCACCACAAAGTATCGGGAATAAACCCCTTGGCCCCTCTGTGACGACGGAACCAATTCTATAGCACCTTTTTGTAGCATAAGTGCTACTTCCTGCTGCAACACGCTCAGATGGGGTTGAGCTACAAACCCCGGTGGAATGTGCGGAGGGTTGCTTTTGAATTGCAGGGAATGTCCGTATCTTACAGTGTCCAACACCCATTGATCCGTTGTTATTTGCTCCCATTTGTTGATGTAGCACGATACCCTGCCTCCCAGAACGTTCCGATGCCCGTCATTGCTGGTCCTTGGTCTGCTTATCCCTCATCGACGACGAGTACCCGGTTCTCTTCTTGGGGGCCTGGTAGTCCCGGCGTCGTTTTGCCGCTTGAGAAGCCCGTCTGTATCCCTGGGAGGGGTATGCTGGCCTACTGAAGGATTTGTCTCTCAATGCCGAGAATCTGGAATTTCCTGATGCTCCCCAGAAGGGACAAAAAGACCGGAAACTTCGACCACTTTGGAGGGCCCCCAAGGAACGCGCCATGTCCGAGTCCTCTTTCATGCCCTTCACGGCCTCGTCTACCTTCTCACTGAACAGAAGGGCTCCCTCAAAAGGCATATCCAGCACCTTGTATTGCACCTCTGGTCGGAAGTTGGTGCATTTCAGCCATGCCTGCCTTCGGAGAACCACACCGTTATTCACCTGCTTAAACCCCGATTCCGCAAGGTCCACCGCAATGTTTATGGCATGATTGGAGGCCTCTTCACCTTCCCTGACCAGTAACATCGCCGCCTTATGATGTTCTTCCGGAAGATGCTCCAGCATAGGAGCCAGTCGGTGCCACATCTCCCTGTCGTATCTGGCTACTATGGCCAGGGAATTGGCCGCTTTCACTGTGGCAGCACCTACCGACAGCATTTTTTTGCCGAAAGCACCTTGTCGTCTGGCATCACTTTCCGGGGGGGTCGTGCACTTGTGCTGGGCACGCGCCTTTCTCGCCGCCGCTGCCGACACCACTGAGTCAGGAGTAGGTTGGGAGGAGAGACACTTGGGGGTAGACTCTGGAGCCTTAAATCTTTTCTTCAGACAACCTTTTATCGCTGGTTGCAAGAAGGGGTGGCGCATGGTCTGTAGCCCTTCCTGCCACACATGATCTAGAATGGGTACTGAAAACACTGACCTTCTCCTCTTTCCCATGTGGTCGAAAAGAAAACAGTCCTTTTTCTCCTCTTCTTGGGCCAGGCCGAATTCTGTACAAGCCTTGGCTATCATGTTATGAAATGACCCAATATCGTCTGGGGGAGACGGCTGAGCCGGGCTTCTCAGGGTTTCTAATTAAGCTTTGGACTCCCAGGTCGGATCCCTGGAGGGGGAAATCGAGACATCTGATAAGGCTCTACTGTCCGAGTCCGAATCCATCAGCTCTCCTTCCTCGCGGCGTGGAGCCGAGAGGTCTGCACCCGCTGGCAATGCCGTGGGGGTTGACGGAGGTGGCCGACGAGATGGGCCCGGGTCATCGATGGCCAACCTAGCCGGAGTTGCTTGAGGTAGTCTGTTGTCCAGTGTCTTCAGCAACGTTTGCAACGTGGATAAGACCTCCAGCGACAAGAGTGACTGCGGATTGAGCAGAAGGGTAGACCCCGGAATGCTCCCAGAGAGAGGCCTGGTAATCCCTCGTAACCCGAGGTCTGCAGGGCCAGCTACTCTCACATCTTCATCTCCCGAGGACACCAACAAGGCCTCTTGTTGCAGTAGTGTCTCCGGCAAAACTGGGTCGTAAACCACTGGTAGCCAGGCCTCTTGCGGAATCTCCGTCGACGAAGCAATAGCTGGACCCGTCGTCAACGTTGCCATTATTGTCTGCGGTCCAAGAACGGTTGAGGCCAATTGTGTCAGTGGTAGAGATGTGGTCGACAACTGCCCTACCGTCGATGACGGTGGCGGTCGTGCAGGTCCTTGAGGAGCTCCCACCTTTTCCGAACTCGACCTGCGCTTCTCTGCATCTCGACTCGGGGTCGATCTATGATGATCGCCCGAGGAGGATTTAGATTTTTCTTTTCTGTCTTTCTTCGGTGAAGATGAGGATGACGAGGCTTTCTTCGATGAAGAGTCCTTAGAATGGCTTCTCGATGATTCCTTCTTCACCGGTCGGCATTTCTTCACCGGGGGTTCCGACGATGTTGAGCGGCGCGGGGCCCCTGAAGATTTTGACACTGAGGCCACGCTGCGCATGGAGCCCACCTCCGAAGGCGGGTATGCCCCCGCTCCATCGTTTAACCATGTTGACTTCGATCTTTAAGAGTCTTCTGGGAGAAGCCCTTACATATGTCGCACTTGTCCACCGAATGATGAGGGTGTAGACAATATATGCAATCCATATGTCCGTCCACCTCGTACACCTTCTTCAACCCGCACGTAGCGCACGGGCGGAACAGCGCTTTTCCTGACGTCAGGAGAAACTCCAACAGCACAACCTAGACAAAATAGTAGACTACACGAGGTGCTCCCACTACTTTGGAGACAGTTGAAATCTAAAGGGAGCTGTGGGGGCGGGGCATTTATACCGCTACGTCCTAGTGGGGCATGCATGCACGGGCCCAAAACGACGTAGATAGGACACAAAAGTGTCAAACGTTTTCCTATGGGAAACGGCTTTATAAGCGTACCAAGGGTTCCCAGTCTGTCGACGGGGAATATTCTAAGCATGTGAATCCATGAAAGATCCAATGCTGAAGAATTTGCGGATCCCCCTTATCATCTGCGTGTCCTCGCTGCATAGCGCTACCAGAGGCACCTGCGGGGAGCACGGGCCGGGTTTCCCACTACTTGGCATGCTTTGTGCCATGCTTTCCAGCCTAGTTCCAGCAGTCTCGCCCGCCCTTGCATCTCTGATTTAGGCACCCATATTAATTCTCTTAAAAAGAATGGGGTGCAGTCTCTACTTAGCAATCTTGCTCCTGCTGTCTCTTCTTCTGACAGCCATCTAGCCACATACTGAAGCTGTCCTGCCAGGGGGTATATCTCAAAATTCGGCAGGTTTATGCCCCCTCTATCATATGGGTTCAGCAGCTTCCATAGGGCCACCCTGTTTCTGGAGTTATGCCATATGAAGCCCCTGCATAAGCTGTGGAGTTTCGTGTAAAAGCGTTTGGGGAGCAAAAATGGAGTGTTTGTGAAGAAGTGTAGCAGCCTGGACAGAACCACCATCTTGAGCAAGGCTGCCCTGCCCACCATGGCCAGGGGGAGTTTCACCCAGAACCCCATGCTATTCTAGATGCCTACCACGGCCCTCTCCGTATTGTATTTATATTCATCTGCAGCTGTATGGTATATATCGATCCCCAGGTATCTGAATGTTGTAGTCTGCCAGGGTATCTGCAAGACGGGTAGGCCCCCCTGTGGGGACCCCCTATATCTTCCCAGTGGGAACATGCTTGACTTTTTAGGGTTCACTGCTATGCCTGAAAGGGTCGCGTAGTGATCCATCACTTCCAGGACATACTGCAAGTTTTCTTCTGGTAAGCGCAGGTACAGCAACATATCATATCATCGGCATACAGTGATATCAAGTGCGGTCCCCCCTTCGTGTGGATTCCTATCTTCCCGTAATGTTGTCTCAGGCTGATTGCTAGTGGTTCTAGTGCAAGTATGTAGAGCATGGGGGGCCAGGGGCAGCCCCTGCCTAGTACCCCTGCTGAGTTGCCACTTATCCAAAATTATCGCGCCCGTTTTGACCCTAGCTTTTGGGGAGCTGTATATCATCTTAACCCACCTCAGATATCCAGGTCCTATCCCATATTCTTTTAAAGCCGCCATCAACCACAGCCATCTCACAGAGTCGAAAGCTTTTTTTGCATCCAGCGAGACTATTGCCATTTCGCCGGGCTCGTTCTCTGTCTGTTCTATTATATGGTGGAGTCTCCTGTGGTTGTCGGATATGCTCCTTCCTGGAACATAGCCGGTTTGATCAGGGTGTATGAATTTATTAATTAGCCTTTTTAGTCCGTTTGCCAGCACTGCCATGAGAATTTTGCTATCTTGATTTAACATGGATAGGGGTCTATAAGACCCGCATTCTGTGCTTGGCTTACTGGGTTTAAGAAGCAGAACAATCATCACTTCTCTTAGGGATTCCGGCAGCCTTCCCCTTTTGAAAGCCTCATTTAGCATGGCCAGCAGGGGGGGAGCACTTCTTGCCTATACGTTTTGTAAAATTCGCTGGGGAGCCCGTCTGGCCCTGGGGCTTTACAGGTGGGCAAATGCAGGACTTCTGTCTCAAGTTCCTCTATGGTGATCGGGGCCTCCAGGTTCTCCCTTTCCTCCTCATTTAATTTAGGTAATCCTATGTCTTCCAGTGTTTCTAGCGTCTCCTGCGCTGCTTCGACCCCTGTATCTTTGTAGAGGCGCTTGTAAAATCTAAGGAACCCTTTGTTCACTCCCTCCTGGGTGTTCCAGATCTGCCCTTCTTCTCCCATTATCTCCCGCATCATCGTTCTCGGCGTCTCATTTTTATATAGCCATGCCAACAGCCTCCCTGTTTTGTTCCCTCCTGCGTGTTGCCTTTTGATATATTTTTTATAGTTCAATTTGCATAGTTGTTCCCAGGGGTCACTATTGGCTTGCTGCAATTGGTTCACTTGTTCGGTGTCCTCCTGTGAGGTACCCCCCTCCTGCATCATTGCTTCCAACTTCTTCTCTGACTCTTGTAACTCCTGCTCTATGCCCCCTTGGAGCCCTCTAGCTTTGGATATGGCTACACCTCTTACTACCACTTTAAACGCTTCCCATAAAGTTTAATTGTATATCTTTAGTTGTGAGAGCAAGTATAGGTTTTGGACACAGACATACTTTTGAGTTGAACTTAATGACACAGACTATCCTTAGTTTCTTTAGGGGTAGGGAAATCACCCGTTAGCAAAGGGCAAGTTAGGCCTTACTCCATCCTGACATTTAAGAAAATAAATCATTTATTTTAGAAAAGTGAATCTGGTGTCTGTGGGGGTCATTCTGAGTCTGCAGGTAAGTAACTGTCCTTACCGGCATGGCGTAAATGGCGTTTCCGGGCAGTCATTAGTCCACTAATAGAGGACTATTACGACTTTGCAGGCACAAGCTTTGCGCCATGTTGGTAAGGTCATTAGCACCATGCCGTTAAAGGCACGAAAAATGCCCTTAGCGGCATCATGCATAGCGCAGATAGCACTACCGGCAAGGTACAATGCGGCATTAGCGGTGACCGTTATTAGCGGTCACCGCTAATAACGGTCACCACTAATAAGCGGAACCGGAAGTAGCGTCATCGCACAGGAACGGGAAGGAGCACGGCGGCCATCTTTAAAAACACAATCCATTGCCATCCTCGCCACACAGGACCCGTTGGACTCTGCTGTTGTTCTGAAAACATTCTCCTATCACACCACTATGCCCAAGGCCCTTAAGAAGGGAGCTGCCCGCCAGCGCAAGGAGAGATTTAATGAAGATGAGCTGGAGATGTTGGTCGGGACACTGCAGGAGCATGCTGGGATAGTCTTTTCCAACAACATGAAGATGGAGGCAATTCTTCAAAAAAAAGGAGATCTGGGCACTTGTTGCTCAAAAAGTCAGTGCTGTTGGGAACACCCCACACACCATCAAAGACTGCCGTAAGCGCTGGGTTGACCTGCGACTCAGAGTTAGAAATATACTCTCAGTGAACAGGAGCCAAGCAATGGGAACAGGAGGAGGTCACAGCTCACCAATCAAGCTGACCCCATGGGAGGACATCTGCGCCAGCATGATCGGAATGGAGGGGATAGAAGGTGTTGGCGAGATGGAGTGTGGCGCCACAACATCGAGCGATGGAGGCGAGTGTCCTAAGAAAACATTGTAATGCCGAGTCTGATGAAAGTCAACCAATATGTCAGTCCAAAGAGTCAAGCCATGGTCCAACACACACACACTCCCAGCAAAGTAGGCGGACGCATCACAGACACATGCAGATGCCTGCTGCAAGGCAATGCCGTACCCGACACATAGCATAGCTCTTGACCAACATGAGTGACGCCGATGTATGCCTGCATAACCCACCCATGTATCAAACAACGTGCTCATCCAAACAAAAATGCCTATTACCCCCAATTGTGTGGATGATCAATTGTCCAAATGTATGCATGTATGATGCCCATCAAAACATCACTCATGCCATCCCTCTCTTCAACCCCCACAGGCTCTGACCATGACAGCGATGGGCAGGACGCAACCCCTGCAAAGACCACACCCCGGAAGAGGTCATGGGATGACGCCAACCGCTCTTCGACCTCGAGGGGACAACCCAGGGGCCGCCGTGCACCAACAGGCAAGGCACCCCAGGTTGCCAGTACACTGGTACCGCCAAGGGCCGTAGAGGCCGAAGCACCACCACCCATTGGCCATCCTGAGGAATCAGGCGAGGCACCACATTCTGAGGAGTTCAGTTTGGCTGGGGAGGTGGCAGCCACAGCACCCCTGGCTGTGGAGGACCCACAGGATGACATATGGGTGCCAGTTGAGGACGATGCATCGGAATTGGTTCGTAGGCCCAGTCCACCGGCATCCCCCCAAATATCATACCTCGAAACTGACCACGCCACCACCCCGGAGCAGTCTGGTCAGGAGCAAATCGAAGGGCACATCAGTCCCATTTTGATGGGTATAGAGGTTGAGCAGGCTGAGCAGGACAGCCAGGGACCATCAACCTCCACAGGTGCGCCCACAGGGCCGCAGCGGTCAGAACAGCTGCCTGCCATTGTGCGGCAGTTTGTTGCGGACAACACACTGGTCAGACAGGAGTGGCATGAGAACCTTGCCTCTCTAGGCAGGTCCATCACGGAGAACACCACCTCCATGGCCAAAACCTTTGCAGATAACACCAGCCGCCTCCGCGAGGAGGTCTCGGCCCTCCGCCAGGTCTTAGGACACATAGCGGATGCCATGGAGGCAGGGCATCCGGCTACCCAAACCCAGCAGGCGGCCACACCATCATCATCTAGTTCGACACAGACGAGCCCGCTCCGCAGGTCAGCAGGTACCCTGCGCCGGCAAGACATGCCGCCACCTGGACCAGGGAGTGCCAATTGATAGTCAGGGCAGCCTCATGTAGGCATTGGAGAATCGATGGGACATGTGTGGGGGAGTTGTGGGGGAAGGGGGTGAGGGTGTGTAGGGGAGTTATGGGGGGAGGAGGGGAGGGTGGTAGGGGAGTTATGGGGGGAGGAGGGGAGGGTGGTGGAGGGTTTTTGCACTTTCGTTATCATTGTTATATTTAATACACCCGTTGATTTAATCAGACCTGAGTGGACATTCATCATTGCGCATGTGTCATTTATTCATATACAGTGCATAGTGTACATGTACCCCCACACCCAGTGCCCTCTGTCCAACTATCATGTCACCCTCTGCTGCCATGTGTGTCAGAAATATTGTGCAATCACTGACAGGCGCACAGCACGTCCCTCCTGTGCATCGGCACCGCAATGATGTCCAGCCACATCTTCTTCATCCCCTTCATCATCACCAGGTGGTAGTAGTTCAATGTCAGGGGGCAGGGGCACGTTCCGGTGGATACACATATTGTGCAGCATGTCACATGCCATGATGATCTTGGCCACCTTCTCATGCCTGTAGAGGAGTGCCCCACCCGACCGGCTGAGGCAGCGAAATCGTGCCTTTAACAGGCCAAAGGTCTGCTCAATGACCACACGGGTACGGGTATGGGAACGATTGTAGTCCTCCTCATGCCTGTTCTGTGGGTTTCGTACAGGGGTGAGGAGCCACGGCTTCAAGGGATAGCCACTATCACCTGCATGAGAGGCAATAAAAGGTAAATGTTAGTTGATTCATGATGGGCAGCTGTACTAGTTACACATGCCTGCAGATTACGGTTGTATACGAGTTGTTCGAATGTCAATTGTTCGAATAACAGTTGACCTTCTGCACAATTGACCGAATTTAAACGGTCAATTAGGATATATATGCGGGGAAACCCCCCGCAGCCCTCCATCCAATCCAACCCCCACCCCAACCCCCCTCCCAATCCCCTTATATTATTATTACACCAACCCAACCCATAATATATATTAAAATGACCATACGGTCAATTGTGCAGAAGGTCAATTAGGACCCCTATTAGTCGAACAATTGTGTCATTCGAACAATTGTAAACGAACAATTCGGGTAATACCCAGATTACCGTTGGCCACGTGCACATGTCCCTGGATGCATTTACGCCATCTTCAGTCCCTCAATGTGTCCTGTGCCATGGACTAATGGTGTGGGTTGCATCTTCAAGATGATACATGGTGTGCACTGATGTCTTGTTGCACATGCATCGTGTACGCATACAGCTGTGTTTGTGTCAAATTTGTGATGTGTTGTGTTCTGTGTGATTTACTTAGAGGGAGTGTTGGCAGTAGTCTGTGCAATATTAGGCAATCAGCATTGATTATTCCCATGGTGACAGGCAGCACTACTGTGGGTGTGGCGGCCCTGTGACAAACAGTGGACTCCCTAGTTGGTTCAGTTCAATGCATTCCCTGGGATGCTTGTTCTGTGTGGTGATTTGCTGGAGACAGCAACATAGTGCATATGCACTGCATGTTGCTGGATGGTGTTACGGTGGGTGAGGTCCGCTGATGAGTGGTACATGTGTTGTGGGATGTGGTGTGGTTTACTGTTAGTCATGTAGTGATAGGTGTCGACCTTACTTCATTCCTATGGGATTTGGGTGTCAGGTACCGTTTGTGATGCTTTGGGGCACAGTGTTCGGTGATGTGCACATCGTGCAGTCACATCAACTTTGACAGCATGGTGGTGTGTGCATCTCTCCCCCCATTTCAATGCCATGTGCCAGTCATGCAATTTACCAAGCAGCCAGGCATGTCGTCCAGCATGTCGCTCCATGAAGCTTGGTAGCGTGGAGTTCCGCAGGACCATAGAGTCATGCATTGATCCGGGATATCGGGCATAACAATGTGTGATGATCATGCTGGCGTTGCATACCATCTGCACATTGATGGAGTGGTATTGCTTGCGGTACACCACCTCCATGGCATGCGGGACCACCAACACCACGTGGGTGCAGTCGAGGGCACCTACACAATTTGGCATGCCTGCTAGTGCATGGAAGCCAACTTTTGTATTAAAAATCTCCTGGGGAGTCCGTGGTAGGGATATGTAGTCCCTTGTGTGCTTGAGGAGGGCATCCAGCACTTGGTTCAGAATGCGAGAAAATAAGGGTTGTAATATGCCATGCATGTGCCCCACTGTGTGCTGGTAGGTGCCTGTGGCAAGGAAGTGGAGCACAAACACTACCTTCAGTAGAGGGGGGATGGCGGTGCGTATTTCAATGAGGCTGACAATGTCGTCGTGTATCATGTCCACAATGGTGGTGATGGTGTCCCGGTCCAGACGGTACAGGGTGTGGATGTGCTCAGGGGTTAGTTTGAAAGGATTGGCACTGATGCGAGGGATTGGGGGCTGCCTGCATGGTAACGGTGGCTGCACTGGTGGGGTATGCTGGGCCTGTCTCACCCTTCTTCTCCTTCTGCGTCTCCTCTGTGGTGCTAGCTGTTGTTGTTGTTGCTGCTGTTGTGGCAATGCAAGCATGTCCTCCAGCTCCAGTAATGCTACTACTATTGGGATCATCTTGGTGTGGGAGGGGGTGTGGTGTATGGGTGTGCTCCTTTTTTACTGGGCCAGATTCCATTGCCTCCACCTGTGCTGATTGTGTGCACCTGTGGCAGTTGGGAACACTGCACATGGCATTTTACGGTTGGTCAGCGATGCCGGCATTTACGGCTTGCCGGTAACCACTTTTTACGCCTTCATGATGCCGCTATTTGCATTTCCGCTTCACTTGTGATCTCCTCCAGTTTACGGCATGCCGCTATTGCCGGCATGGTGGCCCGTGTGCCCGCGCCCATGCCGCTATTAGAGGCCCTGTCATTTACAATGCCACTAATAGTAGTCAGGCTGGTCAGAATAGCCCGTAGCGGTAAGCGATGCCGGTAATCCTTTACCGGCATCGTTTTTCCCTTAGCTCCAAACTCGGAATAACCCCCTGTGTCTTACTTCAGGATGCCTTCACTGCTGGTGTCCGAGGTGGGATGCGGCTCATGTTCGCTAGGATCAAGGAAGAGGCTGAGAAGGAGAAAACAGATAGAGGTACTCTGGGTTTCTGGGAGGCAGTTGATACATACAACACCCCTCCAGAGCCTGAATCTGCAAGAGTCAGAGAAGAAGAAACTGAAACCCTTCCAGACCTAGCTTTCACCCAAAGGACCCGTTGTAGGCCGACGCCTTTTTACAGGTTACATCTGAACAAGAGGGCCGTGAGAAAAGGGCACCTTTTTTCTTTTTAAAACATGGTCTGATGTATAGGGGAGATACCATTGCAGAAGGCTTAGTAAAAACCAAGTTGGTTGTCCCTAGGAGTCATAAACAAGTGGTCCTAGAAATAGTGCACTCACATTTGACTGGAGGCCATTTAGGACAAACCAAGACACAGGACCAAATCACTAATAAGTTCTACTGGCCGGGAATACATGCTGACATTAAAAACTGTATCCAGGCCTGTGAGATTTGCCAAAAGATTAGTTATCATATGCCACCACCAGTTCCATTGAATCCATTGTCAATTATTGAAATTCTCTTCTCAAGAATTGGTATGGACATTGTAGGGCCCTTAGAAACATTGAAATTAGGGAACAAGTCCTTTTTGGTAATCGTAGACTATGCAACGTGCTATGCAGACGCCTTTCCCCTAAGAACAAATACCACCCAGCAAATCCTGAAACACCTGCTCCCTTTCTTTTCCCAAGTGGGTTTTCCAAAAGAAATACTAATAGATCAAGGCTCGACCTTCAGGAGCAAACCCATGAGGAAAGTAAAAGAAAATGGTTGCATATTACTACTTTGAGGACCTTAGTATACCACCCACAAACAGATTGCCTTGTAGAAATATTTAACAAAACATTGAAGACCATACTGCGAAAGTTAGTGGAACAAGATGGCATAAATTGGGATCAGATGTTCCATGGGCTTTATTTGCAGTTTGGAAAACACCTCAGGCTTCCACAGGATTCTCCTCGCTTGGGTTATTTTACGGACAGGAACCCTGGGATGTCCTAGACATGCTGAGGGAAACCTGGGAAGAAAGAGAGGCGACCCCAATACCACTCTCCCAAACTGCCACAAGACATAAACACATGCCGGCAGTTAGATCTTTGGTACAAACCCATATGGCCAAGGCACAAAAACAACAGAAAGCCTCCTATGATAAAAAGATTTCGCCAAGATAGTTTTCCTTCAGCCAAAAGATATTAGTGTTGTTACCCCCTCACTTCAGAGAACAAACTTATATCCAAGTGGCATGGGCCATATGAGGTATTAGAACAAATGAGACCTTGTAACTATAAAATGTCTCAATCTGATTGCTGACTTAAAACATAAGTCTACCACATTAATCATCTAAAGCTGGGGTGCAAAACATACGGCCTGCGGGCCATATGCGGCCCGTGATATTGTGCTTTGCGGCCCCCTAAGGACAGGACTTTCTTAATGAACTTCAAGCAACAGAAAACAAAGCGGGCCGCACTTCATTACGAAAGTCTTTGGTGCTGGAGACATTACTGGCATAGGGGTCCCTAGAAGGGCGTTATTGCCCCCCTAATTGATGGCCTACCCCACCCCCGGCAAATAACTCTTTGCAGGGGCCTTAAAGGTGCACCTTTGCCTCAGTCATCATTCGCGCATTAGGCTCTATTTGCACAGCCTGTGTTCTTTCTTCTGGCCTGAAAGTGACACCAAGGGAAGCAATGAGCAATGAATATCACTGGGAGCCATCACTGATAAAAGCAGGCTACCTACATAGTGGGCACACTTTTGATTTCCAAATGTGCAGCTTACACTTGTCTAGAAAAAAAACCAAAAACATTTCCAAACTGAAACATGCTTCTTGAACTTACATTCATTAGTTTTCTTTGAAATGTGATTATTGTTTTGTCGGACTGCCACACAAATACCCTGTGATGTTTGTGTCCCTTCCTTTGTGTGTTTTCACAAGATATATTTCTAAAGCTGTTATTTTTTTTTTTTATTGTGTTTAACTGTTGTTAGCAGTTTTTACAAAAGTGGAGGTGAGATTTGTTTGTTTTTTTTTTTTTTCTTAGATTCTCATCAAAAACGGGCTAAGTCTTTTAAGGGCTCTCTGAACCTTCCCTGTTATATGCTTGTCAAAGTGCTTAATCACAAATAAATGCTTCTATTGCGCTGACAGCAGTTATCAGGAAATAAAACTGTGGGTTCATGGGTGCCAACTTTTGATTTTCACTACAGGGGAAGGAATTCCCCCACCCTCACCCTGAATATAAGCAAGCTGCCAGCCCAACACATCCCCTGGCTGAACACATTGTGTAGCACTTGTTTTTATAAGGAATTGCAAAAAGTCATAAGATTTGTAGCCAGTTTTAAATATATAACATCTTAGCAACAGTCACTCAACCTGCTGAGCTACCCTGGTAGTTTTCTTGCGTAGGGCATGTCTATGAGTCCATTAATGTGTTCAAAATCACTGTATTATCAACATATTAGCAACATGTCAAAGTCAACGGACCCTGTGCATAAATTCTTTGACAGTGCACCAGGGGCGCTTCTCCATAATGGGCAAAGTTGTGCCGAACCACAGGCACCCTTGCCCGTAATGGAAGAGCCAGCCCATTGTAAACACTGAGCATTCACTCAGCTGCTTTATTGCGGTTGAGGAATCGCTCCTCGGCTGGCTTGAACGGTCGAAGGGAAACAAGATTTCCGTTTGACAGTTCTGTTCCTCTGCTTTGCATATTCATTTATTTATTTGTTGTGCATTTGTAAGGTGCTTATTCATCAAGAAAATTGTGTCTCAAAGCGCCCAAAGGACAAGGGGAGCGGGGAAAACATGGGAATGAAAGGCAAATATGATACCTATGAAGAGCAAGAGAGAGGTGGTCCTACTAGGCATTGTGAGGAGGCAGGGGAGGGTAAGTGCTAGGAGTTCCATGGAGTGAAGTGCTAGGGAGTGAGTTGTAAGCAGCTGTTACGTGCCTGGCAGAGATCACTTGGTAAGATTGGTCAACTGCCAATACAATAAGTGCAGGTCTGTGAGACAGCACAGGCAAGTGGGCACCCAAAGGCAAGTGGTGGGAGTTCGCTGAGGCAAAAGGCGATTGAGGGGGTGGCACAGGACCCAGAAGGACACATAAGGGCCCTGGTTAACAATCTCAGCGATGGTGGGGTTTAGCAAAGGAGGGGGAAGGATTAGGTGAAAAGGAAAGTCTTGAGGAGCTTCCGGAATTTGAGAAGATCTGGCTCAAGACGGAGCAGAAGGGGGAGGCTGTTCCAGAGGAGGAAGCCAGCTGAGGAAATAGATCGGCCACCAACTCTGTTTAGAGAAGTGCTTGACACACAGAGAGTTGGCACCGGAGGAGCGTAAAGATTTGGAGGGAGAGTATTTGGTGAGAACCAATTGTAGATATCGTGGTTCCCGGCCCCAGAAAGCCTTTTGGATGATACAGAGGGATTTGAATTTGATCCTTGCAGCAACCAGGAGCCAGTGGAGAGATTTAAGGGCTGGAGAGATGCAGTCCCTGGGCTTGAAGCCAAGGATAAGTTTTGCAGCTCGTTAGATATTATCCAATGAGCCATGCAAAGCCGGGGGCATTTTGTTTCCCCAACCTTGCCTGGCCCATTGGATATACTGGCTGAGGAATTGCATGTTTCTATTTGCGAGGGAGGGGCTCCTACGCCTCCTCCCACAAACAAACGGAGCGGGCCTCTTCGTCATTAGCTCTCCGGGTCTTGCACGCATTTGCACAAATCGCTCTTTGCTTCCTGTTCCTGCTACGCAGGAGCTGTAGCACTGGGAGGAAACATCAGGACCAGGGCAAAGGTACTTTAATTTAAATATGTGTATGTTGTTGTGCATGCTTGGATTTTTAAAATGTTCTCGGGGAGGAGGCCCACCCAACACCTCTTGATTGGTTCTGGCTCCTTTGCTACGCTCCATCACACTGGCATATTTGGGAGAAATAATTATGCCCCTTCAATTTAGTACACAATTTTACCAACACCAATGCTGTAAACCATGGTAATAAGCAGTATAGAAAGCACTATATCGGTTATATTTTCTTTCCATGGCCTGTACACACCACCTTTGTATGATGCTTCAGAGCAAAGTATTGTAAAGAGAATATAAATGTATTGCCCTGCTGACAAAGCAATGTTGACAGTGGCTATTGAAGTCTTTTGGGGCCGTAGGTCTGAATGCAGATGTGTATTGTGGTGGCGTGTGGAGGATACACATTTAAAGGTTTTTCTTTAAATGTGATGGTGTCCTATGATGCCGGTGGCCTTTCGGTCTGCCCATACTGCAACTTTGTAAAGTGCAAAGGGTTGGAGGCTGCATCGTCTTCTTAGATCCAGAGGCAAAGCTTCCTCATGTAGTCATTAATGTAGGCAGATCACTCTTCAGCCATATCTGCACATCTCTTTTTCACCTGTAAAACAGCTAGTTCTGTAAAGTTATTGCTGCTGGAGGTGCGGGAATGATTTTGTTCTCGCACTATTGATAACATGTTGAAGCCTAGGGGCAAATACATTTATCTTCTGGCTTGGTAATAATGTGTACTGCAGAATTGAAAGCACAAATAGCAATGAAGACAAGTACCACCCCGAAACATGCTTGTTTGTTCCCCAACATGCTTACTGAAAATGTCTGATGGGGGGGATCATAAATTCACCACATGAACCGAACCGGCTAGCCCACACAAACAATCCAGCCCCCTGCAGACAGCTTGTAAGGTACATTCGGACCTCCGGCAAAACTAGTTGTGCACCCCTGTTCTAAAGGAATGGAAAGAAAATCCTTCAGAATCTAATGCCACCATTTTGTCCTGTTTGTTACCAAAGGATTCAGAGAGTCGGTAAGGTTCTAAATGTACCACTTTGCCTTCTGGCATGCGGATGTGATGATAAATATCTTTCACTCTCCCCGGTTCTTCTCCAATCACATTTTGTTGAGGATACAGCCTTGGTAAACAAATTATACCTTCTCATTCAGATAGTACCACCCGATCTGAATAACAACCAATAACAAGGTCTATATGATCTCATAAAACAGTTTACTGAAGTTTCGTTTGTTTGTTTATTTATTTGGTAATGCACACCAAACCGGTAGGTAGCTGGGCACAGCAGATACAAGTATATTTAAAGCTTAGTTACAACAAAAACAAGGAGTACAACAAGGAAAGACAATCTTAGTTACCACTTGCCGGTTACAGTAATGCAGTGGTACTATGGGTCTCATATCACAGTCACAAAGTGCAGTGGGGTTTGATAACTCGGTTACGATAGATACAGTAGTTACAGTAGAGCCATAGGCCCGCGTTACCGTACAACAACAAATTTACAATGAAAACAGAGATAAGCAGAGATAACACAGAGAATAATTGGGATAAGGTATCCAAGACCGGGGAACGGTCATGGCTGCGCTAGATTCCGGTGTTAGTGGTCATTTATTCATAGCCAGTTTAGCATATTACGTCTGAATTTTAGGTAGGGTTGTTCGGTTCTCAGGGCAGACGGGAGTGCATTCCAAGATAGTGCATCTTTGACCGGGAAGCTGGCGCCGCCTGCTTTGGTTCGTTTGAATCTGGGAATCTCTAAAAGATGGGCATTGGCTGATCTGATTTGACGTGTTGAGGTTCTCCTGTTTATTCTTTCTGTAGGATATGGGGGTGCTATGTTATTCAGACACTTGGAGGTAAGTGATACTGTTTTGAGAAGAATCCTATCGTTTATTTTTAACCAGTGAAAATCTCTTCTGAATTTGGAAATGTGCTCTCTGTTGGGGGATGTTCAGGGCTGCTCTTAGGGCGTTATTTTGTAACCATGTGAATTTTATCTAGGATGTATTTATTGGCACCTAAGCACAGGTCATTGCAGTAGTCCAATTTGGACATTATTAGTGTGTTAGCGAGCGGGATGCAACTAGTTTCGGAGAGAAATGATCTACAGGCTCTGATAAGTTTGCAGATATGGGCAGTCGAGGAGGCTAGGGAGTTGACTTGTTTCTTAAGTGTTAAGGTAGAGTCAAGATAGAAACCTAACGTTTTTACTACAGGCATCACCTTAATTTTGTTACCATCAATGTTGAAGGAGGCTTAAGTGCGGCTGAGTTTTTTTAGATTTGCCCCTGAACCCAGGATCAGTATCTCAGTTTTATCGTCATTCAGGCAGAGGCCATGGGATGCCATCCATGTCTGAATGAGGAGGTATAATTTGTTTACCAAGGCTGTATCCTCGACAAAATGTGTTTAGAGAAAAACCGGGGAGAGTGAAAGATAGTTATCATCACATCCGCATGCCAGAAGGCAAAGTGGTACATTTAAAACCTTACCGACTATCTGAATCCTGAAAAGAAACCATTATTCATGAAGTAAAGCAGATGCTTGTGGCCAATATTATTGAACCAACCATAGCCACGGTTTATAGTCATAATGTCGAAAACATAATACCGAAATACAAAAATGTCGAAAAAATGTTTTCGAAAACAAATATGTCGAAAATATATACATATAATAGGAAAAGTCAAATAGTCGAAACAAAAATGTCGAAACAAAAGTCGAACAATAGTACTAACATACCGATGTGAAGTAATGGTAATCGTCCATTTTTATGGGGGGGTTAGACCCCCCCAAACCCCCCTTACCTCTACGCCGAAACTCTCCCACCCCCCTCTTGAACACCAACACAACCTTGCCTAAACATA
The DNA here is from genome assembly GCF_040938575.1 of Ambystoma mexicanum. NCBI lineage: Eukaryota > Metazoa > Chordata > Amphibia > Caudata > Ambystomatidae > Ambystoma > Ambystoma mexicanum. The sequence goes on from NC_090940.1 coordinate 45,012,476, forward strand.
AAAGGAACAGATGACGGTTGTGGACAACTGTCATTACCTGACAGGACCAGAGTCAGAGCGAACTACAGTGGATTCGATTTGGCTACGTCAGGCAAACAATCAGGTAATATAAAAAAAAAATATGTAACTAGATATTTAAATCGAAAAATATATTATTATTAGTGTACGGCAAACATAGTAAAACATGTTTTTCCGTTATTTTAGATTGAACATGACAGAAAGGGTTGAATACATAACCTCGCAAAAAGGCAGAAAACAGCTGGTTTTGAACGGATACATTTATAATAAGGAATTGGAAAAAAATTAACGCTCGTACTGGAAATGCATTGAATATGGACGATCAAAATGTGCCGCACGAGTTATAGTTGAATGTTCCAATACAAAAATAAAGGGAGAACACAACCATCTACCGGACAAGACAAATATAGTAATAAAACAAACTCTCCAAGAGCTAAAAAGAAAGGCAATAGAAAACCCCGGACAGGCAAGCGGTTTGGTAATATCAACGGTATGTGACACGTTGCCTTCACACATATCTGCGCAGACGCCTAGTGAAAAACATATGCAATGAACAATAAACCGCAAGAAACAGCAAAAGGTAAATATGCCACCAGCACCTACAACATACAATGACATCAGCATACCAGAAGTGTTTAGAGTGACAGCTAATGGAGAAAATTTCCACCATTCTACCGTTGAAGTACGAGACGAAAAAATGTTGATATTTTCAACTGCGACCAATTTCAAGCATCTAAGTGAAAGTGCCCAGTGGCAAGGTGACGCAACTTTCAAAGCATGCCCGCACCCCTTCCAACAATTTTATTCAATACATGGAACAATAAATAAACTAATTCCACTTGTTTACGTTTCAATGCCCAAAAAAAATGAAGAAAACTACAGAATCATGTTGAACAAAATCAAGGACACTGTACCAGATTCGAAACCCAAAAACATAATCATGGATTTTGAATTAGCAAAGATTAAGGCATTTTCTTCAATATACCCTGATTCTAGCATACAAGGCTGCTTTTTTCATTTTACTCAGTCGATATGGAAAAAACTGCAAAAACTTGGACTAAGTAGTAAATACACAGACGACAGCACTTTTCAACATAACATAAAAAAACTATTCGGATTAGCATTTGTGAAAGAAGATCAGGTTATAAATTTCTATGAACATTTAATTGACACTGACTATTTTAAAAATCATGAGGAAGAAAATTCGGACATGCTAGATTACATGGAAAATACATGGATTGGACAGTTAACAAGGAATGGCACCAGAAGAAGGCCAAAATACAATATAAACTTATGGAATTGCTACAAAGCAACCTTGGAAGGGCGACCTAGAACAAACAATTCACTTGAGGGATGGCACAGCCTTATTAATAAAACTTTCAACACAAGTAATCCCAATTTGTGGCATTTTTTGAAAGAATTAAACAATGAACAATCACATCAGGAATTTCGAGTCTCCCAAGCAATTTCACTCGCAAACACAGAGGTAAAAAAGAAAAAATACAGAGACTATGAACAACGCCTTGAGCAAATAGACAAAGACAAGATTCAATAGCGTATAATTTAAAATGTTAAAAATACTCACGTTTTTTTGAGGAATCACCAATCCACCATGACAAATCCAAGCAGTAACCGTAAAAAGCACCAAGCAGCAAAATCCAAGGAACCCAAAATCAAAAAAGCAATCCAGGGAAAAACACCATCCAAAAAAAAATCCACATGTGTGATCCATAACAGTGAAATCCGGAAAGGAAAAAAAGTTGAAAATCCATGCAAAAAAATCCACGATCCAACCCGAAAAAAAATCCATAGCTCGGAAAAACCAATACATCCATCGAATCCATTAAAAAAAAATCCATTGCATCCATGGAAAAGGGTGAAAAAACTTGAAAATCCAAAAAGAAATCCACAAGAAAGCACAGAGACCCGAACGCGACGGAAACGCTGCAAGAATGAACTTTAAAAATGGCGCCTACGCATACGTAGAGTAACGCAACCTTACGTAGAATTCACTTACCATATATAAACAAAATGAACAATCTCATTTCTTAAACAATAGCGCCATCTATTGGAGAAAAAGTATACTAAATGTTCAACGTTAAGTTTGCAATTTGTTATTTATTTAAAATTGAAGTTTAAAATAAATATATATTTATTTAACCTATATATATATATTTAAGCAAAGTATTACATTGGAATATACTATTGATGTTCAAAAATATTTAATAAAACATTGTAAATAATATCAATGTTCAAAAATGCATAATAAAACATATATAAACACTTACCTTGTATTAACATCAATTCGAAAAAAATCGACATTATTATTTTCGAATAAATATTTTCGACATTTTGACTTTCGAAAATATTGCATTCGAAAATATGACTGGACACCAAAGCCACTGGCCTTCCCCTATCGTATTGGTGGCAAAGCCCTATGGGAGATGAAGGTTTTGCATCAGCTTTAGATAGGTAAATGCCATATCTGCTTTTGACGCTTACCCAATGCCACGTATTGACTATCTTATTGACCGGCTGGGTAATGCTGTCTACCTCTCTAGTATAGAGCTTACAAAGTTTATTGGCAGGTTCCACTATATGGGCCTGACAAAGAGAAAACTGCCTTTGCCCCTCCCATAGGTCTATTTCAATTTAAAGTATTACCATTCAGTCTACATGGAGCTCCCGCAGCACAGCATTCCTAAGATTAATGGATAAGATTCAACAGCCTTACTCGGGATTTTGCGCAGCCTATATGGATGATATTGTGATGCACAGTACAACTTGGGAAGGTCATTTGTACCACCTTTATACTGTCATGTGAGTACTTACAAAAACAGGCCTAACCGAAAACCCCCAAAAATGCAAAGTCGCTTAATATGCATTTAAATACCTCGGGTTCTTTGTGGTTAATAGCACTGTTCAACCCAGAAAGAAAAGGTTGCAGCAGTTCTTGACACCGAAAATTCAGACTCATCACGGACCAGTCTCCCTTAGTTTGGATCAGTCAACGTAAAGAGTCTAATCCCAGGGTTATGCAGTGGTTCCTGTACCTTCAAGCCGATTGTTTCGCAGTAGAACACCGCAGGGGTCAGGATTAGGGTTCTGTTGACTATCTCTCCCGGTTTCTATGTGACACACCCAGGTCTACACTGCATAGGAGAAGGGTATGTGAGAAATCTGAGGGCATCCTCCCATCTACTCCCCCCTTGGGTTTACCTCTCAGGTGGCCAGGGAAGGGCCATCGCTTTTGGATCCCAACCTTGGTGGTGTATATGCGAGGGAGGATCACCTGGGTGGAGGGACCTTTCGGGAGTGGAGGAAAGATGCCTTTTGGTGAGGCATGGTATCCCCTTTTCCTTGTAAGAATATACCCTCCCCTCCACCTACCGTTGTAGGTTTTTACCCGTTTTCCCCACTGTTACACACACCAACTGTCCCACCTTCGTATACCTTCAAATTGGGACAAGGAAGAGGCGACTAGGAGTAATGCACACTTCAATCTATGCACACCACTTTGGTACTGGGATGAGGAAGAGGACTGTGGAATGCCACTATAAGGGTCAGACATGTCCCATTGACAAAAGTAATTGTGTTCAGGCAAAGCACTTGCACCTGCAGCCAATTGAGAGGCTACATGTCACGCTATCCTCTCATTCCGTCCCTATTTCACAAGCATCTAGGACAGGCAATACTCACACTGTATCTAGGATAGCTAACACTCACAATGCCTCAGTTACCCCAGCCAGGTTCCCATTTCCTGTTACTCACAGTGGTCGAGTGTCACGTGAGCGGGTTTATCCCAAGGGCCACATACGCAGACTCGGGGGTTCCCCGTTCCTTCACTGGCGTCTGCCATGGCGCCTGCAGGAAGGAGCTCGCAGACGCCGGCTGCAGGACGCTGCTGGCAGAAAGTCATTTCCGCGATCATTGAGGTCATTGAGATCTAAACAATGCTCACGTGTCGCGCATGCGGATCACGTGACGCGTTTATCCGTCTCACTTGCGGATTATGTGACGCGGAAGCACCCACTACTTAAGCGCTGAACTTCCGCGCTTCACAGCTGTTCTTTGGAGGACTCAGTACGGCGTTCGGATACTTTGTATTTCACGGCTCTTGACTCTTGGACTGTTATTCGGATTTGCTTTGCTCACGTCCTTTGGCTCTGTTTGCTGGATCATTGAACTTGGAACGCCTTTTGGACTGTCTTGGATTACCCTGAATGGACTTGGCATTTTTCCTCTTCACTGCATTACGTTACCAAGTACTTTGGTATTTTGGTCCTTTTCGTTTCATCAGTTACAGGAGGGCAGGTTGGGTCTATACCCAGTCTACAGTTCTTCTCCCTATTGTCATCGGGGAAACCAGCTCACGTGCCCCTCCACGGAATTATCACCCATCATAGGATTCTGGGCTCCATCACCCATCAGCTTAGGTAAGCACTGGTCTTTATCCTGCTCATTTGCATGTACTGTACTAATTTGATGTACTGTACTAATTTGATTGCTAATAAAGGTTTTCCTTTACAGCTGCCTTGGGTTTCGACATTCCTTGGTTCCGGGCTTCAAGAACTACCCACCTGTGGCCTCAATGATCGCAGAGGGAGTAATCTTGTATTCTCTCTCTGTGGTACTTGGGGACGGAGGTATCATACTCTTCACGACAATCAAACAACCTGACAGACTGTGAAGCCATTCTTTATCGTGCAGCGGATGCAGGGTGCCACGGATGATCCCATGTCAGCTATGGTTCAAGCGATCACAGTACTAAGAGCAGACATGGCTGCAGCCACCACAGCCCTTCACCAGCGCTTGGATGCTATTCAGAGTACCCGCAACCCTTTACCTGCAGATGCAGAGTTCGGGGACGCAGCACCACCCGCCCAGTTCCCCAGGCCCCAAGCCCAGCCACTCCGGCTGCCATGATTCTACCCACTCCTTTCCCATTGGCTGCACCTGAAAGATTCCAGGGGGATCCCACCAAGTACCGCACATTTATCAATCAGTGCAAGTTACACTTTTTGTGTTGACCTACCTCCTTCCCCGATCCTACTGCTAAGGCTGCCTTTCTGTTGTCACATTTATCTGGTACAGCAGCTGCCTGGGCCAACCCGCTTCTTGAGAACGATAACCCGGCATTATACGACTTTGACCTCCTGGTGACCGAAATGTCACGTGTATTTGACACCCGCCACAAAGCCCAATCCAGGGATTTAGAACTGTTAGAATTACATCAAGGAAGGGGAACACTCATTGAATATATCACAAAATTCAATCAACTGTCAGCTGAGACTTCATGGCCCAAGAGCAAGAGGGCCGTTGTGTTCTACAAGGGTCTGAACAATACTATGAAAGATGCACTATCAGTAGTTCCCTCCTTGCCCACATCGTTCCCCGAATTAGTGGATCTGGCTCTCCAGGTCGATGCCAGACGCTCAGAACGGAGAGCTGAAGCTGGGTTTTCTGGTTCTATCCCTTCTGCAGTATCTCCTCATTCCAAGTCTGCTTCGGAACCTATGCAGGTTGGAGGCCTACGTAGCCCTTTGACTTCCACGGAAAGGGAACGCAGGAGGGTGGACAATGCTTGCTATTATTGTGGGTTGATTGGTCACTTTGTGAAAGAATGTCCACGTCGCCCAAAGAGTAAATCTCAGGGTTTTCAGGCAGCTCGACCATAGATCCGGGGGCGGGTTGGAGCGCTATATGTCATTCCCCGGACCAGGTACCTGCGTTTGGCACCATCAGACCCGTGATGGTGCATGCAATGTTACAACCCAGTACTGAGGTCTCACATTCAGTAACCGTCATCATTGAGTCTGGTGCCACTGGTAATTATATAGATATCAATATGGCCCTCACACTCAATCTCCCTCTCATCACTAAAACCAGAACCCGTACAGACTATAGACGGGAGTTCGTTAGTTTCTGGCCCAGTTAAACAGCAGACAGCACCTCTCACTTTGGTCATACAAACTACCCACAAAGAAACCATTAGTTTTGACCTGATATCCATGCCCCAGTACGGCCTAATTTTGGGCATTCCTTGGCTGTGCTTGCACAACCCTTTGATCAATTGGAAGACATGTACTGTGCTTTTTGAGTCAGAAGTTTGCTAAGAGTTTTGTCTCACTATACCTTCTACTGGTAGCACTCCAGCCCAACTCCTCAGTACTGTTTCACAACTCTCCTTGGAACCTTCTTCCGTTCCCTTGGCGGACACACACATTGTTGGTCTTGTAGCAGAAACAATTCCGGAGCCCTATCGGGACTACCTGGACGTCTTTGATAAGGGCTCATCGGAAATCCTTCCACCTCATAGGATGTACGATTGTCCTATTGAGTTACTACCAGGTTCTGTTGTCCCAAACGGTCGTATCTACTCACTATCTCCCACTGAGGAACAGACCTTGAAGGCTTACATTCAAGAATCCTTATGCAAAGGTCACATACGCCCGTCTTCATCCCCAGCGGCCTGTCCCATCTTCTTTGTCCCGAAGGAGGGAGACCTCTGCCCATGTGTTGACTATCGACGCCTGAATGCCATCACCAAAAAGGATAGTTATCCTATTCCTCTCATCACGCCTTTTTTAGATCGCCTAATGCATGCTTCAGTGTACACCAAGTTGGACCTCAGGGGTGCGTATAATCTGGTACGTGTGCGAAAGGGTGATGAGTGGAAAATGGCCTTTTGCACTCGTTACGGGTTATACGAATATCTGGTCATGCCCTTCGGCCTTTGCAATGCGCCTGCTACATTCCAGCGCTTCATGAATGAGATATTTAGTGATATTCTAGATGTATTCATGGTGGTCTATCTAGATGACATTCTCATTTTTTCACGTTCTCAAGAGAAACATGTCCTACACGTAAGGGAGGTACTAAAACGTTTACGCATGTTCTCCCTTTTTGCAAAACCCAAAAAATGCCAGTTTCACACCGGCAACATTGAGTTTTTAGGCTTCCACATCACCCCTGACGGCCTCACTATGAACCATGCCAAAGTCAAGGCAGTATTGAAATGGCCGGTTCCCACTAATCTTAAAGCATTGCAGTCTTTTTTGGGTTTTGCAAACTATTACAGAAGATTCATTTCTGGATTTTCCTCCATTGCAGCGCCTCTTACTCTTTTGACCAGTCCTCTTGTCCCATACAAATGGTCCAACGATCAACAGCTTGCATTCGATATCCTTAAAGCTGCATTTACCACTGCTCCTGTCCTTCAACACCCTGACAGTGATCTCCATTTCATAGTTGAGGCGGACGTGTCCTCGTTCGCCTTTGGGCCAATTCTATCTCAAGAGTGTGTCACTACTGGACGATTGCATCCAGTCGCCTTTGACTCCCGAAAGTTCACCCCCACAGATTGTCATTATACAGTGACCGAAAAAGAACTTCTAGCTGTTAAAGAAGCCTTCCAAGTTTGGCGTCACCATCTCCTGGGGGAAATACACCGGGTGACGGTCTTCTCGGACCATCAGAATCTTCGCGATTTAGCATCACTAAAGTGCTCAAATAGCAGACATGTCAGGTGGCACCTGTTCTTTGCTGCTTACGATTTCCAGATCATGCATTGTCCTGGTACCGTTCATGGAAAGGCGGATGCTTTGTCTCGCACTCCTGGGGGGGTTTCATTGCCAGTCTATCCCGAAACCTTGCTAGATAAGAAACATGTGATCTGTCTTTGTACCCCTTCTCTAACTCTGTTGGATATGGTCCGCACGTGGGTTTCCATTCACCCGTCCTTACTTCCATATTGGGATTTGGTATTAAAAGACGGTCTGCCCTTCTTCCAGAACAAGTTGTTTCTACCTACCACTGATGTCCGCAATCTGGCTCTTGAATGGTTCCATGATCTCCCTGTTCTTGCACATCCTGGTCAGCGAAGAACAGTCTTGTTTCTACAATGCTGGTGTTGGTGGCCTTCCATGAGAAGGGATGTAGAATGCTATGTTAACACCTGCTCTGTTTGTGCCCAATCCAAACATCGGAAAGGGCACCCGTTGGGTCTCCTGCAGCCCCTACCCATACTCCCGAGGCCTTGGCACACCTTGACGATGGATTTTGTGACGGATCTCCCCAGAGTTCAGGGTTTTGATTCCATCTGGGTTGTGGTAGACTCGTTCACCAAAATGGCACGGTTTATCCCATGCTCAGGCATTCCCTCTGCTCCTGTCCTGGTGGGATTATTTTTTAAGTCCATTGTCTGCCTTTTTGGTTTGTCGTCAGTGTTGGTGTCCGACAGGGGTCCTCAATTCACTTCTCGTTTCTGGCGTGCCTTGACTAAATTAGTGGGGATCGATTCACGTTACTCTTCGGCCTACCATCCTGAGACGGATGGACAGACCGAGAGGGTTATTCAAACCATGGAGCAGTACCTGCGTTGTTTGACTCTCCAGCATCAACAGTCCTGGTTTCGCATCTTGCATATGGCTGAATTTGCCTACAACAACGCAGTCCACTCCTCCACTGGTTTCTCTCCCTTCTATGTCTTGTATGGTCAGCACCCTAATATCCTGCCCATCCCCGATTTCTCGCTTTCTGGTATCCCGGCTGCCTCTTCCTGCATCAGAGACGCCTCGGCTGTCTACACGCAGATCTTGCTGCATCTCAAAGAAGCCCAGGATTCGATGAAGGCTGCCGTGGACAGGAAGCGTTCTGTTGCCCCTTCGTTTGCTGTGGGGGATAGAGTTTGGCTTTCTTCACGCCATCTACATCTACAGGGTTGCTGTAACGCTTACCTGTGAACTCTGCGGGGACGCCATTGAAAACTCTCTGGAACTTCTGACAAGAAGCAATTTCTGTAGCAATGACAAGAGAACAAATTCCCTTCTTAACTACTGCTCTCTCTCTGAAAACCTCACATCATTTGGTGACTGAAGTAACAATAACGATAAAAGCTCACCTTAATATATAATTGTGTGAGCTCTCCATCCTGCGTCACGCAGGGGCGCATGTCCTGAAGAGAGGAGACGAAGGAGAGAACAAACAATAGGGCACTCTATAATAATAAGACTGATGTGGAACCTAGCTGAAGGAGGAATATAACAAAATAACCAAATGGTGCCTAATATACGGAGCGACTGGTAGCAGCAGTAATTTCTAACATGTATTAGTGATTGGAATGGAGAGTAAGACTCTAATAATCACTATCTCACTAAATACCTAAACTAAATATAGAAAAGAAAAAAGGTCATGAATAAACTGAACAATGTGTGACAAGACCTAAGCAGAAGGAAACGTTATTCAAGGCGTGCGTGAAGCAACGATAATGCGCACACTACGGGCAATGCAAATGAAAATGTAATTATTGAATAACCAACAACCTCTGTGACAAATAGATACAACCTCACACGAGTGCCACCCAAATCATCTAAAAACACTCGAAACAGTACTTGCGTGAGGAACAGCAATTTTCAGTCAGGACCTCTGAGGAGGGACAAGGGGCGAGTGACAGGAAAAATAAAATAACCGTAAACGGGACAGGGTGCTATACATGGGAGGGAAGAATAATAACAGATAAGGGCAAGACTTTGGAGACTGAGGAAAAGGCAAGGGGCTAAAACAGGAGGGGCTAAATGCTGTGACTGGAATTCTGTGACGACCGCGGTAAGCGTCCGTACTGCAGGGCAGTCAGCAACGCGAAGCGCGAGTCCCCTCAGGAAACGACTACTTATAACAGAGTTCGGTCAAAGACTAGACTAGTAATGTTAGCTTTCTCAATGGCACAACCTGGCGGCCCATTGAGGGAAATGAACTTCCATTACTTTCAGTATAAATCTGACTTAACAGCAGGACCTCTCAATACCTTTAACAAGGTTAAACCTATGGACCCATAGACTTAATTTGGAAACTGGCTGGTGATCATGACAGTTGTCGCAAGTTGTTGCCCCGTTTCGTTGGTCCTTTTGTGGTCTCCCGGGTGATCAACCCTGTGGCCTATTGCCTTCGAGTCCCGGTTTCGTGGCGGCTTCACCCTGTCTTTCATGTCTCTCTTCTCAAACATTGCCCTGGTCCTACCCGTCTTCGTTCCCCTGGGGCCCCGGTTTCCCCTTCTTCCCCGGATGTGTTTGAGGTGTCTGCTATTCTGGGTTCTCGTTTCTTCAGGGGGAGTTTGCAGTACCTAGTGGATTGGAAGGGTTATGGCCTGGAGGAACGCTCGTGGATTCCCGCGGGTGATGTTCATGCCCCTCGTTTGGTTTCACATTTCCATAGGGACAATCCATTGTGCCCATGGGGTCGTGGGCCTTTGGGGGGGGGCTCTGTCACGCTATCCTCTCATTCCGTCCCTATTTCGCAAGCATCTAGGACAGGCAATACTCACACTGTATCTAGGATAGGTAACACTCACAATGCCACAGTTACCCCAGCCAGGTTCCCATTTCCTATCACTCACAGTGGACGGTTGTCACGTGAGCGGGTTTACCCCCAAGGGCCACATACGCAGACTCGGGGGTTCCCCGTTCCTTCACTGGCTTCTGCCATGGCGTCTGCAGGAGGGAGCTTGCAGACGCCGGCTGCAGGACGCTGCGCGCAGAAAGTCATTTCCGCGATCATTGAGGTCATTGAGATCTAAACAACGCTCACGTGTCGCGCTTGCGGATCACGTGACGCGTTTATCCGTCTCACTCGCGGATCATGTGACGCGGAAGCACCCACTAATTAAGCGCTGAACTTAGGCACTTCTGCGCTTCACAGCTGTTCTTTGGAGGACTCTGTATGGCGTTCGGATACTTTGTGTTTCAAGGCTCTTGACTCTTGGACTGTTATTCGGATTTGCTTTGCTCACGTCCTTTGGCTCTGTTTGCTGGATCATTGAACTCGGAACGCCTTTTGGACTGTCTTGGATTACCCTGAATGGACTTGGCATTTTTCCTCTTCACTGCATTACGTTACCGAGTACTTTGGATTTTGGTCCTTTTCGCTTCATCAGTTACAGGACGGCAGGTTGGGTCTATACCCAGTCTACAGTTCTTCTCCCTATTGTCATCGGGGAAACCAGCTCACGTGCCCCTCCACGGAATTATCACCCATCATAGGATTCTGGGCTCCATCACCCATCAGCTTAGGTAAGCACTGCTCTTTATCCTGCACGTTTGCTTGTACTGTACTCATTTGATTGCTAATAAAGGTTTTCCTTTACAGCTGCCTTGGGTTTCAACATTCCGTGGTTCCGGGCTTCAAGAACTACCCACCTGTGGCCTCAATGATCGCATAGGGAGTAATATTGTATTCTCTCTCTGTGGTACTTGGGGACGGAGGTATCATACTCTTCACGACAATCAAGCAACCTGATAGTACAGGTGCATATAAAAAGGAGAGACCCGCCTGGGAAGAAAGAACCACCTGGGAAGCCAAGACGACATGGAGCATTTTGGAGAGGGGCCGGTGAAAAGGACACTGAGCGCTACAGGAGAACGAGAAAGATGTTGAGGCCAGAACAGGTCACAAGAGCATTGAGAGCACTGCAGATTCCTGAGACGCGTGTCCTCAGCTGAAGCTGGCGGATACAGAAGTCTCCTAAACGCCGCAGATAGCAGCAAGAAGGTTTGGAAGAGGTGAGTGCTCCTCGCCAGAGCTACCGACGAGAGAGAGGGGAGTGAGCAAAAGTCAGAGAGGAACATGAAAGCACCTGGAGGAGTGGTCGTATACCGGTGAGTGACAGAGAGGGAACACTCATGATGGGGCGCGCCAGAGGCTTAGTGTGGGCAAAGGAAGATGCAGATCAAGTGAAAACTTGTAATGAATGGGTCTGAAGACCGAATGGAAAATATTGAATACCGAACAAGCTGCAAAGTACTTAAGGAGTTATTGAATACCAAACTAAAAAAGATATGCAAACTATATATGAAAATACTGCACGAGTGTAAAGAAAGTGATGTGAATGTACAAACGAAGTGAAATCCAGTAAAAAAGCATTTATGGACAGTGTGAAAGTACAAGCCAAGTGAAAGCCAGTAATGAGAGCTTGTGAAGCAAGTGAAAGGCAAATAAGCATTATTGATAGTGTGAAAGCAAGGTGGAGACAAGGAATGAAACACTGCGAAGTGAGTAGTGTAAAAATCACGTGTTGGCAGAGTCAAGAGACTGCCATGGAGAAACAGGACATATGGACTAATGGCCCAGGTGCAGAGAGGAAGCCAAACATTACAAAGTGCCAAGGGTTATCAGTTGCGTAACCTGCGTTGGGTGGACCATGTGGTCCGACAACTGCGCCTAGACCGAGTAACCCCTACTTGGAATGAACCAAGGACAGTGAAAAGGCTGAAGCTGTTTCGTCTAACAAACAGGTGTTAAAGTGACTAAAGAGAAAAGCAAACTAAGTAAATTGTTGAAAAGCCTGAAAGGTTACAAAATTGATTTTGAATCAATATTGAAAGCCGAGAAAGTTGAATTAACTGTAAACGTGAATCTAGAAGAGCTGCCTACTTGGGGAAGGGAACCCCGAGGCCTTTGCGAACTGTGTTGAACTTGGGGAAGGGATCCCCAAGGCATTCTGGAACTGTTTAACTTGGGCAAGGGAACCCCAAGGTCTTTTTGTGGAACTTGGGGAAGGGGAAGCTGAAAAGCAAGCCAGGAGCTGGAAGAAGCTCAGAACTTTATTTTGAACACTGTTACTTTGGTTGCTGACATCCTTACACATTGTATTTCTTTAGTTGTGACGGCAAGTATAGGTTTTGGACACAGACGGCATTTGACTTGAACTTAATGACACAGACTATCCTTAGTTTCTTTAGGTAGGGAAATCCCAACTTATGATAGGGCCTTAACACCATCCTGACATTAAAGAAATAAACCATTTATTTTATAAAAGTGAATCTGTTGTCTGTGTCTTTGTCACGTCCGCTCCCTCTAGGGGGCGGCTCACGTGGACTTTCTGGCACAGGTGGAGACGAATTTCATGCATCGCCTCTACCTCCTTCAACATGGCGGTAGCAAGGAAAAGCAGCGCTCCAGCCTTCCGAATCCGAGAGTGTCGGATGACTCCGCCCCCAACCTCGCAGAATGGATTTCCTTCGGCGGCGTCTTCGGTCCAGCGCGTTGCTACTGTTTTCAGAGGCCACGCTCCGTGAGTTCATAATTCTAGGATAGCTCTCTTTACCCTTCGAATACTCTGCTTGTCTGTAATCTTTCAACCGTCTCTCCCTTTTCTCAGTATCAGACTCCTCTGTCCTTGGTCCTCTTCCCTACCAGCTCTCCACACACTTACACCGAAGGCATTGGTTCTACACACTGCAGTACGTATAGTTCCGTACCCCCCCCAGCATACAACATACTTTAATTCATTCCATCACTAACCTTTCTCCATTCTTCAGTCTCTTCAGCAAGGACAGGGAGTTACTTTCTACCACGCGCTGAACAGAATACAACCTTCGTGCAAGCCGTCTTACACCCCCTCAACAGACATTCAGACTTAAAGGTATATCGCTCACCAGAGTCCTACTGCAGCAATCTCTCCCTTTTCTAAACACCACCTGGTTTCTCTCTTTAGTTTGCGATCGCAAGTCCAACTCCCAAAGTCACTCCTGGGAATCAAGACTCGCCCATCGCTTCTTTTGAGTTCCTGGCCCAACAGGGTTTTCTCCCCCACGAGGGTTTCCCTGACTTCCCCTCCTCGACCTGGGTTTCTCCGGCGCGGGGAGAGGAGGTTAGGTGAGCTTTCCATTCTTCTCTACGAATTCCTCCTGGACCAGGTTAGTGTTGTCTTATTGTTTATCTGATATCTGCAGTAGGGACTGTGAACACCAAACCTTTGGAATAAAAGGTACATAGATTGTAACAGTTAGCAACGCCTTCATTTTTTCAAGACTATACCGGCTCACAGTCTTTATTGATAGAATCAGAGGATCCATTATGGACCAACAAATACAACAATTAATGGCAGCGGTTCAGTCCCTGTCATCCGAGGTCCAGCAATTGAGGCTAGAGAATACCAGCTTGAGGCAACAGGTGGGTCGAGCAGCACATAGCTCGGAAGTACCTCCTGGCCCATTACCCACAGGACGTTTTGATGGTAATCCTCATGCAGTCAAGGAATTTCTTGAGTCCTGTTCTGTACAGTTCGCCTTTAAGGCAGCCTTTTTCCCGACAGATAGAGACAAGGTGGGCCATATGATTGCCCAAATGTCAGGGGCTGCGTTAGCTTGGGCCACTCCTTTGGTTACCAGTAACAATCCCATACTCGATTCCTACCCTGCTTTTTGTAACAGCATAAAGAGTATGTTTGGGAGACAGGAGATAACCATTGCCTCACAGGAAAAGTTATTGGATTGTAAACAGGGTAGTCAGGATCTCCTTTCCTATATCACACGCTTTAAGCAACTAGCTTCTGACACGGCATGGGCCGATGAAGCTTTGATGACCATATTCCGAAGAGGACTTTCTGAGGATTTAAAGGACGAGGTGTCCCGAGCCCCACGTCCACATAACATGGCGGAATACATCTCACTGGTTATGCAGTTAGACTATAGACTGCAAGAAAGACAGAAGGAAAGAAGAAAAGGAAAGAGCAGACAAACCACCGAAGGTACCCTGTCTCCTATTAGACCAGTTCCTTCCGAGGAGCCGATGCAAATAGGGAATACGAGAGGCCCTTTATCCGTGTGTGAACGTACCAGAAGGCGTACTCAGGGTCTTTGTATGTATTGTGGAGAGAGCTCTCACTTGGTCAAGGAATGTCCCCATACTCCCCCTAGGAAGGCAGGAAACGCCAGCGCCCGACCGTAAGGGGAACGACGGTGCAGGGTTCCAGAGTTACTAGTTCCCTTCAAAGCATTCCCAGGGTTCAACAAGATTTATCCACAGAAAACCAGATGATAGTACTTGAAGTTACGCTAGCCTGGGGTAGCACAAGATTGGAAAACGTGCCCGCACTTATCGATAGCGGAGCCGCAGGAAATTTTTTAGATGACACATTTGCTACTAAACAGGGGATTCCAAAAGTACCCAAGGCATTAATGATCCCGGTTGAGAGTGTGGACGGTAGCCCTCTTACTTCCGGTCCCATAAAAGACCACACTTCTCCTCTTACAATGACTATAGCGGCACATCAAGAGATCCTGAAATTAGATTTAATCAAGACTGCACATTATCCTGTAATTTTAGGATTACCATGGCTGAGATTTCACAACCCCTTTATTAACTGGAGAGCTGGTACTCTTTTTTTGGAGTCAGAACATTGTGTTCACAACTGCCATAACTTAGTCGCCTCCACCTCCAAGAACAAGCGCTCTCAAGAGTCTTTTTGTGTCACAAATAAGATTCTTAACGAAGTAAACACTCTTCCTCAGGAATATCAGGAATTCCACCAGGTCTTTGCAAAAACAGAATTCACCGAATTACTGTCATGATCACTGCTTCCAAGGAGCCAGGATCAGCCCAACGTCCTTGGAAGCAGGCCCCTAACACTGATCCTAGGCACCAGCCGGTCCCCACAGGGACCTTTTGGACCTTGTCCTGGCGCCGGTGGCACCAGGCTCATCAGAAGCATCGGTCCCGGCACTGGAAGCGCCGGGCTCATCATTGGTGTGAAGGTGCTTGGGTGGACTTACCTGCGGCAGACCATGCTGCTTACTTGCCAGACTCTTAGAAGTCCTCGGTGAACTGGGACTACTTTCTTACCTGGGTGGGGCAGCTCCACTCCCTGGATACAGCACTGGAACTCTTCGTGAAGCAGGAACTCTTTTCTTACCAACGCGGGGCCGTGGAAGGAGACGCCTCATCACTCCAAGGCTATTTAAACCACACCCGATTGATGAAACGTGCTTCGCGTTATTCTGCATCTGCAGCAGAACGCTCACCGAGTCTGTTCCAGCATTTCTTCTTGGGATCCTGAACCTGCAAGAATTATACTTACCATTCCTGTACCCGAGCAACATCAGCACCTGCAAAAGACCAGAAACAACAGGTTAGCAGAACGAACTTTCACACGCAGTGCTTTCTTACCTGATCCATCGGCAGCGGCCGTGTCTAACGCTGCACCTTCGCCGGCAAAGATAAACAGCATTATTATACTTACTGGCACGCTGTGCACTCCAGATTCTTCACGCTGCATCTGCACCTGCAAAGATAAACAGCATTATTATACTTACTGGCACGCTGTGCACTCCAGATTCTTCACGCTGCATCTGCACCTGCAAGGATAAACAGCATTATTCTACTTACTGGCACGCAGTGCATTCCGGATTCTTCACGCCGCATCTTCACCTGCAAAGACAACAACAGTGTCACACTTACCGGCACGTGGCGAATTCCGGATTTCTTCATTCTGCATCGTCTCCTGCAAAGACAAAGAAAGAGACAGTAAGAGCGCTGCCATACTTACGCAACTCCAGACGCTTCCGTGCCACGCATAAAAGATTATAAAGACTAAAGGTGTCCAGAAACTTACCGGTCGTGCAGTCAACGACGGTACCCATCCTCTGAAGTCAAGAGGCCCACGTTTCACCAGTGAAGGAACTGGCAACGGCACCCTGCACTAGACGCATATGGAGAGCCCAGCATTCACCTATCTAAAGTGAGCACGTTGACCTGGGAGGGGGGTTCAACAGACAAGCTGGGAGGAGAGAGATAGGGACATTCAGCAACCCAGACCTTTAATCCCCATATTATTTCACCTGCAGAAACCTCACCCTTCGAGTTCGACACACAGTGCGGAGAGGGTCGACCCCAGAAGCCAACCGAATCCTGCACATCACGTTTCGTGTTACAGACACCTTCCTGCCAAGACCCGCGCCTCCGTGGGAATCAGGTGAGCGTTACAGAATGCGAAGCCGACCACTAAACTCCTACCCAGGCGCAATGGAAACTTCAGATACTGATCAACTAGCCCAGTTGCTTGGGTAATTAAGAGCAGAAGTACATGCAGCTCGCCAGGAAACGAGCTCTCTAAGAAGAGAACTGATAATTTCTAAGGAGCGAACAGAGGACCTTGCTAGGCAGTTGTTACAAACGCAGGCAGGACAGACACCTTTGCCCGTTCCAGGAGGAAGTTACCCTTCTGCCTCAGCTTCAAATCCAGTGCAAATCAATCTGCCCGGTAATGTGCCCTTGGCTCCGCCCGAACGCTTTGCTGGTGATCCAAAGAAATTCGCAGTGTTCATCAACCAGTGCCGCCTGCACTTCTTATGTCGACCAGCTGCATTCCCAACTGACCAGGCCAAGGTGGCTTTCGTGCTTTCTTATCTCAGTGGCAGCGCTGCAGATTGGTCGATCCCTTTAGTCACCCAGGATGATCCGGTTTTACACGATTTTCAAGCCTTCCAGGCCAGCATGGAGAAACTGTTCGCAAGACATGCACAAGGGCAGGCCTTGGACAATGAACTTCTCTCATTACGACAGGGTAACCAAGACCTCTTGACTTATATAGCCTCTTTCAATAGACTCATAGTGGAAACACAATGGCCCGAGGACAAGAGAATAACGCTTTTCTACAGAGGTCTGCGTGGAGAGCTCAAGGATGTGCTAGCGCAGGTTGTGAATCCTCCACAAGAATGTTCAGACTATATTGACTTAGTTGTCCAACTAGACCATAGACTACAGAACAGGAAGGCAGATCGCTCCAGATTTGATACCCGAGTGTTTTCCAAACCACAGACCTCGAATAAGGGAGCTGACACTGCAGAACCCATGCAAATAGGGGGCATGAGAGGACCTTTAACCCAGAAAGAGCGGGAAAGAAGAAGGCAGCTGCAATTATGCCTCTATTGCGGTAATTCAGGACACTTTCTTTGGGACTGTCCCGTGAAACCAGCTAAGAAGAAAGTAGGAGCCGCGGATACCTGTACCACAAATTCTGAGCAGGGAAACGACCTCGCCCGACAAGAGTAGAGGTCCTCTTGCCGAGCGTTAAGATCTGTCCCGTGACCTCGCATTTCGTGATACCCATGGTCCTCATTAGTCCTGAACGTCCGGATCGTTTGCACGCAATTGAAGCTTACATTGACAGCGGAGCAATCGGTAACTATGTGGACCGTGAAATGGTGTCAAGGATGAATCTACCCCTTGTCCCTAAGGCAGTAAAAGACATCATCACTACTGTGGATGGCACGGAGATAGCCTCCGGACCAGTAACGCATGCCACCCAAGAGGTGACGCTGTTGAGTCATAATGGACACCGGGAGAGAATAGTGTTCGATGTAATCAAGGCCCCTCAGTTCCAGATTTTTCTGGGAATCCCTTGGTTGGAGAAGCACAATCCTCAGATTGATTGGCGAGCAAAGACGGTTCAGTTTCCAGAGTGTTCTACCACTTGTTATCCTCGACCTGATGTTTCACTGGCGGCGATCTCTTCTGAGGAGATTCTCAAATTACCTCCCAAATACCAGGAGTTCCAAGACGTCTTCCAGAAGGATCAAGCTAACACCCTACCCCCTCATAGGTCTTACGACTGTCAAATAGATCTGATACCTGGAACAACTCCTCCTTGCAGCAGGATCTATGCCCTCACCGAGCCAGAGAACCTTCACCTCAGACAGTACCTGGACCAATACCTAGCTAACGGGTTTATCCGTCCTTCCAAATCTCCAGCTTCATCGGCTTTGTTCTTCGTTCCGAAAAAGGAAGGAGACCTTAGAACTTGCATAGATTACCGCGCCCTGAATCAGATCACTGTTAAAAACAGATACCCGTTACCTTTGATCCCTGAACTCCTGGACCAAGTCAAAGATGCCCGTATATACACAAAGCTGGATCTCAGAGGAGCCTACCACTTGGTAAGGATCAAAGAGGGCGATGAATGGAAAACGGCCTTTCGCACCAAGTACGGGCTATTCGAATATCAAGTGATGCCCTTTGGACTGTGTAATGCTCCTGCTGCTTTCCAATATTTTATGAACGATGTCCTTAGGGAACTCATTGACGTGTGTGTAGTTGTCTACATTGACGACATCCTCGTCTATTCATCATCGGAAGAAGAACATCAGAGACATGTTAAAAAGGTTCTCGAGAGATTGCGTCAACATAGTCTTTTTGCTAAGCTTGAGAAATGCGTCTTCAACGCAACAGAAGTCGAGTTCCTGGGATTCATATTGTCACCTAATGGAGTCCATATGGATTCAAAGAAGGTTGATGCAATTATCAAGTGGCCATCACCAACCTCTGTAAAAGGAGTTCAAAGCATGTTAGGATTTGCTAACTTTTACCGCAGATTCATTCCTGAATTTTCCCGGATAGTCCAGCCCATCACCGCTCTGTTGAAAAAGAACAAACGTTTTGAGTGGTCTTCTGAAGCGGAACAAGCTTTTCAAGACTTAAAAGCTAAATTCATTTCTGCACCTGTTTTAAAACATCCTCGCCCAGAACTTCCTTACATCATGGAAACGGATGCTTCTAGTCTTGCTATGGGAGCAGTGTTATCACAAAGAGATTCGGTCACAAACCAACTACATCCGGTTGCCTTTTGGTCCCGCAAGTTGTCGCCTCCTGAGATCAACTATTCAATTACGGACAAGGAACTTTTGGCCATCAGATCGGCCTTTAAAGCCTGGCGGCATTATCTTCTAGGAGCCAGACACACAGTCACCGTAATGACTGACCACCGCAATCTACAATACCTAAAGACAGCCAAAGCTCAGTCTTCCAGACAACTTCGCTGGGCTCTGCTCCTAGCAGAATATGACTTTATAATTACTTATCGACCAGGTAGTAAGAACGGAAAGGTGGATGCCCTCTCCCGGATGGGAGTAGATGAACAGTTGATCAATCCAGATCCAATACCCATAATCCCAGAACAAAGGATTTTGGGTTTGGTCAGCACTCAATCTTTTGAAGACATCAAGAACACGGTGAAATCTCTCCTAACTCCGACCGATTTGCAGGACTGGCAATTACAGGGAAAAGAGTTCTCAGTAGAGCAAGACCTACCATATTTCCGAGGACGATTGCACTTGCCCTGTGAGAGACTACAAAAACAAGTAATCTCCGGTTATCATGATTCTCTAATGGAGGGGCACCCTGGCATTACCAAAACCATGGAAAAGATTAAAAGAAATTTCTGGTGGCCATCGTGGAAAAGGGATATTAGAGACTTTGTAATCTCCTGTGGTGTGTGTGCCCAGAATAAAAGTCAAAAGCAAAAACCAGCCGGCCTATTACAGCCACTTGACATCCCTCCCTGTCCATGGCATACCCTGTCCATGGATTTTATCACGGACTTACCTCCATGCTTGGGATATACTACCATCTTAGTAGTCGTGGATCTATTCTCGAAAATGGCTCACTTCATACCCTTGAAGGGTCTGCCTTCAGCCTCAGTATTGGCCCGGGAATTCTTGGTGAACATCGTTCGCTTACACGGTTTTCCTTCGGTTTTAGTCTCCGATAGGGGAAGTCAATTCATCTCCCACTTCTGGCGCAGTTGCTGTCGTCTAGCCCAAGTTGATGTAAGACTTTCAACCAGTCACCATCCCCAAACGGACGGACAAACCGAAAGGACAAACCAGACACTAGAACAATATCTACGCTGCATGCTCCAACAAACAGAAAACCCCTGGAAGGACATTCTTTGGATCGCTGAATACGCGTACAACAATTCGACTCATTCTGGAACCGGGAAGACTCCTTTTTTCCTATTATATGGACACCATCCTAGAACCTCCAACCTGGATCCTCCCCAAGAAATTGAAGCACCTGCTGTGGATCACTTGCATTCGGAGATTACCTGTGCTTTTAAGGAAGCCACTGCCCATCTGCAAAGAGCTAAAGCTCAATTCAAAAAGGCAGCCGATCGGCACCGTAAAGAGGCCCCTCACTACGCTGTAGGAGATCAAGTCTGGTTATCCACTAAGCACCTGCCTTTAAAAGGACCCCGCACTTTCATTCCGAGATACCTTGGGCCCTACCTCATATCTGCCATAATCAATCCGATGGCTGCCAAATTGGAATTACCTACGCATGTGAAAATACATCCAGTATTCCATGTCTCCTTATTAAAACCAGTGCAACCAGAAATCCGATTGACTGAACTCCCAGAACCCGTTTTGGTAGACGGAGAACTCGAATTTGAAGTGAAGAACATCCTAGACTCCAAGATTTCCAGGTCTAAATTATACTATCTGGTTGATTGGAAAGGATACGGTCCCCAGGAAAGGTCGTGGGAACCCTCAGAACACGTCCACGCACCTCGTCTGGTCAAGAGATTCCATCTGAATCACCCCGACAAGCCAAAGCCCCCGGAGAAGACACACTTAGGAGGGGCCTTGAGGGGGGGATACTGTCATGATCACTGCTTCCAAGGAGCCAGGATCAGCCCAACGTCCTTGGAAGCAGGCCCCTAACACTGATCCTAGGCACCAGCCGGTCCCCACAGGGACCTTTTGGACCTTGTCCTGGCGCCGGTGGCACCAGGCTCATCAGAAGCATCGGTCCCGGCACTGGAAGTGCCGGGCTCATCATTGGTGTGAAGGTGCTTGGGTGGACTTACCTGCGGCAGACCATGCTGCTTACTTGCCAGACTTTTAGAAGTCCTCGGTGAACTGGGACTACTTTCTTACCTGGGTGGGGCAGCTCCACTCCCTGGATACAGCACTGGAACTCTTCTGGAAGCAGGAACTCTTTTCTTACCAAGGCGGGGCCGTGGAAGGAGACGCCTCATCACTCCAAGGCTATTTAAACCACACCCGATTGATGAAACGTGCTTCGCGTTATTCTGCATCTGCAGCAGAACGCTCACCGAGTCTGTTCCAGCATTTCTTCTTGGGATCCTGAACCTGCAAGAATTATACTTACCATTCCAGTACCCGAGCAACATCAGCACCTGCAAAAGACCAGAAACAACAGGTTAGCAGAACGAACTTTCACACGCAGTGCTTTCTTACCTGATCCATCGGCAGCGGCCGTGTCTAACGCTGCACCTTCGCCGGCAAAGATAAACAGCATTATTATACTTACTGGCACGCTGTGCACTCCAGATTCTTCACGCTGCATCTGCACCTGCAAAGATAAACAGCATTATTATACTTACTGGCACGCTGTGCACTCCAGATTCTTCACGCTGCATCTGCACCTGCAAGGATAAACAGCATTATTCTACTTACTGGCACGCAGTGCATTCCCGATTCTTCACGCCGCATCTTCACCTGCAAAGACAACAACAGTGTCCCACTTACCGGCACGTGGCGAATTCCGGATTTCTTCATTCTGCATCGTCTCCTGCAAAGACAAAGAAAGAGACAGTAAGAGCGCTGCCATACTTACGCAACTCCAGGCGCTTCCGTGCCACGCATAAAGGACTATAAAGACTAAAGGTGTCCAGAAACTTACCGGTCGTGCAGTCAACAACGGTACCCATCCTCTGAAGTCAAGAGGCCCACTTTTCACCAGTGAAGGAACTGGCAACGGCACCCTGCACTAGACGCAGATGGAGAGCCCAGCATTCACCTATCTAAGGTGAGCACGTTGACCTGGGAGGGGGGTTCAACAGACAAGCTGGGAGGAGAGAGATAGGGACATTCAGCAACCCAGACCTTTAATCCCCATATTATTTCACCTGCAGAAACCTCACCCTTCGAGTTCGACACACAGTGCGGAGAGGGTCGACCCCAGAAGCCAACCGAATCCTGCACATCACGTTTCGTGTTACAGACACCTTCCTGCCAAGACCCGCGCCTCCGTGGGAATCAGGTGAGCGTTACAATTACCACCTCACTGCAGAGATGACTGTTGTATAGATCTGATTCCGAATAGTCCTCTCCCCTTTGGCCGCATGTACATATTGTCCGCCAAGGAAAAAGAGGTACTGAAAGAATATCTGAAGACAAATCTAGAAAACGGCTTAATCACGGAATCCACCTCTCCTGCAGCGGTGTCACTCTTCTTTATTCCAAAGAAAAACACGACCGAGTTACGTCCCTGCATTGACTTCAGAGAGTTAAATAAGATCACAGTGCCGGACAAGTATCCCATGCCGCTTATCCCGGATATCTTGGAAGCGCTTAGAGGAGCTAGACTCTACACTAAACTGGATCTACGCGGTGCTTATCACCTCATCCGCATAAGAAAAGGAGACGAATGGAAGACCGCCTTTCGGACACCATTCGGTCATTTCCAATATAGTGTAATGCCATTTGGATTAGCCAATGCCCCGGCAATATTCCAAAGGTTTATGGACCACATTTTTGCAGATATAGCCCTACATTTTGTCATTGTCTATTTAGATGACATTTTGGTATTTTCAACCACCCTTGCAGACCATGTCATTCATGTTAAAGAAGTCTTACACAGACTACAGAAGAACCATCTCTTTTGTAAATTAGAGAAATGCGAATTCCATAAAAACAAAGTGGCATATCTAGGGTATATCCTGTCCGATCAAGGAGTCTCCATGGACCCCTCAAAGGTGTCAGCTATCCTTGATTGGCCAGCCCCCAAGTCAGTTAAAGAAATACAGCGATTTCTTGGCTTCGCGAATTTCTACAGGCGCTTCATTCCTCATTTTTCTACCCTCACCCATCCCATCACTCATCTACTAAAGAAAGGGGTTGTATTTCGGTGGACAAATGAAACTCAGGAATCCTTTCAGGAGCTAAAAGCCCTGTTTACTAGAGCTCCTATCTTGGCAATGCCGGATCAGCTTCACAGATTCATAGTGGAATCAGATGCCTCAGACCAGTGTATCGGAGCGGTTCTGTTACAACCGGACGACAGCGGGTTCGAAAGACCCATTGCTTACCTATCGAAGACTCTGTCCCCGGCAGAAGTAAATTACACAGTTCTCGAGAAAGAGTTGCTCGCGATCAAGAGGGCCTTTGAAGAATGGCGTCATTTACTTTTGGGAGCATTATTTCCTATTGAAATAAGAACCGACCATCACAACCTCCGAGCACTGCATAATGCTCAAACTAACAATAGTAGACAAGCTAGATGGGCGCATTTTTTTTCACCCTTCCGGGTTACATTCACTTTCATACCGGGCAAGACTAATCTCAAAGCGGATGCTTTATCCCGCAGTAATCCACGAAGAGGAGCTCCCTTTCAGCCTGAACCTATGTTTCCCAACCTGGTCAGAGTGCCTGTTGTCCATTCTTTTCTTCAAAAGGTAGCA
This sequence comes from Ambystoma mexicanum, assembly GCF_040938575.1. NCBI lineage: Eukaryota > Metazoa > Chordata > Amphibia > Caudata > Ambystomatidae > Ambystoma > Ambystoma mexicanum. Next base: position 45,036,531 of record NC_090940.1, read on the forward strand.
CTAAGGACAAGAAATCTGGACTTGGATCAGGACGATACCCTGCGAGAACTAGGACTTACTGCTGATCGGGGTCTTCTTTTCAAGGAAGACAAGATGTACCTTCCCGATCAAGAACTACAATTAGAGGTACTTCAAATGTGTCATGACTCCAAGGCAGCCGGGCATAGAGGTACTCTCAATACTACAGAACAAATTCAACGGCACTTCTGGTGGCCGACACTTCGCAAGGATGTAATGGACTATGTCGCGTCTTGTCCGGTGTGTCTACAAACCAAGACCCCAAGGATTTCTCCTATTGGCAAACTTATCCTGACCCAAATTCCTACGAAACCTTGGCAAATAATATCAACAGACTTTATCGTGGATTTACCAAGGTCAGAGGGTTGTAATACCATCATGGTGACAATAGACTCCTTGACCAAATTGGCGCATTTCGTCCCTCTCCCACCTGTTCCATCTGCACCTGTTATGGCCAGGGTATTCGTGGAACACATTTTTTCACTCCACGGACTACCGGAGGTCATTATCTCGGATCGAGGACCACAATACACGTCACAGTACTGGAAACATGTTTGTCGTTTACTAGGGATCTCAAGAGCGCTCAGTTCAGGATACCACCCTCAGACCAACGGCCAGACTGAACGTTTGAATCAAACCCTGGAAGCATATCTAAGATGTTATATATGAGCTTTACAAGATAATTGGAAGGCTTTACTGCCTATAGCAGAATTTGCTTATAATAATGCGGTTCATTCCACCATACGTGTTAGTCCTTTCTTTAGTACATTTGGATTTCATCCGGAGGTGTACCCATCAACTGTTCCCACGGATACTTCGTATCCGGATTTAGACGGGTTAATAACCTCCATTCAACAAGGACATCGAAATGCACAGGTAGCTCTAAAGAATGCTCATGAACGCTATAAGATACAAGCCGACAAACATCGGAGTCCCACACCTTCCATTCAAGTTGGTGACAAGGTCTGGTTGTCGAGTAAATATCTCCCCAAGAGTTTGAAACCTTCAAAATTATCGCCGAGATACTTTGGACCCTTTTTGGTTCTTGAAAATAAAGGTCTGGCTGCTTTCAAGTTACGTCTCCCTTTTTCTTGGAAACGCATACACCCTACATTCCATGTTTCTCAGTTGAAGCCTGACGTACAATCCCGATTCCATGTGTCCAAGAAGGGAACTCCCCCTCCGGTCCTGACAAGTGAAGGACCGGAATAGGAAGTCTCCTCGATCTGTGATTCACGCTATAGAAGAGGGGTGCTACAGTTTCTTATAGACTGGAAGGGATATTCTCAGGCGGAACGTTCTTGGGAACCCGCCTCAGCGGTTCATGCTCCCCGTTTGGTTAGCAGGTTTTACCGGCTACATCCTGGTAAACCGGGTTTCGTCGCCCTTCGGAGGGGGCATACTGTCACGTCCGCTCCCTCTAGGGGGCGGCTCACGTGGACTTTCTGGCACAGGTGGAGACGAATTTCATGCATCGCCTCTACCTCCTCCAACATGGCGGTAGCAAGGAAAAGCAGCTCTCCAGCCTTCCGAATCCGAGAGTGTCGGATGACTCCGCCCCCAACCTCGCAGAATGGATTTCCTTCGGCGGCGTCTTCGGTCCAGCGCGTTGCTACTGTTTTCAGAGGCCACGCTCCGTGAGTTCGTAATTCTAGGATAGCTCTCTTTACCCTTCGAATACTCCGCTTGTCTGTAATCTTTCAACCGTCTCTCCCTTTTCTCAGTATCAGACTCCTCTGTCCTTGGCCCTCTTCCCTACCAGCTCTCCACACACTTACACCGAAGGCATTGGTTCTACACTCTGCAGTACGTATAGTTCCGTACCCCCCCCCAGCATACAACATACTTTCATTCATTCCATCACTAACCTTTCTCCATTCTTCAGTCTCTTCAGCAAGGACAGGGAGTTACTTTCTACCACGCGCTGAACAGAATACAACCTTCGTGCAAGCCATCTTACACCCCCTCAAAAGACATTCAGAAGTAAAGGTATATCGCTCACCAGAGTCCTACTGCAGCAATCTCTCCCTTTTCTAAACACCACCTGGTTTCTCTCTTTAGTTCGCGATCGCAAGTCCAACTCTCGAAGTCACTCCTGGGAATCAAGACTCGCCCATCGCTTCTTTTGAGTTCCTGGCACAACAGGGTTTTCTCCCCCACGAGGGTTTCCCTGACTTCCCCTCCTCGACCTGGGTTTCTCCGGCACGGGGAGAGGAGGTTAGGTGAGCTTTCCATTCTTCTCTACGAATTCCTCCTGGACCAGGTTAGTGTTGTCTTGTTGTTTATCTGATATCTGCAGTAGGGACTGTGAACACCAAACCTTTGGAATAAAAGGTACATAGATTGTAACAGTCTTACTCCATGATGCCTTGACAATATCCAAGACCTACAATAGTTACATAGTGCTAAAAACTATTGCATTTGTTTCACTGTAGTTGGCTGTGGTGTGTTCTACACTGCTGCTGCTGCTGCTCTTTCTGGTGTTGTTCTTATTCCTGCTGTGGATTTAATTTGCCCTAGGTATACTACCTCTTTCTGGCAATACTGCAGTTTCTCTTTGTATACCTTGTAGCCCTTTCTCTGCTAGTTCAGTAAAAGTTTAACTGAGTCTTCTCTGAATTGCTGTTCTGCAGGCCAAAAGGCAGTCTACATATTGAATCACTGTGCTCTGTACTTAAGTCAATTTGCACTACTCTGTTAAAGAGGCTAGGGGACTCAGAGTATCCCTGATGTAATCTTGTGTGTTGAAATCTCTGCCCTCGATAGGTAAATGCTGTGCGATAATGGGCGTCAGGGTGCAATGGAATGGAGGAAAATGCATTCTTGAGATCTTTTACTGTGAAGTGGGTTGTTTCTGTGGGAATATTGCAAAGGATGGTGGCAGGATTGGGGACTACTGTAAATTCTGCTTCTAAGATATTATTCAATCCTGAACCATCCTCCAACTTCAATCCTTAGTTTATTTTCACAGGGTATATAGCCGTGTTACATGGGGATTCTGATGGTTGCATTATGCCTTGTTGCCATCATGCTACAATGGTGCCATAGATCCCTTCATCTGCTTCCTATGACAAGGGGTACTGTCGCACTCTGGGCAACACTGCAACTGGTTTCAGTTGTATCTGAACTGCTCCTGTGTTCTTCAGTAATCCTACATCATGGGGGTTTCTAGTCCATAGGTCTGGCTAATGTGAGGAACAAGGAATGAGACATCAGACACAGAAGACTCATGTTTGTTGCTACAAACCTTTATTAAATAATAAATGGGTTGGAAAATATCTCACTGTCCCTAATCTAGGAGGAATTTCCCTACCTCAACCAAAACTAAGGGTCTGTCCTGTGTCCAAAATCCTAAACTAACCCCCTCCTCTAAAAGTAATTCTAATATGTAAAGGAAACTGTCTTTGGCTTTTAGAAGTGCACAAATGTTCAAGTTCAACCAAAAGATGCAAACCCAACAAAACATTTCCAACTGGACAATGTTCACAATTCCAAGGTAGGACTCGCTTCCCCGGGTTTCTCTCCACAAAACACACAGTTAAAAAAATGAGCAACCAGTTCTTTAATGCCTAAGAGGCTAACTGCCCCTTTGTAGTAGTTACTATTCACTTTACCAACGTGCCTTGGCCTGGCATACTTTACTACCAGGATTTGCTTAGATAGTTCACTCATTTCACAATTCCAAGGCCATGGGGCTTCCTTAGAATTCTTTCCATACACTGGGCTTTGCAAGGTATAATATCCTGCTATGGCATTCTCACATAGTTCATTCAATTCACAATCACAAGGGCATGGGCCTTCCTTCAGATTACTTATCATACACTTTGCTTTGCCCAGTGTACTCTCTTCCTATGTGGCAACCTCTACTTGGTCCCAATCCTGGGGGTGGTATTAGCCGGGAGGGTCATCCGGGAGAAGAAAGGCCGCAGGGGAATAGGAGGGCTCTGTCAGGAGAGAGGCAGTATTTGTCTTCGTCAGCCGAAGAGATTTCCATGGTACTAGAATATTTAATGGCTTGTTGCCAGAGTGAGACTCCCTTTCTCAGAGCTATCCATCTTGTTGGTAATCACAACTGTCAAGATCAACATGGGAATCAGAAAATGAACACCTTGGGCCTCATTACGAGGTAGGTGGTAAGGGATTACCGGCACCGGTAAGGACACCGGTGCCGGTAATCCCTTACCACCCTATTCCGAGGTCCTTTAGCGGGTCCCTTCCTTAACACCTGGTTTTACCAGGCATTATGGAAGGGACCCGTTAAGGGACTTCAGAGCCAATAACGGTACCACACATTTCGGTACCGTTATTAGCTCCATCCCCAATACCATTGAGCCCTATGGGGGTTCGAATGGGGAATGGTGAAGAGAACCAGCGGATAACTTCCACCCGTGGCTCCAGTGACACCCCCAGTAGGCAGGAACCTGTGCACCCGGGGCCTGGGAGGTACCAGCAGGACTGCTAACTCGAGGTAAACTGGTGGGAGGACACCCTTGCTCAGGTGGCGTTCCGGACAGAGGCTATTGCGGGAGCCCGCCTGCCCATGACCCAGGTCAGGAGGTAAATCCATTAACTGCGGCAGCGGCAGAGGAAGAAGCAAGGAGGACTTCGCTTCACTGCGTGGGAGGGAGAGGTAAAGTGGCGGCCCCCGCGACAAACACCTGGGGCCGCGGAGTGCTTAAACACAGTTGCAGCTGCTGGAGGAGTGGCTCCCATTAGCGGGAAGACCTGGCAGGATTGGATGTGAAGCCGTGCCTGAGGGTTGTTTCTTCCATACATCGACCTGCTGAAGCGAGCTACCTTGCAGGCAGGGAAGAAAGACTGGAGCCTGACAGTACAGCGCTGATTGTGACCTCCGGATCCACACATAGTAAGAAGCAGCACTGCCTGCCTTGTGCTCTATAGCTACCTTCATATGAGCTTATAGCCCTGCAATACAGAGGAAGGCTAAGTCACCCTGGGGCCCCAAACACGGGGGCCGTCTACAACTGTCTACCCCATGGAGCACTCTGAGATGGGAAGAACCATCACTGTTCATGTGCCCTGAGGCATTGCCCTGATACAAGATAACCCCTAGACCAAGAGTAAAACGATCTAGTGTGATGCATGGTGTACACAACGAGGTGCCACAGACATTGGGCAGGGGGGCATAGGGAGACTTGAAGAGCCTAACACTGTCTGCTCACAGCTTGCATCTCTTACAGATTACCCATATCTAAAGGGCCAGGCCCCCATGGTGGGGGGGGGCGAGAACAAGTGGACCCAGTCCAACACCCAAAAAGCACTCTAGGACGGAAGGGGAGGGGTGCCGCTGGGGCCCACAGACACCACACATGAGACACAGCAATGCTTGATGGGACCAGTCCTCGTGTCGGGTCCCTGTGCACCTTTTTGGGGAGGATTTTGGACCACGGGTGAAGAGGGGGAAACTGGCTGACCCCCATGAGGATTGAAGGAGGACACCAATGTGATAGAAGCATCCTGGGGCCCCGGCTTGGTCCCTTTTCTGTAGTGTAGGGGCTAGGAGACGACACAGACCACTGCACCTGGACGCTGAAGGGTTGGCCCAGAAGCTCCCTGTAGACGGGGGGACTGGGGGACAACACCCACTTCCGTGCAGTAACATCTTCTGGCCTAATTCTCTGCTTGCCCGGATATGTAGCGGTGCCAGTCGCCTAGAGAACTTTGATTCCAGAGTTGATGGGAGAGCGGAAGAGTTGGTGGATCCATATCTCGATGAGCAGAGCATGGGTCGGACTAGACTACGTATGAGCTGGAGAGAGACCCTGGCTAAGTTCCAATTTCGAGCAAAGGACGACACAATGGAAGCGGGTGCCTTGCACACGGCCCCAGCTGAGCCGAGCTCCATCAAGTCAGATAGTCAGACTATTTTGGAAGAGATTAGGGGAATGGGGGGCAAGAATTGCCGACCTCTCCACTAAGGTGTCTACGCTGGAAGATAGCATGGAAGGGGTTGAGGCGAACCAAACGTCCACTGGCCTTCTGGAAACTCAAATGGAAGCCCGCTTCATGGAGGTGGAATGGCGGGAAGGGGAGCTGCGCCTCAAGGTAGACGACATCGAAAACCGCGAGGCGCAGAACAACCTCAGGATTTTTGGCCTGGTCAAAGCGGAGGGGGAGACTCCGGAAGGACTGGAAGGCAAGGTGCAATAAATACTCAGGTTGACTCTCAGCACAGAAGACGGCGACAATCTTGTGATAGATAGAGTTCATAGGGCAGGCGGTGGAGCGAGGGGCCCACAGACAGTCCTAGCCCTTATGCATTACTATGCTGACAGAGTGAGGGTCCTGGAGAGAGCGAAGCAGATTAGGGAAATAAACTATGGAGGCTCTACAGTGTCAATCTTTCAGGACCTCTCCACCTATACACTCCTCCGTCAAAAGAAATGCAGCGCCCTTACCAGATGGTTACAGGAGAAGGGTGTGAAATACCGCTGGGGGTACCTGTTCTGGCTAATATTTGAATGGGGAGGGTAGAGGTAGCACCTGGTAGCAGAGGAAGAGATCCAAAGAATAAAGGGAGAACTGGAAGGCACCCACGGAGGCACGTTAGTGGAGCGAGGAGGATCATGCCTGACCCCCTCAAGAGGGCCTAGGGGCCTTGAAGCAATGCAAGGGAAACATAGGTGAAAAAGAGGTTCTAAGTTCCAGAAGCTGAACACTCCCCCACCGAGGGAAGAAGCCCCCGAAGGAGAGAAGGGCAGACTCTGATTGTTATCTGCTGCACACGTTGCCGGTCTTTGAAATATGAGGGTACCCACAAAGGCCCAACTGGTAGGAGGTGGTTTAGTGTTTAACTGTTTCTTCTTGCCATCTTGTGTAGTGGTGGGGAGGGAGGTGGTTGCTTAAGTTAATGATGTTCGCTCTGTTCATATTGCCCAGGTTCTTTGTTAATGTAACATGCGGGTCTTGCCCAGTAGTGGACAGACACATGCCAAGGGAATAATGGGGAACCACAAAGGTAGGGTGGTGAGGTGTAGACTACACTCAGAGGTGACTGAATGCCTCCCCCCCCCCTCCCTGGCCAGCTCTCAGTTACTAATGTTGGGAGTTGACGTATAGCACACTCAGGGTGAGAGGTGAGTCCCTGTTGGTCTGTCGATCATTTCCGGCATGGTTAGGGGATGGAGGCAGACGCCTCAAGTTGGGGAATGGGTGGGTGGGTGGGAGGTTAGAGGGAGGTGGATGGGAGGCTAGAGGGAGGCGGGCTGGGGGGGGAGGGTAGACACATGCCATGCTACCCATTTGAGGGGAGGCTTGCGAGCCTCAATGGACACAGGAGAAATGTAGAGAATAAGATGAAGAAGGGTTATGGCTGAGGTATTAGTGGGTACCCTGAACTCACAGAATAAGCGGTCCCTCACAAGTAATGTGTTGCGCAAAAAAAAACGGGAGGTCCTCTTCCTACAGGAGACACATTACCGGAGGGGTGCGGAATCACTGATCAAAGGAAAGGAGATTAATGGGAATTTCTGGGCCTCTCATAAAACCTCTAAGAAAGAGGGGGTGGAGATATTGTTGGGAAAGTCATTCAATCTGGAGAGGGTGGAAGTCAATAAGGGTTTGGGGGGGAGATTTTTGGCCATAAAGGGCACCGGGAAGGTACACAAATTACGCTTGCCACCCTCTATGCCCCTAACGTTGGACAACTGTGGTTGTTGCGACAGGTATTCAAAGTAATGGATGGGTGGGCTGAAGGGGCCCTGATCCTGGGGGGTGATTTTAACTTGATATTGGACCCCCAGCTTGACTGGTGGTCAGCAAAGAGTCGGGGACCTAGGAAGCCTTCAAGGGATTATTTAGCATTCAGGGACCTTCTGCAGGACCATTTTTGGACAGACACATGGCGCAGGGCCAACCCTGCAGCCGGTGGCTACACCCCCCCCCCCTCCACCAGTCGTACATGAAAATTGATCTCCCGCTGGTCCCAAGGGAGCAGGAGGATGAGGTTGGCATACCAAGGGTGGACACGATTACGTGGTCAGACCATGAACTGTTATCAGCGGCTTGGCAGTTCTGGAGCTGTCATGCATGGCAGGCAAGTTACCTTGGGACCTGGAACACTGTCTTCACACAGAACCGCTTATGCCCAAAGAACTGCTAAGCCTTTCTATTCTAAATGGATGGAGGTTTTTTGATAGATTGCCAGGAAACCGACGTTTGCATTATTCACGTCATTGAATTCACGTTATTAGGGATTGTCAAGTGTGCTACTGCATTACGTTCATAAGTAGCATGGGGACATCGCTCGCTGCTTCTGATTGAACCAACATGGCGTCTGGTAGCTGAAACTTTGATCTGTGTCCTCGCATCTCTTCAGCAACTTCTTTGGCTTTCCTCCTGCGTGTTATTTCCACACGCGAACTCCTGGAGCTGCATTCATGAAGTTATGGCAGCTTTTCTTGTTCACGTTTATCTTTCTACACACTCATTTCGCCAACCGTCTACTAGAAGACCAACAGACGGCTTTTCCTTCACACACAAATTCTGGCAGTCCCGTCTGCGTGTACTTCTGTCGCATGTAAAACACCACGCGGTTTCCTGAACTCTTCAAGCGTGGCTGTCCTGGCTGCGTGCACTTTGATTGCGTGTAAAAACACACGCTGGTTCTTGAACTCTTAAACGTGCAGCCTTCCTGGCTGTATGGTAATTGGTTGCATGTAAAATTGCACACAGTTTTCTGATCTCTTAAAGGTGCAGCTACCCGGCTACATGTAGATTTTCCGCGTGTAAGCCACATGCGATTTCTAACATGCTGTTTCCTGGCTGGGAGTACCATTGCACGTGTAATTCCACATGCAAGTTGTGCTACGCGTTTGATTTAATTCCTGCCACCTTTGATGAGATAACAGATGGATTTCAACTCATCATTTCTGTTCTACGTGGGAAAGAAAGCACTGCCGACAACTGTTTATTTGAAGGTGATTGTGCACTGTACTTTGGACGCTATTCTGTGGTGCACCAACCCGGTATCAAGCGTGAGCCTCGTGCCGTTCGGGATAAGTTTCCCTTACTAACCTTCCCTCCTTTGTCATTGTTTCCTTATTTGGATTTCTTCAGAGACTTGTTGGTGGAGCCTCCAGTTCAGAATCTACAAGTTAGTGCGGTACTATTAGTTAGAGTTAATGTTGGGACACTTCCTCATTATACTTTATTGTATCCTAGGCTGACTTTTATGTTCCCACGCCCTTTTCAGTGATCCCTCTCTCTCTGCCGGTTTTATTAGTCAGAGAGTTGTATCATTTGGAAGGTCTATTTTGACTTCACTACTGTCAAGCCGTTTGCTTCATCAAGGATCCGGCAGAGCCCTACCAACTGTATCCTTTATGGTTATACCTGTATCCTTTTTCATAAGATACTGGAGTGATTTATGACAGGAGCTTACTCATTGCAGAGGGGGCCCACATGAAGATGGAAAGGGCGTTAATTGAGAAAAGGATTTGTGAGGAGTTGAGCGAAATGCGCTCACAGTTGAACCAGAGTGGCATGGAAAGAGGGACCTTACTCAGTAACATGAGGGAGAAAAGACAGGAATTACACACGTTCCTAATTGGGGAGGTTCTCAAGAAGATGTGGTACACCCGCCAGAGATACTATGAGAAGGGAGATACAGTGGGGACCCTCTTGGCGAGAAGGGTCAGGGGCTGCATAGTGGAAAGGAGAGTTGCTGGCATCAGGGGAGAGGGTGGGCAGGTTTCCAGAGGGGGGAAGGCTGTAGCGGAGTGTTTCGCTAGTTAGTACAAGGACTTGTATACTAGCCCGGTGAATGAATCGGTAGAAGAGGTTTGGCATTACCTGGGCAAATGCGATCTCCCCAAACTGAGTGGGTTAAAAAAAGGAGGCTTTAGAGAGGGAGATAATTGGAGATGAAGTTTTCAAAGCTATTAAGGGGCTCTGGGGTGGGAATGCCCCTGGGGAGGACGGCTTCACGGCTGATTTTTACAAATAGTACCAATCCTCATTGGCGAAACCCCTGGTCAAATTGTACAACTCAATAGCGGGAGGGAATACAATACCACTGACCTTCCTACAAACTCCAATAGCTGTTATACCGAAAGAAGGGAAGGACCTGATGGTGTGCGCCTCATATAGGCCTATATCTCTCCTTAATGTAGACGCCATGGTCTTTGCCAGGATTATGGTGTCGCGTTTGGAACTATGCCTTCCCCTCCTTGTTCACCCAGATCAGGTGGGTTTTGTGCTGAACAGACAGGGAGCTGATACCATGTGTAAGACCCTACTTGTTATGAGCACCCGGATGACACAAGATATGGGGGCACTTTTGTTGTCCCTTGACGCCAAAAAGGAGTTTGACCGGGTGAGCTGGGCGTTCAAGGGGGAGGTACATCTCTGGGAATGGGGTCAAGATGGATGGGCTGGCTGGCGATCCTATACTCGAAAACCCGTGGCCAGGGTGGGGATTAACAGGACATAGTCTGGGCTCTTCCCTTTGCAACGGGGCACGCACCAGGGATGCCCACTGTCCCCACTGATTTATGCATTGGTAATGGAGCCGTGGGCAATCTGGATCAGAAATAATAGGGAAATTAAAGGGATAGTGGTGGGAGAGACTTGTTGTAAGCTGAGCCTTTTTGCTGACGATGCATTGCTTTACATTTCATACCCATCACATGTGGTCCCCCATGTCCTACAGAGCTTGGAGGAATATGGGAAGGTGCCCAGATTCCAGGTTAACCTGAGGAAATCGGTGGCATTCCTGATAGGGAATTTATCAGAAGGGGAGAGGGATTATGTAGCTGGGCTTCCCTTCAAGGTCCAGCCTGAGCTGTTTCAGTATCTAGGGGTCCAGCTGACAAGTGGCCTGAATGACCTTTTCTCAGAGAATTTTCCTCCTCTATGGGCTGCAGTGAAACGTGACCTGGAAAGATGGGGGGGGTTTGGTATTATCCTGGATGGCGAGTCTTAATTTGATCAAGATGGTGATATTGCCCAAATTTCTATTCTTGTTCCAGATGTTCCCAGTGGCCGTTCCCGGGTCCTTTTTGTTGGGGTTGAAGCGATCCTTGCTGAGGTTCCAGTGAGGAGGAAAGAAACATAGAATAGCTTATGACGTATTAAGCCGACCAAAGGAGGAGGGAGGAGTGGGTTATCCGGACCTTGCAGTCTTTTACAAAGCAACTCCGCTGCGAGTCTTTCTGGACAATTTTGCCCCAGAATCGAGAAAGCAATGGGTGGCTATGGACAATGAAGTGTTGGCCCCGGTGCCGCTAAGTGAGTGGTTATGGATCCCTAGAGCGCGCATTCCTAGTAGAGTGTTGCACCACCCGGTTTTTGGAGTTTTGTGGTCGCTCTGGAGGAAGGGTGGGGAAAACAGGTGGCTTACGACGTGGCCGTCACCCCCGAGTTGTGTTTGGGCCCTGCCACTCTGTGATCGAATAGGGGAACCACAGGCTTTTCAACTATGGTATGAGGCAGGGCTTAGCAGGGTAGGTCAATTGTGGGTGGGGGACACTTTCAGGTCATTGGCCGACTTGGAAAGGGCTGTGGGCCTGCAGGGGCTGTCCCCTTTCCGTTTTCTGCAATTAAAAGGGGCCCTGACAGAGGAGAGGTGGGGGTGAACCTTAGAAGAGAGCTAACAGATTTTGAGAAGTTCTTTATATCGCAGCAGGGATATAAAGGGCGGATAGCGCACCTGTACAAATTAATACCTCTGGCAGCTCCAAGAAAACCCCTAGCCTTGAGAACCAAATGGGGGCGAGACTTAGGTGTTGACACTGGTGAGGAGTTGTGGCTTCGAATGTGTAGAAGGGCCGGTAAATCTACGAGGTCTCTACAATACAGACATCAGGCCCTCAAACTCCTCCACAGGTGGCATTATTCCCCAATGATGATAACGAGAATGAGAGAGGGTTACGACCCGCACTGCTGGAAATGCCGCAGAGAGAGGGGAGACTACATACACATGTGGTGGAGCTGCCCTAAGATGAAAAGATACTGGTAGGAGGTCCTCACATGGATTAGGGGGGTTGATGGGTACTGAGGGACCTCTCCCTTTGGCTTGTCCTGTTTGGAGTTAGAAGTGATGAGGACGCTGGGGAGGAACAGCGGCACATGCTTCACACCATGTTGGTAGCAGCGAGATGTTGCTTGGCCCAATGATGGAAAAATCCACATATGGCAGGTGAAAATGAATAGGTGGCAAAAGTCTGAGCCAGTTACGACATGGAATACCTCACCAACCTCTTGGTGGAATCCAGGATAAATATTGAGCCATCCTGGCTCCCCTTTGTTTTAGAAATATGGGTGGCCGAACTAGAAGGTCTGAATTATACTAAGAGATGGTGAACGGATAGGGGAGTTCTCAGAGGAGAGGGACCGGGTAGATGAAAGACGCCCCCAGTGGTAGTCTTCGATGGGGGAAGGCATCCTCTGTGCTCAGGTGTACCATGTGGTTAAACCCAAACTCAAGATGAGTATCTCAACTCACTATCCATACCCAGGAGTGAACTACGGGAAATACATGGCATGGGGGAGATGGGAGGGAATTTGCAGTAGAGGTGTTATTGAAGATCTTAATGAGGTTTGATGTTTTATGACTAAAATGCTAATAAACTTGATTTTCCCCTAAAACATTAAGCCCCCAATACTCATCCTTTACTATCGACAAAGTAACAATCCCGGTCTCCCCGGTAGTGAAGACACTGGGTGTTTATCTAGATGCCTCACTATCTCTATCACAGTGTGTGCCATAGTATCCAGCGCCGCCTACACAACTGAACTAATCAATGCTGCTTCCAGACCTTTTCTCTCCACGGATAACTGCATGACCATAGCCCGTGCCACTGTAGGAGCCAGGCTTGATTACTGCAATGCTCTCTTCGTAGGTACCACAATTGCCAATATTCGCAAAATGCAGGTCATTCAAAATAACGCTCTCAGAGCTGCGCTCAACATCCCCAAAGCCGACCACATCAGTGCAGCAAGAGAACCTGCCCATTGGCTCCCGATTCGTGAATGAATCATCTTCAAAATGCTTTCTATCACACATAGGTGCATGTCCAAAGTGGCCCCCCTTACCTGTCCCAATAAAGCACCATAGCAACCTCCACCAGACCAACCAGAGCAGCCTATGCCCACCGCATCTCTCAACCTAAATTCAAACGTCAAAAAGCTGGGGGCTACAGCTTCCCTATATTTGCCGCCAAGCACTGGACCCTACTCCCGCCCACCCTCTGAGGTGAACAATCTTACTGGACCTTCTGGAAAGCGCTAAAGAATATGCTGTTTAACCAACTTGGATTCTCCCTCCTCAAACCCCCTGCTGAGTCTGATAACAAGCAATGAATGTCAATCAAGAACTTCCACCTTCATCCTGTATTGCTTACAGGTATTAATTGCTCTCATGCACCTTATGTATCATTGGATCTTTATGTTTTAGTTCTCCTACATGTAACTGGTGTTATCTAACAGAGCCTTGATGCCCAAGGGTTTAGCGCGCTATACAAATGAAAAAAAAAATAATCTAAAACGCTTCCCTAAGGGTATATTTAATACACAAGTAAATAAAGTTGAAGACTGGGTTTTGTGAGAAACCTGAAGGTGTCTCCCTGAGTAGTCCACAGGGATCTGTCATAAAAGTGGCCAGGACACAGCCATTGCTATTGGATCCAGTTCCACGGGGTGGCTCAAGAGGAGGAGAAAGATAGCACAAACCGAGAGGGTGACAAGAAGAGAACCGACCTTGCCCTTTCCGAGTCAGGCTCATGAAACCTCCACAGAAGGAAACGTAAGACTGCGACCAATAGCCAGCGTGTGTTACAGCAGATGTCAACGGTACACAAGGCCCTCCTCCCCTGATAACCAAGCCGAGGGGGTACGCTTGCCACCGTGGTACCGCCCTTGCCAAGCGGTGCATCACAGCCGGTGAGTCGAAGGGAGAGCTGATAAGAAACTGTAGTATGATGCAGCAGCGGCAGCATCATCATCATAGGATTCCAGAGCGGGAACGTTGGAGACGTAATGTGAAAGAGCAGCGGTTGGCGGTGAAGGAGAGAGCAGCATCATTCATATCCCCAAAACATATACATCATAAATCAATAAAATAATTAAGTAAACTCCCCTTCTGCCTACGTGTATACTTCACGTGGCAACGAGGGCTTACCCCTTAAGGCGTTCTGTGAGGCACCCGAAGCAGAGGCAGCATGAGAGAGAGAGAGAGAGAGAGAGAGAGAGAGAGAGAGAGAGAGAGAGAGAGAGAGAGAGAGAGAGAGAGAGAGAGAGAGAGAGAGAGAGAGAGAGAGGCTGCGTAGTGAGGAGCAAAGCTGCAACATTTAATGAGGTGAGGCTGTGAAGAGCACCTAATGTACAAAACGGGGCCGGTGCGTGACACGTCTCATATTGGCGGTGAGAAACTTATATAACATTTTTTTTAAAAGGGGGTAATACTACCAGCCGTTGGGAAGTTAGAGGAAAGCCCATTACGGCATGCAACGCCATCACGTTGCACGCGCTGGCCATTTTTAAGGGTCAGGCAACACAGTATAATCCTCACTGAAGAATCTCCTCTCCTTCAGCACAGTACTAATAAAAATATATATATATATATATATATATATATATATTTTTTTTTTTTGGCCTGCCTTCTGAGAGGAACAATAACAGTAAATACAGTGTATGCTAGGGTGTGCAAAGGCAGTAGGTGTTTATTCCCAACGGAAAAGCAGAATCAGTATAAACACGAGTGTACATCAATTCAATTTCAAGTTATTGACGGCAGAGTTGACTGCTGTGGTGCAGGAGCTAGCGAAATAGCCATGCACAGTATACCCCTGCCTACTTTATTCTTACCTGAAGCGGGGGAACCTGTTTTACCATGGAAAAGGTGGTTAAAGACTTTTGAACATTATGCAAGTGTTTCAATGCGGTGCAAATTACAGCGTAGAAAGAAATAAGTCATTGTTCTTACATTGTCTAGGCCCGGCAGGACAAGAAAAAGATGAGGACTTACCAGACTTATCAACTGCAGAGTGTGGGGATATGAATGAGTATGAAAAATGTGTCTTGGAAATGAATAAACATTATGAAAATAAATTAAGCACCATATTGGAAAGGTATAGATTTGGAAAGAGAACACAAGAAGCAGGGGAGACAGTCGAACAATTTATAACAGCTCTTAGAAAACTGGCAAGAACATGTAAGTTTGGTCCACAACTTGGAGAAAGACTAAGAGACCAGTTCATGCTGGAATGTAGTAGTGCCAAAGTGCGTGAGAAACTTTGGACAGAAGATGATCCACCTCTAGATGATGTTCAGATGTACCAGATATCCCGAAGATGAAGATGACTCCAACGCCGGCTATTTCCAGGTGTGGAAGGAGTTATCGGAGACCAGAATATCTGAAGGACTTTTCTGATCAAGAGGAGCTTGTGAAAGAAGGAGGATGTGCAGTATGATGCAGCAGCGACAGCATCATAGGATTCCAGAACGGGAACGTTGGGGACGTGATGTGAGAGAGCGGCGGTTGGCGGTGAAGGAGAGAGCAGCATCATTCATAGCCCCAATACATATACATCATAAATCAAAAATAATTAAGTATACTCCCCTTCTGCCTACGTATATACTTCAGAAACCGAACTGTGTTTGAACAAAAGTAGCAAAACGGCTAACTGAAGAAAGTACAAAGAACTTTTATTTGATACAAGAGGGGAAAACCAGCTACAGTGGAGTCAGACACCACATGGGTGTTCACTTGAGAGACTCTGGGCGATTATCCTATGGTTGAAACTACCGTTACCAGACGTCCTTGGGAACGGCGCGAGAAGAGAGTCAAAGTGGTTAACCGGCAAAAGAAGATAAAGCTAAGGGAAGTGAATCCTGCACTGTGTGAATTGCAAAGGTTAGCAATAGTGAACCTGACGGAGGGAGGCCGATAAAGAGGGGGTGAAGTCTGAAGTCCCAATTGACAAGAGTGAACCTGACAGAGGCATGTCCACAGTGAACTATTTTAAAAGACCTTAAGATCTGTGAATGTCACAGAGGAGATTGTGTTGAAAGCTGCAGTGAACCCCACGGAGGGAGGCCAACATTCAAGAAGAATCTGGGCCTGGACGAGTGGAATCCAGGGGTGTAAAGACATCACCCAACGTGCATGCAGAAAGGAACATTTGTTTATTATTTTGGAACACATCAGATCTTCAAAGGCAAGAGACTTTTTGTAGAAAAGAGACTTAACCACCGAAGGCCCCGATAGTGGAAGCAAACTGTTAGTTTGTGCTGGGAAAGCTTGAGTGTGTTCTTTGCTCCGGAATGATACCTTGTCCCTTGCTCAAAACGTGGGGAAGTGAGACCCCAACTACTGCATCCTGATGTATTATTTGTGAACACTTCTTTCTTTCCTGTGAACCCTATCCCACACTCTTTGTTTGTATTTAGCGTAAGGATTGGCAATATGTTTTTCATAGTATAGGCCCCTTTTATTTGACAAGACGTCACTAGGATTATTTGATGGTTTCAGCTTGCTCCCATCTTAGATTTAGATTAGGCATTTTTTTCAACCCTCATATACAGTTTAATAAACACCCTTGAACTGTGATCACGTGTGTTCATCTTTACTGTTGCCACCATGAGTTCCTTACAGTTTGTAATGAAAAGAAAAAGCAATCATAATTTTTGGTCAGAAGGAGCAGCAGCGGTTCAGACAGACATGTTTGAGTTTGCCTCTGATAGGAAACCCATGGATGCTGCGTAGTCGAACAGTGCCTGCTGAAAAGTAATACCGAACTTATGCAAGGAACCTAAAAGGGGAAACATACTCACTTTGAAAGAAGGCAAGAATTTAAGAAATGTTACAATTGCTGTTACCAAGTTAACAACGGGGCAATATTGAAATAGAATAAAAAAGAGCATTGCCAAAGCGAAGAGTCAGTATTAAAAGGCAATAACCACCACTGCCAAAGTAAAAAGGGAATAATATATTAGAAGACCTATAGCTGATTCCGAGGTCCACTTGCGCCATGGTGAGTTTAACGCCTGCTTTTTGCAGGCGTTAAAATCCATGGCGCTAAGGGACCATGGTGCTAATTACGCCACCATAATTTACGGTGGCGTAATTAGCGCCTTCCCCACTCCCATTATGCCCTATGGGGCAAAAATGAGAATGGGGAAGGGTAAATGGGAAATGGGGATTTACCGCCCCACTCACCTTGGAATGGGGTGGTAAATCCGCCATGGTGGTAAGGGTACGACCCAGGCGGTAACTTACCGCCTGGGTCGTAATGAGGGCCATTGTAACTATTATTCCCACAGTGAGAAGGAGGCAATTGGTAAGCCTTACACCAGCAAGCATTACCTAAACCAAGGAAAGGCAAATGTGATAGAGGCACTGTCAACAATTGTTTGACGTGGAGTTAGGAAATAAAGAGTGGCAGGAGATAAATATTCCTTATAAGAAGTATCAGGGAAGAGAGAAATATAACCTGCATTGCCTAGGGTAAATGAACCAGTGGAACAAACAGCACCAATGTGTATCCTCACAGAAGAGATTATGAATCTTGAGGTTGTTGAAAGTCAAGAACCTTTCTAAGCCTTGCCACAGAGTACTTGTAGTAGTGTTAGGAGTTTGTGTCCTGGCAGGTGTAAGAAAGGCATGGTATCAAACAGTGAAGACAGACACAAGTGATCACAGTTCAAGGGTGTTTATTGAACTTAAATGGGTTGTTTGAACACCTATCTAACCCTAAATCTAAGGATGGGAGCAAGCTACAACCATCAAATAATAATAACGTAGTCCTAGTGGAGTCTCTGTCAAAATAAAGGGGCAGTTGAGCAGTTGGCTTCCCATCCCCACGTTTTCATCACAAGAAGACGGCACGCTCGAGCTTCGCACTCACTCTGGCTTCTCTACCACGAGGATATAGTTCAAAGCATAAGTATCAGGGCCTTCTGTGCCAAACTCTCTTTCCAAATAAATTAGAAGTTACTCACTGTAGTAACTAACATACTCCTAGTCCATAGTCCCCTTACCTACATACTGTATGGGCATCCCTCACTAGGGAGACGAAACATTTTTCACCAGAAAAAAATCTCCTTCCCCTTTAAATTTAGAGGCGCGCAGGGGCACGGCCCTGGGAGCATGCACTTCCTCGACTCCGCCCACCAGTGCCACTCCTTACTCCCCTTTGACGCGTCGACAATATTACCATTGCCTAATGACACCAGTTTTATTAAGGGGGAGGATAGTGGGACGTATGGAGGAAAGGGGACTATGGACTAGGAGTACGTTAGTCACTATGGTGAGTAACTTATAATTACTCCAACACCCATCCCATTTCCTCTATACTGCCTGGCCGATTACAACTGAATATAGCCCCAGAGCGGAGAGGTGACCCTCCTAAGAAAACAAGTTCCTTAATACTGCCTGACCAAATGCTGTGTCCAAACTGGAGCTGGCATCCAAGCAGTAGTGCTTGCAAAAAGCCGAAGGCGTAGCCCATGTACCCGCCTTGCTGATGACCTGCCATGGACATGCCTCTGAAAAGCCTTGGCCCAGATAGCATGGGCATGAATATTTGCTGGGAGTGGTTTGTGCTGCCCTTCATAAGCCTCCTTAATGGCTGCTACCATCCATCGTGCTATGGAGGCTTTGGAAGCTTGATAGCCTGCCCTTGACCCACCGAAGGTGACAAAGAGCATCAGATTTGCAGAAGCTCTTGGTTCGGTTTAGGTAGAACTTTACAGCGCGCCTGACGTCTAGATAGTGCAGAACCCTCTGAGAGCCGTTGTTCGGGCCCGTGAAGAAAGTGGGTAACACTATCTCCTCATTCAGGTAAAACAAGGATACCACCTTAGTTAAGAATGCAGGATTAGTTCCAAGCACCATCTTGTCCTTATGGAAAGTATTATAGGGCTCTGAAGCCACCAGAGCCTGGATTCCACGACCCTGCGTGCAACAGTAAGGCCCACCAGGAGGGCTGTCTTAATGGTGACCAGCCTGAGGTCCGCGGACGCCATGGGTTCAAATGGTTTATGCGCCAGGGTGCCCAAGACCACGTTAAGGTCCCACACTGAGTGTGGCTTCTTGATAGGCGGGTCGAGCCTGGTGATGCCCACTAGAGGGCCTGCAAGGCTTAAAAGCTTGGTGTCACCTTCGACTCCACACACTCCTTTTCTCCTCACATCTCCGACATCTATAAGAAGTCACACTACCAGCTGCACCTCCTCAGGAGGTATTCTTCCTCTCCTCTCCTTCCCCCAGAAACTCACCGTCTCCAGAGCCCTGGTTCTCTCTAAGCTGGACTATTGCAACAGCCTCTATCTAAACCTGCCTGCCTCTACTCTCCGCCCTCTGCAACTCATCCAAAACAGGACTGCGAGATTTGTCCTTGGCCTCAAGCCCAGGGATCGTATCCCTCCAGGACTGAAATCTCTGCACTGGCTCCCATTGGCTGCAAGGATTAAGTTCAAAACCCTCTGCATTATCCACAAGGCCTTCTGGGGCCTGGGGCCGCATTACCTTCAACTCCCTCTTCCTAAATACCTTCCTTCTCACGATCTCCGCTCATCTGCCTCCAACTCCATCAGGGTCAGCCGCTTCTCCAAGTAACGAGTTAGTGGTTGATCTCTCTCTTCGGCAGGGGCCTCCCTCTGGAACAGCCTTCCTGCCTCCCTGAAACTTGAGAACCATCTCCGGTTCCGGAAACACCTCAAAACCTTCCTCTTTGTTTCTGCTTTCTCTGCCTCTCTCCCCTGTTAAAACTCCCAGCCGAATCTGCACTGGTTACCTGGCCACCCCTCTGACCTTGGGGCCAGTTCCCACCCTTTGCACTCCTCCCCTGCCTCCCTGGAAACAACCGCACTTAGGGACTGTTTTTCTGTATCCCTTCAGTCCCCCCCACCAGCACTGGTCTGCTCTACCTTGCACTTGCCACCATCCGGCCGCTTTTACCCATCGTATTTATTGCTCTATTCCATGCACTGCACTTCCCCCTCTCCCTTTCCCCAGGCATTTTTCCCTTCTCCCTACCCTTGCACTTGTGCGATCTGAATGACACTTGGCCTAGTAGGATCGTTTGTCTTTCCACTGTTTTTCCCTCCCCTGCCTCGTCACGCCTTGAAACACTTGTGTATAGTCGCATTATGAATACCATATAATATCATAGATATTTTTTAACCACTGTATAAGAGGAAGAAAATACCTCCTCCTCTGTATTCCGGTAGGCTCCGATTGTCGCCAGATAGGTTCGACATGCGTCCAGCTGCACCCCTGAGTGTGCAAGGTGTGCAGAGAAGGATAGGATGTCGTCCAGCGTGCAGGTCAATGGATTGACCTTCCTTGATGCAGCCCAGTGGCGAAACCTAGTCCACTATCTTTTGTACTGGCTCCTGGTAGCATCGCTCCTAGTGTCCTGTATAATGTCTAGGTTAGCCTGTGACAGACATAGATGCATTAGTGTGACCTGTTCAGGAACCATGCTGCGAGGGCTAACTTCTGGGCGGCGGGATGGATGACTGTGCTCCCTGCAATGAGAGAAGGTGAGCTGGGCCCAGCGGAAGGTGCACTGGGGCTTGTTCTGACAGGCTGAGTAGTTCCAAGAACCATTGCCTTGTGGGCCACCACAGAGCTATCAGGATGACACGCAGGTGCCAGGCCTCCCTGATCTGGCAGATTACCCTGTGCACCAGGGGAGTGGGAGGGAAGGCATATGCGTTCAAGTTGTCTCATTGTATCTGCATAGCTTCACCCTGAGAACCCCAGCTCTGTCCCTGCCAGGACTCAAACTGGGGGCACCTCCTGTTGGACCAGGTGGCAAAGAGATACACCCCAAGGATGACCCCATCTGTTGAAGATCTCCTGAAGGACTTGTTTGTTCAACTGCCATTCGCAGTTGTCTGCACCCGGTCTGCTGAGCCTGTCCGCCTCCAGGCTGGACTCCCCTGGGAGGTGGATTTCCCGCAGGTGCACGTTGTTCTCCAGAGCCCACTCCCAAATGTCGACTGCCAACGTGCAAAGAGGAGGAGACCTGGTGCTACCCTGCTTGTTGATGTAATACGCACTGGTGGAGTTGTCGGTTTGAATGAGGATCGTCTTTCCACTGATCATCGGAAGGAAGGCTTTGAGAGCAAGCCAGATGGAAGTGGGCCTCCGGTTCCTAAAGATACCCATGTACACTGTGGCTATCCAGAGTGGCTCCCCAGCCCTCCAAGGAAGAGTCTGTGGTGATGGTAACCTGCAGTGCTAGATGCCTGAAGGGCCTGCCTATCCGCCGGTTGTAGTCTGTGCTCCACCATACTAGTTCCTGGTGGAGATGGGGAGGGATGCTGATAAGTTTGCCTGGGATCCCCGCTCCTGACTCCAGGAGGTAGCGAAGTGCTGCTGCAATCGTCTAATTTTAAGCCTTGTGTAAGTCACTGCCAGTAGACATGCTGCCATGACACCCAAGATGTGTTGGAACCACCATGCTGAGGTCGCAGCTCTGCTGAGAAAATGGCCTGTGGCCCTCTTGATGGCTGCAATGTTGTCCTCGGAGGGGAAAACTCGCTCAGAGCATGTATCCCAGCTGAAGCCTAGGAACGTCAGGTTCTGAGTAGGCTCCAGCCGAAACTTCCTGAAATTGATGAAAAATCCCAATTTGTGTAGCATATTCATGAGGGCGGAGGCAGTGTGCTGCCTCCAGAGATCTCGCCCTGATGAGCCAGTCATCTAGGCATGGATAGACATGGTGAGCTTAGGCCCCTAGAAGGGCTGCCACTGCTCTCATGGGCCTGGTAAAGACCCTGGGGGCTGAATTGAGGCCAAAGTGTAGAACCTTGTATTGGAAGGGAGAGCCCAGGATCCTGAACCTCAGAAAGGATCAATGAGTTTGCCAAATAGAGGCATGTAGGTACGCATCCTTCAGATCCAGGGACCAAATCCAGTCTCCCCTGCACAGTGTCGCCACAATAAGCGCTGGGGTAACCATCTTGAACTTTTGAAGAGGAAGGGAAAGGTTCAAGGTGGAAAGGTCCAACACAATTCTCAGGCCAGCCTGGTTCTTCTGGTGTATGGCAAAAATCTGTGAGTAGAAGCACATACCCCGCTGGGAGGTTGGGACTGCCTGACTCTCTACGAGCGAGCGATTTTCCGCAGAGTGGTTGTCCCAATCTGTGGGAGGGGGGGAGGGAGGGATAGATTGGCGGTAGCCCATGGACACTACTCAGAGGATCCAGGGGTCCACGAACCTTGCACACCAATATTGTGCGTAAAAGGCAAGCCTAACCCCCACTGGAGACACATGGAGCTGGAGGAGAGGGTTATGACTTCTTTCCCTCTGAGGCTGGGGCTGAGGAGGGGGACTGAAAGAAGCCCTTATTCCCCACTTTGTGCTGTTTGCGCCAGTGCTGGCTTGGAGACTGGTCCGGCTGTCTTGACCTTGATTTCTGGAAGCCCTGAAACCCGCTGAAGTCCAGCCCCTCCTCAGAACGTTGGTGCGCCTGGCTGTAGGTTTTGGGTGTGGACTTCGTGAGGATAGAGAAGGATCTTGCAGTCTGGGAACTGTTTTTTCTACTTATCAAGCTCCTCATCGGTGGTGGAATGAAAAAGGTTGCCACACTCGAGTGGAAGGTCCAATTTGTACTCCTGGACATCCGGGTTGAATTTGGTAGTCAGGCAGTTCTCAGCATGTCTGCAGCGATGCATATGGCCCGGTCTGGGGTGTCTATGTGAGCCACTGTGGACTCCATGATGTCCTGTACCACAATTTTCGCTTGCGCCAGCCCCGCCTTGAAGCATGCCTGACAGTGTACCGGAAGTTCAGGAAGTCAGCTATCTTTCCATACGCCTCCAAGATGTTCTCCTTGCCTAGGAGTGCCGATGCCGAGGTAGCTGAGGAAGACTGCGGCTTGGAGTAGAGCGAGGTCGTGGCAATCACAGTGGAGTGTGGTCGTGTGTGTGCCAACAGCAAGAGTGGATCCCCCTCCAATTGCCTGTACTTGGTGTCGGTTGGTAGGCTGCGCTGAATGGGCTTTACACCATCCCTTTTTGGCCAATGCTACAATGTCCTTTTGCATTGGAATCCCTGTTCTAGCCACGGGGCATAGAGTGAGGACCTCGGCCAGGACTACCGCTTCTGATTGTACAACCTCGGGTTGTGGAAGCCCAAAGTATTTGGCTAGACCTGTGAGCCATTCATGAAATGCCTTGGCCGAAGACGGTGTGTCGGGGTCCTCCTCCTCATCATCGGTGTCCACCAACGTGTCCTGCTGGTCCGGAGCAGCTGGAGGAGTACTGGGTGCCGACAGCTGAGGTGTGTTGACCAGAGCTGGAGGCTGGTGCAGGACCGCTGGTGCTGCGGGAAGCAGGGGGGCAGGCACCAAGGAGCCCAGCATGGGCAGCTGGGGCTGCGCGGGAGCTGGAGCCACAGGAGGAATGGCCGTGGGTGCTAGCGGCAGGACTGGAGGCAGCATGTCCGTGATAACATCCCGAAGGATGGCTCCCATCTGAGGGGACCTCATAAGAGAGGAACTTTTCAAAAAACCTGTCTTCACAGGCCAGCGGGGCGCTAGGTGGCCGGGCCCTGCTGTTGCTGAGGTCTGGGCGTACTCTGCTTTGCTGCATGCGGGGCGCATCTGCCCTGCGACGCTGAAGGATATGCAGTAGGCCACATACCTGGTGAAGAACAGTCCCAACTGGAAACTCATTCCCCTACCTGCTCCCCAAAAGGGGATGGCATCGGACGAACAGCCATTTTGTCTGGCACAGTGGCCATTTTGTCAGGCTGCATGCCACGTGCCTGTGTCGTGGCACTTACCGCGCTGGGCCCGGCCTCTTCCTGGACTACTGGCGGTGGAGCTTGAGGCCTACCCTGTAACTCAGGACGAGGCCTGGTAGGCGTCATGCCCTCGGCTGTGTCGGCGGTAGTGCTGCGTACAGGCGCCCCTTCAGACATTTGTCCAGTAGTAGGGTGTAGCCCCTTGGGTGGACACCCAGTAAAAGAACCTTGCAGTCCCTCAGCGACATCACCAGTAGGATCGAGTGACCCCTCGGCCTGGCGGCCGGTAGCTGAAACAGCCTTGGTACATGTGCTGGTGTTAGAACCTGAATGGTTCCTCCCATTCTGACGTTTTTTGGGGAAGGAGTCGCCCTTGCGGGTGCAGATGAAAACAGAGGCCCTACCTTGGGCCTTGACTTGCGTCTGACGAAGTCCTCTTGAGGCCTTTGAGCTCTTTCCACCAAGCCAACCTGTTCTTCAGAGCGCGCAGTATAAGTGCATCACTCGTGGTACAACCCTCCCAGCCGTGATCGGGTCCAAGGCAGCGGAGGCAAAGAGTGTGGGGGTTGGATGTAGGGCAGAGCCCCTCACAGGCTGCACACCTGCTGAAGCCCAATGACATCGACATGTGCCAGGGAAGGGCGTGGCACCAGAGGACAGAGTACCTGATTAAAGACAAAAGACAAGACAGTATCCAAGGAAGAGCAAGTGGAATTACAAGGCCGAAGCCAAACTCAGGAGCACTGGTGAAAGTGGTCCGCTCCCGTTGATGCCGAAAAGAGGACTGGGGGTGGAGCCGGTGGGCAGAGTCTGGGGAGCGCATGCTCTCAGGGTCGTGACCCTGCGCGCCTCTAAATTTAAAGGGGAAGAAGATTTTTTCTGGTGAAAAAGGTTCCGTCTCCTGTCCCTAGAGAGGGACACCCTGTCATGATGCCTACCTCCAAGGAGCCAGGTCCGACCCAGCGACCCCAGAGGCAGGCATCATTTCCCCGAGGGGAGTGCCAGCGGGCCCAAGCTGGGGCCCTTTGGATGCAGTCCTGGGGCCCTTTGGACGCAGTCCTGGCGCCTTAGGCGCCAGGCTCATGTTGGACCTCTGTCCTGGCGCCAGGCTCATAAAGCTAGACATGTGTTCAAGTGTTTTAATGTGCACTTACCTGATGCAGACCATGCTGCCACATCCAGGCCCTCTTGAGGCCTGAATGGAACTACTTTACCTGTGGGACTACTTTCCACCTGGGTGTGGTCGGGGAAGGATACATACCTGATCGGAGGAAGGATACACACTTGGGACTTCTTCCAAAGCTATTTAAACCACACCCGATCAGCAACTCACGCTTCGCGTTGTTCTGCTCCTCGCAGCTGGACGCTCACCGTGTCAGCTCCTGCATCTGGACTTCAGCCACGCCTGTCAGCATCCTGGGTCACCTGCAAAGGGAGACAAGAGACCTTACCAGCTAAATCTGCACCACGGAGACATCACCGACGATCCTGAAAGGGAAGACATTATTTTTAAAAGCATTTCGTTACGATCGCTGCAGCGCTGCATTTCACTCACCTTTCCTGGGTTCCTCCATCTTCAGCAGCGATCATCCGGATACACAGCCACTTCCCAGAGCCTAGAGAAAAAGACAAGAATAAGAGGTGAGGGAAGGAAGGGAATAAGACTTACCTGTTGGGTCATTCCCATTTCATTTCGGGTCTTGCCGCTTCCAGGCATTTTCCGGACCCCGGCCCCTATGGGGAAAAAAGACAAAGACATTGAATGAGCGTATGCAAAGTCAGTTCCCGAGCGCTCATCCAGAACTAACCTGCCATTTACTGGAACTGGAACTGCACGTTTCACTTCGGGTCGGTGCCATATCTCCGGCATTCCGAACCCCGGCCCCTAAGGGGAAAAAAGACATAAGCATTAGCGCTTGCTGCAAAAAGACAATGAACATTATTATTAAGCTTGGACTTTTGAACTTGCAACAGAACTTTTACAGAGCCTTACCTGAATAGTCAAGCTTACCTGAACTCCCATCAATCCTCAATCCAGTGAAGTAACTGGGTTTCAACGCGCCCCTGCATCAGAAGCAGGATGGAGAGCTCATCCTTCCTGACCCTAAGGTGAGACTTCACGGGGAATCGTGGAAGGGTATCGTGGAGGGTTGGAAGAGAGTGGGAGGCTTGAGCATAATTCAGTCAGTAGGTAATACTGCCTTTTCACGCACAGGGGAATATTCCTGCCAGCCGGAGAAGCTGGAATAGAGGGCCCTTCCTGTCCATCTTCAGAGTCCTCCGCTTCACCATTGAAAAAGCATCAGCACTCGAAGCCAGACCTGTGCCTCCGTGGGAATCAGGTGAGCGTTACACACCCATACAGTATGGAGGAAAGGTGACAGGACGTAGGAGTAAAGTCTCTTATTGCAGAGGGCCTGACGTAACAAACAAGCACCAAAGTTCCTTTCTTATCAGTATTTTCACATTCATAAATTCTCGGGACTACTGTTCACCATGGGTCTTCCTCCTTCAGGCTCGGACCCCCTATTAACACAATGTTCACAATTAGTCTCCCTCGGTCGAGCTCAGATCCCTTAAGCACAATGTTGACAATTGGTCTGCCTCGTTCGGGCTCGGACCACTTAGGCATAATGTTCACAATTAGTCTCCCTCATTCAGGCTCGGACCATGGAATCTCACTTGCAGGACCACTTTGATTCACTTAATTTCTCATTCTAAGCTTTTACTTTTGCTTCTGCCACTTCATGGCTGGGTACCTCACAAAGACCTTCGATTGAGCACACTCGCGGTGTCAGAACAGTGTCCTTGGTATTGTATTTTTCTCTGTTAAAGTTCCATTCATCAGCAATTAAGCTTTACTAGTGTCTTTCATCACATGCGTTACTAATATTTGTTCTTGCGCTCTTTATACAATGTTGCAAATTGCAACCTTGACTTCATCACATACCGGTCTTGCATCGGTCTCCCCAATTCACTGGCTGTGTTGATCTCTCTGTGGCTGCTTTGATCCTGGAACCAAGGACGGTACCACGGTGGCTGCTGCTTCTCCCTAACTCAGTCAGCCATGCAGGAGGGTCCCGGGTATCTCCGACACACAATGCAGGATTCTTCATTCAGGTGTCCTGGCCTTTCGCTATTTAATCTGAAGGATTCTGGAAAGTAACGTTTTCTCACCGGTCAAGGGTATCTCCCTCCTTGCGCACCCTTCTTGGTTCGCCTTTTGTCTCTCCACATTCAGCTGCCACCTGGAAAAGGCGGTACCTTTGTGTGCTTTGCCTCGCTCAGAGTGTGCTCTCGTGCTCCGCCTTTTATCTGTGTGGGGTAGCTTAATGGAAGTCAGGTGTGAGTGGTTACCAGTAATTGCCTGACCATAGTAGTGGGACATGCCAGGTACAATGCTCAGGTATGAGTGTTTTCTCCCAGAGCGGGCTGTCTGTGTGAAAGTGTTGGTGAAGGGAAAGGGGGGGGAGGGAAGTAAAGTTTGCAAATATCCTACTGGGTAGGATGGGGAAAAAGTGTTACACGGAGTGATCCTGCATCTTGCCATCAGGTATCCCACTCTCACTCCCCAAAGACCCCTCACCTAGCTGATCCTCCCGCACCGGTCCACCCCCAGGAACTGGATCCAAAAGCGATGGCTGTGTCCTGGCCACCTGGATGACTGATCTCCGGGAACTAGAGGGTGAGACACCTTCTGGTTTCTTACACAGGTGAGTATACCAGGAAGGGATTGTTAGTGGGAGTCTTAGCAGGTTAGTGAACTAGGAAGAAGACATTTAAGAAGTACATTGTGGTTGAAGGTTGCAAACACCTGTAGTAGTGTTAGGAGTTTGTGTCCTGGCAGGCAAGTATACAAGGAAAGGGATTGTTATTGGTAATCCTGGCAGGTTAGTGAATCAAGAAGAAAGACATACTAACAAAATATTGAGAATTCAGAAGAACTGTGGAAGTGTTTTGTCTTTCAAGAAGAAAGACATACTAAAACTATTATTGTGAATACAGAAGTATTAAAGAAGTGTTTGTTTTCCAAAAAGAAGAGACATTAAGACACTGCATTTTGAAGATCAAGACTTTTCTTTCACAGTTCAAGAGTGTTTATTGAACTTCAATTGGGTTTGAAAAATGCCCATCTAATCCCCAAGTCTAAAGATGGGAGCAAGCCATGAGCATCAAATAATAACGCAATCCTAGTAGAGTTGTCAAAATAAAAGGGCCTATACTAATACTCCTATTACCAATCCTTACTTCTAAATATAATTAGTACCCGGCGAGGGCGCAATCAGAATGCATGAGCCATTCTGATTGGCCCTCGCCGAGTCATTACCGGGCCAAAGCAACCCCTCAGCCACGGCTGAGAGGCTGCCTTCACCCCCCGCTGGGGACTCGGGTAAGTCTTTTTTATTCCCTTCCCTCCCTCCCTCCCTCCCTCCCTCCCACCCCCCGGCCACTTACCTTCTTGTGCCTGCATCCCCAGCAAGGGACGAGGGAAGCCTCCAGCCGTGTGGAGACTCGCAGCAGGGCCATCCCCGCTCCGTGCCTCCACACGGCTGGAGGCTTCCCTCGTCGGGGACGCAGGTACTTTTTTTTTTCTTCCCCCGTCCCACTCCCGCCCTCCCAACCCTACTTACTTTCTTTTTGATCCTTTTTTGGGAGCAGACGCGCTGGGAACACATGGCTGCCATGGAAAGGGGAAACAGACTGTTTTCTCTTTCGATGGCAACCATTTTCTTGGTCGTTTATTTTTTTCTGTCCCGAAACGCTGCAGCGTTTCGGGACAGAAAAAAATGCTTTTAGTGCCCCGGTCACGCAGATATTGCAGGCCGGGGTACTAATAGCAATATGACCCGAGCGGCGGGGGCATTACCGACTCCGGTAATTCCCCGGGGCCCATAGTTATACTTAACGAAGGCCCCGGGGCATTACCTGAGTCGGTAATGCCCCTGCCGCTCGGGTCATATTGCTTAAATAGTGTGGAAAAAATGTTATGCTAAAGAAAGGTGTTCAAGAAACAATCTATCAGGATATTCTAGCCATTGGCTTCCCTTCCCCACGGGACAAGGCGGCACAGTCGAGCTTAGCACACTCTCTGGCTTCTCTAGCACGAGGATGCAGTACAAAACCTCAACATCAGGGCCTTCTGTGCCAAAGTCTATTGCCATTCAAAGTCTCTTATTTCAGAGGGCCTCATGTGACATAAAAAACAGGATTTCACATGTACAACTTCTCTGGTGATTTACTGTTCATCCTGGGTCCCCCTCTGCCGGGCTCAGACCCACTTTAATACAAAACCTTCAATTGGTCTCCCTCCGCCAGGCTCGGACCAAATGTATCTACTTGAATACAAAACCTTCAATTGGTCTCCCTCCATCAAAATAAAAGACTTTCAACTGTGTGCGGGATTTTGCTCGACCCGTCTCAGGACCACTTCGATTCACAATTCTTTGTTCTCTTCTTAATCAAAAATCCTTTTAACTTTCACTTCTGCCACTTCTCAGCTGCATACCTTACAGAGACCTCCCATTGAGCACCCAAGCAGTGCCGGACCACTCTGTCAAAGGTATTGTATATTGCTTTTAAAGTCCAATCACTCATCCGCAGTTCAACCATGGCTTCAACACAGACCAATCTTGCATCAGTCTCTCCAACCCACCAGCTGTGTTGATTTCACTGATGCTGCTTTGTTCTTGGAGCCAATGACTGTACCATGACGGCTGCTGCTTGCTTCTCCCCACCTTGATTGTTGATGCAGGAGTGCCCTGGGTATCTCCAACATACAATGCAGGATTCTTCAGCCTGGTTTCCTGGTTTTACGCTTTCTAATCTCAAGGGCTCTTGAAAGTAACAGTTCCTGGTCGGAAAGGGCAATTCAATTTTCCTCACGGCGATCCCCTCCTGTTTTGCTGTCTTTCTTCTCTTGTTCAGCTGCTGCCTCGAAACTGCAGTTTCCTCGTGTGCTTTGCCTCACTTAGAGTATGCTCTAGTGCCACATTTTTTATCCATGTAGGAGAGCTTAATGGAAGCCAGCTGTGTATGATGGTCAGTAATAGTCTGACCACTGTATTGGGACACGTCGGGTATACTGCCGTTTTCTCCTGTAGTGGGCTGTCCATGTGAAAGAGTTTGTGCTGTAAAAAGGGGGGGGGGGTGTGGGGTAGAGTTCCTAAGTATCCTACCTGGTAGGATGTGGTAAAGGTGTTACAGGTAGGGGGATACTGCACCTCGCCATCCGGTGTCCCACTCCCACCCCCCAAAGATCCCTGACCCAGGTGATCCTCTGCCACTGGTCCACCCCCAAGAACTGGATCCAAAAGCAATGGCAGTGTCCTGGCCACCTGGATGACACATCCCCGGGGACTAGTGGGTGAGACACCTTCTGGTTTCTCACATGCTCTTCCCCTAGGCAAGGTGGATATACTTGGTCTTTTCCTAGGTTCTTTGATTTGAAGATCCTGGATAGAATAAGGGGGAAATAAATCAAAGGACTCTCGCATAGTCCACAGGTTTCTTTTCCTCCGTTCTGGCAGAGGTGAGGTGTTCGTATTTGTCTCCTGAATGTATCCCATAAACTGGCATCGAGAGGTTGATTCTGGAATTCGGTGTTCTCTATATTTCATGGAAGGTTTTTGGTAAACGGTAGGCTCAATGGGGTTCGGTCTACGTCCACTCCCACACGGGAGAGGTTTGGGAGTAAGTGCTTCCGTGCCAATGGTCTTGGGGTATACATTACCTATGAGGGGGTTGGAAGTGCCTGCAAGAGAGTGGAGAATGCAGGGAAGTCCCTTCCCACAATGACTTCTTCGGGGAGCCCAGGAATGATGGCTGATTATACCAAATATGACTCCGCCCAGATGTTAATGTACACAGGTATATTTCATTATCCCTGTGTACACATGAAACTCTAACTGGGGTTGCATTCTTGAGGTCTGTTGTAACCACATTGGCCCTTATGGCGGTGTGTTTGTTACCCGAGTCGATCAATGCCTTTACTTGTTCTCCATTTACCATGGCCTTTTCATACATAAAGTCAGCAGAAGATTGACAAAATCATATACTAAACGTTTCTAGATCTTCAGGTTCCTCCCACTCCTCCCCTTTTAGACAGCCTATTTCCATGGGTTCTTCCTTTAGATTTTTAGGACAGTTTGTCTACATGAAAAGCGGAGAGGGTTTGATTCCTTTAGGTTCTCCTCTTTTACATTCCCCATCTACCCCTTGGGTCAGTTCTTTTAACTTCCATTCTTTCTTTCTGTATCCATTCCTTGGATTTATAGGATCCTCCCCCTACAGTACCTGGGGTTGCGAGCAGTGATAAGTTTATGATCTTTCCACTACCCACTTCAATGTACCGAGTGGAAGTATTTGACTGCATCTGAGTGGTTTTGGGCAGTCTCAAAAGTCATGGATTAGGGTGGGTTGATTCAGTTGTAGTACTGCCTTTTGCAAAAAGGGTGGTAAAAAATTGGTGAATTTCTCTAGAGTAATCATTTCTACCAATTCTTCCATTGTTCTGATGTTAATCCAGAGGGCGACTGTTTTCAATTCATTCTAATTCAAGGGCGGTTTCCCGGGGTGGATTTCTGTTAGAAGTTATAGGTTTGCCCTACCCTTTTTAGAAGCCCCGCTTTTATGGCTATTAAGGTAGCCCACTGGGCAAGGTTAAGTAGCTGGTAGGCAGTCTGTAGCTCACCTTTTAGCAGAGGCCCTAAACACATTTTTTTAGATTTTCTTCCTGTCCCAATTGCTTGGCTAACCACTTGAAATTAAAAAAAGAATTCCCTAGATCGTTTTGCTCTTGGTATGGTTGTAGTATCCCTTGAGGTAGTAGGGGTCTTTCCTGTAACTCAACCAATTTCGTAAAATTGTCTTGAAAGCGAGCTTCGGCCTGAATCTGATGGGCGGCCAGCTGAGCCATGATGGCTGTCAGGTCGGCCATGTCTCCAGGGGGGTGTGGGATTGGGGGGGAAGGTGAGGTTAATGGTTCCTTCTGTAGTATTTTCTGAATCAGAAAATAAAAAACAGGTCTCGATTCCCTCTGATAGGGTTGCAAAGTCGTCCGATTCCAACAGAGGCAAAGATCTGGATAGGTTGATTGCTAAACCTGATGGACTAGTGACCGAAGCTGATTTGGTATAAAAAAAAAAGAAAAGGTTCAGAAAGAGGTGGATTCAGAGCGGAAGGTCTAATGACGATGTATGTTGGTCGTATTTTTAAGATTGTTCGATCCCATTGTTGGATGTTGTATTGGGAAAGTGGAAGGGTATCTGGTTGACCAGTTGGGACATGAAGCTGGGAAAACAAAACCTCTAAGTGTGGATACACGATGAGAATGGAGGCATTCAATTCCATTTTCACCTTCTGGTGGTGTGACGATTATCAGCATGGATTCATTTGTGTCAATTGAATCATATCCCACCCCTGACACCAGCTTTACTGTGTCAAAAAGGATCCCATGGCTTTCTGCTTTGGGGTATGGGGTGAAATGAGGGGATACGATAGAAGGGTGGGAGTTAGATGGCTCATCTTGGAAGAGTTGCAAATTAGTGCCTGAATGCCAGCCAGGAGGTGATAATATAGAGCCATCAGCAGATGGGTGGCAGGAAAAACCCAAAGAGACTCATTTACAAAGGAAGTGAAGAGTGACAAGAAGTGAGGGGAAACACTACTGGATGGGGACAGTGGAAGTGTTGATGTTCCATGACACAGAGAAGGTCTGGTCCAATAGATAGGAGTCAATAAAGGACAGAGTCATGACATCAATGTCCAAGTAACCAGACGAGAGGGTTAGTTGAGAAGTCATGAGTGCATGCCATTTACAAAGGACTGCCTACTGTCGAAGCCAGATTGGAGGAGGGATGTAGAATTTGCTGGTCTCTAGGTAGTTACTAATAAGGTTATAAACCCGATGCAACAAAGGATTTGGATGTAGTGCAGGAGGGGCTGTTAGCAGGGTTATTGGTACAAACTAAAGCTGCCAGAGACCCAAGAGAATAAAGGAACGGGAGAGGAAGGAAGTTAGGAGTGTAAGGCCCTCGACTGTCTGCAGTGCAAAGGAATCAAGAGGGGCACAGCACAAATGCAAACTCAGTTTGCATAGCGATACTAAGTGATGGTGGCAAAAGTGGGGATGCAAGGGGAGGGCAGTAAGAGTCGCTTATTTTTCAGAAGAGAAAGTCATTAGAGCAAGGAGGATATATTACAGGGGCCGGTGTAGCCTAGCGGGTCCAGGAGAATTTGGGAGCGGGGGTTTGAGCAATGATGAGGTTAGCATATAAAGCAGAGTCCAGGGCAGACGATAGCAAGACTGAAATCCGTATAAGAGGTAAATTATAAGTAACTCCCCATTTCCTCTATATTGCATGGGTGTCCCTAGCTAGAGATGGGAGACAGAACCTTTTTCACCAGAAAAAATAATCTTCCCCTTTAAATTTAGAAGTGTGCAGGGGCATGGCCCTGGGAGCAAGCGCTCCCCTGACTCCACCCCCCCCAGCGCCACTCAGTCCCCTTTAACGCGTCGACAATATTAACATTGCCTAATGACACCAGTTTTATTAAGGGGGGGTGACAGTGGGACGTATGGTGGAAAGGGGACTAGAAGTATGTTAGTCACTACGGTGAATAACGTATAATTACTCCTGTCTCCTTTCTTCCATACTGCATGGGTAATCACAACTGAATGTAGCCCCAGGATGGAGAGGTAACCCTCCTAAACAAACAAGTTCCTTAGCACTGCCTGCCCAAAGGCTGCATCAGACCTGGAGCTGGCATCCAAACAGTAGTGTTTGCAAAAGGCCAAAAGGCGTAGTCCAGATGGCTGCCCTGTTGATCACCTGGCACGGAACAGGTCTCTGAAAAGCCACAGCTGTAGCTTTGGCACTGATAGCATGTGCATGCATATGTGCCAGAAGCGGTTTGTGTTGCCCCTCATATGCCTCCTTGATGGCCACCACCATCCATCTAGCTAGCTATCTAGCTATGGATGCTTTGGAGGCTTGATAGCCTGGCCTTGACCCACCGAAGGTGACAAAAAGAGCCTCCAACTTGCGAAAGCTTTTTGTCCTGGCTAAGTAGAATTTTAGAGCAAGCCTGACACCTAGACAGTGCAGAACCCTCCGAGCATTGTCCTTAAGGTCTGCAAAGAAAGTTGGTAAATCTCCTCATCCAGGTGGAAGGAGTAGACAACCTTTGGTAAGAATGCAGGGTGTGTTCTAAGCACTAGCAGGTCCTTATGAAAAGTATTGTAAGGCTGCGAAGTCACCAGTGCCTGGATTTCACTGACCCTGCGTGCAGATGTAAGGCCCATCAATAGGGCTGTCTTAAAAGTGACTAGCTTGATGTCCGCGGACACCATGGTCTCAAAAGGTTTATGAGCCAGGGCGCCCATGACCAGGTTAAGGTCCCACACTGGGTGTGGCTTTTTAATAGGCGGGTAGAGCCTGGTGAGGCGCGCCAGATGTCTTTTAACCACCGGATTGGAGGAAGAAAATATCCCCTCCTCCGAATTCCAGTAGGTTCCGATTGCCGCTAAGTTGGTGCAACATGTGTCCACCTGCACCCCAGAGTGTGCGAGGTGTGCAGAGAAGGCTAGGACGTCGTCCAGAGTGCAGGTCAACAGATCGACCTCTTTTGACAAAGCCCAGGGGCAGAACCTAGTCCACTTGCTTTTGTACTGGATCCTGGTAGCATCACTCCTGGCGCCCTGTATAACATCTAGGTTGGCCTGAGACAGATGTAGATGCCTTAACATGACCTGTTCAGGAACCACGCTGTGAGGGCTAGTTTCGGGGGGAGGGGGAGATGACTGTGCCCCCCGCTGTGAGTGTAGGTGAGCTGGACCCAGCAGAAGATGCACCGGGGCTTGATCCGACAGTGAGTAGTTCCGAGAACCATGGCCTCGCAGGCCACCATGGGGCTATCAGGATGAACCGGAGATGTCGGGCCTCCCTGATCTTGCAGATTACCCTGTAAACCGGGGGAGTAGGAGGAAAGGCATAAGCATTCATGTTGTCCCATTGTATGCGCATTGCGTTGCCCAGAGAGCCCCAGCCCTGTCCATGCCAAGACGCAAACTGGGGCACCCTCTGTTGGACCAGGTGGCAAAGAGATCCACCTGAGGATGACCACATCTGTTGAATATCCCTTGAAGAACGTGCTCGTTCAACTGCCACTTCTAGTTGTCTGCACCCAGTCTGCTGAGTCTGTCCACCTCCAGGTTGGACTCCCCCAGGAGGTGGATTGTCCTCAAGTGCATGTTGTACTCCAGAGCCCATTCCCAGATGTTGGCAGCCAAGGTGCATAGGGGTGGAGACCAGGTGCCACCCTGCTTATTGATGCAGTACATGCTGGTGGAATTGTTCGTCTGGATGAGGATCATCTTGCCCAATCATGGGAAGGAAGGCTTTGAGAGCAAGCCAGATAGACTTCAGTTCTAGCCAATTAATATGGGCCTCCTGTTCCTGGAGAGACCAGACTCCATGGAGGCTATGACTGTCCAGGGTGGCTCCCCAACCTTCCAAGGAAAAGTCTGTGGTGATCGTAACCTGCAGGGCCAGATGCCTGAAAGGTCTCCCCATCCTCAGGTTGCAGTCCATGCTCCACCAGACAAGGTCCTGGTGGAGAAATGGAGGAATGCTGACGAGTTCTGCTTGGGAACCCCACTCCTGACTCCATGAGGCTGCAAAGTGCAGCTGCAATCATCTCATCTTGAGCCTTGTGTACAGCACTGCCAGTAGACATGCCTCCATGATACCCAAGAGGTGTTGGTACCACCATGCTGAGGTCACTGCTCTGCTGAGAAAATGACCTGTGGCCGTCTTGAAGGCTGTGATCTTGTCACCCAAGGGAAATAATCTCAGCACTCGTATCCCAGATGAGACCCAGAAACGTTAGATTCTGCATAGGCTCCAGCTGTGACTTCTTGAGAGTGATGGAAAATCCCAATTTGTGCAGCCTATTCATGAGGACGGAAGAGGTGTGATCGACCGCCTCTCGGGAACATGCCCTGACCAGCCAGTCGTCTAGGTACAGATAGACATGGTGACCCTGGGCCCTGAGCAGGGCTGCCACCGCATTCATCTGTCTGGTAAAGACCCTGGGGGCTGAATTGAGGCTAAAAGGTAGAACCTTGTATTGGAAATGAAAGCCCATGATCCTGAACCTCACAAAGGACCCATGAGGCTGCCAATTCGGTTGTTGTAGGTATGCATCCTTCAGATCCAGGGAGCACATCCAGTCTCCCCTGCACAGTGTCTCCACAATAAGCGCTGGGGTAACCATCTTGAGAGGGAAGGAGCGGTTCAAGGTGGAAAGGTCCAAAACAACTCTCAGGCCAGCCTGGTTCTTTTTGTGCATGGTGAAAATCCTGGAGTAGAAGTCCATACCCTGCTGGGAGGCTGAGACTTCTTCCACTGGCTGGCTCTCTACAAGTGAACACATTTCCACCAGCAGATTTGTAGTCCAAATCTGCGGGAGTGGATGGGAGCAGGGAGGAGACTTAGGAATCGGTAAGCGGTAGCCTGTGGACACCACTGACAGTAACCATGGGTCCACGAACCTCACGTGCCAAAGCTGTGCATGAAGGGCAAGCCTGCCCCCCCCCCACCGGAGACATGAGGGGCGCGTCATGCCTTCTTTCCCTCTGAGGCTGAGGATGGGGACTAAAAGAAGCCCTTGTTCCCCACCTTGTGCTGTTTAAGCCGGTGCTGACACAGAGATCGGTCCAGCTGTGTCAACCTTTTTTCCTGGAAGCCCCAGACCCCGCTGAAGGCCCGCCCCTTGTCAGAACGCTGATGCGCCTGGCTGTTCGTCTTGGGCCTGGACTTCGCGAGGATAGAGAAGGATTTTGCAGTCTGGGAACAGTTTTTGTTCTCATCAAGCTCCTCGTCGTTGGTGGAATGAAAAAGGTTGCCACCCTCGAATGGAAGGTCCAATATGCGTTCCTGGACGTCCGGGTTGAACTTGTTAGCCCGTAGCCAGTCAGTCATCTCCATGGCAATGCAGATGGCATGGCCTGAGGTGTCTATGTGCGCAAACAGTGGACTCCATGATATCCTGGGCCACCATTTTAGCTTCTGCCAGCACCGCCTTGAAGCGTGCCTGACTGTGCACATGAGGTTCTGGAAGGAAGTCAGCTATTTCCCGCCAAAGCCTCTCAAAGGACAGCATGGCATCTGCATTAGACTGACGAAGGTGCAGTAGGGCACTAGAATAGACCTTTCCATAAGCCTCCAAGACCTCCTCCCTGCCTAGAAGGGCCGAAGACGAGGTAGCAGAGGACTATTGAGGCTTGGAGTAGTGAGGCTGTGGCAATCACTGACGAATGTGGTTGAGGGTTTGCCGACAGCAAGAGTGGATCCCCCTCCAATTGCTTGTACTTGGCGTCGAGGCACCAATTGGTAGGCTGAGCCGAATGGGGTTCAAGCAATCCATTTTTGGCCAAGACAACGTCCTGTATTGGGATCACCGTTCTAGCCATGGGGCGTAGAGTGAGGACCTCGGCCAGGACCACCACATCCGGTTGTTCAACCTCAGGTTGTGGATGCCCCAAGTATTCAGCCAAACCTGTGAGTCGTTCATGGAAGGCCTTGGCTGAAGATGGTGTGTCGGGAAACTCAGGGTGTCTGGCTGGTCCAGAGCAGGAGGAGGAGTGCTGATGCCGAAGACTGAAGTGTGGAGACTGGAGCCTGCAGTGGAGGCTGGTGTGGAACCGCCTGAACTGTAGGAGACAGGGAAGCCGGAATCGACCAGTCCCACCTGGACACTTGTTCTACCTGCTCCCCAAACTGGGGTAGTGTCGGAAGAGCTGCCATTTTGTCAGGCTGCATGCCATGTGCCTGCATTGTGGTGCTTGCCGCACTGGGCCCGGCCTCCCCTGCACCTCAGGAGGAGGCCTGGTAGGCGTAGTGCTCTCAGCTGTGTCACTGGTAGTGCTGCATCCAGGTGCCCCCTCAGACATTTGTCCGGTAGTAGGGCGTAGCCCCTCACATGTACACCTGATGAAAGAACCTTGCGGTCCCTCAGAACTGTACCCAGAAGGATCTAGCGACCCCTTGGCTTGGCGGCCGGTAGCCGATTCAGCCTAGGTACCTGTGCTGGTGTTAGAACCTTAACGGTCCCTCCCGGTCGGACACTTCCTGGGAAAGGAGTTGCCCTTGCTGGGTGCAATTGAATAAAGTGGCCCTACCTTGGGCCTTGACTTAGCCCTGATGAAGTTCTTCGACCCCTCAAAGAACTCCCTCCACCGAGCTAACCTGTTCTTCAGAGCGCACAGTGTAAGCGCGTCACACGCAGTACAACTCTCTCGGGCGTGTTGGGGCAAAGAGCGTGGGGTCGGAAGTAGGGAAGAGCCCCTCCCAGGCTGGACACCTGCTGAAGCCAGATAACGTCAACAGGCGCCAGGGAGGAGCGTGGTGCCAGAGGACTGAGTACCTGGTTAAAACCAAAAGACAGACAGTATCAGGAGAAGAGCGCATGGAATTGCAAGGCCGAAGCCAACCCCATGAGCGCTGGTGAAAGCGGTCCGCTCCCATCAACGCGGAAAAGAGGACAGGGGAGTGGTAGCGGAGTCAGGGGAGCGCATGCACCAAGAGCCACACCCCCACACGCCTCTAAATTTAAAGGGGAAGATTTTTTCTGGTGAAAAAGGTTTGATCTCCCATCCCTACCGAGGGACAGCCATGAAGTAGGTAGGAAAGGGGAGGGGGATGTAGGAGTGGGAGGGTGGAAAAGTGGGATTGCACAACAGTCAATGGTTGTTCTTAGCTGGCAAATGCAAGCGCGACCCAAGGTCTGGAGGTATTGGTCAAGAAAGGGTGAACGAGTGAGCTTAAAGGGAGAAGCAAATGCAGTGATTAAGTCCACAAAGTTGTGCTCAAAAGAACTGGACAAGGACAGTGAACCCTAAGCAACAGGACCAAGTTTGGCTAGAAAGGGAGCAATGGAGTCCGATATCACAAGATGATAGGTACTTGATTGAATTGATAATGTTGTTCTGCTTTTCCTTGTCTACTTATCAGCAACTGGAAGCTGAATCACCAGCTTAACTGCTTTAGTAAATATTCTAGTACAGAATAACCTAAAGCTTTGGCCTCTCCACAGAGTCTAGAGTGGTTATCAGATAATTTTTGCAGATTTAGAACAGTAGTTCTGGTACTCATGAATTCCTCAGTACAAGGTCCCTGGGAGGGAGCCAAACTATCTCTGTACTAAGGGAGTTGGACAGAGTAACCTTATCCTTCTTGGAGGATTTGGTGCAATGAGTTTGACACTAGAAATGTGCATAATTGTACAGTTCAGTACAGGAGACAGAACACTCCTCTGCAAAAGTCTATAAAACATATCTGGCACACAAGAATAAAAAGGTACTGCAATGACCAGAGATCATTGTTCCCTCCCTCCTAGAGGGACTGGCATTCAGGGTGTGTCTCCTGAATGAGCCACAGTACATGGATAGGGTGTTGCTGCTGAAGAGGTTGAGCAAGGTCCCAGACAAAACCTGTAGGTTCTGTGATGGCCATTGCCAAGGAATATTTACGGCATCCTATGAAATACAGCTACCATGCCATCAACACAGTGTGTGAAAGGGGAGGAAATGCAAAAAATGAAGATTCAATTAGAAAGAATCTTGGTAAAAAAATGACTTGCCTCTCAGTAATGTTCTTTCTGATTGATGTTCCTCATCTATGATATCCGATCCACAGCGCAGCTGTTCTTCATAAACTTTTCCAACGCCAGGGGGTGCAGCGCAGCTCCCGCCATAGACTCTACGTGCCGTTCAACATACATGTTGGGGCCAGTATATAAAATTGATGCAGCGCGGCCCATGACCTCATTTCCACTGCTTTTCGTTAGCACTCAAAAGCAGGGGACCGCAGAACCATTGGTATACACTAGCTAAGAGCGGAAGGGAGGGCGATGAGGAATCCGTGGAAGGACCAACCTTCAGAAGAACAAGTTATTTACCAAC
Organism: Ambystoma mexicanum; assembly: GCF_040938575.1. Classification (NCBI taxonomy): domain Eukaryota; kingdom Metazoa; phylum Chordata; class Amphibia; order Caudata; family Ambystomatidae; genus Ambystoma; species Ambystoma mexicanum. Next base: position 45,076,236 of record NC_090940.1, read on the forward strand.
TAGTAACGTTCTTTCGACTGGATGTTCCTCCAATGTATTCCACATCTTTGACATGTAATGTCCACAGCTGTGCTGCTTCGAAACATTTTCGGCAGAGGGCGTCCTGCGTCAATGGAGTCGCGGAGCACAGCAGTGTGTGTCAGCAGTGTGTTTCGTGTTGTTCGTGGGAGAGGACTTTGCTTTCTGCCCTCCGTGTTGCTATTGGATCGAACTAACCCTGGACCATCACAACACGTAGTCTTCTTTCTATCTTCATTAATCCGGACCGGCGTTCCATAAACACACCGCGCAGGCACGGAGAGTGGCGCGGTGTGTCAGCAGCGTGTTTCGTGTTAGGTAGTGGAGTGCTGCTGTGGAGCCCCTCCGGGTACACTTTTAAGACTCTCAAAGCCCAAGAACTGGGAAATTGACTTTGGCAGCTCTACATTGGTTCATCGCTCCCGGACATAGTATCTGTCCAACTCCTGTGTTCCCGTGACCACCGGCACTTTGAAAACTTTTCGTAATTGGACTTTTCCCGTGCCCTGTACTCTCACAGCTTTGAATGCGTTTGAGGGAGGCCTGCACTGTGTTCTTTGTTTTTTTCTTGTTTTTTTTCGTTGTTCTGTGTTGGAAGTTGAGTAGTGGTTGTCACGCTCGTGCCTGTCCAGCATATACTGACATTAAGCTATGCCTATGTGGTCCTTTTGAAGTTGGAGTTTGGATATCACGTGCTTGTAATTCTGCTCTAAAAGTGCTTCCCTTCAATCCCCACAGAGGGTGACTGTGGGTGTTGTTCCTTTGAACCCCTGTGGATGAACTAGTTGTCATTTTGGAGGTTTTTGTGAAGGGTGACTGTGGGCAAGAAACCTTTGAACACTTTCCGCACAAGTTAACAGCGTTTGTGGGCATTAGGCCCTTGAACCCTTTTCGCACTTTGCCTTAAGATCTTTATTTATATACACGCGATGGAGACGTGTGGTTAGAACTGCAACTTCCAGTGTGCACCCTTATTCTTAGCCAGAGGGTGACTTCGGGCCTTGTGCCTTTGAACCCTCGGCATTTAGGATAGGGTGCAGCTGGTAGTATGTGAAATCTGCTCCTCGTTAGACCACCTGGAGTTTTCAGTGTCCCCTGTTGTCAGGTGACTGTGGGCTTTAGGCCTTTGAACCTGCCAGGGGTGGTTTTTTCCTGTGAATCTGTTCCACATCAGAACATTTGTAGTTTTTCAGGGTTCCCCGATGCCAGGTGACTGTGGGCTTTAGGCCTTTGAACCTGCGAGGGACGGGCTCTTCATGTAAATTAGTGGGGTTTGAATTGTGGAACATTCGTATTGCACACAGCATAGGCGGTCGTTGTGACCCTTTCTGCCCCGCTGACTTTGGAGCTAATGTATACAAACACAGAAGTTTATGCATTGACATTTACCTTGTTTTGAGATTGAGATTTATGTGTGTGATAAAGTACCTTTAAGTGCTGGATCATTTATTCTGATTAAGGCGTGAAAACTGGAGTCTATTCAGCTTTGGTTTCACTTTGTCTCCTGAGTTTGTTGCTCCTAACCCACACTGTGTTGAATTTTAAGATCAGACAGTACTCATATTGGGAGTGAAATTTCCAGGGCGGTGGTGGTGGAATTTTTGTAAAAGAGTCTGTGACAGCTTAGTTGGAAGACGATGTTTATTGCATAATCTGTCTCAATTTATACAGTTGTGACAATTTTGGCGACGGGATTATACGACTAGTGATTGAACATTTCATTTTACACCATTTGTAGATTAGGAATAGATCATGAGCCGCGCTTTGAGAAGGAGTAATAAGTTAGCAAACCTCCCCAAGGTCCCTGGTAAGAACTCAGGGAATAAATTGGCCAACAGTACCCTCCCCTGCTGCTTTTCAACAAAAAAATTGCTATTATCAATGTCAACCTCAGCAGCTGTGGCATCGGTACCACTAGATCAGGAAGGAGTACCTGATTCTAATTTAATGGTGGGGTTGGTAGTTGACCCAGAAGCTCGGATAGAAGAAGGGGCTTTGGGCCAGCTCCAACCCACTTTTTCAGTCCAAGATGCCAATGAGAATGATGGACAGGTGGATTGTCAACTGTCCCATGTACATGATAACAACTGTATCTTATTACAGGCACAGGAAGGTTTTGTCCATGTATCTGATATATCTATGCTTGCTCCCACAATGAGTGAACTGGGTAAACACGTGAGGCTTTCTCTTGGCCCTTCTTCACCTGCCTCTAGGTTCTTTCCTTTCCGTGAACAAGTTCATTTCCATCTTCCTAATGAATCTAGCTGTAAAGATCATAGGGAACATGGAAGGGATCTTCCAGGGTTTTCTTCAATGGGTAAGGGAGGGGGTATCTCTTTGGGCCATGCTAATCCTCATGAAGGATGTGCACACACAAATGGGGCTTTTTTGCCCCAGGAATTGGGGACCTTTTCACTGGGGAATGATGATGTTGGCCTAGGCGCATCTAAGGGGAATGTAAGGGCTTCTTCAACGCCTGAGGATTCTTCATCTGACAACTTTTCAAATAAGCCCTTTAATTTCCCAGTGATTTCGCGTATACTTAACCTTTTTGATAAAGGCCACAAACTAACTCATTTTTCCATACAGGAAATGCAGGGCTCTCTGGCCTTTATGAAAGAAAGAATTTCCAAATTGGAAGGTTTCATACTTGCGGACAAGCAATCAAAAGCATTCTACTTTTCTCAATTTGAAAAAATGTCATCTGGTTTGCTGGTGATCGTCCATCAGTTCCTTTTGTTTCTGCCTCACGGTCTCAAGGCACCCAAACGGAAAATGGGCCATCACACATGCATCTATCACAAAGACTGTACTCACATGTGTTACAAGGAGTAAACAGTGAGGTTACTGAACATGGCATTACTGAGGATATAGACCTCTTGGAAGTAACCAAACTTATTGATGCTCAATCAACCATAGAGCCTCTGGTGTATTCGTCGACAAGTGACCTGGTCGTGGGCAGTACAGAGCAAGAGGGAAGGCACTTTATCGCTTGAAAGGCGAAGAAGTCCTTCCTAAGAGCCCAAAAACGCCTAAATCTAGCTAAAATTAGCCAGAGGAAAGTGGCAAAAAAAAAAAAAAAAAGTATGTTGGAAAATGGCTCGCAGCCTCTTAAGGAACCCACGCCCACTGTAAGTGGTAAATCTGGCGTAAGTTCGGATGATCTAGCATTAGATCTCCTAGACTTGAATGAGGAAAGCAAAAAACATCTTCAGATCAAGGCACTGAAAAGTGGCAAGTGCAGGTACCATCTGCTAAATTCCCCTAGGACTTCCATTACTAAATCACAATCCCAGCTTCACAGCTTCTTTCCAACAATTGAAAGCAAGAAAATGGCTGTTCGGCCGCAGGAAGAAGTGGATGGTGCAAGTGCTCTAAAAAAGGGCACAGCCCCTCTGTCTACTGGGGTCACCCCTGAGGGTTGCCATAATGATTTGACGACACAAGAAGTTGGTTCTGTGGATAAGGCAACTCATGAGGGGAAAGCAGCATCGATTTTGAAACTGCCTGCTCCCTTGGCCCAGGTGGTTCATGTTACACCCGAGGATGAAATATCTGGGATGACACTTTTTGTAGAAAGCCCCCAAGATATGTTGTCCTTTTCTGAGACTCCAAAGGACATGAAACAGATACTTGGATTTGTTAGCAATCTGGAGATAAATGGTTTAACCAGGATTAACCGGTCCTATTTGATGAATTCATTTTTCCAGATTCCCTCTAAGAAATCTGGCGTCTAAGGACCTGGATTGGGTAAAACTAGCACCACACAACAACTATAGAGTGCTATGTAGAGTCCAATCACAGATTATAACCAAACTGCTTCTGGACTTCTCGGATGAGTTTGAGTTACTGGGGCTCTCCCCTTGCCTATTTCCAGATATGGAGAGCGCATGGGCATTTCTAGACTTTATCCTGCCGACACCTAAAGAACTGGCCGTAGGTTTGCCATCGGCCGGATAGGATTCTCACGCCAATGAACTAACGATTGTTTATGTTTATTATTTGATAATGCGCTCACAAACCCAGAGGTAGCCGGGCACAGCAGGTACAAGATTACTTAGGCTTGAGTTACAATATGCCAAGGGCATAATACAAGTCCGTACAATCAGTACATGGGAATACAATATAGTACAATACAATGCATGACAGTAATCACGAAATCAGAAGTATCAGAGCGGTACTATGCACTGATTCAAGGGCCTGGTACAGAGCTCAGGTTAGTTGTCGTTGGTCCAAAGCCAACTTTTCACCTTGCATCTAAATCTTGAATAGGGTAGATTGGCTCTCAGTGCAATAGGCAATGTATTCCAGGCTTGGGCAGCTCTAACAGGAAAGCTTGCTCCACCCGTTTTTGTAAGCCTAAATCTGGGTGTTTCGAGAAGGAAATGGTTAGCAGCTCTGGTATGGTAACTAGAAGACTTTCTGGTAAGTCTGGCGGAGATGTAAGGGGGAGCTGTATTGTTCAGTCCTTTGTGGGTGAGGGATAGTGTTTTGAGGAGAACTCTGTCGCTGATTTTTAGCCAGTGGTGGTCTTTCCTTATATTAGAGATGTGCGGTCTGCAGGGTATGTCCAGGGCAGCTCTAAGAGCATTATTTAGCAATATTTGCATTTTAATTATGACATTTTTGTTGGAGCCCGCATAAAGGGCATTACAGTAGTCCAACTTCGACATTACTAATGCGTTAGCTAGTGTGATGCAGTTAGTTTTGGATAGGTAGTCTGCAGGTCCTAATTAATTTGCAGGTGTACACTGTGGATGAGGCCAGGGTGTTAACTTGTTTTTTAAGGGAGAGGGTGGCATCTAGGTATAAACCTAGTGTTTTTTCCTCAGTTGCCACCTTGATTATGTTGCCATCTATGTTGAAGGCAAGATAGTTGGGGCTAAGTTTTTTTGAGGTTGGAGTTGGAGCCCAAAATCAGAATCTCAGTTTTGTCGTCATTTAGGCAGAGACCGTGGGAGGCCATCCATGTCTGAATGAGGAGGTAAATCTTGTTTACTGAGGCTGTATCTTCAACAAAGTTGCCCGATAGTGGTATGAGGATCTGCGCATCGTCCGCGTAATTGGTGTAGGTTATGCCCAATCTGTCAAGTTTGTCGAAGAGAGGCTTAGTGAAGATATTGTACATTGTCGGGGAGACACGTGAGCCTTGTGGGACACCACAAGTGATGTGAATTGGGTCCGCTGCGGCTAAGAGGGAAAACACTCGTACGGTTAGCTAGGAAGGATTGTACCCATGCTATAGCTTCACTTGAAAAATGGGTGGCGGACCCTAGATGGTTGCATAACACTGCATGGTGCACCAGGTCAAAGGCTGCCGAAAGGTCAAGGAGGAGGAGCATAGCTGTTTTACCATTGTCCTTCAACTCATCGATTTGTGTCTTGAGGTCAAGGAGGGCCATTTCAGTACCATGTAGTGGTCTGAATCCAGATTGTCGCAATCCTAATAGCTGGTTGAACTCCAAGTAGTTTTGAATCTGGAGGTAGGCTTCTCTTTCGATTTTGAGGAGGAATGGGACTGTGGTGATTGGCCTATAGTTAGTAGGGATGGCTGGGTCCAGGGTCTGCTTTTTGAGAAGAGGCAGTACCCATGATTCTTTGAGGTTTGAGGGTACCGAATTGGTGTTAAAGGAGGCATTGATTCATTTAGATATGAACGGTGCTAAGTCTCTAGCTGCGTCCTTGATGATTTGCGCAGGGCAGCTGCCGCCTTGGCAGTTCGAGGGTTTCAAGGATAGTATGACTTTTTCAGTTTCCAATATGGATATATGTTAGTGCATCTGAAAGGTTTGCAGTTTTTGTGTGTAGTTGTGCTAGGTATATCGGTCAGCAGGGTAGTTTGGTTTCCAGTGGGACTCAAGGAAGCTTTTTTCATGGCAATTTTAGATTGAACAGTCGTGATTTTATTTGCTAGTGCATTTTGGATACTAGAGCACCATAGCTTGTCCTTAGGGACGTTGTCTATGGGGGCGATTGGGTTTTCCATTTCACGGAGGATGGAAAAGAGTTCTTTGGAGTTAGAGTTAGCTTTACTGATTCTCTCGTTGAAGGTGTCTTTTAGTTTGGATTATTTCCTTCTTGTATTTTTTGGCAAGGTTGGCGAGTAGGGTTTTATTCTCTGCTGAGGGCGTGTGCCTCCAGATAGCTTGGAGTTTGCGTTTTTGGATGCATAGTTCTTTAAGGTGGGGTGTAAACCATGAGTTCAGGTGAGATTCTCTTTTACTTTTGCGTAATTTGATAGGGGCGATCGTATCCAATGCTTTGGTCATAGCATCGTTGAATGTCTCAACTAGCGTGATTGGGTTGGATTTACTGGCACTGGCAGTGAGGGTTGGTAGGAGTATAGGGAGTAGTTTTTCAGTAGCGATTTCTTTTTTGCTCCTCGTTGGCATGGGAGGGGCTATTTCACTATTGTTTGGTTTGGGTGGCTCTATAGTGGCTGAGAAGCATATGAGGTGGTGGTCGGTCCATGTTTGTGGCAGGATATTAGAGATGGTAGTATCACAATTGCGATTGGCTATCCAGTCTAAGGTACGTCCTTTTATGTGTGTGGAGGCTAGGACTTTTTGTGAGAGACCATGATCAATTAAAATTGATTGGATAGCTTGGTTCTGTTTTTCCTCAACATCATTAAATCCCAAGTTAAAGTCACCTAGTTGTATGAGCTGAGTGGAGTCTTTGATACTATTGGTAAGGAGGTTAGATAGGTCTTCTTCAAAGTTGCCTGGTGGTCTGTACACTAGGAGGACCAACAATGTGCTATTGTTGGAGATGGGTATTTTCGCAGAAAGAAGTTTGCATGAGGAGATTGCTGGGTGAGCGGTAAGTCTAGCATCTAGTTGTGTTTTGGCAATAATGGCCAGGCCGCCTCCTCTGGAGTTGGGCCGATCCGTTCTTAGGGGATAGTGATCATGAGTGCAGGACCTGCTGCGTCGTGGAGCCAGGTCTCAGTGACAGCAAGAAGATCTAAGTTTTCCATTGTAAGTATGTCAGCAATTTCTGTATTATGAGCTATGAGGGATCTAGCATTGATAAGGGCTCCTGATAAGGTAGGAGTAGAGATTGTGACCTTGTCTGGAACTCGAGTGGTTGCGTCTCTTCTGTTTGTAATGCGAATAGGTTTGTGATTTAGGACACTTTGCGGTTGCAGGAGTTCGAGAGTCTGGGATGGTGGTGGGCAAAGTTAGAGTGGTACCTGCTGGGCTAGTTCTTTTGTTTTTAAGGTCATGCAGCCGTGGCAATCTTGTTCTAAATCACAAGTTTCTCACTTGCAAGTTGCAAGGCGTGGAGTTGGTAAGGGCCATTATAGTGAGGAGGGCTGGAATTGTCCAGACTAAAGACCAGTTTGTGAGTAAGAGGCAAGTCTTAAGGGTAATCATGTTAGGCGCGAGGTAACGCAATGGTACCTAGATTTTGGCAGACCCAGTTGGGGCTAACATACAGTGATGCTAGTTAATATTTGGTTTAGCCCTCAAGACAAAATGCAGTGGAACTACTAAGTAGCACCTAGGTATGAAAATCCTATTTCATGGCAACATGCAGGAAACTACAATGCAGCACCTAGATATGACAATCCAATTTCGTGGAAAAATGCATGGAAACTACACTACTACACTCGGGTTGGGGCGTGCCCGTTAGTGGCTCACGTGCAGGTAATATGTGGCTAAAGGCACTGTGTTCACAGTTTTGTTAGTACCATGGGTCCTCTGATAAGGTAATAATCATGAAGATTTAAGTGTATGCATGCAGACATGAGAGGAGCGAATTGTCAATGGCAGTCTGTATGAATGATATGATTGTTTATTTATATAGCACCTATACACAATGTGTTTCAAAGCGCTTCAAGGCAAGGGAGGGAACAAGGGAAAATACAACCACATTCTTACAGGCCATGAACAGTAAGGATGTGAAATTAACTATCGTACTCGACCTGACGACATTTCAGCTAGTGCAAGAGCTAAGACATAGATAAGGAAGGGAGGGTGGGAAGGAAATGGAAACAGACAGGCGATTACCGTACTAGGCCTGATGACATTTCTGGTAGAGCCGGAGAAAAACAAAAGGTGAGGGAGAGGGGTGCAGAAAGGGAGGGGGAGGAACAAAACAAGCGACTATCAGACTAGGCCTGACGATATTTCAGATAGTGCTGGAGGGGTGGTGGGGAGGAAAAAAACAGTAATGGGAGGGTGGAGGAAACAGACGAGGTTGCTATCATATTAGGTCCAGGGACAATTCTGATAGAGTAAGTGCATAGAAGAAAGTAAGGGGAGGAGATAGGAAAAGGGAGAAGGGAAAGGAGGAGAGAAAAGAGATTAAGCAGTCAACAAGAGTGGAGAACCAAGCGTGGAGAGCGAATACAATTGCAGAAGTCAGTAGTAACACATAATGTTGCAAGCCAGGATACAAGATGAAGATGGGAGGCAATAGAGGGAGGGATTTCAGCGAGGAGTCGGGGGTAGGCGAGTGGACAGAGGTACTTACAGTACCTCGCCAGATTCGTGGAATCACTTGGTGCGTTGTGCAATACGTCCTACTGCGGGCGGGTGACTTAGGTTAGATGAAGGAATAGTTTGATGGCGAAGTTCCGTTAGATGGGGTGTGTTGCTGTTGGAAGTCGATCCGGCAGCATGAGTGGCTGCGCTGCGCTCACATGCACGCGAACAGGCAGCAAACAGGTGCCAGCCTTGTATGAGTGGGCCTTGTGTGATGTGGACCGGCTTCGCCTGCCAGCGCCCAATCACAACTAGATAAACAAATGGCAGCCAATCCAGTCGTTGCTGAGGTTAAGAGCCAGGTCAGGCTCTGGGGACAGGCAGCAAATGGCGGGCGGCCATCTTAGGATGTAGCGGTACCTCGTGTACCTTAATGGAGATTCTGGGGGGTCGGGTGCTGAAAATGGCATAGGCAGCCGTATTTCAGCTAATCAGCCTATTCTTTAACAAATACTTGGCTCTGGATAAAATGTAGATCCCTCATTACTCTCGAGGGCGAATCTGCGCGGTGGTGTGCAGGGGGCATCCAGTCGAGCGGCGTTGATCTGCTGGGCTTGGTGTCGAGCACCCACTGCTCCTGCAGGGGCTGGACCTGGAGAAGGAGCTCCTGCTCCGTCGCTGGAAAATGTATGGTATACTCGTTGACGCAGGTGTTAAGCGGTCCATCATGGTTGGAGCCTCTGATCAAAGTGGCAGCCGCTATGAAACCTGAATCCTCGAATTTATAACTGTCAGGGATCGCCGTTGCATCTTGGAATTGTTGCGGTGTGAGAAACCTTCAGGCTTGGCATGAACGGGTCTCCGTTCATCTTAGACCTACATCCTACTGTTGCAGGAAACAATGGCGATGCACGACATTGTGTTGGATGGTTACATCACATTCAACGTTCATGCGCGACGGCACTTGTCTGGGCGTCCATGTGGTGGCATCACCATTCTTATTAAAAATAGTCTGAAGGTGTCCTCAAGATTAGTGGATAAGTCAGACACATGTATACTGGTGGAAATGTATACCATCGGTAGTAAGTTACATGCCCTGCTTTTGTTGTCTATTTATTGGAAACCCAGTGCCGGTCCAATGGATTTAGTCCTATTGGAACTAACTCAGGAACTAACTCAAATGCTGGAGAAGGTTTCATTGCATTTCCCCAAGCATGAACTATTAATTGGTGGAGACTTGAATTCCTGCCTGGAAATAGAGGGAACCAATCCATTGGTCTATTTCTCCCATTTATATGCCCAATAGGCTTCTCGTAGAGGCAAAGTGTGGGTTGAGTTCTTGGAATCGTGGGGCATTTACCCGATTTCACTTGCGCCTCACAGTATTAAGGCCTCTTGGCAATGCGGAAAATTCTCATCCTTAATCGATTACATGCTTGCATCAGGGACATGCTCAGGACTGCTTAACCCAATTGTGATTTTGGACGTGGGTTTGAGCGACCATAGAATGCTCTTCACGAATCTTCACATTGGGGTTGACCCATATGAAACTTCGGTGTCTGCGACATTGTTGGAAAGTGATAGGGATACTTTGTCAGATGGCATCCTAGTATTTGTCAAAATGGTGTTCCTTGTAAATAGGGATCTGTTGGTGTCAAATACGGATTGTCCATCTGTTGCTAATGTGGAGAAAATTAACGAATTGAATTTGATGATGATACACATGCACCATGCACCAAAAGCTGCACATAAATATCTGGCAGAGGTTGCGATACTAAAAACTCACAAAAATAAAGTGCTTCGCTTGGCACGACGCTGTATGACCAACTCATTGGCCTATAAATACAAAAAAATTATATTGTGGCATGCTTTAAGTCCAAAGTGAAACTGTTGCGTCATGCAGCTCATACCCTTGCAAACTAACAGATGCTTGAATATCTTTGCAAGAGAAATACCAAGGAGCTGTGGTTTACTTTAAGAAATTCCACAGGCAAGGTGGATGAGAGCATGACTGCGACCATATCAGGTCCTGTATGGCAGTAATTTTTCACAGAGAAATTTGAGCTGCCAGAAGCACACAGAAGGCTGGAGAATTTACATTTGAAGATCGCTATTGAGTGTCCATGGGAATTTACTGACATAATTTGGGCGATTGCACAACTAAAGTTCTTTAAAGCGGCGGGTCCTGACGGACTGCCGCCATGTGTTTATAAGGATGATCCCCATTTTTGGGCTAGATACCTATTGCCCCGCTATCAGTAATATATCGTACGGGTAACATACTTGCCTCCTGGCTCACGGCAATAGTGATTCCCAGTCACAAAAAGGGTGCTCTTAGCGACCTGGTAAATTTCAGGCCAATTGCCCTGATAGATACTGCGGCCAAAATATTTGCACGTCTAATTATGCGGGAATTGGAGAAGTATGTTACCACTGCCGGGGTTCTTTCCAAAGCACAGGTGGGCTTCCATAAAGATATGGGCACACAGCTTAATGCATCAATTCTTGGCCATCTACTGTCAGCATCTCATAAGCAGGTTAATGGAACAGTCTACATGGCATCCTTAGACTTATCGGCTGCATTTGACAGCGTCCTGCGTACCCGCCTTTGGCGGAAGATGCTGTCTTATGGTATTCCATCTAAGCTGATAGCAATAATTGCCGCACTCCACCAAAATACATCGTACAGGGTGCGTATTAACTCTGAGGCTTTACTATCTGATAGTATTGCGGCATAAATTGGAGTGAAGCAGGGCTGAAATTTGGACACGGTACTCTTCAATATATACCTGGCAGACATTGAAAAAATTTGGGAGGGAGAAAATGTTTTCCTGGTTAATCTGGGCAAATTGTGCTTGAACTGGTTGGCATTCGCCGATGACATCATCCTGTTTGATAAAGTACCCTTTGGGCTACAGAACAAATTAAATCTCTTTCAAGATAACTGTACGCTCAATTTGACCATCAATTCGGCTAAATCCCATATTATAGCCTTTACAAAGAAGAAGAAACCTATAAGGTTCAAGTATGTTGTAAATCTCAAACCTATAGTCATCATGGAAGAGATTACCTACTTGGGTTACCACATATCAAACGGTATGTCTCTCACAAAGTGGCGAAGTATATTGACCGTCAAGCTGAATAGTCTGTCTGCCCAGATGAGAATCATTTTCTGTAGGTACTCTCTTATGCCTCTGCTATACTTTTACACCATGAAAGTAGAGTCTATCCTACTGTATAGACTCAATGTCTGTCGGTTGAACCTGGATCCTATTTTGAATACATTGCAGGGGAAAATTTGGAAAAAAGTTTTGGGTCTCCCTGGGTATTTGCCTAATGCCATCTTGTTACATGAATTGGGTTTATATCCCTGGCGGATAAATATGAATGACGTATGGTTAATACATACTGCAAAATGCTTTTGCCACCGTCGAATTCTCTTTATGAGGACTTCAGGGTAATGCTCCAAGCAGACCAGCCAGAATCAATTTTAAAATTTAAAATACGCATGTCTGAAATCCTGAGTACCTTGAATATGTCCCAGCAGGAGTTGATTGTCTCTACGGGGAAAGCAAAAACTAGGTTCTATAGGAACGCCTGGGCCGGTAATTCAGACTTAATTGCAGACTACACATCATTTGGCACATATGGTAAATTTAGACATGCCCTTTCTCCAAGTCTTGTAGGTAGATAGATAGAAATCAGGGTGAGAGATCCGAAAACAGCTGTCAAGTATTTGAAGCTATTTTATTTTGCCTTCAAAACGATTTTGCACAGATGAGTATTTTTAAACATTTACAAAACTTTCGATAAGCAGTTAAGTGGACAGATATTTCTTTTCTTGCAAAATACAAACTTGATTCCTGCAATCGAAAGGATACCAAAATGATAGCCTTTACCTGATGGCTTTGTTGACAAACAACTCTCACAAGACACCCACACCACCGGTGTCCAACATTCCGGGTCCAATACTTACCACTTCAACACATCCCATGCTGGATGTACATGGGCCTGGTGTTCTGCTTAAAATACACGGTCTCCCCCACACGTGGAGATAACGGTACACTTACCTTGTTTCTACAGCTCCCAGAGACCATAGGCGTTAATAAGTAGCCTGAGTGACCCGATTCTCACAAGTCTTCTCATGTCTCCAAGAGTCCAGCAACCATAACAGGACTCCAGCACAGCGTCCCCGCTGCACTACAGCAGACTGCAAGCTGTTCAATGGTAATACACTTAGAGTGTATTTTTAGGCACTAATCAGCCATTATTTATTAATACGTAAATAAAACCACAACTACCTGAGATCCCGACAGCTCTCACCTTCTCCCACAGATTTCCTTTACGGACAGAACCTTTATTAAGAGACCATCCTGATGAAGGCCACCACAACTTCAGGCTTAATCCCAGCCCAGCTTGGCCGAAACACCGTTGTGTCGATTTTCTGTGGCACAACCCCTGTTTATATGTGTTTGTAGAATAGTGTTGTGTTCACTATTGTTGTTCTAGTACCCCCGGACCTATCACAGTCCTGGGCCGCACACTGTTGACACCCTCTGTCATCACCTACTTGTACTATACACTTGTGCATCACTGTGAAAATTGTTCCTCCACAAGAAAAGAGGACAATACTCACTTGTATTTTGCAAGAAAAGAAATCTGTCCACCTAACCTTTCGTGCTTATCGAAAGTTTTGTAAATGTTTAAAAATACTCGATCTGTGCAAAATCGTTTTGAAGGCAAAATAAAATTGCTTCAAATACTTGACAGCTGTTTTCGGATCTCTCACCCTGATTTCTATCTACCTACAAGTACTCTCCTGGGCATATCAGGACTTCGCCAGGCGCCCTTTACATACTTTTTCTCCAAGTCTGCCATATATTCTGTGTTTTCCAGATCAGAAGGACATATACGAGATTCCGGCTGGATCTTATCCATACGGGATCACGTATCAAGAATTGGTCAGGGTTTAAAGGGATGGGAAGTTGGGACCATTGTAGGTTTTATTCTAATCATGAGGAGTCTGAAACTCATGAACATTTGTTTATGTATTGCGATCATTTTGAGCAACAAAGGCTCCTCTGTTTAGGCTCCTTTTTGGTGTCCAAGTCTCATTTTGAGCGTAACATGATTTGGCTGCAGTGCATGTGGGGCCAGTGTATCCCTATAATGTTGGCAACTGTGAGACTTGTAAACATGATTGAGGATGATCTCTCAATTTTAAACAATATCTTGTAAATTGCAAAAGGACCTATATGTGAAGTAGGTGTCTAATAACTAACTGGCCTTATTGTGGCTGGTGCCAGGTTGAATGTAATCATGAAGTTAAGTAATCTCGGTTATCATGGTTGAGCCTTGGTAGGATCTTTTCGGTATAGAGTATCTGGATTCGTTTATGGAACACACTGAGATTTAGCTAGCTATGATTACCACATTTGAACTCGGTATCTCCCTAGTGGTGATGTGACACCCTCACGGACGAACTTAGTGAAGTGATGTCAGGAATTGAAATGACACCGGAATTGCAACGAAACTGAACCCGCTATTTTGTTTGAATTCTTGTTTTAAATTGTACACTGATGAATTGCGTGATGAATTGTTGAAGATTGTAACGTAATGTTTGTTTAGGTCATGTTGCGATGTTTTAATTTGTAGTGAATGTATACATTTGTTTATACATGTTTTATGTAAATACTACAATTATTATATTTTAAGATCGGTTATGGAAAGTGTTTAGAGATGCTATTTGAGATTTTTTTTTTTTGTAAAGGTGTAAATTAATTTTTACTACCAAAAAGAAAAAAGAAAAAAGGCCATATCTTGACCACGGAAAGTATGCAGGGAGTAATGCTCGACAAAGGTGTGGATGGAAGGCCATGTTGCAGCCTCACAAATGTTCCTAACAGGAACTCCCCATTGTAGGACTGTGGGTGTAGCCACGCCCCTAGTGGAGTGAGCTTGTAAACCCTCAGGAGGGTCATTGCCAGCCAATCTAACATTCAGCAATGGTGAGGATAATCCACCTGGACAAGGTCTGTTCGGTAACAGCCTGGCCCAATCTGTGTCCAGCGTACCCCACAAAAAGTTGGTTGTCCACTCTGACCCTGGACATCCTACAAATATAAAAGCTCAAAGCTCTCCTAGGGTCCAACCTACAGAGTCTCTCCTCTTCCTTACCAGGATGAGGAGGATAGAAAGCAGGAAGTACCACCTTATGACTCAAATGTAAATCAGACACTACCTTAGATAGGAAGGATGGACGCACCCTCAGTCCAACCATACCCTTGTGGAACAAAGTAAAGGGTGGCTTAGATGACAGTGCCTGCAACTCGCTCGCTCTGCGAGCAGATGTAACTGCAATCAAGAAAATAGTCTTACAGGTCAACAGCACTCTTGTTGCAAAGGCTCAAACAGAGCACCCATCAAGAATTTCAAGACGAAATTTAGATCCCAAACAGGCACCTGAAAAGGGGATGGCGGGAACACATTTGGTAGCCCTTTTAGAAACTGGGCAATCAAAAGAATTTTAAAATAAGAACATTTTTCCAGGCGAGCGCTTGAAAGTAGACAGCGCCGCCTGGTAACCCTTAATGGTACCCACTTGAAGACCCTTGTGGGCCAAAGAAAGCAAGCATGAAAGAACCATCAGAATTGAGCATTGAAAAGGATCAACATTGTGTTCTCTGCACCAGTCGCAAAACCTCCATCACGTCATCCGGGAGGTCCCAATCCTATCTCAATCTTTCAGAAACCAAGCGTGAAGGTTGAGAGTCTGCACCTCTGGATGGAGAACCCACCCCCCTCGCGAGAGAAGATCCTCTCTGTGGGGAAGAGGGCGTGGAGAACAGATGGACAGAGTACTAGAAGGTCCTGGTACCAGTCTCCAGGCCCAATCCAGAGCAATTAGGATCATGTGGGACCCGAACCTCCGCAACCTCCTTAGAACCTGAGGAATGACAGGGACCGGAGGAAACACATACAGAAGTTGGAATGACCAATCCACAACAAACGCGTCCCCTAAAGCTCCCCTTGGAGGAAACTCAATTTAGCAATATGTCTCGCACTTCTGGTTGGCACCAGTCACGAACAAATCGACTTGAGGGGTTCCCCAAAGGGCAAGGATCTTCTGAAGGACTTCCTGAACTAACTCCCACTTGTGGGAGACCACGCTCTGCCTGCTCAGAGCGTCAGCCGCCGCATTCACCTCTCCAGCCAGATGAACTGCCGAGAGTGAGATTCCTTACTGTATCGCTCAGAACCAGAGCTGCATCGCCTCCCTGAACAGCAGGAGTGACCGTACACCCACCTTTTTGTTGAGGTAATACAGGGCCACTGTGTTGTCCGTCATGTTCAGGACACACTTCCCGCGCACAAACGGCAGAAAAGCCTTCAGTGCTAGCCTGATGGCCTTCAGCTCCAAAAGATTTATGTGGAGTTTGGACTCCGACAGAGACCAACGACCGCTGGTGGTCAGCTCATTGGCGTGTGACCCACATCCTGTGAGGGAAGCATCCATCACTACTGTCACCTCCGGCTATAGTTGCCAAAAAGGCTCTCCATTAATCAGATTCCCTTCGCTGGCCCACCACAGAAGATCCTGTGAGACAGTATGTGGAATCTGTAGGAGATCGACATTTTGCGTGAGAATTGCGACCACTGCGTCCTGAGAGCCCATTGAAGGGATCTCATCCTCAGTCTGGCCTCTGGCACCAGAAAAAGGCAGGATGCCATGAGGCCGAGCAACCTTAAGAATTCAAAAGCTGGGAGACTCTGGGCATGTTGAAATGTGTTGACCATCTGGACAATGTAATGAGCCCTCACCTTGGGTGGCGAGCACTTCCCCCAAGGAGGTGTCCAACACAGCCCCGATATACCGGAGTTGTTGGGAAGGTGTCATATGCGACTTCTTAAAATCGAGGGAGAAGCCCAGCCTGTGAAGGGGGTGGCAAGTGAGGCTGAGATGATCCAAGGCTTGCTTGGGAGAAGGCGCCTGGATCAGCCAGCCCTCCAGGTAGGGGTAGACGTGACCCACCCCCCTCTCCTGAGATACGCTGCAACCACCACCATGAGCTTGGTGAAGACCCTTGGGGCGGAGGTCAACCCAAATGGCAGGACCTGAAACTGAAAGTGCAAACTGCCAACTACAAACCTCAGGTATTTTCTGCTGAGGAACTTGTTCAAGCAACGCAAGTCCAAGATGGGTCTCAGTCTTCAGTCTGTCTTGGGAATCAAAAAATATGGGGAATACCAGCCCTTGTTCCTCTCCGGCACAGGCACTAGTTCTATAGTGCCTTTCTCCAGCAGGGTCAAGATTTCCTGCACAAGGAGCGGATCTGGAATCATCAAAGAGTTTCCCCAGTGGATTGCCTTGAGGCTGATTTAGGAAGGGTAGGCGGTAGCCGTGAGCTACTGTTTCCAGAACCCACACATCTGAAGCAATGGCTCACCACTCTTCGAGATACTGAGACAGTCAGCCCCCTATAGAAGGATTCAGCAGGAGTCCCAGGCTCTGGCCTACCAAACTCCATTTCAGGATATGTGTCGAGGCCACTGGCATCATGTAAAGACTGACGCAAGTCCTCCATCTGACTGTCCTCAGAAAATACCTTGTCAGGAGTTTCACCAGGAATATCAAAAGGCTCCAACTCCACATCAGACCTCTCCTTATCCTCATATGTTCTGTAGAGAATGAAAGCACTCCTTCCTAGGAACATGACCAGACATGGAGTCAAGAATAGGGCTCACAGTATTAGAGCCTTTCTTGGGGGATCCACAGGCCTAGGGGCCTGCACTGGCAAATATTGGCCTGTAGGCCCGATGGAGTCAAGGGCGCCGACGGCTTAGACATTGACAAGGGCACCGAAGACTACGAGAGCCTGACTGAGGGCAAGGCCCGACAGCCACACTCAATGGACACAGCGCTGACGCATTCCTCGACACCTTCCCAGACTTTGACTGTTTCGTCAGGGCGATCTACCGGAGCCTTGTCCGAACAGCACCTCAACGGTTCCCGATGTTTATCGTGCTGACTGCCTGGGCCCGAAGGCGCGCAAGCGTCAGACCAAGACGGTTTTCCTGCCGGCTTCAACCGAAGGCGCGGATGGAACAGTGGCCTGAGGTTGAAAAAATCTCCAGCATTTTCTCCCCGAATGCCTTCCATTCCTCCGGAGTAGAGGATTGAGTGGCGCAAGCCACTTTCCTTGCAGAGCCACATCATCTAACGAGGATGGTGAAGGTGACTGGTGACGCCGCTTCCGGGAGTGCCTCGATGAGTGGCGAGAACCACTCCGGGTCCGAGATCCCCTGGACTCCCTCTGACGGGGAGAGTCACCCCTCGAGTCATCGGTGGAAAGACCAGTCTTTTTTGGATTTACAGGGTTTGGATACCCAACCTACCTGCAACTTCCCCTTACGGTCCTGCAAGGCCTTGGCAGTCAACGACTAGCACTCCGAGCAGTCGTCCGTATTTAGTATTTATTTTATTTGGCTCTCACCTAGACACCACAAGCAGGTACGGTGCAGGACTGCGATGGACATCTTGGACTAAAAGTCCCAGCATTTTTTGCAGCCAGACTGCAGGGGCGGCGGGGTAGAAGACGACATTATCGAAATAACATGAGGCGCGCAGAGTTCTTGAAGCAAACCCGTTTGCGGAAAAAACAGAACTGAAGCTACAAGTGCTGTGCAAGCTACTTATAACATCCGATGACGTCACCCTCGACGGAGGCCTTCGAGGGATATCGACCCAACGCAGGACGCCCTCTGCCGAAAAATTTCCAAAGCAGCACAGCTGTGAACATTACAAAGACAATCCATTCAAACGAACATTACCAAGAAGCAAGTAATTTGTTTTTGTTCTTTTAATGGATTCCTTCCTCCCACGGATTCCTCATCTATTATGGACTCCCAAAGCAGTACAAAAATATGGAGGGAGTGAGGACAGCAAGGACACCACCTAAACCAGAAAACTCAGGAGGAACAAGCTACTAAAAACAGGCATTCTGGTTTTAAAGGGAATCCAAGCAGTAATGCTTGGCAAACATGGGCAGAGGCACCTACGTTGCCACCTGGTAGATGTCCAGGGCAGAGGTGGGAGCCACTCCTCTGGTAGAAAGGGCTCCGAGGCCCCCAGCCGCATCCTTTGCAGCAGGTTCATAGCAACCTGAAATGCAGAGAATAACCCACCTTAACGGGGTCTGTTTGGTCACAGCCCTGCCAGCACTAGCACCAGCGTAACCAACAAAAAGCTGGTCATCTTTGCTAGTGTATATTATCTGAGATGTAGTAGCCGAGGGCTTGCACCGTGTACAGCCAATGGAAACAATACTCTGCTTTAGAAGGATGTGGAAGAGGGGAAAAAAAAAAGAAAAAAAAAACACAGGAGGATGGATCTTTTGAAGGATGAAACTTAAAGACTATTGTCTACTATTGGTGCCTTCCTGTTTTGCTACCCTTTTTCCCATACTTAAGCAGTCCTCCAGCCTATTTTCCTTTGCAGTTGGTAAGCAGGTGCACATGGATCTAAGTCCCCTGGCCTAAGCTCCAGCCACCTTTTTAGACCTGCCTCTTTCTTTCTGCTCCTCACTCTTAGATCAAGGGTGTCTCAACTCAAGCATCCAAAGTTAAGGGCAGATGAAGAACAGAGCAATTCCTATTTGGACCGGTTCAGACCCAGGGCCAAACCCCTGCTCAGACAACCGGTAAGCACATGCTAACTTGTGTCCGCCCCTCCCCCCCCATTCCCCCTAGGCAACACCAACAGCTCCCCTCCTCAAAGGCATGGATTCTGCAATGCAGCAACCTCACTCATTAGCCATGAACACCCACTCACCATCCACAATACAGATGTTGATGCTCGCCAACATCCGCTCAGCTGCCACTCATGCAGCAAACAGCCAGCCTCATCACTACTAGACGACCTGGATGCCATCTTCATCAAGACCTGACGACGCCCACCTCCTAGATGTCCTTGTGCCCAACAACTAAAGCATCCAACAGAGAGACTGGCTGAACAAGACAGAGCCATCACAGTCATCCACAAGAGCTTGTGGCTCTGCACCAGACTCAACGTCAACAACATTGGCGCCTTCGTAGTCCTCACCTGCCACTTCCAGCTCTCCCCTACGGACAGTCACCTTCCATCTCATCTACAGACCACCGAAACCCAACACCTCTTTCATCAGAGACTTCACCGACCTGGTCACCACAATGTTCCACACGCACACCAACATCTTCCTAGGCAACGTTAACCTCCCAAGTCTCGGGAGGATAGCTCTTGGGTAACGCGCTCGCCTGGGACACAGAGCAAGGCAGGTTCAATCCCTGGGACCTTGTTTAGAAACCTCTGTGTATTAAGCGTGTTATAAATAACCAATTACAACAAGGCCACCAAACAGATTAAGGAATCTCTCTCCTTGGCCTTCTCAACTCCCTCAGCCTCACATGAAAGACCCAACACACAAGTACAGAAACATCCATGACCAAATCATCACCACACTGCCTTTCCTCTCCCACTTGACTTGTCGGACCTCCTTGCCATGCCTTTCAACATCCTGCACACCACCCTTCCCAAGTCAAGCACTCCCATCAGACAAACCTTCAGGTTTGTCAAGAACTTCCCGGTGGAAGCCCTCATGGATGACCTCACCAACCTCCAACTCGCATGGATCGAACAGCCCCACGAACTGCAACTCTACTGGAAGCACTCAACGCCACCTGTGCAGCCTCCATCAACCAACAAATGCCTCAAACGCCACATCTGTGAACTGAAACAGTCGGCACCCTGGTACACGCAAGAACTCAACCTTAGCAAAAGTCATCAGGAAACAAGAAAAAACCTGGCTCTGCTCCATGACCACATCAGACCTGGCACTCTTCAAGGAACTCTGAGCAACCTGCCGACAATGAATCATCACAGCCAAGTCCAACTACTATCAGAACACCATAGCAGAAGCAGACAACAAAAGCAGAGCCCTCTTCAAAGCATCCAAGCACTGCATCAACCCACTACAAGACACTGTCACAACACTCTGTTGAAAAATCCACCACCATCAACACCTTCGACAAAATCAGTATGATTCGCAAGCACATACACACCAGCTCTGCATCCACAGACCCACCTCACATCCCTCCTCACGAAACCACCACACCCTGGACAACTTTCAAGACTCTACAGAGGACCTGGGAGAAACCCTGGCCGCCCTCAAAGCTACATCATACACAGACTACATCCTCCCAGCATCCATCTTCAAGACCCTTGCCGCATAAGTGCTCCATCCCTACCTGGAGGAGATCAACTCCCTAACTCAAGGCCCCTTCCTGTTGACCCCAAAGACAGGACAAATCCTCCCTCTACTAAAGAAACCCACTCTGGATCCTGTCAACCTAGGTAACCTTGGTAAGATTGAGAAAACAGAGTGCAACTGCAGCAACACATCCACACTAAATCTCCAAACCTAGCAATCCAGGTTCAGACCCAGATTTAGCCCACAGACTGCAACCATACAGGTGGTTGAGGACACCCTCAACACCCTTGATGAAGGTCACCCCTCCAACCTGGTTGTACTCAACCCCTTGGCCGCTTTCGACACCCAAGAGCACCAGGCACGCACAGACACCCTACACCGGCACACAGGGATCAGCGACCTTGTTCCATAGCTGGTTCAAGTCCCACCTCACTAACTACCAACAGTTAGTCCAGATGGACTCTTAGATCGCCAGTGCTACCAGTCACAACTCTGGAAACCTGCAGGGTTCCATCCTCTCCCCAGCGATCTTCGATCTATACATGGTGCTACTTTGAGCACTCCTAGCCACACACATCCACCTATACGCCAATGACAACTATTCCTCAAGATCAACTCCATTCTGGACATCTACAGGCTCAAAACCTGCATCTCGCTGCTCCAGTCATGGATGTCCAGTGCATACTTGAAGCTCAACACCTCCCAAGACCGAATTGCTACTCACCAACACTGAACATCCAGACATACAGACCTGACAATCAACCATGACCCCTGAGGGCTTTGCACCCAGGTTCACCTGCCCAAAGTCCCTTGGGTTCCACATCGACAAACACCTCTCCTTCAACACACACATAGCTAAGAAAACTGAGACAGCCTGGTATTAGTTCTCCCTCCTGCAGAAAGTCAAGCCTTCTTCCCTCCGGACAGCTTTAGATCCACCGTCCAAGCACTAGTCTTATCCCAACTAGATGGGGGCAGTGGCCTCCGTCATTCCTTGTGCCCATGAGAAGTATACTCATCAAGGGTCTACACTGATATGACCACATCACCCCGGCCCTCATCATCCTTCACTGGCTCTCACACTACACACACAAATCACCTTCAAGTTTTGATGTATCATCTATAAGGCAGTCGCCCTCAAATCACCCAGCTACAGTGGAGAAACTCTGCATCTCCGGCGGACAGCACATCACCCGAATCCAGGACATGTGCAGACTTGAAATCCACCAATGCAAAAGGGAAGGTACCAGAAAACAAGCCTTCCCTGCCTATGCCCCAAGACTATGGAACCTCCTCCCAGTCAGCATCAGACTTGTTGCTACAATTCAGAAAAGCACTCAAGACCCACCTCTTCAAGGAGTCTCTCTTCAATACCTAGGCTATCAGGTCACCCCAACACCACCTGACCCTCTTACCTGCCACCATGTACAGCTGAACCCTTCTGTATACTACCCTGCTGTAGATCAGTTGTATTACCTCTGAAAAGCACTCAGTTGATTCTCGAAGCTAGGTCTGTGCTCAATAAATACCATAATAAAACAGGAATGAAGGGCCTCAAATTGAGCTCCCATAAGGAATGTCAAGACTAAATTTAAATCCCACACCGGAACTACAAACTGGAGTGGAGGAAACTGGTTACACAAACCTTGCAAAAATTGCATGACATGGGGATTGTGAAGAAGAGCCCTGTTTCGGGAACCTCTTGAAAATCAGCAGTGAGGTATCCCTTAACAGTGCCAATCTGCAGGCCCGTTTGGGCCAAGGTCAGCAAATAAATCCAGAACAGGGGATAACTGACAGGATTAAGTGTCCAGAGCCCTCTCCTGGCACCAGGCACCAAGCCGTAAATGTACGCCATCTGCAGGCTTAGACTTTGTGGAGTGTCTCCGAGATGAAAGCAGCCCATCAAGGAAGTCGTATGAAAAGTTCTACTCTTTGTAGCTCAGTCTCTCAGTAGACAAGCATGAAGGTTCAGGCTGCTGCGGTTCAGGGGGAGAACCTGTGCCTCGTATTGGGATAGCATGTTGACTCTCCTCAGAAGGCCCCAAGGAGAGCAGATGGGCATGTCCAGCAATAAATACATACTGCGCATATTGACTGTCTCATCTCCTTGTTTTTGTGTGCGCCCTGATGACTTTGGGCATGTGGCACAATAAACAAGAATCCCAATAAACAAACTCTGGATGACACGTCCTACAGGCCCAGTGCAATGCAACAGGATCAACATGGTTCGAAACAGGAGCTGGGAACCAGCAGAATGATCGGTATCCGAGGCATAAAGGAGATCGAAGGTCCACTGTCAGTGCGTCTCCCAGACCATACGGCCATGCATCGGACGTGGTGTGGGAACATTCCGTAGGGAAATTCTCCCTGCCACATGGGACTTGTGGCAGAATTCCAGAAGTTTGACACCACAGGTGGCTGAGGGGATGGTGGGTGCTGCTGCTCACCTCTAGGGGATCTAGAGCTATCCCTCTATTTGGGGTCTAATAAATACATCACGCAAAAAAATCCAAATACTGCAAAACAATGCCCTTAGAGCGGCACAAGGAATCTCCAAGAGAGCTCAGATATCATCGACTAGGAGACAATCTAACTGGCTTTCCACAGTTGACAAAATCAAATTAAAAACTGCTTCTCTAACTTATAAGTGTCTTAACAACCTAGCACCAAGCTACCCAACGGAGATTTAAAAGAAGTTACATCTAGACCCACGAGAGCTGCCTATACAAAATGCCTATCAGTTCCTCTGTTCAAAATGGCCACAACTGGAGGAAACGGCTTCCCCATCAAAGCTGCCCAGAACTCCCTCTCACCCTCATTAAGGATGGACCAATCATACCCACATTTTAGAACAAATGTGATTAAGTGGCTTAAAGAAAATGACTGATAGCCCAGCCACACAACCTAGTTGACCTAGCAAACAAATTGGACTTTTAGACCTTCGTGCGCGACCCACACCTGCACTGCGACTACCTATTGTATTGAATATTCATTTGTAATGCACAAGCATTACCTGCTGTATTCGTACTAATCTGCATTTTTGCCTATGTAACCATAAGCAACTCGTAAGCCTAAAGTATTCTTGTTCCCGCGCCCAGATACCATCGGGTCTGGTGCGGGCTACAAATAAAATAAACAAATCTCTGCCCTGCAGTCTCCCAAGGGTCACATGACATCTTCCCCAGGGGGCGTAGGAAGTAGACTGAGGTGTGAAAGCCCAGACACCTTGCTGTACGGCCAATCCCAAATAATTTGCAATCACCGGGTGTAGTCAGCCTTGTCCCCAAACCGGTTCTGCCTATCGAAGAGCGTACCCAGTAGCTTTGCCGGTACATCCTGCGCAAGGCCGGATGTCCTCATCCATGAGCAGGGCTCCAAATTGCTGGGAGCTATTTAGCTCCTGGTTAAAGCCTAGGAGAGCCTAGTTGGCTTGACACAAACGGCTACTAGGAACTATTTTCGGTTGCCAGCCAAACTGGTGCCATACAAACATCCCTATGTGACATTAACTCTGTTTGGGAATGAGCCTTGGGATACAGCTAGAAAACATTTAAAGCATAATGGGTCATCTAGGACGACCAAAAAAAGTTGGTTTGCATCTCATACAGGAGTTAGATTTGCAGCATCCTATACAATAGCTCCCGCTTAATGGGTAATGCCAGATACTCAAGCTACTTTTAGCTCCTGGTAATCAAACCTATTACAATCCCTGCATGAGCAACAGTCAGCTGTGTTGAGACCCAACTGCATGATCTGGCGGGAAGCCTCCCTGCCATCCTATACCATTGCCAGAAACCCTTCACATCCCTCTTATGAATGTGCTCAGTCACTGCAGACCAAAACCCCAAAGGAAAAAAAAAAAAAAAAAAACTTTACGTTCCCCCAGGCGTCCACTCCCTTACTCTGACAGGTGGGAGAAAAGGAAAGGTGATGTATTTAAGTTAGCGGTCGCAGCCTTAACAACTAAGCTCTCAGGGGAGGCATGGGATGACAAACAGGATGGATCAGAAGGAGCTGGATGTTTTCTTGCCAGCCCTCAATCAACAGCAGGTTTAGAGACCGGCTTTTCCCACATCTCTAAAACCTGTTTGGGGTCCTTCTTATTTCTAAGTGGACTTTCGGTCTGGACGGGGCCGTTAACCCCACAGTATCAGTAACATTTGTCACCAACCTCTGAAAGAATGCCTCAGGTTTACCCCAGAGTTGGAGCTAGAGAATATTCAGCTCAGGGGAGGTGTCAAGCTCGCTGACCTCCTGAAGGTCAGAGGGCAGCATTTTAATATCCTCTACTTCCTCATAGATTTCTTCTGGGAAGTCACTCTCCTCCCTGGAGGCCATGGGTTCCATCCCAAAGGGTAGAGTTTTGCCTTACTAGCTGTGGATTGGTCGCACTTTCTAATTAGCATCTGAGGGGCATAACTCCAGAGGGGCTCTGTCTTCCTCTGCGTCTTTAACAATGAGGGCTGTGCCGAGGCAACAGCGCCAGAAAGCAGTGAGTCGGTGCTGGGAGACAGTCACCATTGGGGTCCCAGCCCATAGGCGTGCGGGAGTGTTCCCATGTGAATACCCTGCGGATTGGGGCACCGTGGTGGGTCCCGTTGGAGCCAGTGGCACCATTGGCACTGGGGCCTTGGTGAAAATGTCATGCATCTTTAATCAGAAGTGCACCCATTCTCCCGGGGTGGAGTATTGGGTGGGAAACTATGCCAGCAGTGCCACTTCCGGGCAGTCTCTGGAACAACGGCTCGAAGACTAAGAATGACGAAAAGAACTGAGGAGAGCGAGACCTCTGCCATTGCCTTTTGTCTTTCTTCACGAGTGACTGGACTTCGGACAGTTGCTCCATGCTGAGCGACCTTGACCGAGACCAAACGCCTTACGGAGGTAGATGAATAGTTTAGCTGTTCTTTCATAGGGCCTTTGGATGCCTGAATTGACATAAGAAATCGGTGACATTGAGCTTCTCCATAAATCGATGCAAACAGATGATAGCGATCAGAGATCAGACCGCCCCAATCCACTCAAGGTTCAAAACCCAAAGTCTTAGAAGGGTTGGGCAGGCATTCTTTTGTCTTTCTTGAATGAGGTAGCATGTTCTCTAAGTATTTTACTGGACCTCAACATATACTGGCCCCGACGTCCTGTCTGGCACTGGGTTTGTAGAGGAGTCAGGCGGAGCAGACATGGACCCACACCCATTGGTGGCAGAAAGGTTGCTGAAGATACACTGCACTGCAAATTGGGTATCCTAGATGAGGAATCCATTAGAAGCATTTTCTAGTGCCGCCTGTGGGACATCCTTTTACAACCAGC
This sequence comes from Ambystoma mexicanum, assembly GCF_040938575.1. Taxonomy (NCBI): domain Eukaryota; kingdom Metazoa; phylum Chordata; class Amphibia; order Caudata; family Ambystomatidae; genus Ambystoma; species Ambystoma mexicanum. Next base: position 45,102,247 of record NC_090940.1, read on the forward strand.
TGGAAAAGAAAGACATGGATGATAAAGAAATATACTATTATGTTACAGCAAAACCCAGTTCTGTGGGTCCCAAAACATCCACTTATCAGAGCTCTAGCTGAAATGGGCAAAGGGCAAAATGTAGGTTAGAAGCAGGCAGGAGGGGGACGTTCTCCAACCTGTGACATTTTTAAATACATTACATTGTCACACACCATAAAAACGGACATGAGTGAGTCTGGGAAAACTGCTCTTGAAAAGGTTTATGGAACATGCGAACAATAAGGTCTCAACTTTGCACTGCTTGATTGGAACTCAGGCCCACATTATGTCCGTCTAACACCCCTTATAAGAACATCCTTTGCACCTAAAATGTCTCTAAGCTCGTTCAGTAGACACTGCTTGTTTGTGCATCCCAAACTACACATAGAATTTTCATCCCAACACCCTCAGTATATTTCCTAATCTCCAAATGATTTTCCACCTTGGTCATAGGTGTAAGTAGATCCACACTACTCCGGATAGCATTGTGTGAAAGAGCAGTATTCTGGTGCAAATGCCAAGCAATTGCACCTTAATTTGTGGTTTACTGTCATGAAAGTGAAATTCTTACATATGAGCCAATAGCATAGTGTGCTCTGCACTGCTTGTGGACCGGCCTCAGCTAGCTCTCATTTTGTCAATCAGTCAATATAAATATTTCCCCACTTCTTCCCAGAGTCTTTTCCAAGGATGTACGTGAGCTTTACTTGCAGAGCAATGTGGAGAAACAGACCTTTACTCAGGGGGATTCTGGCACTGCCCTTTAACCAATCATGGTTGGGAATGGAAGGAGAGCAGTATCCAACACAAATCAACAAGATAAATGGACACATTAAAGCCCTTACTTTGGCACCTCTGTTTTATGGTCTACAGAGTCTTGCCTAGATTAGCATGTCGGTGCTTTGGTACTTGGGACAACATGCACCGAGGAATTGGAAACGTTGACAATTTTCTTCTTGAGTGCATCATCAACTTTCACAGTGGACAGAGTGACAAATGTGAATGAAAGGAAATCAGTTTAGCAGTTTACATTTTTTAATGTTATCATTACACAAGAAAAACAAATATATGCAACAGTACAACATGGAAAAGTACAAAGCAAAGTAAAATCTACGTACAGCAAGGGCACGTTAGGTAACAGAAAAGCCACACAATACATCCACTCTAAGCAGGATGCTGAGAGAAACAGGGCAGCAGACCCCTTTAGAGCCTATATTGCACGTCACATAGTGGACGTAAATGACAACTCCTCCCACAAACAGAATGTAGGCCCACAGCTTCACAACACTGACCTACTGTTCAGCACAAGCAAAACAGCACCACATTTCCCATTCAAGCAACAGCACTTCTCCAATCCCACCATACTTCTACTCCACAGTTATGATTGGAAAACGGAATTGTTAAGCTTGGAAACAATATATATATTTTTTTTTTATAAAATTGCACAAATTATGCAAGTAGATTTACTGCATAAAAAATAATGGCCTACAGTCTAATGTTATATACTGGCATTCATATTTAAGAATCCTTTCTGCAGTCGTACACTTCGATATAAATCATAAAAATAAAAAAAAATATAAAACCATCATGTTTATCCTCTTCCCAAATTTACTTTAGCGCACATTGGAAATGCTACAATACAGAATGTTGTCCAGGCGGTGGGACATTGTATTGTGGACTGGCAGCAAAAACTAAGCATCCAGGAAAAGGAACTATTTACAGCACTGGGCAATGCTATTAACAAGGAATTCTCCTGCCAAAGAAGCAATTTGATCGTGCTCCTCCCATTAAACAGCCATGCACAAAGGGAGGAGGCCTTCGCATTCGTACACAAAAATCCACTACCCTCCCATTTATGTTGACAATTGCATTTAGTGAAATACTTATTTTATTCCTCAAATCTTGGGTTTGGTTCCAAAGGAAAGGTTGCACCATCTGGAAAATGGGGCGATTTGGCAACAGACCAAAGCATCGGTCAGGAAAGCAATGCGTCATTTGAATAGGCCTCAAAATGTGCATTCAATCATTGACAAGTGATGGACTCTTGGCGAGTAAGAAATGGTATGTATGCTGTGTGCAGGTAGATAACCGAGGGGCGAGTGCATTTATGCTTGCAATTTGGAAAATGCTAACTCTGATTTTGAAAGGCCTGCCTCATTCTCATTTACCAAGACTCCATGTCAGCCTCCACAGGAACCACACAAACACAATCAAGAACATGTGGAAGGCAGCAGGGAGACCTGCCAGGCCAGTCACAAGAGGGGACCAGGTCTACGGCCAAAAGAACAACCCACAAATTGCATTGCACACTACATTTTCTAAAAAATGTAAATGATTTGAGGGTAAAATGTGGGATAAGATAGTTGCTTGAACGATCATGGATAGCGTTCTACTTTTATTTTACACTGATTTCTTCGGTTAAAAATCTGCCACTTAAATGGCCAGAGATTGATCACAACATGTGTTTGACCACATTTAAAAACACACATTAACTGAACTGCTCTGTTATCTTTGCTATAAAAATGCCCACAAAATCAACCTGGCTGTCCAACTAGCTTTAGAAAACAGCATTAGGTGTCATTGTAAAGGCCAGAAGGCAGAGAGGCAAGCAGCATCTGTACTAATGCTGGTAGTGTCTGCTTTGGATAACTGCAGCTTTACTGGATAAAACATGATCGACATACACATTTGCTTGCACCAGATGACTATTTCGTACATTAGTGAACATGCAGGGAGAGCTTGCATCAATACTAAAAAGTGGGTCCACCTTTAAAGGAAACTAAAGAAGCAGACTTAACATTGTTTGATCTATGTGTTGCTTGGTTTAATGACCACCTAAATCTATTTAGCAAAAGTAATATACCAGAGGGACTATGGTACTTGTAGTCCTTTTCCTTGTACTAATGGGATGTTGCCTCCAGGGCCCGTCGGCAGATTACCCTAGATAAATAAAATACAAATAGAAGTTTGGTGCATGTGCGGCCACACCTATGCCCATTATACCAGACACATGCACCCCAGTTCCAGCTGCCTTTTTTCAGCATGCCTTCTCTCATGTCAATCATCCAGAAAGACACAGGTTTCCACCAATGCGCCATCGGTTACAGGGAGGGAAATCTTGTATTCGATAAGCTTCTGGGTTTAAATATAATGGTGCAGTTCTTTCTTGCCTGGGGCTCAAAGCCTCATAAGCTCAAGAGACCCAGAGCCCTTCGATTGCATTATCTGTAAAAGATCACATTAGTTTGGCTAGGTGGCAACGCCATTACTGGAAGTCATTCATGTAACCTGGTCCATGATTGGCCAACTAAAACCCCATAATAGAGTTGCATAGTCCAGAATAAAGTTATAAATTGCAAAATGCCAGCAAAGTAAGCAACTCTTAGGGTACGCCACTTTTTCAATTATAAAAAGCACTCCGTTTTCAACTTAAATGGATAAATGCATAAACGCCAATAACTTAATTTGGAATATATTGAAAAATAATACTTTGGCATGGTTCAGCAGCTTGTCTGCTACCGGTTCAAAGAGGAAGATAACTGGAATATAATATGGGAAACCTTCAAAATATTTTCTTCAGTTAAATATTGATTATTTAGGAAGTACCCCACACCAAAGTGCATAGATGCTTAAATGGCTGTAGTTGTGACTTACACAATAGCACCCCTTTTAACCACCCCAGAAGGATGAAAGACCGAACATGCTGGGAGTCTAAATTGAGTTGCAGGTTACACCTCTTCTAAAAAGTGCTTAACGGAACTTAACCCAAGACAAATGGTGTGTTGCTGAATGTTTCACCCAGATTCTACACATGGTGTAAATTGCTGGTCATGGGACGCACGGAACAGTAGAGCGCATCCAATGGTTAATGGTTAGGTTATTTATAACACACTTAATACCCAGAGGTTTCTGCAGTGGACAGTAGACCGAAGATTATTTCAGGCAGCTGGATGGCAGGAGATGGCTGCAGGACCCAAGGGAAGGGTGTTGACACACAAGGAATATATGAATGCCCCACCACCTCCCTGCAGCTACCAAAGACTCACTGAACACTTGTTTTGATCTCAGGCCCCCACTAAAACTGGGCTGTTCCTTGTGTGCATAACTGGAGTTTCCGAATGCCATGCAGTCTCTTTGCATTCTGGGTATTTTAGTTGAAACAATGGGAAAGCACAAATCTCAGAAGACAAAGAATAAAACCAGGACTTGGTGACCTGCTCACACGTGGGATGGAGAAACATCAGGGCTCTGCATGCATATTAAGGGATGGGATAGGGTATAAGGTGGGACATTGCCACAACCCCACTCTTCCTCTTGCTCGTTTTGTTGGGAATGCATTGCACATTGTTACCAAGGCCCTGCAATAAGGCAACACTAGAGATAGTAAAGTTCCCCAGTGCCCATGTGCCAGACTGGGCCATCAAATGGTCTTGGGCACCAATGGAAAAGGGGCCCACAGTTGCAAATGGCTATTCATTCCTTTTGTGACACAGTTTGAATAGTAATCAAGAGGGAGGAGTTTGACAACCTGTGATGAAAATTGTGTATTTTAAAGAATATTTATTCAGCAACACTGGTCAAAACTACTAGCCGCAGAGTGAATTAACTCAAACTGGCCAAAGAAGTGGCCCACTTTGACCAATAAAACTGCCCCACTCCAGCATTGTGTGTTTTTGGTTGGGCCATGGGCCTATTGCCCATCAACCACTACAGGCCTGTCCCTACATACAAATTCTGTAATTTGTATTTGTTTAAACTCATTGAATTTTCATCATCTACTCCACTGATATTTCAGGTACAAATCTGGTCGACTCACCCACCAGCTCAGGAAATATTGTAGTGTGTGTTTACCAAACAGGAGGGAAAAAGAAGTTCCGATAGTGACTTTAGTACAAACTTCCAATGCCTCCATGCTTATGGGAGTCTGCCTATGGGGACAGGAACAGATACATTTGCATGGCAAAGTCCTCCAACTTTGAATTTCAGTGCAGAGCCAGTTTACGCACAGGGCATTGCCTCCATGCATGCTGGCAACACCCATCAGTTCTTTTCTCCAGCACCAGTCAGGTGGATTAATATCTTATTGTGGGCAAGGAGGACGTATGTTGTGTGTCTGTGTGTGTAGAAAAAAATGGAACAGTGGACTAGAAGTACAGTAGTCACAACTATGAGTAATGTTTACCCCATCTTCCTTGGTATACTCGTATGGGAGAATAGCAAGCATGACTCCCACTGGGAAGTACTCTAGGTAAAGATGTTTTGAGGGCAGCCTGAGCAAACCTGGCATTAGAGCTTGCACTAGTGTCCATACAGTAATACTTGCACAAGGCAGAGCGAGAAGCCCAGGTGGCCGCTTTGCCATTCACTTCCAAAGGGGATCAATCTCTGGAAAGCCATAGCTGCTGCTGCCTTAGCTGTGACCCCACAGCCGCGTAGATCCTTGGCGAGAGCCATGCCCCACGGCTTGTGGAATTGTGGGATACACCATACAATCCAACAGGAAATAGATAAATCTTCCTGCCTGGGTGTGAATTGTGAAAGCTCATAACCAGTTCGTCCTTTCGAAAGCTTTTAGTCTGTCTAGATGAAGTTTAAGAGCCTGGTAAACTTCTAGTAAGTTTAAAGTCCACTTAGCTACTGACTATGAAAAGTGAAATAAAGTAGTACGACCTTGTGATATGAAAAGGAAGACAACACTTCCGGAAGCTAAAGGATTAACCTCGCTGATTGACCTAGCAGACATAAGAAGGCAGTCTTCCAAGCAATTCGTTTAATGACTGTTGAGTCCGTGGGGTTGAAAGGATGTGGCAAAGCTGGCAATACTATAATTCAGGTCCCATACAAGGTGAAGGACTTGCACTGGTGAAAGTAACTTTGCCAGCCTATGAAAACTATGCGTAATCACTGGATTTGAAGTTGTAAAGGTAAAGAAAATTTATAGATCTCTCAGAACTCCTGGGGCTTCAATGGCCACCAACTATTAAGCACTAAAGGAACGCTAGCATCCCTCCCAGAACCGTGGCCTCCGAGGAAGGAGCTGCTGTGGAGTTTGGGGGGCAGAGGGGAGGGACGGGGCAAACAAATGCCAATTACCCATTTCCCTTTTGACTTGACGAACCACTGCAAGGAGGTGCCATGACGATCTCTTCACCACGGGACAGATTTTGGGGCACGTGCACATGGATCAATGCCCTGAAAACTGAGGGCATGGCCTGCAGGAGGAACAAAATATTTTGCCCCGACAAACAGAAGAACACTAGAAGGCAGCCAAAAAGAAAAAAATAGGGGCAATGAGAAAGTAAAAAAGAAAGAAAGCAAAGTAACTGCTGCATAGGAGTAGTGCCAGAAAGCTGGTCATTGGAGCCCAAACTTGGCCACAACCCATTAAAGAATTGATAGAAAAACAGGTCGTCATGGGACCCCATCACCCTGTAACTGGTGTCTCGTATCAGGAATTTTCTGAATGGTTTGAAAATCCAATAATGAGTTTTGCTGTTTTTCATAGCCTCTGCAAATCACCACTAATGAGGCATCATTTCAGGCATTGATGCCATTTAGTTTGTGGCGCGTTAAAAATCCCTATAAAAATATGTTATAGCCCACATAGCATGGCGAAAGCTAGTACTTATTCTCCGAAAGACTTATTGCGGGCAACTGAAGTTGCTCCAGTCCATGACACTCTAAACAAGGCTATGGAGAAAGCAAGCCTCCTATGGGGAAAACTCAAAGGTTAGTAAAAGCCAAATTGGGAGACTCTAAAATGCTGGACCCCTGTGCTAGTACTTTCAATATTGGAGGATTCTGTAGATCACTTGTATGACTTGGCATGGATGTGTTTCTAGCAAGAGAAAGGATCCTGTGTCACCAAATACAATTATAAAATCTTTAACATGAACAGCAAACATGTAAACTATGAAAAGCTACAGTTATAAACAATGGGCATCTAGCTACAATTACACGAGCCTACGGAAGGATGACCTTCAAAACAAAGCTTAGGCACAAAGGAAACATTCCCAGCCCCACAATGTTCCCCGCTTAATTTCGGTCTTCAGCAAACCTAGTCACCATGCTGGTCAGGTCCTCCCATTGGCTGTTCGGCGTTACAGGCAGCAGCACGCAACATCGCACACTCCTGCTTCCTGCACACTACTGTAAGCCACCAAGACGAGAACCAGGCTCCAGAAAAGGCCCTAAAAATGTGGGAGACGAAATCTTGGAAGGGGTTGGTTTTTCTTGTTATGAAGGCAGTTCCCTCCAAGAGCCCACGCTACCAGCTCAAACACAGTTTGCTGGCAGGATTCAGCTGTGATGATGTGATCAGGTTTTGAGAACCTATAGCTGAGAGGTCCCTTCAACAGGATGCATGTACTCCGGGTGTCCCACACTCAAGTCCCAACGCAGGGGTGGGAAGAGAGGGTGCCACCCAGCCCAGGCCAAGGTTGTGCACAGACAACACTCACATCGATAAGCAGTTTGACTTCTGAGTGCGACTGGCCCACTCTAGATTGCTACAGCAACTGTATAGTGCTATGAATCTTTGCATTCCACATCTCTTTACACTCCCTCCGTTATCAGCACCAAAAGGGGTTGGATTCCCAGTGTGCAAGATATAAATCACACTTGCTAAGGATTTAAGCCTGGGTGAACTGGAAGCTTTATTTCAGCACTGCACTAAATAATCCAGAAAGCCGAGTTGTACAATAATTGGAAAGAATTCGCAGGAAGCATCTAGCGGCCCATACACCTTTACCCAAACTACAGCAGCCTGCCACCCCCAGGAATCTGTTACAACACTAAATAGCAGCAATCTTGTACAGTCGGACATATTTTTACCCCCCCCCGCAACAAAAAATTAAAATACAAAAATGTAAATGTCCACTGGTGTTTGCCCTTGGCTTGGTGAAATGTGACAGTCTTATTTTGTGGCACTCTTTTCAAAAGAAATTTTGGGGATTTTCTTGCTACAGTGGTGCGCGGGTTCCCTTCTCAGCTCTGGATGCATACCAGCGAAGTCTACTGGGTGGGGGGGGGGGAGGGAGAGGCGGGGGTCTAGCACAGGGAAAATCAAAACCCAGGTGTACATTAATGAAGCACGCACCCCCAGAACTGTAGGCAAAGCAGGGAATAGTGCGGAGGACCACAGACGTTACTAAGTGAACCCATCAGACCAAATCAGAGTTTAACTAGGGAGAATCCCCAGTGGGTTTGGGGAGGAGATGGGTCTAGAAGGCGTCCGACAAATTAGAACCTTGTAAAATATTTCAGCGGATGAAACAAACTGGCCTAGGAAATGTGTGCGTGGATGCATTGCATGCACTAACAAAAGGAAAATACATGCGTCAGCGGACCTGCGTGAAGGGCATTTAGGCGCTATAGCAACAGATAAGAGATATACCTGTGGGGAAAGGTGCTGGAAGAACAGTGAGATAAAAGTGCAGTGCTAGCAGCAACAGCAGAGATTGCACTCCAAAACCCCAAACTGTATAAAAGTGCAAACTCCAGCGTCCAAAAGGGGGCGTGAAGGAGCCTGGGTATGTGGAGTCTTAAAAAGGGAAACATCCAAGTGCACCTGATCTTAAAAGTAGCAATATCGCCCAAAAATGTTTTGTTTTTTTTAAAAAAAAAAACAGCCATCCACCCAAACAATGTAAAAAAATTAAATAAAAAAAGACTGCTACCTCTGACTTTCCTCAGTCAGAGGTTTCTTTTGATGAGATTACTTTTCCAGGTGCTTTGGTTGGCGTGTCCATGCGGGGTTCCCAGGGGCTGCTGGTTGAACGAAGACGCCCTGCAGTGATGGTCACTGGAGAGAAGACCTGTCTAGCGAAAAACACTGATTAAAGGCAATTAGCACACAATATAAGCCAGTCTTCAATGGATTAGCAGAAAACATGCAGTCCAGCACAGAACTGGAATGTAGTTCACTAGTGGGGAGGGCTAAACGCTTTTGTATGGGAGAATCCGACAGCACAAAGCAGTCTAAACGAGGATGGGAATGTAGGATTTGCTTAGTCAAATGTTCAAACACAATAGGTGTTGTGACAAATGCAAACTAACAGAAAAGGTGTAAGATTCTTAATTTGGGTTCCAGACCCTCCTAATTAATTTTTTCACACATGCAACAAGAGAGACCGACCAGAGCCCAGGACCACCAGCAGGGGCATTTCAGAAAAAATCTCTTTCTGGATTCCAAGATCATGTGTCCAAAGTTCCTCGCAAATGAGAAATCCTGAAATGTCAGGAGGCTGAAAAGTCACTCCCAGACAAAAGGTAAACCAAAATCCTAAGGCCGGAATCCAAGCGCTCAGCTTCCAAAGATGCCAGCAAGCACATAGTAGTCTTCATTCTTGTTCCGAGCTCTGCGCTCCCCGTACTGCGCGACCCATGCTGTGTTTGAACTCCTCATATGTGCTTACTGTGGGAAGTTCCAAGGAGTTCATGTAGGGACGTCCAATGGCTACATCCCCAGAGTTGAATACAATGGAGGGCTCCGGGTTAAAGCCGATGGGAGGTACAGCGTCCGCACCAGTTGCAAACATCAGTATTTCTTCCAGCGTCACTGTAGTATCACCGTCTACAAATGAAGAAATCAGCTGTTACAATAACAGGCGATAACGCACATGGCAAAATTATATTTTGTACTTATTTGGGCACTGAATCACCAACATCCAAACAGGCACGTTGAAGTCCAAAAAGGCGAGATTTTATGGCAAATCACAAAGTAACATTTAGTCACAGAACTGCTTCAGTGCTCCTAAAGATTAGTAGTATGAAAAGTTCAAAGCTTCACACTGCAATACATCCTGAGCACTCAGTAAAAAAGTGGGAGAAGCCGAATGGACGTAAAGACAGGTCATGAACATTGAAATAAAACCTCTGGAATGTGGGAATGCTGGAGATGTTACTCATTGTAGTGCCTAGTGTATTCCAAGCCAAGACTCAACTTTCTTCCTAACTTCTGGGAAACCAATCCTTGTGGGGACAGTAATGGATCATGTTGGCCAGCAGAGCCCCCCTAGCCCCCTCCCCCCAATATACCAGAGCCCCCCTAACCCCCCCCCTCCCCCGATATCCTCTACCAGTACTTTGCCCCTGTCTAGGGAGTGATAAGACCAATGAACAAGTTACTTACATGTGGTAACAGTCTTTCGACTGGACGCTCCTCCCACATATGCACGCCTACTTGCAGCAGAAAACGTTCATAGGTTCGAGAGTTGTCGAATCATGGCCTTTAACTGCATCTGTAGCCTCCTTAACCATGACGTCAACACTGGTATATGAAGCTCCCCACCCACCCCCTATTCTGCATGCCTGGTCATAGATGGATGTACTTGACCTCTTTTCGCCTACAAAAAAAGCTCTGCATTAAGGAACATGTTGGTTCAGGCAGAATATAAATAGGAAGTAGACCCTATAAAGGCCAAACACATGGCAACGCAACCATGCCATAACTGTTTGCACTGTGGCAATATTAGAAGGGAACTTCATTTTACAACCCCATACAGGCAAGAAAATCTACCTGCAGCATTCAAGTACTTGTGACTCATCCAACGTGGTCTATGGCTTAAAATGCCCCTGTGGATTTTATGACATAGGGATCACAACACGTAAAGCCAAGAAACGTTGGGCGAGCACAAACTGAACATTAGACTAAAAATATCAGAAGTCCCCCCGGGGTGTCGGGTCAATTGATCGACAACAAACTGGTCGACTGCAATTTGGTCGACACCATTTGGTCGAATGCCAAATGGTCGAATTTTTTTTATATATATATATATATATGTGTTTTGTGGGTTTTCGTGTGGGGAAAAAAAAAGGGGGTTGGGAGGACCCCCCCAAAAAAACAAAAAAGGGGTTAAAAAAAAAAAAATTCGACCATTTGGCATTCGACCAAATGGTGTCGACCAATTGACTGGTAACCGTCCCCGGTGGCTAAACATGAAGTGTGGAATTTTGGAAAGGGTGGCGATATCCCCCAAAAGAGTGGGCAATAGACCGAGATTACTTCTGCAAAGAGAAGTAGCACGGATCGCGAGGCTAGAGTGTCTAGCTCCCAAAGGAAATGTGCACGTTGCTTCAGAAAATCAAACAAAACAGCGGTGCCCACCCATACCTCCTTGGCTCCCAAAGGGACACATTCTAAATGGGCCCCCAGGTTTCCTGTAATATGTCAGGCAGGAGTGCTTTGATTTAGGGATGTACAATACAAACTGGATGTAAAATTGGTCACCCATGATGTGACAATGATTAACAATGTAAACTGGAGGTTAACTGGAAAGCCAGATTGTGAACAGATTTATATTCTGGCAGGGGGAGGTCAGCGGATGAGAATTGCCTATGATGGGACATGACCCAAGGATTCACAGTGCAAAATAACCTTGATGTTATTTGTTTATACGTCAGGGATGGTAGATTGTGAACAGATTTGTATTCTGACAGAAGGATGCCAGTAGATACTTGAGGATGTGACTATGAAATGATCAACTTGATAATGTGTTCTATAACCAAACTACAATTTCGAGCTGGGCGACAAGCTGGGAGTTTTCAGAAGCTTCAGGTGTTTACTTCATTTCGTGTTTACTTTGTATGCAATCCATAGAGTGAGGACTTGGAGAACATCCTTCCAATAAAACTCAAGAGTGTGATAACTAAAACGTACAATACATGGTACTTGGGTATGATGTATGTTGTTTCATGTGGGCTATAATTAAACAAGGGGCAATGGGTCCTGCTAACGTTTCACTCACCTTGGTGAAAGCCATGAAGCTTGTTGAAGTATTGGCGACAGTAAGTGAAGTTCCGATTATAGGCAATACTGATCACTGCACTGCCCAAGCGAACGGCTGGATATTCAGCAACAGCCTGGCTGGCAACGGAGTGTTGTCTTGGCTACAGCAGAGGCACACGTCAGACGTAAGAGATTATAGAGTAGGTGAATGGGCCTCAGCCCCCAGGGGCGCTGACCACAAAAATATTCAAAGGCATGACACTCGTGTCACCGTCGGGTCCATTCAGGGCAATAAGGGGAGGTTGATCAATATTTTAGGTTCGAGGCATGTATTTACCCCAAGATCAACATTTGTGAATACGCTAAAAAAGGAAGCAAATGCCACAGGAAAGTGAATACCAAGACTTGCTGAGCAAGTGAGTATAGGTATACATACTGATTCCACCTCGATCAAGAAGGCCGCCACGCGCGAGGTGCGGCAGCCTCCTTTGCTTAGGGCAGTTGCCATGGCAGCGCTGGTGGCGTCTTAACACAGATGCGGGGCACCTGACCGGTTCTCCAGGCTGATGCCCCGCTGTCCGTGTGTTACGACACATCGTAGAAAACAGTAAGTAGCTAAGTATAGGAGCCGCTTGAGGCTCATTCATTTAACATTAATCCATGCGAGGTTAGGCAGCGCTGACGGCTGTGCTGGTTTACACAGGTCAACATATGTGCAGAACCCGGTCTCGTGAGCTCAAAGCCAGACGTAAAGTTGCCTAACCAACAGCAGAGTCAGTTAAGACCAGTTCCATGCTACGTAAGGGCACTCATTTAATCAGAATGAGGACATAGAAAATAACAAACATTTTAATAATTTTATTGTTTGTTTTTAGGAAAAGGGAAATGGACATTTACTAGAGGTCAGTGAGCAGTAACAAATCAGGGATGAAATGATTAATTGAATATTCTCTAAATAATGAGACTAGAAGATGGTTATTTTGTATTGTAGGATATTGTGAAATGGATTAATAACGTGGAATTGAACAGGGATGTAGCTTCTGAAGGATACATTGGTATCTGAAACGCGTCAGGCATCTAAGACTGTTAAAGAACATGCATTACACCGTCCAGCTATAGAATGATGGATACATAGGTGAAAACAATCAAATTTGTTATGATATTTATATGCTACAGATGTTTAAGATTGTATTGACCCCAAACATTCTCCAATTGAGAAATTGATGTTTTCAAAAATAACCTTTCGAGTATCAGTTTGACAACCTTGAATTCTTTTAAATACAAATAGGAAGGGGGATTCCTCCTCCAATGGACTGCACCACTTGGAAACAACTGGTTTATTTGGTTAGGTTGCCCAGTTCTGTACATGATGTACTTCACTGACAAGAGGTTGCCTTTCGCCTCCACTTACACCAATGTTAGGTCTAAGGATTCCAATGGCTCCTGTTCAGTTGGACACTTGTTTTCCAGAACAAGATGTCCTGATGAAGGTCCTGACACTCAGCCTTTTGAGTTTTTTCCAGTTCCTTCCAGAATCTGCCATATCATCTAGATCTGTATTGTGTAGAGCCTTTCTCCCATTCAGAACAGGGTCTAAACCCATTTGACAGGCGTCAGCTACAGCCACCAATTCAGACGTCCATACACTGAAGCAAGGCTCTGAAAAGGCCGAAACTGCCATCTCCTCCTTAGCATAAACAGGCAGGTATATGATTCCATACCCTGCAGAAAGATTAAAAAAAAATGCTACTGCACTTCTCAGCACAGAGCCGATCCAGCAACTTTTCACCTCTTGGTGGGGAGTGGGTTTTTGTCTTGGGGACAGCATAAATAGCTCTAGTGTCCATACAGAATCCCAAACGGGATTTACCTGTAGGTTTCTTCAGATCCTCGGAACTGGTCTCATGGCAGTTCGAGGGCTCATACACCACTTGTCCCAACACATGGTGGATCTCTTACCATCTGTCAGAACTATGTTTGCTCTGAACTACCACCACACCCAAACCTGGTAGGTTCACCAATTCCCATAAAAGTCTGGCTCACACCAATCTGTTATCAGGGGCTTCAGTGACAACAAGGGGCGAGATTGTCTGCAAAATCTCCCTCATCCTGCTGGTGTGGGGTCTGGGGAGCAGACACTAGGTCATCTTCACTGAAGCCATTAAAAGGGCTGCTCTTGAACAGGACAGGGAGACACTCAGATTTCTCTGGCCCCCTTTCTGTAGCCATAAGCAGGGCTCCAATTAGAACTCAAGATCGTATCCTCCACACTTCACAGGAAACTATGGTAACCTTTCTAGGTCCACCAAGGCCATCTGAATAGTTTACCTTGTTAAGTTGTAAAACTTTGCAAAGGCCCAGACCACTCATGTGTTCAGGGATTAAGAAAACCAGTTTGACAGGAGAAGGTCCCACTCCCTACTCTGGGGATCATTTAAGGCTCCAATTAAACAAGAGAGCTTTAACAAGTCTCTCTCTCAGACCACCTTCCTGTGGATGACAGCTACGTGAAACTTGACAGGTCACGCCACCCTCCTTCCACTGGGTCCGACCACTACTGAGCACAGCAGAGGAGCTACCTCTGGGACCGACACTCAGTAAGGCATCAATGACTGACTTGGCTGTCATTCTTTGTGGGTTGGCACCAGGACATCATGATGATTTGATCAGCAATCACCAATTATAAACTATTGCCCGAGGTCACCAGGGGCTAACCAAAGTCTCTGGTACAAATGAGTTTCCTTCAATACGTGAACTCTCGAGTGACTGAACACCTGTCTCGCTCCAGTCAACCTGGTGACGGACTCCTACAGTGGTTTTCTCCTGGGACCCCCATCTTGGGGAAGCAAGAGTACGGCAGGAGCTGTGGGGCCATGACACGCAGAGGCGTAATGTTCTGTGACCTGCACCACACCGTGAAGCTTTTCCACCAATGACCGTAGCACAACTGAGTAGACGCCCTGGCCTTAGCGAGAACTGTTTCACATTCCATAGGAAGATCATAGAGGCCAAACCGGGAGGTTCATTGATGCTGGGTCGTGATGCACAATGGTTCCTCCTCTGGAGAGTAGGTCGGGAAGAGGAGGCAGTCTGAAGGTCGGGGCCACCGACATGCAGAGCAGGTCCAGATACCAGAATTGGCAAGGCCATGCTGGGGCGAGTAGTATCATCCTGCAGCAACATAGCTTCAGTGTGTCGACACAGGAGGAGTGGAATCGGGGGGAAAGGCGTACAGAAACCTACCTTCCCATCTGAGCGAGAAGGCATCCCCCAGCCTCCCAGGTTGGGGGAAACCTGCTGGTGAACTCCTTGCACTGGGAGTTCGCTACCAATGGCGAAAAGATCGATCTGGGGACGGCCACATTGGCTGAACAGGTGGGACACCTGATCTTTCCGCATCTCCCATTCATGGCAAGATCACGGCTCCCTGCTGGGGGCATCCGCTATGGTGCTCTTGATGCCTGCTAGATGAAACAGGAAGAAGAGGTCTTGAAGTATCGCCCAGTGCCACAGGGCCCAGGCCTTCAATGAAAGAGCAGGGGATTGGGTCCTGCCTGGCTTCCTGATGTAGAACATTGTGGTGGTGTTTGAAGATCCTCACTACTAGACCCCTTAGAAGAAGTAGGAATCACTGGAGGACCCAGAACCCGGCCAGCAGTTCCAGCACATTGATGTGCAGACTTTTCTCTTCCGGTAGCCCGAGATCCATGGCGTGGGACTGACCAGTGTGAGCCCCACATGAGTCCAGAGAGGCATCTGTGGCGACTAGCCTGGAAATTACAAGTTACTCACCATAGTGACTAACGTACTCTTAGTCCATAGTCCCCTTTCCTCCATACTGTATGGGTGCCCCTTGCGAGGGATGTGAGACCGAACCTTTTTCACCAGAAAAAGACCTCCCCCTTTAAATTTGGAGGCGCGCGGGGTGCAGCCCTGGGAGCATGGGCTCCCCCGACTCCGCCCACCGGCACCACTCCTCAGTGCCTATTGAGGTGTCAACAATATAATTCCCTAAGTGAAACCATTTTAATTAGGGGAGGGGGAGGATGGTGGGACATATGGAGGAAAGGGGACTATGGACTAAGAGTAGGTTAGTCACTACCGTGGGTAACTTGTAATTACTCTTACGTCCCGTCCCCTTTCCGGGTGATTACAACTGAATGTAACCCCAGGGTGGAGAGGTGACGCTCCTTAAGAAAACAGCAGTGTTAGATAGGATTGATCTGATTTATGATGTGGTTTTGCAGAGGTCGGCAGTGAATATTATACTACTTTCCCGTAAGGACAGGGGTGTTCGGATTAGGAAACATTCTTGTTGGATTGATAGGGCTATAATGGTGGCTATCAAGCTAATACTTAGGGTCTGGAAATCGAGGAAGAAACCTAATGTAGATGAATGGTTGATGGAATTACATGTTTTGGCTCAGTATGATAAGGTTTCATTTCATAACAAAGATAAAGATGATGATTATTTGAATCTTAAGGGTCCCTTTATGGCTTTATATGATTGATGGGAAGGTTTAGGTGGTTGTGGTGGAAAAGGTGGGGTTCCTTTATTTTTTTTGTTGGTTTGTTCGATGTTGACTTGCTGGTTATGCTTCACTAAGATTTGTTTCTGGTTTGAGCTGTATTGTTTATGATGCTCTAGTCTCTTTGTAATTTCATTCTTTAAGCGGATTGTGAAGCATTGTTGCTTTTTAATATCATTGTTTATATGAAAACAATAAAGTGTTGTTGAAGAAAACTAGTCCCTTAATACTGCCTGCCCGAATGCCGCGTCTGACAGAGCTGGCATCCCAACAGTAGTGCTTGCAGAAAGCCGAGTGGCCAAATTGGCCGCCCTGCTGATGACCTGCCACGGTACAAGTCTCTGGAAGGCGGCCGTGGTGGCCTTGACTGACTGCGAGGGCCTACACGTTTACCTGAAGTGGTTTGTGTTGCCCCGTCTGGGCCTCCTTGAGCAGGCCACCATCCACCTTGTTATGTAGCCCTTGGAAGCCTGATATCCTGGCTGTGACCCACCAAAGCTGATCAAGCCTCAGACTTGCAGAAGCTCTCGGTTCTGCTCAGATAGAACTTTGGCACTCGTCTAACATGAAGACAGTGCAGAACCCTCTGAGCAGGGTTCATAGGGTCTGCGAAGCAAGTAGGGAATACCAACTCCTCCTTTAGATGGATGGAACGCAGAGACTACCTCAGGTAAGTATGCGGGAGCGTTACAAGGACGACCCTGTCCCTGTGAAAGGTAGTGTATGGCTCAGATGCCCTCCGAGGTTGGATTTCGCTGCCACAGCATGCAGACGTAAGACCCACCAAGAGAGCTGACCTAATGGTAACTAGCCTGATGTCCACGGATGTCATTGGCCCAAGTGGTTTATGCGCCCAGGCGCCCAATACGAAGTTGGGGTTCCACACGAGGTGTGGCCTATTGTTGTGCGGGTAAAGCCTGGTGAGGCCTGCCAAATATCTTTTAACCAGCGGATTGGCGGAGAGAAAATACTTGCTCCTCCGTGTTCCGGGAGGCCCCGATGGCCGCCATAATGGCTTTGGAGGTCTAACCAGATGGCCATCAACTCGAGACAGTTGACGAGGGCCACCTGCTCCTGACCGAACCTTCACTGTGGACACTGCAGTCCAGGGTGGCTTCCCATCCAGCTAGGGATGATTCTGTGGTGATGGTTACCTGCGGAGCTGGCTGACAAAAGGTCCTGCCTATCGGTAAATTGCTGTCCACACTCTACCCGACTAGGTTGTCGGCAGAATGTTGACCGGCTCCGCCTGGGAGCCCTACCCAACTCCACAAGGCTGTGCAGTGCAACTACAATTTAGGCGTTGGTACCCCTGTGCCGAGGTAACTGCTCTGCTGAGAAAATGCCCCATGGGCCACTGATAGCTGTGATCAGAGCTTGTATCCCAGATGAGGCCCAGGAGCGTTAAGGAGTCTGCTTGGGCTCCAGCTGTGACTTCTTGAGATTGATGGAAAATCCCTACTCATGTAGTGGAAGCCTAAGGGTAGAGGCAGTGTGCAGTAGTGCCTCCGGAGACCTTGTCCTGATGAGCCAGTCTAGGCATGGATAGTCGTGGTGAGGGCCCCAGTAGGGCTGCCATGTGTTGACCCCACCTGTACAGACCCTGGGGTCCAAATTGAGGCCACGGGGTAGACTTTGTATATGAAATGGAAGCACCATTATCCAACCTTACGAAAGGAGCAATGGGGCTGCAGATAGGTACATGAAGGCAAGACTCCTTCAGATCTAGGGAGCACATCCAGACTCCCGTGCACAATGCCTCTGCAATACGTGCTAGGGTAACCAAGTATGGCGAAAATGCCTGCATAGGAGCCCAGACGACGTTGAGAGGCTGTACTTCCTCCACCGCCGGCCTCTCTTCGTGCAAGCGTCTGTCCGCCCACAGAGTTATTGTCCCAAAACTGTGGGAGGGGAGAGGTGGGGTAGGGATCGGTAGGCGGAAGCCCGAGGACACTACGGGGAGGCTCAAAAGATCTGTTAACATTGTGCGCCTGCATGGGCGTGCATCCGGCTATATGCTTTAGGGGTGCCTAGGTGAGCATGGATAAGGATTCAGCAGTCAGGAGACGGTTCCTCCTCCTATCAAGTTCCTAATCCGTAGTGGAACCTAACAGGTTGCCCTCCCCCGAAGGGATGGTCCAGTATGCGTTCCAGGGCGTCCAGGTTGAAATTGGTCGCCTGTAGCCTGGCGGTCTTCCGACCAGTGGCAGTGCTGAGGTGTCAATGTGTGCCACGGTGGACGCCATTACGTCCTGCGCAACTAATTTTGGCCTCTGCCAGACCTACCTTGGAGCGTGCCTGGCGCTGCACCGGAAGTGGCCGAGGAATGTGGCTGTGAGGGTGCCGCCAGCAAAGGGAGTCCCCTCCAGCTGCATAAACTTGGCGTGGAGGTGAATGCTGGTAGGCTGTGCCTCAGCCTGAGGAGGAGGGGGGGGGGAAGGGCAAGAGGAGAAAATAAACAGGAGCTTTTCTTGCTTCTTGGTTTCATTACCCTGCATGGAATTAAATGAGTGTTAAAACATTACATTTCACACTAACATTCTCAACAGAAACCCCTTGCTTTTATTAGCCTTTATCTATGGTTCCTCTGATTTCTGCTTAGAGGAAATAAATCCAAGTCCTAGCTCGGGCAAACAAAATGGAAACTGGACTCTCTGAACCAGTACGACCCTCTTCATTGTTGCTGGCAATGGCTTGTTTATTTCTTTACACCGTACCCCCATTGGAGAAGCTCCAAGTTAGTTATCAAACTCAAACGGTTCTAATACACTTGTGGCTCCCTTGAAGAGTTGAATTTAACGAGTCTCCAAAGTTCAGTAAACTACACCCTGCGTGGTGAAGCCACAAGCGTTCTCACTTTCGTTTGAACTTTCGTCCCTTAGAAGTTCATTTCATTTAGCTGCGCGGGAAGGCCACAGCAATGATCTGTTTGTATTATACAATTACCATGTTATGCCTCCTCCACAAACTGACCTCAACGTGACTCCAAGATGTCACTCCGCCGAAGAACGTCCAGCATCGAAAGCTGAGTGCAGCGTTACTGGTGGGTCCAATTAGTTTGAAGACTACCTGCCTTTAGTGCCATCCCACGGGCTGCAAACTGCTAATACCCTGGGACCTGTGGCTACTGTGCAGTGCATCGACTTCCGAAGATGAAATCCTCCTAAAACTTTGATGGACTTATTCCGGAACTCCAGAGACAAGATTACACTCTTTGAGGTCTCCTCACCAGAGTGCTGGACCAAGAACGCGAGACGAATCGACCAAGTGGTAATCGTTCTTCACTGGTGTCTTGAAAAGGGAGCCAAAATCAAAGAACGCAGAAAAATCCTTTGACTGAAGCCTCTTCACTCTACTGCTGCGGCGAGATCCATTCCAGTATCCCTTCTTTCGTCTATCTGACTAAGAATCCAGTGACCGGGTCTGCAGCTGCATCGTGGGGGCATCGTGCTGCATCTGCTTCTTCACTCCCAAGGTACTGTGAGACTGGAGGTAGAACGTACATAGAGTTGCTTTGCTGCTCCTGCGTTGCTGGAGTGCCCATTTGTGTGTTTGGGAGTTCGCCCGTATAGGTTTGGCAGGGCTTAATGTCTATGAGCCTACAGGGAGCCTTCTCCGAAGTCCCAGACCTGTTCCCAATCAAAAATGTTACTTGCTACAGAAGACGTCTTCCGGAACTTTTGAACTTTCTACAGCTTGTGCCTACCTGCTTTGCCCTCCAAACTGACAGACGCTCACACCTACATAGGAATGGACATCTTAAGTGTTCGGCCTCTGTGAAAATAACCGATGTATTTACATGCTTTGTTGGTTTCGTTTCATCCATTTGTACCCGAAATCGATATTCTGAAAGTTATAAGAAAAATGTAACTTAGCTTTGAACGGCATACTGCCATTCTAAAAGTATTACAAAGTGGTTTACTTACTGTGTATAATGCCTTGTTTTTTCTAATTTAGTGTTATAGTACCTGCCTTTCTGAAGAATTATTTACCTTCGTGTATATATAAAATAAACCATTATTTGTATAGCTTTTAGTGTGTTATTGTTTCTTTGGCCTATGTGTATACTCTAAGTTATTTGTACTGCTTACAGCCACTACCCCCTCAAGATAAGCCTTGCTGTTCAGCCTTTACCAACCAAATTTGTGTGGTTCCTCAAAAATCTTTCATGTCCAGTAATTGTTGTAACAGCGCCTTGATGCGTGAAGGTCGAGCATGCTTTATAAATGTAAAAAATAAATCAAATAAATACTTATGAGTTGGAGCCCTTTGTCCCAAGTGTGAGTCTCAACAAGTTCTACAATTGGCAGACTGTTGTAAAATTCCCTAACACAGTGATTGGTGCAAACAAGACAAAGTGGCAAAGGCTAAGGATCTCGTTGCGTACACCTACCCTCCACTTCTTCTAAGTAGTCCATCCAGAACTCCGTAATTCGAGTCTCCGGCACCAGCATACCCTTATCAGCTTCTGTAAAGCGGATGGTGAAGAGATTTCCCAGTGTGATTGCTGTGAGCTTCTCTGGCCTCTGACAGAGAACATACCAAAACACTTCTGGGAAGGTCTGTATTCTTTCCAGCACACCAAGAGTATTCAAACCATGTCTGAAACTGAAGAGAAATTCAAAGCAAGTTACAAAAAGTAAAACCCACAGTGATTGCAGCAAACAAATCACTTCTGTCTGGTAATATTCCTCAAACACGTTCCTCATATAGGATATACATATCTCCAGCAAATCTGCTCCTCAAACTTTCCAGCCACCAGGGGGCATGCTAGGTCTCGTGCCAGTTTTGCTTATTCTTATGGGGAAACCGATTAGTCCATAATAGTATCAGTACTGAGAGACTGTCTCTCTGGATTCTTGTATTTTTACAATTACACACACATCAACTTGCAGTGAAGTGCAGTTAAGAGACTTAATATCTTTGTATCGTTTTATATAATGGCTTACTGGTTACTTTGGCAATGGGCCTAATACAAGCTTGTGGCAGCTGAGATTCTTTTACAGTTTGTGTTATTTTACTTGTGCACTTTTGCATTTACCGCAAATAGCTACTAAAGTTGGCTAACACCCTATGATAGCTGTGCAACAAAGCATTTTTTTCACCAGTCCTTTGGCAGTCTTCCTGCCATCTAATTTAAGGAAATGCCTTTCATGGAAACCCGTTTCCTAGGGAAAGCTGTTGCATTCAAGGTGTAAGGGGCATTGTGTGTGCCGGAGAAGTGGGCTGGGACTGTCTAGCCCCAATGCACATCTCTGGTGCCATAAAGCCTGTTGCTGGGCAGACATGACCAGTGGCCATCTATGATTGGGTATTCTACTGGAAGCTGTCAGAAACCAATTCCTGTGCACCACATGCAACCAACACAAAATCCAGAAGTGGACAGTGACCTCTGCACCTGCAACTCCCGTGTCCTCGACAGGAACAAGCACAGAAGAGTGTCCGAAGCCCCCTGTCCCCCCCACCCCCCCAGATTTCAGAAAACTAGCAGTGGTCTCTAGAAGAATCAGAGTTGGGGGAGGAGGGGTGTTTGGGGGAGCTTGTGGGGCAGCGGGGGGGGGGGGGGGCTGTAGAATCCATCTTCACAGCACCAATAAAGTCTTGGTGAAGCCCTGCTCCTCTGCCCGATCTCAAGAAGACTATTACAGTGCTTCAACCCCTAGACCAGTGGGAACAACCAGTCTAGACCTTTGCTCAAGGATGCATGCCGTCTAAACCTTTGGCATGTCCCTGCACTAACTGGTGGAGTGATCAACTCTCGTGAGCTACCTCGCTGCAGCTGTCATTCCGAGTGCATCCTTGTAATTGGCAGGATCTTCAGCTTGTACTAAAAGACGTCTGCTCCTGCATTTTCAGACTTCTTACATAAATGGAGGCTGTGCAGGACCAGCTCCTTTGTATACTGTTCACTGCCAGCAACGTATTTTAGGCACATCATAAAAGTCTAAAAAAAAGATGCCAAACAAACATGGAAACAAAGGATACATAGTACCCATGTAGCACTCCACTGTAAAATGGTGTGTACTGCAGAACGGTTCTATGTCATTTCATGGTTGGGCATTTCAAAGCCTGCAATTTAAACGTGTTTGACAGGTCATCGAACATCCTGCACCTATTTTTACCTATCCTCAATCACTTATCTACCCATTCCCACCACCCCCCCAAAGATTTGATGAACTGGCAAACATGTTTAAACTGCAGGCTTTGAAATGCCTGACAAAAGAACGTCGTACCCTGCAGAACACAGGACTGGGGCAAACAGCACTCGTAGCCTTATGGTCTCACCAACAAGTGCATCCAAAATAAATTAGCTGAGCAGGAACGTGAAGCTAAAAAAAGATTGATGTACTTCAAAAATCAGGCAGAACTCTACCTCTCCGACAAACATATCACCGTCCCCAGCTATTGAATCCTAGAACCATGGGCCTACAAGGCTCCTATCTGGTTACAATTGCCTCTAAGCCCATGAAATAAGACATACATAGTAAAAAGGTACTTCTAAAATGTACACAGCAAATCAATCCAGCTTTCTTCCTCTCTTCACACTAACGTAATTCAGCCAACTCTTTCGGATAGGCCAAACTACCTGGAGATAAGTGTAATTGCCAGCTTTGTGTAGAAATTCCATCCACCACCAAGGATTTGGAGCGTGTCAGATGTAAATTATATAAACTGCAAAACTGTGCCAGTTTACAAAGTAGATTGAATTGTCAAGTTCTGCAACAAGCAGTTCAAGCGGCTACCATAAATCAAACGTTGAAATCAATAATTGTTCAATTCCATCGCAGCTTACCTTTCAAAGGGTTTCTGGACCCTCCGGATGACATGATAGATTAGCAAGTCTTTCACTACTTTGTTCTTGTCCCGCAGAGACGTGACGATGCTTAAGCAGCCAACACCACAAAGGTAATCGTACAACTCCTGCATTGTAGACCGCAGCTTCGCTACAGAGGATATGGACTTGATCTAAAAAAAGAAAAAAAGAAATTGTTATTTAGGGGACTTGGAAAAAAGTCTGAACAAAGCCAATTTGGATCCCACAGTTTTGAAAAATTATCGACCGGTAGCAAACCTGTGCCGGCCCAGCAAAATATTAGAAAAAGTAGTTTGTAGTCAATTTCAGGCCTTCGTAGATCGCAAAGGACTTCTGGATACACTGCAATCCGGATTTAGACCCAAGCAAGGGACAGGCGGCATTGCTTGCCGTCCAGGATGACCTGTTGGAGGCCGCGGATAGAGGTAAATCCACAGTATTTTTGATGGACTTATCCGCGGCCTTCGACAGGGTGGACCATCAGATCATGCTGCAGCAAACAGAAGGTCGGGAGGGCATCGAAACCAGTGGTGGATTGGTTTGGGTCTGACTTGAAAGATAGGACACAACAGGTCACCCTGGGGGGAGAGGGGGGAGGTACGGTTTCACTCATATGCGGACACCCAGGTCTATTAGGCAGAATCCTGTGCAGTGCCCTTAGGGACCACTACACACAATTAAGACCACAGGTGGTAATGCAAGTTTTGCCTTTGGTACAAGCCTGTACTACTATGTTAAAGTGGTAGCAGTAGCTGAGCAGCCAGGCTCATCTCAAGAGTATATGAGCAGTAGCGGAGATTACACAAAGGGACCACAATTACTGTGTATCAAGCAAACACTGAATCAAGGTTTCAGGTAAAAAATATAAGTACATTTATTTTTAAACCGATTGTTATAAACAGAACATTTTGATTAATTCAAAACCACACGTAAAATATACTGCAACCAACCAATTCACTTTGTACAGTATCACTTCAAGGTAAGTAGCCTATGTTTTAACGGACCGGTGTTGTGAAACAAAAGACGTTACCGGGAATACATATGCGATCACTTTTTGACAGTAATGACAGTTCGGTCTTACTAAAGAAACTCATATCCACGGCAAGAAATGTTACCGGGGAAAAAACACACTTAGCACCTGAGTTAGACAGAGAGAGTTGGGGCAAAAATCATAGGCAATACTTTTGTCAAGGCAGACAGAATCAGAGAACACTCATGGACAGAAATTCAGGAGTCAATAGGCCGGAGGCAGTCAAGTGGAACCGGGTTCCTGTTGTCGAGGATCACACAGTCGGACAGTTCAAGATTCAACGTAGCCAGGAGTACTTGGATATTGTCAATGGAGGAAGCAAAAGTTAAAAGAAGGATTGAAGATAAGGGCAAGCCTTGTAGGAGGAGAAAAGGGATTCACCCGAATTCCTCAAGCAGAACACAGTACCTTATTCAATGAAGACGCTGGTGCCACGGCAGTTGTTCCTGGTAGTTTCCTTCAGACCCACGGTTCCTGGATCTTCGGCAAGGACAACGTCTGGAGGGGTCTGCACCACACAGGGCTGAAGCCGGAAGCAGCGACGGTGAATAAAAAGGTGCGCTCCTTAAAAACAGGAGAGGCTCTTCAGATGGCTATCCGGACCACTACAGCAGTGTGCAGCGATTTCGACCACGAAGAGGATGCTCTGGCTGTAGAAGATGAGCTGGTTATCCCGACCAGGCTCAAGGGAAGACTACTCCGGACTGGATCTTCTCTGGTCGTCGAAGGGTAGATAGCTTAGGACTGCAGCAGGGCTTCAATGGGACGGGATAGTTGCAGCAGCCAACTTCTTCCCCACTTCTCTTTGGTTCCTTGTAGTTCTAGTGGCGACTGACTTCCAGCCCAAGAGTCCTGCCTTTTATGCGAAAATCCCACACACACAGCCTGGCTGTCAATCACGCAGCGGGGGGGGGTTGTCCAGCCTGGACAACCACCTGAGCCAATCATGACAAAGTGCGACTTGGGTTTCCTAGGATACCCTGTGCAGGGGGTGACTACACCCCTCCTTCACATTCAGCCCACCTAGACACCCAGGCACCTAGAGGAGGGCTTCTTGGCAGAAGCCCGTCAAAAGACAGTGAACAAAGAAGGCAAACCTGGTTTGCCGCGCAAAGTAAAACACAAGAAGGACTAACAAAAAGAAATGCCGAATAAACCCGACCGGAGCCAAAAGAAAAAGTATTTGGTCAAGCGTGTTTAATTTCGAGGCTAATATAATAGCCTAAAGCAATACCAGGTTTAGATAGTATAATCGTGGTAGAAAAGTTATGGAAGATACCACTGCCACCAGCCAAGTCTAAATGTTAAAAGAGCGAAACAATGTTCTACAAGGTACAGATAAAAAGGGCTAAGGATTAACCCTTTCCAGTACTCCATGTAAGATGGGGTGTACTGGATCTGTGGTTAAATGACTTGGTTAAGTTAATGGCAACTTTACCCTTTTCTGGGCGACAGTAGTCAGCTTCAGAAATGGAGTTGGTGGGAAGTCTAAAAGACAACCCTGTGTAACTGCACTGAAGGTGCTGTGTAACACACAAAAGAAGGGGGCTACTGAAGTGGTGTACTCCAGAGTCCACAATCACAAAAATCGAGGAAATGCACATGGCAAAACATGGGTAAGAGTGGGGGGAAAAGCTCACACTCTTACCAAGTGAAAAAAAAAACTCCAGAAATCCAGCAAAGCTGTTGGGGGAATCACTAAGTGAGGGAAATTAGCCATATAATGAGAATTCTCCCTAGCAAGGTCTATGTGGAGGTGGACAATCTAGAAGAGGCATTTGAGAAGGTTAACCAACGCATGGAAGAAAACAAACAATGGATGGCAGTAAACCGAATTTCAACTGAATGCAACGAAATCTGAGCAGGTATTATTCGGGCCAAAGGGAAAGATGACTGGAGAAAGACCAAAGCCGGCACCCCGGATCCTTGATCAGGAATTGCAATCTTCAAGGAAAGTTAATAATCTCAGATGCCTTTGGCAGGAAAAACTGGGCAGTGAAGTCTAAGTGGGTGCCAAAGTGAAGGCTTTACATTACTCTCCACAAACGTTGAGATGTGCTCCCATTTATGCCCAGAATGCAGCGGTCAGGTTGGTTGGTCACTTAGTGAAGAGGGACAGTGTGTCCGCCCTACTTAGATCTTTACACTAGTTGAACGTGGAAGACCGAATAGAGTTTAAAGGTTGCCTGCTTGATGTACAGGTGTGTGAATGGATTGGTACCGGAGTACCTTACCACTAGAGTGCGTGGTTATCACCTCAAAAGAGATCTGCGGTCAGGAGGGGAAATGCTGATGTGTGTACCCCGGGCCAAACGAGTCTCTGGGGGTGAATGGAGGTTTGGGGTGTTTGGCCCCAAACTGTGTAATCCGCTTCTGATGGAGATTCCGACATCTCAGACTATGGAGCTGTTTACAGTATGGCAAAAAGGTTCTTATTTAGATAATCGAGGTGTGTCACAGATCACATGTAACACCTACACATTCTATTCAATGATGTATAGTTAACATCTGCGCCCTAATGCAGTTAAGTCTGTTTGGTGCGCTCAAGACATTTTCAAAATCAAAAGACCAAGTTCTGCTTGCTTCAGTAAAAGCAAGAACAACTTTCTGACCATAATACGATGGCCTAGGGCTGCTGTGCGCTTTAAAAATGTGAATAAATACCCAGAGCTACCAAAGGTTAAGCACAGGGAGATCCAACACCATTGGTCAGAAGCAGAGAAAACCACAGGTAACAGGGCAGATCTGCAACAATATGGCAGAGTGGACCGCAACCCTAAACTATTTGTGCTCTCCACAAAAAACGCCTGTTTCAATGACACTGGTGGCTTCAATAAGCCCAGCAGAGTCCTTTCAGGATAGAGGCATAAAGATAATTTAGAAATCACATTGGGCAAAATAATTATTAAAATTGATTGCACTGAAATACCTTTCGGAAACTAGGAACACAGGAGAGGAAATAGCTACTACAGAATGATTGCTAGTGAAGGCACGCCCCCAAACACACCAGAAAAAAAGTACAACCCGCTAGGGAAAAAGGCCCAAGAAACTCTTGCAAGGATATGTTTTATTTCTAGTAAGCAGCCAAACAGAGCTTGCCTTTGGTGACTCTTACTTAAATTCACTCTAGGGGTGGTTGTCAGCAGAGAAATTTCCCAACGGTGTGTGGCTGCTACAGAATTTATAATCAGAAAAAAGAAGGTAATGGGATTACTTCCCAATGCGTCAGCCTATGAAATCATAGTTAGTAAAGACAGATCCTGGTATCTTGCTAGTGAGACAAGTCTTGGAAAGCAAATAAATGAGATCCAAAAGATAAGCTGGTGTTTATTTTCAGTGGCTCAATATTACAAGCAGTGTTACTTCACACTTATCGTATGTCTGAATTTTCCAATTTCATATCATGTAGTAAAAGGAGTTTCATAATGATACTTCTTAAATTGAAGTGGTTTCAAATTGTAATTTAAAGTCCCTCGGTGTTACATCACATCTATTAGTGCTCTCATTTGTACTCTCTTGAGGTAATTTCAAATTGTAAATAAAGGTCTCTTGTTGGTGTTACATCAGACCTATTAGTACTGTCATTTTTTCTCTCGACACGTGTTCCACCATTCTAATGTGCGAATGGTTCTTCAGGAGAGATTGCGTTAAAGGAAAATGTATAATAGGTAAAAAAAACTCAAAAAGAAAGATTTTTACATTGTTAAAATGATTGACCAAATCAATAGATAGATTTTACAACAACTGATTTCAGTATAAACATATTCCTGTGGGAAATGGTAGAGATAATGGGTTTAACTGTGACTCACCTATTCGTTGTATGTCTGCTGTAAACAAGCGATGGTTGATATCATAAATTGAAATGTTGCAGTCACAATCACAATAATTTTTCAGTCAAAAAAACATATCCTGCTGAAAAGATGCAGATGGTTGTCCTGAGGAAAGAGGGTAGAAGAAATAGAAAAATAGGAAAGAAATAGGAAATAGAATATAGAAAAAATGAAAAAATATATATATGGATAAAAGTAAACACCAGAAAGTTACTGGTTAAATTAAGAACAGACTAAGTGTCTTGACAAATAATTATTTACGTCATGTACTGCTACAGATCTAACTGAGCACATCAAGGTGGGTGCTCTGGTAAATAGTTCAGTCTTGGTGAGCAACAAAGTGTAATGTCCTACCTGAAAACGTGGTGCAAAAAGGCCATGAAAATCCTCTTGTCCTGTTACTTCTGGTTGAAGGCACAGGGAAAGGAAGTTAGTGCTTAAATGTGCGCAAAATTGCATGGCGTACAGTGCGTGATGACGTCACACGTTTATGATATTAACATGATGACGTCATTGCACACGTTTTTGCTTTTGTGAGATGGTTGGGATTTGCAAATAGTTTTTTGGTTTGATACTGTTACTCAACAGTGAATTGAAATCAATAGTGGGAAACGGCTGATAGAAACCTATAAATGGAATTTCTAAAGAAGGTATGTGTGAGGGACAAAGTGTATATTTGGTTGGAACTGGTATTATATTGTGATGTTGAGTGCTATGTGAGATACCGTTGTGAAGGAATAGAAAATGGTAAGTATATGGGATTCAGGTCTGGAATTAACCAGGGAGAAGAACATTTGTTTCAGAATGATGTATATAAAAGGAGAAAAGGAAGAATAAAAAAGAAAGAAAAGCAGATCAGCGATCCAACCAAGCATTTGCTAGCAACGGGCACCTACAATAGCCAATCAAATAAGTCCCAGCTTTCTCAAACTATTCCAAATCGAACACCAAGGGAGACCTTTAATCTTTCACCCATGACAGGAACATTTAAATGTGGTAAATGTCAACTTTGTCCACATATACAACAAGGAAAGACTTCTTATTACCAAATGGCCAAACAAAACAAATTAACCAGTTCATTAACTGTCAATCAAAATTTGTCATCTACTGTATAACATGCAATTGTGGCAAGATTTATATTGGAAGTACCATCAAGACGCTTAAGACCAGGATCTTTGAACACATTCGAGCAATACGCAATAAAGATCTCAGATATCCTCTAACTGCACATATAGTTACAGAACATCAGAACTTTAATATTGAAGATCTTACAGTGTTTGGACTTGAAAAAGTAGAAAAATTACCAAGAGGAGGTAATAAAGAACGGACTCTGTGACAAAAAGAATCCAAATGGATTTGTACCATGGACTCGTGCATATCCGGTTTAAATCAGGATTCTGAAATGTATTCTTGGTTAAAACCAAATCTTCTTGAATGATCTGAAGATATCATTAATGCATGTATTATTACAACATGTCTTTTTGATCTGCACTGTGCAATATTATCTTTCTCTCCTTTACATTCTCATATTCTTTCTTATGTTCTCTTTTCTCTTCTTCCTTTTCTCCTTTATATACATAATTCCGAAACAAATGTTCTTCTCCCTGGTTAATTCCAGACCTGAATGCCATATACGTACCATTTTCTATTCCTTCACAACAGTATCTCACATAGCACTCAACATCACAATATAATACCAGTTCCAACCAAATATACTCTTTGTCCCTCACATATACCTTCTTTAGAAATTCAATTTAAAATTTCCTATCAGCCTTTTCCCGCTATTGATTTCAATTCACTGTTGTGTAACAATAACAAACTATTTGCAAATCCCAACCATCTCACAAAAAAATGGCTGCCGCCGCAAAAAAACATGCGCAATGATGTCATCACGGTAATATAAACGTGTGACGTCATCATGCACTGTACGCCACGCACACGCAATTTCACATGAATTTAAGCGCAATCTTCCTTCCTTTCCTGTGCCTTTGGCCAGAAGTAACAGGACAGCAGGCTTTTCATGGCCTTTTTGCACCACGTTTTCAGGTAAGACATTACACTTTGATGCCTATAATTGCTCACCAAGACTGAACCATTTACCAGAGCACCCACCTTGATGTGCTCTGTTAGATCTATAGCAGTACATGACAAATAATTGTTATTCTTTTGTCAAGACACTTAGTCTGTTCTTAATTTAAGAAGTAACTTTCTGGCATTTACTTTTATCTATATATATATTTTTTCATTTTTTCTATTTTCCTATTTTTTCCTATTTTTCCATTTCTTCTACCCTCTTTCCTCAGGACAACCATCTGCATCTTGTCAGCAGGATATATGTTTGACTGAAAAATGGTGATTGAAAAACCTGCAACATTTCAATTTATGATGTCAACCATCACTTGTTTACAGCAGACATACAAAGGATAGGTGAGTCACAGTTAAACCCATTGTCTCTACCATTTCCCACAGGAATATGTTTATACTGAAATCAGTTGTAAAATCTATTGATTTGGTCAATCATTTTAACAACGTAAAAATCTCTCTTTTTGAGTTTTTTTGGCCTATTACTTATACATGGTTTCCTTTAGTAACGCCATCTCTCCTGAAGGACCATTCACACATTACAATGGTGAAACACGTGTCGAGAGACCAAATAAGTACTAATAGGTGTGATGTAACAGCAACGAGAGACCATTTACAATTTGAAATGACCTCAACAGAGTACAAATGAGAGCATTAATAGATGTGATGTAACACCAACAAGAGACTTTAAATTACAATTTGACACACTTCAATTTAAGTAGTATCATGAAACTCCTTTTACTACAGGATACGAAATTAGAAAATTCAGACATACACTAATTGTGAAGTAACACTGCTTGTAACATTGAACCACTAAAAATAAACTGAACACCAGTTTATCTTTTGGATCTCATTGTTTTGGTTTCCAAGACTTGACTCTATAGCAAGCTACCAGAATCTGTCTTCACTAACAATGATTTCTTAGGCTGGCGCATTGAGAACTAATCTCATTACCTTCTTTTTTACGTTTTATTTCTACAAATAGCAGGTGCGCCAGCAAAGAACTCTGCTGCCAAGAACGTTCCGAGGAAAAAGTTTACATAGACGCTTAAAAAGGGGGCATAGCATCCTCTCTGATGTCACCAGACACAGTAGAACCCTGCGTGGCTGGTTGGTGTGACCTTATACAGGGTCAGCCTACTCCATAGGGGATGCCAGGCCATTGGTCCTGGTCCCCGTCCGTCCGTCCGTCCGTCCGTCATCACGCAGGGTTTGCTGGGCTCATCTCCAGGGAACCAAGGTCGAAGAGACAATTAGCAACATTTGAAAAATAGTGCTCCTCCATCATTACACAGTGCACCTAGCAGTCTCGAAGACTGGCACGGGGAGTCTCTGGGTCACACTAACACACATTTCACCTCATCCCAATCGTGTCGCTTGACTTCCAAGTCTTCCAACCTGTTTAACTATAATTTATCCCTCCCTGTACCTCACATTACAAATCAAGCTATTTAAGAATAAAGGTGCGATAACCATACTCTTAGATCTTTTATGGTTGGTGGTCT
This sequence comes from Ambystoma mexicanum, assembly GCF_040938575.1. NCBI lineage: Eukaryota > Metazoa > Chordata > Amphibia > Caudata > Ambystomatidae > Ambystoma > Ambystoma mexicanum. The sequence continues at coordinate 45,133,786 of NC_090940.1, forward strand.
GGGGTCAACTAATACCTTGGAATTCAGGGGTTTTAGGATTGGGCAGGGGCTATAACTCGTGGTTGGCTGAGTGGGGGTCGGAGGCCTGCTTTGGCCTGTGTGTGATAACACGTACACCAACACTTTCTCCTGGCCTTGCGGGGCACATTCTTACAGGAACATATTGGCAACACTTTGAGAACAACAGGTGTGGGGGGGAGGGTCTGTGAAAGTTAGCAGCAGCGTGGGCCTCTTATCAGCTCTCTGGCCTATTCAGATTCCCTCTTCAGGCTTGCAGCCTGTGCTTAGCACGCTGAATGCTACTTGGCCATGCAGGCCCTATATTTCGACCAGGACTACAAAATTGCACCTACTTATATGCGCGCCCCAAGTCTAAATCAGATTTTTCTTGCTTCTTACACACCGTTCACCTTTTTTTTCTCTATTGAGCTGGGCTCAACATTGACATTGTTCTGCTGTTGATACGTTAAACAAAACATTAAAAAAAAAGAAATCACAATCTGATTGTGTGGGGATCATTGGGGCTGACCCCCCCCCACTACCCCTGGTATATCACAGGTCTTCCAATGGGACTCTCCTCACACTAAAGCGGCTAGGGGGTGGGATGGGGTCACGCCCTTCCCAACATCCCCCCCTTCGTTACTTAAAAAAAAAACGATTTATTCAAACATACAGGTAGACGGATTGGGCATGGGGCGCACCTGCTCACAACTGTTAGGGAGAATTCTCAGAAATGTGCTAATTCCCCTCTACCTTAGGGACAACCCAGCACATTTGCTGGACTTTTAAATGTTTAACCTGGAGAGAGAGACCTTTTTCCCCACACTCATGTATGTTTCTGTGATTATAACTGTTTCTTTTTGGTTTTGTAGTCTGAAACACCATAGGCATCAACTTTTTACATTGTGACACATAGCACATTCAGTGCAGTGGCCCAGGTAAGTCTTAGATTTCCCAAAGGTTTAAATATCTTCTCTTGGATAAACTACTGTTTCCAAGAGCAGTAAAGTGAAATTGACTTTACTTACATTTGTAACTTTCTAGATCCAGCAAACACCATCTTACAATAGGGTGCTGGAGAGGTAACTTATTATCCCTTAATATATCTTTATGTAACAATTTTATGTGACCCTTTCCTCGATGAATGGCTGGTGGCAGGGGTTTACTTTTAACTACTGTGGTGAGCTTTTACCGCGGGCTGCGTTCACAGCTGCAGTAAAGCACCCACGGGTGCCATTGTTTTCCAAAATGGCCCCAGTCTTTTTTCGAGATTTTTTCTGCGCATCAAACCAGGTTTGGTCCGTTTGTGCATTTTGCCTTTGGCGGGATTCACAAGTGAAGCACGCCTGTGGCTCCAGGGTGTCTGGCGGGGACAGGAAGCGAGGGAGGTGCCGAAACTCCCTGTGCTTAGTCTCCTGGGAGACAGGAATGCACTCTTAGTTGATTGGCCGGCTGGCTGTCCGGCAAGGACAGCCCCCCCTGCTGGGGGACTGACAGCTAGGCTGGAATGAATGGGAGAAACCTGCATAAAAGGCTAGTCTTTTTGGCTTGGAAGGCAAAGTCGACCACTGGACAAAGGAATCCAAAGAAGAACTTGGAAGAGACGCCTGCTGCAACTCTTCGACCGTTGGTTTGCCCGGTGAAGCCCTGCTGCTGTGCTGAAGCTCCAAATATGCCAATACTGGACAAGCCCTGCAAGGAAGACTTCTCCCCTCGAGATGGCGGGACCAATCAACTCCAAAGTAAGCCACTTGGACATCCTCACAGAGCTGGTTGTAATTCCACTGCAGTTGCTGCTGGAACCGAATAGCCAGGGAGAGGAACACCAGATTGTGTGTGTTGCTTTTAAGTTGGCCAGGAGCTCCAGGAAGATCCTCTGTACTCCCAGGAAGCAGGACTGACCGAACCTGAGCCACAACAGAGTGCTGGACCCCAGATGCAAGGAAAGCTCATCACAACAGCCAAGAGTCCGCGGTGGTGCGATATGCTTAGACGCGAGGAACTGAAACCGCAAAGTGCCACTAAATAGAGGTTGGTCCTTTTCGGATTCTGATCGTCCCGTTGCAGTGCAGGAGTCCTCCATATGTCCTCCCTCTTGTCCCCAGGACTGAGGCCCAGGAACACAGGATCTGCAGAGCTGCACAGGTACAGAAGCCAGCCAAAGCCCTTTTCTTCTAAAAAAAAAAAAAAAAAAAAAAAGGTACTGTACAGTTTAAGAGAACTTCCCTCTTGTTTTGTAACCTCACTCGTTCACTGTGGAGACCGGTCTTGGCTGCTCTGTAGAGTTGCTAACAGCTGCTTTACCCAACAAGCCTAAACAGCTTGTGGCCCTACTTGGATTTCTTCTTTTCTGAAAAGACTTCTAAAACATTGTGCAAGACTTTTACCTACCTCTGAGAAGTGCCTCAGCTCACCTAGACTTTTGCCCAATTGACTTTGGCCTAGCCTGGCTCCCTGAACGACTTCTTCCCTCTGACATTGTGTTTGACCTTCCTTCCAGGAAGGGGTAAACTAACTTTGCATTGGGGTTTACAAAAGTACGTACCTGCTTCAGAATATTTGAGAGATCTCGTTTTGTTCTAATAACCTTTTTCTTTGACATGATTCTAAATGCAAACAGTGATATATTAATGTCACGTGTCCTAGTTAATAAAGTCACCCGAGGGTGTAGCAAGCGTCTGTGTGCCACCCAAAAGGGTACTTACTGATTTAGAAATATTAAGAGTATTTTGGAGTGTATATGTGCGTTACTAATATATTGCCCCTTTTGAAGAAAGCTTCCTCTGACTGTTAAATTAATTGTTTAATCAAGAAACCTTGTGTGTAAGTTTATTTGAATACTTGTCACTGAAAATCTCTAACTCCCCTACATCTCACATTGACCCCTCTTGAGAGAAGCCTGGCTGCTCAATCACGCTACCAATCTGTGTAGTACAGACTTACACCAAAGGTTGGGTTCCTATTGCCAGGAAGTCAGGGTTGTTGTAGTGCACCCAAAGGGTACTGCATAAATCTTGCCTAACATGGACCATAGCTTCTCCCTTGAATGTGATCTCCTCACCCAAATTACCCAAGAAGGTCAGGTGAAATGAGGAGTGCAAGGACTTAAGAAAGCCCTTTGTCCTTTAAGATCGACTGGGGTAGTCATTCCATCTGTGAGCAGAAACAATTTGGATTTAGGAGGTGTTGATCTTTTAGCCTGAGTAATTTGTAAATTTAGCCACCTCATACATTATTGGCCCCAGGCTCTCATTAGGGTTCCTTAAGTATAGCAATGTGTCGTCTGCATACAGGGATATGCTCTGTGGGGGTCCCGCTATGCGTATTCCCGTGTGCATGACGGTCCCATATCAGCCAGGCCAGTGGTTCCATCGTTCGTGCAAACAATAATGGGGAGAAGGGACAGCCCTGACGCGTTACACGTACCAATGGAAAAGTCTGAAACAGGGCACCATTATTACGGACCCTGGCTACCGGGTTGCACGGAATCAAAAGCTTTCTCAGCATCTAAAGATGTTGCTACCGCCTGGACCCATGGATGAATTTGTGCCATGATACCGAAGAGGCGCCGTAAATTAAAAGCTGTGGATCTTGTGGGAATGAAGCCCGATTGGTCTGTGTGTACCAGACATTATGTATGGAAGGAGCCCATTTGCAAGTACTTTCGCAAAAATCTTTGCGTCAGCATTAATCAATGACAACGGACAGTAGGAAGCATTCTCGCTTGGTGGTCCATTTGGATTTGGCAACACCAAGATCACGGCCTCAGTGAGTGTGGGTAGGAGACGCCCATATCTCAATGATTCTTCCCAAACCCTAAGTTAGCAGGGTGTTAGGGTTTCTCTATAGGTCTTCTATAATTCAATGCCCGGGCCCGGGGCCTTACCAGACAATATCGAGGCAATAGCCTCAGCTATTTCTTCTACAATAACAGGACCGTCTAGTGCCTTGCGCGCCTCACCGGGGAGACACGGGAGAGCAATCCCACTTAAATAGAGTTCTACATCCTCCTCTGTACAAGTGTCTGCATTGGCGTAAAGTGCTTTATAGAATTGTAGAAACTCCCCAATAATCATCTCATTGGATGTTAGGCACCTCCCTGTTGTCCCTTCAATTTCCGTAATGGACATCGCTCCTCCCTCACCTCTGATCACCCCGGGCAAGAAGGAACAAGTTACTTACCTGTAACTGTTGTTCTCCAGCATGGGTCTGGCATGGATTCACATGCTCATGAATATTCCCCGTCGTCAGGCTGGGAATCCTCGGTAAAGAAAAAACCAGTATCAGTTTCGTTTCTGATCTGTCTTTCGTAGCAATAACCAATCACTGGTCTCTGCGTCATACTGACCACAGCCAATGACTGCCCTCTACCTAAGCACCGCCTCTGGCAGCCATCTTCAGATTTGGAAGCACGTGAAGTGGCAGTATGACCAAGTGAAGAGCCGCAGAGGGGTAGGTGGGAGGGTTCGCATGTGAATCCATGCCAGACCCATGCTGGAGAACAACAGTTACAGGTAAGTAACTTGTTCCTTCTCCAGCATGGGGTCTGGCATGGATTCACATGCTCATGAATAAAGAATACATAGCAGTACACACATGCACAACCACGGGAGGTGGCAAAGGCTCAACATTAAGCATCACATCAACTCAACATTAAGCATCTTACCTCCTCACCAGGCTCACCTCAGGCGAACAGGTTGCGCAGCACTGCTTGGCCGACCCTGGACTCCTCCCTGGAATCCCGGTCGACGCAGTAGAATCTCGTGAAGGTGTGCGTCGACCTCCACGTAGCAGCCCTGCATATGTCCAGCAGGGGCACACCAGATAGGAACGCCGTGGTAGCTGCGATCGCTCTGGTGGAATGGGCTCTCGGACGGCCAGGCAGCGGTCGGTTTGCCAACCGGTGACAGTACATGATACAGCCGGAGAGCCATCTGGAGATGGAAGCCTTCGAGAGAGCCTTCCCCTGATTGACAGGTCCAAAGTTCACAAAGAGTTGTGACGTCTTCCGAAAACCCTTCGTGCGGTCCACGTAGAACTTCAGCGCTCTAGCTACATCCAGCGAGTGCAAAGTCCTCTCAGCCGGCGACGAAGGCGACGGGAAGAACACAGGCAACACCAAGGGTTCGTTGAGATGGAAGTCCGACGGTACCTTGGGCATGAAGGAGGGGTGCGTCCTGAGCACTACCCTCGTGTCGTGGAAAGTCAAGTACGGGGCCTTGCAGGAAAGGGCCTGGACCTCTCCCACTCGTCGTGCGGAGGTGATGGCCACAAGAAAAGCTGTTTTCCACGATAGAAACTTCAACGGGGCCGAGTGCAGAGGCTCGAACGGAGGTCCCATGAGCTTGGTCAGCACCACGTTGAGCTCCCACGCCGGGGCCGGAGCCTTCACCGGCGGGAACGATCTGAATAGTCCCTTCATGAACTCTTTCACCAGACGATGAGACCACAAGGACGTCCGACCCGTGGTTCTGGTGTATCGGGAGATCGCAGCAAGATGAATCTTGATGGACGCGTGTGCCAGTCCAGCTTTGGCCAGCGTCAGCAGGTACGGCAGTACTTGGGGAGCCGTAATCCGAAGAGGGTTAATCTTCTGTGCGTGGCACCAGACAGAGAACCTCTTCCATTTGTGTCCGTAGCATTTAAGAGTCGAGGACGCCCTGGCCTTTGCAAGAACCTCTCTGCAATCGGCCGGTATGTCGTATCCTCCAAACTCTAGCGCTGCAGGAGCCAGGCCTGCAAGTTCAGCGACTTCGGGTCGTGGTGGAGGATGGCGCCTCCTTCCCTGGAGAGTAGATCCGCGTCCGCCGGCAGCTTGATCGGCGGGGACGCTGACAAGTCCAGAAGGTCCGGGAACCATATCTGCCTCGGCCACGCAGGTGCGACGAGGATCATCCTGCACCGTGACCTCTTGAGCTGGTTGACGAGCCGGATTAGCAGAGGCAAGGGAGGGAACGCGTAGAGGAACAGGCCCTCCCAGGGGAACGAGAAAGCATCGCCCATGCTCCTCGTCTGGGGAAACCTGCTGGCAAACCTCCGGCACTTGGTGTTCGTCGCCGTCGCGAACAGGTCGACCTGGGGTGTGCCCCACCGTCGGAAGAGGCGATCCACCAGATCCTGCCGTAGTTCCCACTCGTGGCACGAGCGCAGCTCCCTGCTGAGTGAGTCGGCGATGGTGTTTTTTATCCCTGCCAGATGAAACGGCAGCAGAAAAATCCCTTGGGCGACGGCCCAATGCCACAAGTCCTGCGCCTCCTTGGACAGCGCTGGGGACCTGGTTCCGCCCTGTTTCCTGATGTAAAACATGGTGGTGGTGTTGTCGGTGAAGATCCTCACCACCTTGCCCTTCAGGGACGGAAGGAAGGACCTGAGGGCCCAAAACACTGCACGGAGCTCCAGGACGTTGATATGCAGGGACTTCTCCGTCGGGAGCCAGAGTCCCCTCGCGTGCAGATTTTCGGTGTGCGCTCCCCACCCTTCCAGGGAGGCATCCGTGGTCACAGTCTCCTGGTGGGCTGGGGTCTGGAAGTCCATGCCCGCCGTCAGATGCGCGCGGGTGCCCCACCACCGTATCGCTCGTCGGAAACTCTCGTCGAGCTTGATCCTTTCTTCGAAGCTGCCCGTCGTCTGGATCCAGCGCGCATCCAGGAATTCTTGCAACGGGCGCATCCGGAGCCTGCACATGGGAATGAGGTAGATGCAGGAAGACATCATCCCGAGGAGGGACTTGATGGATCTCACTTTGGCCGCGTCGGCCACCAACATCCGTTGCACCTTGCCCAAGATGGTCCTGGTCCTCTCCTCCGACGGGGAGGCCAGAAGGGACACTGTGTCGAGCCTCGCTCCCAGAAACAGTGCGACTTGCGCGGGCACCAGGTGGGATTTGGCGTAGTTCACGGAGAATCCCAGGTCCGTGAGGAGTTGGACGGTCCTTGCTGTGTGGACCACGGCGAGCTCCTTCGTCTTGGCGCGGATGAGCCAGTCGTCCAGGTAGGGGTAGACGTGGATCCCCTCGCGGCGCAACTGCGCCGCCACCGGTGCGAGGCACTTGGTGAATACCCTGGGTGCCGACCGTAGTCCGAAGGGAAGGGCTTTGAACTGGTAATGACGCCCTTGCACCACGAACCTGAGGAATTTTCGGTGCCCCTTTAGGATTGGAATGTGGAAGTAGGCATCCTCCAAATCCAACGACGATAGGAAGTCTCCTTCCTCCAGTTGACCCAAGACGTGCTGTAGGGTGACCATCCGGAACTTCTGCGCCTTGATGAACTTGTTCAGCCGTCGCAGGTCTAGGATGGGGCGCCATCCTCCCGTCTTCTTCTTGACGAGGAAGTATCGCGAGTAGACTCCGGAGCCCCGAAGCCTCTTTGGGACGAGTTCGATGGCGCCCTTTGAGCATCGCCTTTACCTCCAGGAGAAGTTGAGGGACGTGAAGTTCTTTCCTGGCCACGGGGGGGACGCGCGGGCACCTTCTTTGAAACTCGAGCGCGTGGCCCCGGGCCAGGGCGTCCAGCACCCAACGGTCGGTGGAGATGGACTCCCACACGCTGACGAAGCCCGCCAGCCGGCCTCCCACCGGGGTGCTTCGGTGGGGGCCCGACCCCACGGCCGGTTCAATCCTGCTTGGACGCGGCCTTGCCGCCTTGACCTCCTTGGCGACGACGGCGGGGTCCGCTAGACTTGCCTCGTCCTCTGTAGGCCTCTTGCGATGACGAGCGGGCCGCTTGACGGTAGGAAGAGAAACCGCCGCCGGAACCTTTGGAGGCGCCCTTGCCTCCGCCGCTCCGAAAGGGCGTCCGTCGTTGCTGCAGGACTCCAAGGGCCCGGGCCGTCTCAGTATCCGCCTTGATGGCCTGGAGGGAATCGTCCACCGTCTTCCCAAACAGGTTGTTCCCGTCGAAGGGCATGTCCAGGACTCTGGTCTGGACGTCCTGCCGAAAGTCCGTAGCTTTGAGCCATCCACGACGTCGAAGGCAAACGCCGTTGCCCAGCTGGCGGAACCCCGCGTCGGCGATGTCCGTCGCCACGGTGATGGCGTGGTCCGAAGCCACTTCACCCTCCTGGAGGATCTCAAGGGCCTCCGCCCTCTTGTCGTCCGGCAGAAAATCCAGCAGGGGAGCCATCTTGTACCAGAGCTCCCTGTCGTAGCGGGCCACGATAGCCAAGGCGTTGGCCGCTTTAATCGTCGTCGCTGCCGACGAGATGACTCTACGTCCCATAGTATCCAAATTCTTTCCCTCGCCGTCCGGCGGGGAAGTCGATGTGGAGGCCGCACCCCCCCCCGCTTTCTTCCTGGCTGCCGCGGAGACGACGGAGTCCGGGGTGGGCTGCGCCCGGAGGCACAGGGGGGCCGTGTCCGGGACCCGGTACTTCTTCTCGTACCGGTCTCTTCTAGCTGGCGTCGTGGAAGGGTTCTTGAGGAGGGAAAGGCCCTCATCCCAAATGTCGTCCAACAGAGGCACTGTCCGTACCCGTCGCCGCCGTGTCAGTCCCCGTATCATCCCCTCGGGTGGACGGGGAGGAGGGCTGGACGGGGCGCGACGGTTGAAAAGGAGGTGGAGGATGGATCCTTCTTTTCTTGGTAGGGGGAACACCAGAAGGTCCCGGTTCTGGATCCCCCGACGGGAGAGGTTCCTCCGTCGGTAACGGTAGCCTCGTCCTTATCTCAGTGCATAAGGACTGTATGGCCAACAAAATGGCCGCCGAGTTGTCTCGCGGCGCTGGCAGAGGGGAATCCGACGGGCGAGCAGGGGCCCCGTCGGTATCCTCGACGATGTCGTCGTCACCTGCGTCGGGGCCCATTCCGACGGGCTGGTCTTGTTCCACGCCTAGGCCGTGGCTTAAGACCTCGATCAGCTCCTCTTCTGAGGTTGAGGCCGAATCTACGACGACGCCCTGCCCCCCCTTCTTCTTCCCCACGGAGGGTTTCACGGGGGTCCTATCGATGGGCACAAAAGAAGACTCCCTCCGAGGAGGCAGGGAGATTCTGGGCCCCGAGGTCGCCACCACTGGTGCAGCCTCCACAGGCTGGGCCAGGGCCGCCGCGACCGTTTCGATAGAGGGCTTGGTCGGATGGATCAAGGCCTTCACCACCTTAGGTGCGCTCACCGCCTTATCCTTGAGGGAGGGGGCACTGCCACGCTCCTCCTCTGCCTTAGAGCTCGACCGGGGCCTCTCCAGGAGCTTCGCCGGGTGCTCGGCCTTCCTCTTACCCGACCCAGAGCGTTGGCTCGTGGTTGATGGTGCCGGGGAGGGTGCGCCCTGCCTGGCGCCCGTAGAGCCCGACCGTTCGGCGCTCCCGGTGCCAGCGGACTCGCGGTGCTTGGCCTTATGTTGGGCCCCCGTCGCCGGGGCGCCCTCAAAGGTCTTAGAAGACCGCTCGGATTTCTTCTTCTTCTCGCCAGACGGGCTCTTACCCTCCAGCCAGTTGGCGAGACGTTGATGACGGTCCTTCATGGTCCGTTCCGACATGTTGCAGCAAAACGCACAGTCCTTCTCCACGTGCGTTTTGTCCTCATGAAGGCAGTTAAGGCAGAAAGAGTGTTCGTCCTCCTTAAAGACGTTCTGCAGCTGGCATCCAGGGCAAACCCTGAACAGCTTTCCGGGCGTCGAGCTTCCCTTCTCCTGGGCCATCTCCGAGACCGGGCCTGAGAAGCTTCTGGAAGTCCTCCGAAGTGTAGCTCGACGAATCTTCACCCTTGAGGGGCACAGACGAATCCGACACGGGTCCCCGTTGATCGGATGTAGGATCGGTGGAGCTTGAGGCTCTTTTGACCGAAAGAATCGAAGTTTTGTGAAAAAGCGCGAAAAAATAGCACTAACGCTCGAGAGCAATAGCACGAGGATCCCAACACATGAACGTGCGGTAAAAATCTGAAGATGGCTGCCAGAGGCGGTGCTTAGGTAGAGGGCAGTCATTGGCTGTGGTCAGTATGACGCAGAGACCAGTGATTGGTTATTGCTACGAAAGACAGATCAGAAACGAAACTGATACTGGTTTTTTCTTTACCGAGGATTCCCAGCCTGACGACGGGGAATATTCATGAGCATGTGAATCCATGCCAGACCCCATGCTGGAGAAGTGTCCAAATCGATCCTCCTCCCCGTATCGACGGGCTTGGACTGGTTTTACCATATAACGCATCTCCAAGTCCTCCAATTCGCAGAACTTCAACAAGTTGCCCTTAACCAACCCCAATAGTGCCATGTCTGCAGTGGTGCTGTATTAATTCTCAAATCTACACAGTTCCCGTTCTGACTCTGCTAGTTCCCTCCTAGTGGCCTTAAGTACCCCAGTCGTGACCGAGATCATTGCGACACACAACCAGACCATAAAGGTTTCCCATATCGTGTCATATCTCTGAACCAAACCCTCCTTTATCTCGGAAAACCCATACATTTTCATCTGTAGGTCTTAAACCAGCATGCTATCCATTAGTACGGATTGTGGCATCGTCATAGAAGGCGAGGACGCAGCAAACTGCCAAGTTCCAGCGTCATCACCACCGGCGAGTGATCCGACAGAGTGCGAGGTAGAATTCTACTTCTGTGTCAACGCGCTGCCAATGTCTTCGGGAGTAGCCAGAAGTCAATCTGTGACATAACACCATGGAATAATGTGTGCATTTCGGCTGCCCACAGCTGTCCTCCCTCCACGCATCAATCAGCACCAGCTGTTCAATTATTTGTTTAATCATTTAAGCTATGGCCGTCGGTCCCTGCTGTGTGGTACTAGATCGGTCCCCATGGAGGTCTAAAATTGTACTGAAGTCACCTCTGCCTATAATGGGGGCGTCTGCCATCTTCACCAGTCTCTCAGACATCTGTCTATAAAACACTGGGTTGTTGATGTTTGGACCATAAGTGTTTACCAATATGACATCTCCCCTCTCACTATAATGTATTGGCCCTCTGGATCAGCCGGTCTCTCCTCTGCCCAAAAGAGTCGAGATTGATGCACCAGCGTAAGCACTCCCCTGGCTTGCGAGGAGCAGGTTGTATAATATCTTTGTCCACATTTAGGTGCAAACCCTTCCAGTAATGGTCCTAGTGCGTTTGTTTCCTGCAACATTACAATTTTAGGGGAATGGCGGTCCAGGTACACCTTAATCTTCCTAGCTTTAATAGGATTGTTCAGGCCCCGAATATTTCATGTTAACAGCCGCACCACTTCACATGGCATTTAATAGTAGACAAAAATAATATTCATTCACATATCTCGGAACAGATTAGCAAGTGGTACAACCCACGACCAACAACCCATCCATCACCATCTGCTTTTAAACCCCCTAACCCCCCTTCCTCCCCCCCACACTTTCCCAGGGTGCGCTGTGAGCAGTCACTTGCAGCAGCGGGTCCAACGGGCAAGCGGCCCGGCCTTAATTAATTTTGCATACCAGAGTGTTACGCTAACATTAGGAGTCCATATAGGGGTGTCTAGTTCAATCGTCCATGTCGTTTCAATCAGCGTCTGCCCTCAGTCCATGATTTTTGTCATTCCCACCTTGAGGTGGGAGCGGGATCAACGCCTCTATATATGCTGTGGCATCCAGAGGATTCTCAAAGAAATGCACCCTGCCGCCGCGCTAATGCATAGCTTTGCGGAAAACGTAAGGGCATATGGGACGTGTCTGGCTCTCAATGCCTCTTTACTGGGTCATAAGACCCAAGGACCTGGACCAGAGCTGCAAAATCTGGGTAGATATGTATATTCGCAGGTTCGTAACCGAGTGTCCTTTGTTTCAGGATAACATCACTGTTGCTATAATTGAGCATTCTGACAGAAAAAAGTGCATGGAGGTGCCCCCGGTCTGGGTACTAGGGCAAGAGCGCGATGTGCATGCTCGACCAGGAAATGCATAGAAAATGTTGCTGTTTGTTCCAAAAATGTTCATTAGTAAGCTTTCAACGAACGACTCCAAGGGCCCTCTGCATGCTGATTCGGGCACTCCAAAAATGCACACGTTCCCTCTTGAGCGCGACTCAAGATCATCACACTTGCCTCCGACTTTGAAAAGCTCAGCCCTTAACTCTGCAAGGTCTCATCGTGTTGGACTGTCTTGTCCTCCACCTTGCTAATTCTGGTCTCGCTTCATTAATGCCCACAGTCTCCTTCTCAGGTTTAGATTTCAATGACCCAACAGTTGCCACAGTATCATCCAATTTGACATTCACTGACATGAAGCCACTTTGCATGGCCATTAATTGGCAGCTGATCCTCACGGGCCACCCCAGATGTGATGCACGGGTCCCCTCCCTGTCCCTGGGCCACAGGCCAGCCGCTGGGGTACTGGTAAAGAAATCCATTGGGCCAGGTTTTCCCCGGCCCCCTTTGTCATGCTGTGAAACTGGTCTCAAGCCTCCAACACTCCCTTATGTATGGCAGTGTATCAATACACTGAACCCATGGGACATGTTCTGGTACTTTCCACAGTGCTGCTGTCCTCTGCCTACAGGCCTCAGTGTCACTTTCAAGGTTTGGCCGATGGTGCAATATTTGCCTTATCCTCAGAGGGTCCGCAATCAACCACCTTCCCATGATGCCACCCAATTGTCCTATGGGATCAAGTTCTCTGCCCGCTCCAACTACCCGTTCAGGCCCCTGGGGTCGTGGCCCTCTCCAATCCAGCAGGGGTCTGACTGATATATTAGCCTTCCACCCGTATCTCACTTCCCGGCTTCAAAAAGAGCCACCCCGTCCAGCCCTTTGCACTTCTCATGTGGGAACTCTCACGATTCTCCTGATTCACGGATGCCTGCGGCGGAGTAGGAGATCATGCCAGCTGTTGATTTGGTGGGTAAGTCACTAGCCCTCGTGGTGTTATGCGTAGTCCAGTAAGCTAAATGTGCCAGGTACCTCTTATATTGCAATATCATGGAGCAATACCTGTAGGGATAATTACCAGCAGCCTTGGTGCCTGTTTTTTTTTTTTACTGAGGAGGCCTTCTTGCCTGGGATAGCCCCTAATCAGGTCCAATCTGTGCTGTGAGGGACATCGCGGGCTGCAGGTCGCAAAGCAGCCCAGAAGGAGGGAGGGGGGGGAGCGTGACAGTTATGCACTGCTGTCAGGCAGAAACCTGTGCAGTTCCCTCTGGGACCACTGCAAAAGATTTAAGACTACAGGTGTTTGGCAGTAAACCCACTTGGCAGCAGTCTGTACCACACAGATTCACTTGGTAGCTGTGGCTGAGCAGTCAGACTTCCCTCAAGAAGAGTTAGGCAGTATACAGAGTATTCACAATATGTCAAAAGAACATAGTAGAACAAGCAAACACTGACCAGAGCTTGGTGTAAAAGAGAGAATTATTTATTTAAAACCACATCTAATAAAAACACACAGGCACTAATATTAAGCAGTTCAAAAACACTCACTAAAAGATATACACTCCCTTAAAAGAATATTAGACAAGTCTTAAGTAAAGCTCTGCTTATTTTCAGACAGCAGTGAGCGCTTAACGCAGATTGCACTCTAATAATTAGTTTTACAAGGGAGGGAAAAGCAGGATATAAATTGAAACCGATCCCAACACTTTCACAAGAACACAGCAAGAGAGGAAGGCAGAGTCAAACCGTGAAGTTAGAGTTCAGAAAGCTGGATCCACTTTAAGAGGATCAGAACGAAATGTGTCCAAGGTCACAGTTAAAAAGTGCACAAAAGTCTCGAAAAGGTTCAGAAAGAGTTGGACCAAAAGAAAGGGGACCAGTTAGATGGTCAAGGCAGCCAGCCCAGTGCAGAAGGTTAAGGGATTATTACTACCTTGTAGCAATCTTTAGAAAGGGAGACCTGGCGGACACGGTACCGTAAAGTGGTGAGACTACTCCAGCGGGGGCAGTTGTTCCTGGCAGCGGATGCAAGTCGGTGTTTCGTCCGGGGGGAAGAGAGGATCTCGTCGGGGAGGAAGACAGGAGTCCGTTGCACTGCCAGGGAAGAAACCAGCCGCGGAGTTCTCAGTTAAAAGGAGCGGTCCTTTGGTTCGCAATCCAGTGGTAAGTGGCTATCCGGTTGCCGGGGTGCTTGGCACGGGCAATTCGACCACAAGGCGTCCTGGGATGCGAGGAAGAGAAGGTAAACTAGTTGTGCCCACCAGTCAGGGGAAGAAGACTCTCCAGCAGGGAGATCTTCTCTGTCGTTGGGAAGTGGCGAGTCGGTTCCGCAGGGCTCCACCGGTGGTGTCGTCGTAGCAGGTCGGCTCAGCTTCTCCCTCGTCGGATTCTCAGGTCCTGTGGCGACTTCTGAAGTTCCAGTCCCCAAAGCCCTGCTTTTATGCAGCACACCCCCATTCACTCAGCCTAGCTGTCAATCAAACACGCTAAGTGGTGAGCCAGCTGGCTCACCACTTGGGCCAATCACACAAGAGTGCGACTTGAGTTACCAAGGTAACTCAGTCCAGGGTGCCTAAACCCCCTCCCACATCCCCTGTGGTACCCAGACAGAGTGGCACCACTTTTGGAGGCTTCTGTGGAGAAGCCCGCCAAAAGTGGAACAAAGCGCTCGACTTGGGTTGGAGTCACAGAAGAGAACACAAAGCCATTTTAGAATCGAGTCCTGGCAAAAAATACCAACCGGTGAATTAATATTAAATAAATAAAGCGGCGGTATGTTCGAGGCTATGAGAATTAAATAAAGTTGGTAGCCTCGAACAATGGGAAAATCCCATAGGGATATATTCGCGGTCGAATATAAAAAGTAGTACCCACTGCCACCAGCCAAAACTCGATCAGGGGGGACGGAGACGTGCCCCCTTGACTAACAGAACCAGGGGCAATCGAATTGCCTCGACCAGTACGTCCACAATATGATGGTTTGTACTGGTTTCTGTTCATAATTTGGTTCTAGTAAAGCCAATGGTGACTTTACATGCCCTGGGAGACAGTAGTCAGTCCCAGGGTATGGAGTCTATGGTGAGGTGTCACTATAACACCCCTGTCTCACTGCACGGAGGGTGCTGTGTAACACATAGTAAAAACACACGAGACCCTATGGAGTAAAGGACCCCATAGCCCATAAAACAAAGGAACACCATAAATCATGTCCAAGAGTGGGAGAAAAAGAGTCTCACTCTTGGCAGGAGAAAAAAAACAAACTCCAGAAATCCAGCAAAGCTGCTGGGGGACTCACTAGGTTAGGAAATTCAGCCTAAACAGAGAACTCTCCCTAACAACTGCGTCCGTCCCCCCCTCCTCATGTCTCTCTTCCAGGTCTACCGGAGGTCTCTGATATATTTCAGCGGTTAGCTTGGGAGTCAATCGCTCCCAAGCAGCTACGGGACAGCGCAGGTAGGGTAACTGGATTCCTTTGCTCCTCCCCCGCCTGGGCCAACAGCACCACGGGTTAGGGTAGTTGAGCCTTCATCCAACGCGGAGAACCTAGCCAGATCTATTCAGGACGCCACGGTCCGATTTGCCAATGGTCAGTTCTCCTCTGGGCTCACGTCATTAACTTCCTCAGACTGCTCATCAGCAAGGACTCTGGCACCAACAGGATATTTTTAACATACAGGATGAGGCTGGGGTCAAAACTCCTTTCTCAGACGTCCATTTGTTACTTCCAATTCACATGGTCTGGAATCCTCAGTAAAATAAAAAAGTTCCACTTTCACTTTAAAACTGTATTTCTCCTCTAAACCAATCAATGTCCTCTGGGTCATACTGCCCCCATCCAATGACAGTACTCTTCCCCAAGCTCCACCCCCGGTGGCCATCTTCACATTTGGTAAGCATGTAAAGTGGAAGTATGAACCAAAAAGAACCACAGAGGGGAAGTAGGGAGGGTTTGCATGTGAATCCATGCAAGACCCATGCTGTAGAACAATAGTTCCAGGTAAGTATCTTAAACCTTCTCCAGCATGGGGTCTGGCATTGATTCACGAGCTCATGAACAACAATTACACAGCAGTACACACACAACCACGGGAGGTGGCAAAGCTCAACAGAAGCAATAACTCAGCCCTGGACCAGACAACTCAAGAGAACAGCTTGTGCAGCATAGCTTGGTCGATCCAGGACTCTCCCCTGGAATCCTTGTTGACGCAGGAGAACCTAGTGAACAAGTGAGCGGACCTCCACATAGCAGTCCTGCACATGTTGAACAGGGGCACACAAGAGAAAAGTTGTCATTGCTGCAATGGCTCTGCTGGAATGGGCTCTCGGCCGTCCTGGCAGCGGCCTGCTCGCCAGTCAATGACAATGCAGGATGCAGCCGGAGTGCCACCTGAATATGGAGGCCTTGGATAAGGCCTATCCTTGATTTACGGGTCAAAATTTGACAAACAAATCAGAAGTTTTGGAAAGTTTTAGTACATGCCACGTAGAACTTCAAGGTATGAGCAGCGGATGCAAGGCCCTTTTCACCGGCAACGACTGATTTGGTGTTACCAGTCCTGTTCCCAAAGGTTCATTGAGTTCGAATTCAGAAGGCACCTTCGGCATGAAGGTGAGGTGTGTACGCAGTACCACCCTCGAAGCGTGGTATGACAAGTAAGGCTGCTTGCAAGACAGGGTCTGAATCTCCCTGACCCTCCTGGCCGAGGTGAGCGCCACAAGGAAAACAATCTTCCACGAGACACACCTGAGTGGAATCTGATGCATAGGTTCGAACGGCGGTGCCATGAGCTTAGTTGGCAATACATTGAGCTCTCAAGCCGGGGAGGAGTCTTCACTGGCAGGAAAGTCCTGAAGAGTCCCTTGAGGAACTCCTTGACAAGTCTGAGACCACAGCAAAGGTCTGCCTGCAGACCTGGGGTACCTGGATATGGCGAAAAGATGCACCTTGATAGAGGCATGAGCAAGCCCCACTTTGGCCAAGGAAAGCAAGTATGGTAGAAGCTGAGGGGCCTTGATCCACAGCGGGACAATCAGTCCTGCACCACACAGAGAAACGTTTCCATTTACGCCCGTAGCACTTCAACGTCGATGAAGCCCTGGCCAGGATGTCTTTACAATCGTCGGGAATAGCATAACCCTCAAACTCTAGGGCTGCAGGAGCCATGCCCTCAGGTTCAGGGACTCTGGGTCATGATGCAGAATCGCCGCTCACCCATTTCGCGAGAAGGTCCAGGGACAGGGGTAGCTTGATGCAAGGGGCCACTAACAGACACAGCAGGTCCGGATACCAGATTTGCCACGCTGGGGTGACTAGTATCATCCAGCAGTGGCACTGAGTGTATTGATCACACATAGAAGAGGAAACGCGTACAGGAACGAGAACGCGTCCCCCATGACCTTGGACTGTGGGAACCTGCTTGTGAACCTCTGGCACTTAGTGTTCCCTGCCAAAGAACTCCATCTGGGGTCATCCCCATTTGACGAACAGCAGGTCCACCTGGTCCTGACAAAGTTCCCACTCAAGGCAAGAAGAACAAAGTTACTCTTACCTGGTAACGTTCTTTCGATGGGATGGTCCGACGACGTATTCCATATCTATGACCGTAATCACCACAGCTGTGCTGCTTCGGAAAATCCTTTGACGTCTGCGTCCTGCGTCGATGCCGATACGCTGTCCTCGAGGGCCTCCGTCAAGCCGACGTCACTGGATGTTATAAGTAGGACGCACGACGCCCGTAGACTCAGTTGTAGTTTTTTCCCCAGAACGTGTGGCACCAATCTTCTGCCAGTATGACCACAGAAAGCCTTGCGGAAACGTAAGCTGCAATCGCATAAGAAATTCTGTAGCGGGGCAGGCAGGGAGCGAGCGATATGGATTAAGTCGTCGGTCCATCCAAGAACATTACCAGGTAAGAGAGTAACTTGTTCTTCGGGGGGATTGGGTCCTCCGACGTATTCCATATCTATGACAGACTCCCAAAGCAGTACCAACATATGGAGGAGGGAAAAATTTAGAATGCCCAATCAAATTGCAGAGTAAAGCGCTGCCTTGCCAAAGGCCAGATCCTGCCCATGGATATAATCTAGGGAGTAGTGTCGTACAAAAGTATGGACCGAAGCCCAAGTGGCTGCTTCACAGATGTTACGAATAGGAACACCCCTCTGCAGGGCAGTAGAGGCAGCCATACCCCTAGTAGAATGGGCCCGTAAGCCTACTAGAGGATCCTTACCCGCCAGGCGGTAACATTCAGAAATTGCCACGATAATCCATCTAGACAAAGTCTGCTTAGTAACAGCTTGTCCCAAACGCCTTCCAGCGTAACCTATAAAGATCTGATCATCAACTCTGACACAGGACATGCATGAAATGTAGAAACTTAAAGCTCTCCTAGGATCCAACCTATGGAGCCTCTCCTCTTTCTTACCAGGATGCGGAGGGGGATAAAATTACGGAAGAGTGATCGCTTTGCTTAGATGAAATTCCGACACCACCTTCGGAAGAAAGGAAGGACGAACTCCAAGGACAACCCTGTCCTTTTGAAACACAGTGAAGGGTGGCTTAACTGAAAGTGCCTGTAACTCACTCACTCTGCGAGGGGAAGTGACCGCAACTAAAAACACAGTTTTAAGGGTTAACAGTCTCAAAGGACAAGAATGTAAAGGCTCAAATGGAGCACCCATTAGGAACTTTAGAACAAGGTTCAAATCCCAACCAGGCACCTGGAAAGGTGACGGTGGGAACACATTAGTGAGCCCTTTCAGAAACTGAGAAATTAATTAAAGGAGTTTTGAAATAAGAACCCTCCTCAGACGAGCACTTAAATATGGACAGCGCCGCCAGGTAACCTTTAATGGTACCCACTTGCAGGCCCTTGTGGGCTAACGAAAGCATAAAGGACAGAACCACAGGAATGTCGCATGAAAAAGGATCCACATTCTTAACCCTGCAACAGTCGCAGAACTTCCTCCAACGGCAACGGTACAGGGACTCTGTTGCCGGCCGTCTGGCCGAAAGCAACACCTCCATCACGTCTTCAGGGAGGTCCCAATCCTTATAACTCAACTGTTCAGAAGCCAAGCGTGAAGGTTGAGGGAATTTGACCTCTGGATGGAGAACCTGACACACCCCCCCTCCCGTGAGAGCAGATCGTCTCGGTAGGGAAGACAACGTGGAGGGCAGATGGACAAGTCGAGAAGGTCCAGGTACCACGTCCTCCAGGCCCATGCCAGAGCCATGAGGATCATCCTGGAACCGAACCTCCGTAACACTTGCGGGATGACGGGACTGGAGGAAACGCATACAGCAGTGGGAAGGACCACTCCACCACAAACGCGTCCCCTAAGGCTCCTCTTGGAGGAAATTCCCGCAAGCAGAACCTTTTGCACTTCCGGTTGACACTGGAGGCGAAGAGGTCCACTTGTGGGGTCCCCCAAAGGGCGAAGATCTCCAAGAGAATCTCCTCAGCCAGCTCCCACTCGTGAGAGATCGCGCTCTGCCTGCTCAGAGCATCCGCCGTCTTGTTTTCATCTCTGGCCAGATGAACCGCTAAGATCGAAAATTCCTGCTGGATGGCCCAGAACCAGAGCTGCATCACCTCCCTGCACAGAGGAAGTGACCCTGCCGCCCCCTTTTCTTGAGGTAGTGCATGGCCACTGTGTTGTCCATCAGAATCATGACATTCTTTCCTCGCACGGTCGGCAGAAAAGCCTTCAGGGCTAGCCTGACGGCCCTCAGCTCCAACAGATTGATATGGAGTCTGGACTCCGACGGAGACCAACGACCGCTTACTGTCAAACTCGTTGGCATGAGCTCCCCATCCCGTGAGGGATGCGTCCGTCACAATAGTCCCCTCCGGCGAGGGTAGCCAAAATGGAGCCCCCCCTCATCAGATTGCCTTCGACGGCCCACCACAGGTGGTCCTGGGCGACCGAGGGCAGCACCTGAACGGGGTCTGACATCCTGCCGGAGGACTGTGACCACTGCATCTTGAGAGCCCATTGCAGAGATCTCATCCGCAACCTGGCCTCTGGCACCAAAAGAATGCAGGATGCCATGAGGCTGAGCAACCTCAAGAACTCTAATGCTGGGAGACTCTGGGCATGTTGCAACTTGTGCACCATCTGCTGAATGTGATGAGCCTTCACCTGGGGAGGAAAACACTGCCCCATGGACGTGTCGAGCACTGCTCCGATATACTGGAGCCGCTGAGTTGGCGTCAAGTGGGACTTCAAGTTGAGGGAGAAGCCAAGCTTGTGAACGGAGTGGCAAGTGACGGACAGATGATACAGGACTTGCTCGGGAGAGCGCGCCCTGATCAACCAATCGTCCAGGTAGGGGTAGACGTGAATCCCCCTTTCCTGAGATACGCTGCCACCACCACCACCACCATGAGCTTGGTGAAGACCCTCGGGCGGAGGTCAATCCGAACGGCAGGACCCGAAACTGAAAGTGCGAGTCACCAACCGCGAACCTCCGGTACTTCTTGTGCTTGGGATGGATCGGCACATGAAAGTAAGCGTCCTTCAGGTCGAGAGACACCAACCATTCCTGCAGTTGAAGGGCCTGGAGGACTTGAGAAAGAGTAACCATCTTGAACCCGTCCTTCCTGAGGAGCTTGTACAAACCGCGCAAGTCCATGATGGGTCTCAATCCCCCATCCTTCTTGGAAATCAAAAATAAGGGTAATACCATCCCTAGTTCCTCTCTGCTACAGGCACCAGTTCTATGGCGCGGATCCGGACTCTTCAAAGAGATTCGCTGGTTGATTGTCGTGAGGCCTCTGCCAGAAAGGAAGACAGTAGCCGTGGGCTATGATCTCCAGAACCCACACATCTGAAGTAATGGCACGCCATTCGACAAGATGCTGCGCCAGCCTTCCCCCAACCGGTGAACCATGGGACATGGCCTCATGACTGAGCTGAAGCGGATGCGGCATTGCCTGAGGGTGAAGAGGCAACTGCCCGAGCGGCTTTGGCACCTAGAGTACCTTGTTTTCCACCTCTGGTACTCCTACGGTTGCCCCCTTGACTTGCAGCTCCCCTCGACCTACCAAAAGAGGAGTAATATCGAAAGGAACCTCCCCTCCATTGTCCCCTAGGATGAAAAGGCGGAGGTTGGCGAACTGCAGCGCTCAACGACTTCGCTGCAGCTTTGGAGGTCTGCAACCTCAAGGATCTCGTCAGCCTTGCTGCCAAAAAGATGTTCACCATCAAAGGGCATGTTGAGGAGCCGGGCTTGTACATCAGGGGCAAATCCTGACTTCCAGAACCACGCAAATCTGCGCATTACGGTGCTCGCCGCCATGGACCGGCTGACGCAATCGGCCATGTCCAGACCTGACTGAACGGACTCTCACATTGCATCCTTGCCATCCTGCACAATAGCAAGAAAACCCATACCGTTCCTCCCCTTCGGGAATATGATCAGCCGCCAACGAAATACAGTTCCACAGAGTGTGCGTGAAACGTGACAAGGCACACACAGAGTTGGCTGCCTGTAAAGCCATACCCCCTGAAGAAAACTTTCTTCGCCCAGCCATCAAAACGCTTGTCTCTATCAGGAGGGATGGTAGGGTACGACGCCTGTTTAGCTGGGGCCGTAGCTGCCTGCACCACCAAACTCTCCGGAGTGGTGTGCGTGGTCAAGTAACAGGGGTCGCTACTGGCTGGGTGGTATTTTCGCGGCAAAGGCTTGCTCACTGCCGGGAGACTCTCCGGAGCAGTCCAAGCCGCTGCCACCCTTCTTTGCAACGCCATATGGAATGGCAGTAACGGGTCAGTTGGTGGACCTTGGTCGGGGATATCCGTCAGTTCATCCTGCAGAAAATCCACTGGTGGCGCAGACCACCCCAAGTAATCTGTTAACCTCGACATAAGGCGCCCGTACGAGGACTCGGCATGGGTGCCGGGCTCAGGCCTACAGAACTCCACCTCCGGAGAGGTGTCCAGACCACTGGCGGTGTGCAATGACTGACGCAGTTCTTCAATCTGGCTATGACCAGACAAAATCTCGTCAGGTATCGTATCAGGAACCATCCCTTCCTCAGACCCTTCATACACCTCAGAAATATAATCCAGAGGCTGGAATGAGGGCACAGAAAAAGGGAGAGACATTTTTAGCCTTGCCCAGAGTCTTTCTAGGGGGTGCCACTGTGCGACGGGGTACCTCTGACAAAGCAGCCTCGAAAGGCGTTGGGGGAATCTGTCGACGTTGAGCGTGGCGCCGACAGCTTCAACACAGTCCTCGAGGGCGGAACCCCGAGCGTGTCCTTAGACAGGCTGGGTGCCGATGGCGTCGACGGCTTCCTCGGAGGCGGAGCCTCGAGAGAGTCCCTCGACGACCTTGGCACCGATGTCTTCTTCGAAGACTTCACAGGCTCCAGCGGTCTCGAGGGCGTCCAGGACCGGAACCTTGAACGGGCATGGCTAGAGCGACCATCCTTGTCCGACCGGGGCCTCGAAGGCGCCTGGTGATCGCGACAACCGCTCGAGCCCGAAGGTGTGCGAGTGGTGTCTCTAGCACGGTCACGGCCGGCGTTTTAGGACGCCGCGGACAGAACAGAGCCCTGCGACTGAAAAATCGCCATAATCTCCTGCCGAAATGAATCCCATTCGGCAGGAGTGGAATGCTTGTTGGGACAAGCAACCCACTGACGGGCAGAGTCCTCGGACGAGGAAGGCGATGGGTGATGGTGCTTCCGTGAGTGCCTCAAAGAGGCAGAGGAATGGCGGGACCTACTCCTGGACCAAGACACCCCGGACTTACGCCGACGATGTGGAGAGTCACCCCTTGAATCGTCAGTCGAAAGGCCGGTGGATTTCGACTTCCGGGGCTTGGCCACCTTACCTACAGAAAGCTGCTTCTTACGCTCCCGCAAGACCTTTGAAGTGACAGGTAGTCTACACAGTCATCCGTTTCGTGGTCCTCACCGAGGCACCAGAGGCAAGCGACGTGCGAATCCATCAAAGACCGAGGCGCGCCGAGATCTCCGAAGCGAACACGTTCGCTGAAAAAACAGAACTGAGGCCACGGGTGTCATTCATCCTACTAACAACATCCAGTGACGTCGGCTCGACGGAGGCCCTCAAGTACAGCGTATCGACGCCGAAGATTTTCCGAAGCAGCACAGCTGAGGTGATTACTGTCATAGATATGTAATACGTCAGAAGATACCATCCCCTGGAACAAAGTTCCCTGTTGAGTGAGCCCGCAATGGTTTTCTCGACTCCTGCCAGGTGAAACTGAACGAGGAACATCCCTTGATGTATGGCCCACTGTCACAAGCCCTAGACCTCTTTGGGGAGTGCCGGAGACCGGGTCCCCCCCCCACCCCCTCCCTGTTTCCAGATGTACAACATGGTCATCGTGCTGTCCGTGAAGATCCTCACCACCTTGTCCTTCAATGGCGGCAGAAAAGACTTGAAGGCCCAGAATACGCGCCTAAGTTCCAGAACGTTGATGTGCAGGTCCTTATCCTCTGGTTGCATGAGGCCTCTGGCATGCAACTGTCCGGTGCGGCTCCCAATCCATCTAGAGAGGCATCAGTGGTGACCATCTCCTGGTAAGGAGGAACCTGAATCTGAGCTCCCAGGACGAGATGCTGCCGAAAACCCCATCGTATCGCCCGATGTAACCGTTGAGGGATTTTGTCCGTAAATTCCCCAAATACTTGCATCCACCTCTCAACCAGGAACTCCTGTAGAGTTCTCATGCGCAGTCTGCAGAGGCGCACAAGGTTCATGCAGGAGGACAACATGCCCAGAAGCGACTTGGACTGCACCGTCTCTGCCTGAGCTGACAACTGCTGAATCTTGCAGTGTATGGCTTTCACCTTCTCCTCCGTGTTGTCGTCCGCCTAGGAATAGTGTCTTGAGATGGCTTCAAGCAAGACTTTGGATAGTTTATGGAGAACCCCCAGCTCTGTCAGCAGACATAGGTTCTCGCTGTTTTCTTGCTTGCCAAGGACTGTGAGCAGGCCTGCACCAGTTATCCAGGTAGGAGTATAAGTGGATGCCTTGCAGACAAAGATGCACCGCCATCGGGGCCAGGCACTTCGTAAACACCCCCCGAGCTGACTTCAGGCCGAAAGGCAGAGCCTTAAACTGGTAGTGCTGACCTTGAACTATGAATCACAGTAACTTGGGGTGCTTTCTCTGAATGGGGATGTGGAAGTATGCGTCCTCCACATCCAGCAACGTCAGAAAAGCTTGGTTGCAGCTGGCAGAGCACATGCGGCAACGTGACCAACCAGAACTTTTGGGACTAAGTATTTGTTGAGACGATGTAGATCCAGAATCGGCCTCCAACCCCCTGCCTTTTTTTTAACTAATAAAGTATCTGGAATACACTTCGGAGCCCCAGATTCATTGGGGGACAGGCTCTATTGCTCATTTCAGTAACATGTACCGCACCTCCTGTAGAAGCTGCGGCCCATGTAGTTCTTGTTGCTGAATGGGAGGGATCCGAGGACACCCAAGTTGGATTGCCAAATCGTGCCCCTGTCTGAGAGTTTCCAGCATCCATCTGTCTGGTGATCCCACGTGCTGACAAACTTCACCAGCCGGCCTCCCACTGGTGTGCATAAGGGGGCACCCGGAGCCATGGCAGATTCAGGCCTGTTTGGGGGTTGGAGGGTGTGTTCTGCCTTGCGGACATCGCCATTGCTGACCTCCACTGCTTCGGGAACACCCGTTATACGCCTCTTGAGTAGAAGAGTGCAAGGGCTGCCTGTAGGGGGGCACCATAATCCTTTGAAAATCTTCCTGGCTTTCCCCTGGAGGAGCAAAAGGACAAGGATTGTCGCTGTTGCAAAGTTCCAAGGGAACATTTTCTCTCCGTGTCGGTCTTTATTGCCTGCAAAGACTCGTCGACCGCCTTTCCGATGAGGTTTTCTCCGAATGGCAGATCCAGCACCCTTTGTCTGAACATCCTGGCGGAAGTTTGTAGCCTTCAACAAACCTTGACGGCCCCGAGACAAGTTTCCTATCTGGCGAAAACCTGTGTCTGCGAGGTCTACTGCCACCGTAATGGTGTGATCTGGGGATACTTCCCCTTCCTGAAAGAGTTCCAGTGCCTCAACCTTCTTGTCTTCAGGCAGGAAGTCCAGAATAGGGTCCAGCTTGAATTAGAGTTACCTATCATAACGGGACAAAATGGCTGCGGCGCTTGCTGCTTTGATGGAAGAGGCTACCGTGTAAATTATCCTCTTGCTCATTGCGTCCAGCATAGCTGCAGATGCCCGGTTCGCCGAACATTTCCTAGCTGTGGCCAAGATCACAGAATCGGCGAGGGGTGAGACCTTACACACCTGGGACCTGTAATCGGGCACCCTGTACTTTTTCAACTCGTCCCGCTTGGTCGGGCTGTACTTGGATTCTTCATTAGTACTAGTCACTCCTCCCAGAAGTCCAAGAAGGGAAGAAGCAGAGGGCCAGCGCCCCCCTTTGGTATCCCTCTTACGCGGGGCAGAGTTTGCCCTTGGAGGTTCAGGTGCCTCTTGTGGAGGTCCTGCAGGAGGCATCCTTTGCTGAATTTCAGTGACAGCGTGTGTAGGGTTGACCTAATGTCCAGAGACACGTCCCTAGGCCTAGGGGTAAACTGAGCCAGCAGAGTGGGATCCAGGCTGATGAGTCCTGTCCAGAACAGGGGACGGAGGCCCTCCCTCAGATCCTGCCCCTCTGGTCTGAGCAGCACCCCTAGTGCGATCATTGTCCTCTTTGGTACTGGAGTAGATCTGTTCTCGTCGATCCTCAGTAGCCTGCCGGTCCACATAACTGGGAGTCTCCACAGGTGGGACTGTTTTCCTCTCCCTCTCAGGAGGTTGTTGGGACGGAGTAGTTGCCTGCCCTTTTACCGGCCCGGTTCCTTCGCCGGTGCTTCTGCTGCCGTATCACGCCTTCGGGGCGAGGACACCCGTGGAGCGACCACCCCTTCTTTCCTGGACCCGCTCTCCTCCAGAGCCACTGTGGACGTTGTTGACTTGGACAACAAAGTGCTTGTGGACCCCTTAGTCGACGGTGCTGCCAGCGACTGCGTTGTCTTAGCCAGCTTCGAGAAGTCCTCCCCCGACTTTTCACACAACAGATTCTCTGCGGCCATGCAGAGTTTGGCCGGGTTCAGAGACTTTCTCTTTGAAGGCGCCCCTTTCGCAGGCAGGCTAATCGTGGATGATTGTGAACGCCTTTTGTCCGAATTGGACCTGAATCAGCAGAGCTAGCATCGTAGAGCTTGGCATTCTCTTGGACCCCTGCAAGCGGGGCGTCAAAGGATCTCGACCTCCTCCCGCAGGGAAAACGCTCCTCAGACCGGCCAGTCCTGGATGAGGCTTGGCCCTGCTCAGAGGCTTCGTCAGAGGTCTCTCGACTTGAGCCACGCCGACAGTCTGCTGTATTTTTTTTTTGGTTTTCTTCGAAAACCCATGGCACACCTTGCATCCCTCATAGCAGGCCGGATGAAGAAAGTATACGCATTTGTGGTGTCGATCTTTCACAAAGACGTTTCTTAAACCACACTTCACACAGAGTTTGAAGCGGCTGCGGCCTTACTTCCTCTCGACCATGCTGAAAGGGTGCAAAGTAGGCCAAAGGCCGAGCCTTCCAAAACTTCGATGAGCCGACGGTTGAAGTTTGCTGGTAGTGGAACCCCAACGCTAGTCTTTATCCTTTGTCGAAGATGTTTAAGCAAAAAAAGGTCAAATTCAAACTAGTTTGTGAAATATTTACAAAGAAACCTATCCTTCCATCGCTGTTAGCATGACCAGGACATGCCTGTTCTGCGTCATCAGCATCAGGGCACGCAGCTCAACCTTTATAAAATTGAACCTGTGCACTGTCAATCGTCAACGGGACCAGTTCCCAGCGCACTATGTGCGGCCATTTTGCATTGGCCACAGCCTGTATGCCGTGTAGCAAAAGGAAGGCGATCTCTGCCGAGCTGAACAGATATTCATCAGGAATCACCCTGAGCAATGCAGCTAGCCTCTGGAACGATAGTTGGACGATCTTTTCTTCCTAGGCATTTTCTCATACTACCCATCTTCCAGGCCAACGTGAAATTCTGGCAGTGGTAATGGCTTCTGTTGCTCGATTGCCAGGCAAACGGTCGGGGCTGTGTCAGGGATTGGCCTCCCTTGCAAGTGTTCTTCTGGGATTACTAGTAGCGCAGAGTTCAGCTGGCCAGCGAACAGTAGCCCCTTCATGATGGTGGGAGGTGCAAGTATCCTTGTTGGCCACAGACCCAGTAGTAAACCATCACCGCTGCTGTGCCCTTCAGGTGTGGAATCAGGAGGGTTCAGTTGCTTTTTTCATTGGAGCCAATAAAGCTAGTTCCTTCACTGTGGAAGCAAAATTCATGTTTCTTCTCGGTGCACCTTCACTGGTTTTTCCATTGTTGCAATCCATGTCAGCTTTGTGATGTGCTCTGTGTCCAAATGTGTGCACAGGTTGCTTCCACTTGAGGTAGGAGTTCCTAGTTGTACCCCAAGAGGCCCTCTGACAAACAGCTGAGGCAGGAAGAATTGAAAGCACTTCACTTTTAAAGCGAGGGGCGTGGAAAACACCACTTCGTAGGGATCATGGAACATGGGGTTGTTCCACTTCCTGACAACTCCTTACATAAATGAGGTCACCAGGTAGCAGCGGTTGTGCAAGCGGGGAACCTGCTGCAGATGTGTTTGCAGTGTGTGTCCTCTGGACAAGGCGGGGCGATCTGTCAGGTAATAATTTGATAGCCCTAGTTAATGTTGTCAAGTATTCTTTGAATTCTTCTCCTAAAATCGCTGCTGCCGTATGGGCATCTGATGCCCTCCTGACAGGGCATATGCGCGCGTTTGTGACAGCCAGTCAACTTTTTGGGGCGATAAATGGTGGTCCTTGCTGGGTTCTGCGTGCAAACTGAAGAGGGCCTAGGGCAAACAATGTGCCTAGTTCTTTTTCAAAGTGGTGCAAAGATTAGATAGTTTGCTCTTAAGGAGGGTGATGATACTCTCCACAACGCCTTTGGCCTGGGGTGGTGGTAAATTGAGCACATCCGGTGTTTGATGTGAAGTAGTGCTGTGATCTTTTTGAATAGTTCACTGAAGAAGTGGGTGCCGTTGTCGGACTTTAACACATTGCATACGCCCCATTAGGGGGGGGAACCTCGCGCACTAAAAATGTGGCCGCACATTTGGCATCCGGATGCGCACAAGGTCCTGCCTCAACCCATCGTGAAAAGGGGCAGACCACGACAATAAAATACCAGGATCCATTACATGCCTTTCCCATGTCGGTGTAATCTATGTGTAGCTCACGGAACAGCTCAATAGGGCGGGGCAAAGTGTCTCGTAGTGTTCAGTGCATCATGCCTGTGCTAAAGGTTTGGAACTCGGTGAAGTGTATGATCATGTTTGTGAGGTGTTCCTGAAGATTGGGTGTTAGGCAGAATCCCGTGCAGTTCCCTTAGGGAACACTGCAAAAAGATTAAGACTACAGGAGTAAGCAGTAAACCCAATTGGCAGCAATCTGTACCACCCAGATTTACCTGGTAGCTGTGGCTGAGCAGTCAGACTTCCCTCAAGAAGAGTAGGGCAGTATATAGAGTATACACAAAAGGGCTAAAAACACAGTAGAGCAAACAAACACTGACCAGAGATTTGTATAAAAAGTATACAATTATTTATTTAAAACACACTTTAGGCAATATACTAGCACTCTAAATCAAAAGCAAGTTAAAACACAGTCAGGTAAAGTATACACACCTCCCTTGATAACCATTAGACAAGTTAGAGTTAAAACACCACGATTTGTTAAAACAGATGTGAGCAAAGCGAAATGTGCCCAGGATCACACAGTTTAAAATGCACTAAAAGACTTTGCAGAATGTTCAAAAGAGGTTGGGATGGTTCAAGAAGTTAATGTTAGAAGGTCTGGGGCCAACCCAGTTGGAAAGCCAAGGATTTAAGGGTCACCTTGGGCAAACCGAAGAAAGGGAGGCCAGGCAGGACACAGTATCTTAAAGAGAGGAAGCTCCAGCGGTGGCAGTTGTTCGTGGCAGTAGATGCAGTCGTTTGACCAGAGGAAGAGGATCTTGTCGAGGAGGAAACGTGGAGTCGTTGCACTGCACAGGGATGAAACCAGCCGCGGAGTTAGTCGGTAAAAGGTGCGTTCCTTTTATTTGCGGTCAAAGTGGTGAAGCTTGGCTATCTGGCCGCCGGGGTGCTTGGCACGGGCGATTCGACCAAGAAACGTCTTTGGAAGGCGAAAGGGGCAAACTGGTTGGTCCCACCAGTTCAGAGGAAGACTCGTCCAGCAGGAGATCGTCTCTTGTCGTTGGGAAAGTGGTGAGTTTGTTGCAGCAGGGCTTCACCGGTGGTGTTGTCATTGCAGATGGCTCAGCTTCTTCCCTCTTCGGATTCTTAGGTCCTGTGGCGACTTCTGAATTTCCAGTCCCAAAGGCCCTGCTTTTATGCAGAAAAACCCCCATTCAACAGCCTAGCTGTCACTCACACATGCTAAGTGGTGAGCCGGGCAGCTCACCACTGGGCCAATCAGAATAGAGTGCGACTTGAGATGCTAAGGCAACGCAGTCCAGGGTGCCAATTCCCCTCCCCACCCATCCTGTGGAACCCAGACAGAGTGGCACCATTTGGAGGGCTTCTGTGGAGAAGCCTGCAAAAAAGTGGAACAAAGGACTCGACCTTGGTTAGAGTTACAGAGACAGACACGAACGCCATTTTAGAAGAGAGTTCTGGCAAAAAGACCCAACCGTTGATTTAATATTAAATAAATAAACCAGCGGTATCTTTAACATTGCACCAAAAAGTGGTGCGTTTAAAATCAATGGGAAAATCCCATAGAGAATATTCCGGTGGAATATTTCGCGTGGTAACCACTGCCACCAGCCAGAAACTCGACATGGGGGGACTGGACAGTGCCCCCTTGAAAACAGACCCAGGGGCAATATAATTAACCCCTTCCAGTACTTCCACAATATGATGGTTTGTACTGGTTCTGTTCACAATTTAGGACTAGTAAAGTCAATGGTGACTTTACATGCCCTGGGAGACAGTAGTCAGTCCCAGGGTATGGAGTCTATGTTTGGGGGTCCCTATGACACCCCTGTGTTACTGCACTGAGGGTGCTGTGTAACACATACACCAAAACAGATGATACCCTATGGAGAAAGAAACCCCCATAGCCCATAAGCACATACAAAGTCAAAGACATACCTTAAATCATGCCTAAGAGTGGGAGGAAAAGAGTCACTCTTAGCAGGAGATAAACCCCAAAAATCCAGCAAAGCTGCTGGGGGACTCACTAGGTTTGGGAAATTAGCCTTATAAGAAAATTCTCCTTAACATTGGGTATAAACAAATCTTGTATGTCTGCTGCAATATGTTGCTTTGAACTGTGAGAGGGGTGATAGAGCTGGTCAAAAGCCATTATTAGTTGATATGGCATTACTGCTTTGCCAGTGCATTCTTGCCGCCACAACAAATTGGTTGGAGATTGTTTGCACCCCCTCTTCTACCATATTTCTTTTTCTTCATTTGGCGCTCTGCCTTGCAGTTCGATAAGTTACGCAATAGGTAAGGATGTATTTGGGTTTTTTGATGACTGTTGATGTAGGACGTACTCAGAAATGATCAGGATAGGGAGATATGCCGCAATTTTGGCCACATCATCCGCAGCAGTGTTTCCCAGTAAAATTCTGTCCGTGTTATTGGTGTGGGTAGCACATTTGATGACCACCACCACAGAGGGTTGTGAATGGGGAAATCAATATGTTGGACTGGGGAACCGTCTGCTCTGCAAAAGCCCCTCCTTTTCCACCGTAACAGACCGACCAGCATGCCCTGTTGTAGTAACATACGCCTAATCAGAGTAAATGGTCACGTGGCAACCTTGCGATTCCCAGAGTGCTTCAATTCGTGCTACGAGTTCAGCTGCTTGGGATGAATGCATTGGCAGACTTCATGATTAATATCTCATTCTTCTCCCTCAAGGCGCACTACTGCAGCGCCCATGTGCGTCTTTGGCCTGTCTCCTGGTCAATTGTCGCTGACCCGACAACAAAGAGGACCTCTCCTAATGGGGTATCTCTTGCCCTAGAGATTTCATCATCTTTCCCTTCATGTGTCATGCAGTCACAGTCCTTGTGCGCACAGATCTCGGTCAGAAAGGTAGCAGGGTTTACTTTTTTGCATCGTACAATATGGATGTTTGGACTCAAACGAATAATCTCATGGCAATGATCTGTGTGTGGTCAGGGTAGATTTCGACCTTTCTAGAATAGCAAATACTGAGTGTTTGACATACAAGGTCACGGAGCAGCCCATTACAATAGTTATATTTTTCTATTGCAAACAGCTGCAGAAATGGCTTGTTCACATTTGAACTGTCCCTGCATCACTCAATCCAGTGTGCCGCTGTAATAGGTCAATGACTTGTGGCCCATGGCACTTTTCTGAGTCAATACTGCAGTCATGAGATGGCCATTGGAATGGGAGAATATGTAGAACTCTTGTGTATAATATGGGGTACCAAGCACTGGCGCTGTGGATAGGACCTCTTTCAAATCATTGAAATGTTTAATCTGTCAGCTGTCCAATCGAGGTTGTGATCGTCTTTTTGTGCTTCCTTGCGGGCTTGAAGGAGCGGTCTGGTATATGCTGCGTAATCTAAGCTCCATGACCCGCAGTAGTTGCATAGTTTTAAGAATCTTTGCATGTCTTTCACTGTGGTGGGTCGGCACACACAGATGCTGCTCTGTCTGGTATTTTGCCATTTGCGGAAATTAACTGATGTAGATACAACACTTCCTGCTAGCAATTTTGTAATTTGGCCTTGTCAACCTTGTACCCCTTCCGGCCAATAGTTGTAAGAGTGTGATGGTATCTTTTGCAGTGCTGCTCCTCGTCACTACATACAAGTAAATTTTTCATGTACTGGATGTTCCCTCAATCGGCGTGTAGTACTCTGTTAAAGATGCTCTGGCTCCTGCAGTACCCCTGGGGCAAACAAGTACGTTCGTATCGCTTTCCCCCATGGTTAAAGGCTGTCAGGTATTTTGAGTTGGGGTGCAAGGGTATCAAGGAGAAGACGTGGATACTGCACAAAAGGCGGGTTTACGGAACCACAGGAAACTTTCTGTACAACATCGTTTAGGGGGCGGAAGTCCTGGATCATCCTCCAATTGCCCCCGGTTGCCCTTTTCACAGGATATATAGCCGTGTTACACAGGGATGTGGATGGCACCATTATGCCTTGATTGAGCAGGGCCTTTATGGTGTCTTTAATTCCTTCTTCTGCCTCTCGACAATGGATTTTGTTTTATCAGGGTAGCACTGCACCTGCTCTCAGTGTTGTGTACTAGGGTCACTTCCTGTAAGAGTCCAATATTGTGTGGATTGGTGGTCCATAATTGCTGAGGCACATACCCCAAGTCTGTTTCAATGAAGGATAGAGGGGTCACAACGGCCATCAAGGGGCATTTCACTCTGCGGTACTGCACCATTATTTCGCAAGGAATACAAATCGCTAATATTTCGCCATCATGGTTTTCAAATAATTCTGCATCTTACTTCTTTTAGGGGTACAGTGGGGTCAATGCAAAGTACGGTGCGCCACTCGCACACATGCCGGTCCGTACCAAGTACGACTACTCTTTGCTGATACCAATAAACCTTGTAAATCTAGGGACAGGATGGTGCCTGCAACCAATTCTGGGGACACAACGGGAGGAAGATAAAAGCGGTTGGCACTCTCCAGCACCCCTTAGCAATTTATGGCACTGCCTCGATGAGTAGTTATTCCATAGATGAACATGTCTGGGTCTATGGGTATGCCACGAACCACAACCACTCCTGCCATTGCATCTATTATCGCCCTTACTGCGCACATCCATGGCAAACAATACAATGATCGGTGAATGAGATGGTCATGTTCAGCTTGCCCAACAGGTTGACAGGAGAACTCTCAGAATACAATGGAGGAGTGCGGACCACTTTTCAGTCTAAAACTTTGGTATTGAACCGTAGAAATTGCCACAGAGCAGCCCAGCGTGCCAAGAGTTTTGCCCGATAACTGGAAGTCCACCTCCCTAATGCATGATTTTGCAGCACCCGAGTCGACCATAAAGATAAACGGTTTCCTATCTCTGTCCCCCACCAAGGGTTCCTCATCAGGGTTGACGTGATTTACAGGACCAAACACGCAAGATTCCTCAGTGGGCTGTCCTAGTCTGGTTACGTATTCGTCCCGGGAAACGAAAACGGTTTCCCTCCTACTATGAAAGCACCTAAGAAAAGGGGCAACTGTACCATGTGGCGTTCCGTTACATGGGGTTGTGCCACTTCCTTGTTGGAATGAAGGCTGGGGTGTGATTTGTACTGCTTGCTGCTGTCTATGCTGGGATGTGTACTGTTGTATTGCTTGCTGCTGTACAGGCAGGTATCTGCGGGGGGAGCTGTGCGTAAACTTGGTGCATCTCATAAGGTATAGAAGTTATTCTAGGCATCTGCCCTTGTGAGGGCCCCCGGAGGTGGTGGGCTGCAATTATACCCAGTTTCTACACAATTCCAACTTTGCGAAGACCCCCATCCCCCTCCTCTGGGCCCCAATTCCCCAAAAACCCCTTCCCATGCTCCTCGAAACCCACCTCTCCCTTGCAATTATCCTAGTGGTTGCCAATGTGGGATGGTGTATTGCGGTCCTCAGCCCATTGTCCTTGCCCTCCTGACCACATAGCGGCTATTCTGGCATTGGCAACGTCTTGGGGGTTACAGCCACATCTGTCTGCCGGCATCGATCCAGACGCTTGCACAGTAGCTTTGGCTAATTTCTTTTGCTTCCTCTGCTTGGCGCCTCTGTGCCGTTTCCTCATCACATTCTTATTATTTTGCAGTGTTTTATTATTCTCTGTATTTCGGCCCACCCCACCGCCTCGATGCCTACGATTTTATCTAATGCGTTTTGAACTTCTTTGGGCAAGCCCTTTTTAACGATAAAGTAGAAAAAGGGTATTGATCAAGAGTTACCCGTCCCCGCTCTCCACATCTCCCGAATTCGAAGAATGAACTGGGAGGGGTTTAACTCCATGGTGGACTGCATTATGGACTGTAGGTCAGGTGTGTCTGGGAATGCTCACCACAGCGCACCCCCTACTTTTGCTAGAATTTTATTAAAGCATGCTCCATCATGTACATCGTTCCGCAAAGTAGCCCCTGAGTATCCTGCCTTTACCCACACCTCCCTAGCTTGGTCTCCAATGGACACTACCAATAGGCTTTTAATATCACTGACTGCTAAGAGTACTCCAGCTGTGTATTTCAAATGCATAGAGCCACTTGCCCAGGCCAAGAGGGCTTTTATCAAGTTATTTTTGTCCATCTGCTCCCACCGCACATAGTGCTGCCTGCAGACCCTTTAAGTATGAGGGGCATCTGTATACTTGGCCTGCTCCCATCAGTCCTCTTTCTGCTTGCCTTTTTCCTCGACACTGCCATCCAGCCAAACCTGCTTCTTAACTTTCCCTCTCACAAGCTCTCTACTTGAGGAGTTTGTTCAGGCGCTTGCTCCGCCTCATTTTCATTGTCCTCAAATTCATTGAACATACTCTACCCCATCTTCCTCTCCTCGACAAGTTCCGAAGTTAACGTATCTTAAACTGTCCACCCTGTCGCTCCCTTCAACTTTCTCTATATGCACGTTTCTTATGGCTGTGCTATCTATTCTAAATAGGAAGTCTCCTGCTTTCCACCCTTGGGCTGTTAATGGGTATAACCCCGCAATCTGCTGGCGCCTGCCCTCCTTCACTGGGCAGTTGCCTTTGCTGTCTTTCTGCCCTTCACCCCCTCACCATCTTTTGTGTCTTCAAAAATCTTCCAAAGATCTAGTATTGCTTCCCTTTTCTGCAATTGTTTATCTGTCAGGATTATGGACATATGTTCCAAAATACCCTTATTATGGTAAGCCCACTCTGGCCACGAGTGGGGCACCCCCCCTCGTCTCCACCACCCATTGCTGATATTTCTCAATTCTGTCACGATATAGCGGCAAAGCCTCATACACAGGCCTTCAGATGAGGTTCGTACTAGGCCTTTTTCTTTTACGAGTTAAAATCATTTAAATACCACAGCTTTACCATTTTCCTGTGTACTTTTACACACAAGTTTAGAGCAGAGAGCTGTGTAAAGGTCAGGTTACTTGACAAACCAGAATGCTTCGGATTTTTATCTACATGGATGAATTTGCAAGCCATGGAGAAAAGCCTCTAAAACAGAGCATTTCTCTGAAGCCTTAAAATAAGAAAAAAAAGCAACTGCACACTAATAAAAGGAATGGTTTCCATTCAGCTTCTGCTGTGTTTGTGTTAAGATGCTCAGAGCAAATGGAAGCACTGTGCATATTTACTTTCCTAGCATTTTAGGATTGTATAATTAAGTTGCAATTGAAAATTAATCTTGTGTAACAAATTATGTGTTTTTTCAGTGGAAGCAAACCAGTATTGCACAATTGTATTTTTCAGAGTTCCTGTGCTTTGTGCATAATCATGCGGAGGCAGATCATTTTTACACTTATAATTTAATTTACACTCTAATTTTCTGTATAATGAGTATGCATGGTCTAGTTTACATCCATTCAACCTTGCAGTCAATGGGGTACATTACTATAAATGGTCAGTGGCAGCAGAGTCTGTGCTCAAAGGTGAGTGACTGTCATTACAATAATTACAGGTGTTGTAGCCTCTCAAATCTTCAAGGCTAAAATTAAAACATCCAAAACCTGACTCTCCAGGAAGTGCAAGCGCTGTTAAAAAACAAATGAAATTTACATTCGTAAATGAAATCTAAACTCAAAAAGCTGCCCCTGTGATAATCCAGATAGGTATTTAACTTCATGTACTGCTTCATACATGGTTCGTCCAACAGAGGCAAGGAACAGGTTACTTACCTGTAACTGTTGTTCTCCAGCCTGGGTCTGGCATGGATTCACATGCTCATGAATATTCCCCGTCAGGCTGGGAATC
This sequence comes from Ambystoma mexicanum, assembly GCF_040938575.1. NCBI lineage: Eukaryota > Metazoa > Chordata > Amphibia > Caudata > Ambystomatidae > Ambystoma > Ambystoma mexicanum. The sequence continues at coordinate 45,169,617 of NC_090940.1, forward strand.
CTCGGTAAAGAAAAAAATCAGTATCAGTTTTGTTTCTGATCTGTCTTTCTTAGTAGTAACCAATCACTGATCTCTGGGTCATACTGCCCCCAGCCAATGACTGCCTTCTCCCTAAGCCCCTCCCCTGGCAGCCATCCTCAGATTTGGTAGCACGTAAAGTGGCAGTATGACCAAGTGAGAAGCCGCAGAGGGGGAGGAGGGAGGGTTCGCATGTGAATCCATGCCAGACCCATGCTGGAGAACAACTGTTACAGGTAAGTAACTTGTTCCTTCTCCAGCATGGGGTCTGGCATGGATTCACATGCTCATGAATATAAGAATACATCGCAGTATACATATGCCCAACCACGGAAGGTGGCAACAGGCTCAACATTAAGCAATACAACAACTCAACATTAAGCATCTCTTACCTCCTCATCAGGCTCAGCTTAAGCGAACAGGTTGCGCAGCACTGCCTGGCCGACCCTGGACTCCTCCCTGGAGTCCCGATTGACGCAGTAGAATCTTGTGAAGGTGTGCGTCGACCTCCACGTAGCAGCCCTGCAGATGTCCAGCAGGGGCACACCAGACAAGAACGCTGTGGTAGCAGCGATCGCTCTGGTCGAATGGACTCTCGGACGGCCGGTTTGCCAACCGGTGATAGTGCATGATGCAGCCGGAGAGCCATCTGGAAATGGAAGCCTTCGAGAGAGCCTTCCCTTGATTCACAGGTCCAAAGTTCACAAACAGCTGTGATGTCTTCGGAAAACTCTTCGTGCGGTCCACGTAGAACTTCAGCGCTATAGCTACGCCCAGCGAGTGCAGAGTCCTCTCGGCCTGCGACGAAGGCGACGGGAAGAAAACTGGCAACACCAAGGGCTCGTTGAGGTGGAAGTCCGACGGCACCTTGGGCATAAAGGAGGGGTGCGTCCTCAGCACCACCCTCGTGTCGTGAAAAGTCAAGTATGGTAGCTTGCAAGATAGGGCCTGGATCTCTCCCACTCGTCGTGCGGAGGTGATGGGCACGAAAAATGCTGCCTTCCACGTCAGGAACTTCAACAGCGCTGAATGCATAGGCTCGAATGGGGCCCCCCCATGAGCCTGGTCAGCACCACTTTGAGCTCCCACACCGGGGCAGGGGCTTTCACCGGCGGGAACGATCGGAATAGTCCCTTCATAAATTCCTTCACCAGGCGATGAGACGACAAGGACGCCCGTCCTGTAGTTTTGGTGTATTGGGAGATGGCAGCCATATGTATCTTGATGGAGAAGTGAGCCAGTCCAGCATTGGCCAGCGACAGTAGGTACGGCAATACTTGAGGGGCCGTAATCCGCAGAGGGTTAATCTTCTGTGCACGGCAGCAGACAGAGAACCTCTTCCCCTTATGTCCATAGCACTTGAGAGTTGAGGACACCCTGGCTTTTGCAAGAACCTCTGTGCAGTCAGCCGGGATATCGTATCCTCCAAACTCTAGTGCTGCAGGAGCCAAGCCTGCAAGTTCAGCGACTCCGGTCGTGATGAAGAATGGCGCCTCCTTCTCTGGAGAGAAGATCTGCGTCCGTCGCCAGCTTGATAGGTGGGGACGCTGACAAGTCCAGAAGGTCCGGGAACCAGATCTGTCTCGGCCATGCCGGTGTGACGAGGATCATCCTGCACCTGGACCTCTTGAGCTGGTTGATGAGACGGAGCAGCAACAGCAACGCGTACAGGAATAGGCCGTCCCAAGGAAACGAGAAAGCATCGCCCATGCTCCTCGGCTGTGTGAACCTGCTGGCGAACCTCTGGCACTTGGAGTTCGTCGCTGTCGCAAACAGGTCGATCTGGGGTTTGCCCCATCGTTGAAAGAGCCGAGCCACCTGGTCCTGGCGTAGTTCCCACTCGTGGCACGTAGCTCCCTGCTGAGTGAGTCGGCGATGGTGTTTTTTATTCCTGCCAGGTGGAAGGGAACCAGAAAAATCCCCTGGGCGACGGCCCAGTGCCACAGATCCTGGGCCTCCTTGGATAGATCTGGTGCTTCCCTGCTTCTGGATGTAGAACATCGTGGTGGTGTCGGTGAAGATCCTCACCACTTTGTCCTTGAGGGACGGAAGGAATGATTTGAGCGCCCAGAACACGGCTCGTAGCTCCAGGATGTTGATGTGGAGAGACCTCTCCTCCTGGAGCCAGAGGCCTCTTGCGTGGAGATCTCCAGTGTGGGCCCCCCCATCCCTCCAGGGAGGCGTCCGTTGTCAGTCTCCTGATACGCTGGGGTCTGAAAGTCCGTGCCTGCTGTGAGGTGCGCATGGGTACCCCACCATAGAATCGCCCGACGGAACTCCTCGTTGAGCGGGATCCTGTCTTCGAAGCTGCCTGCCGCTTGAATCCAGCGGGCGTCGAAGAAATCTTGTAGCGGACGCATCCGAAGTCTGCAAAGGGGCACAAGGTAGATGCACGAGGACATAATCCCGAGGAGGGACTTGATGGACCTCACCCTGGCCACATCCGTGGCTAACAAGCGCTGCACCTTGCCCAAAATGGCCTTCGTCCTTTCTTCCGACGGAGATGCCAATCGCTCCACTGTATCGAGCTTCGCTCCCAGAAACAGTGCCACCTGCGACGGAACCAGGTGGGATTTGGGGTAGTTGATGGCGAATCCCAGTTCCGTGAGCAGGCGGACGGTCCTCGCTGTGTGTTCGACAGAGAGTGCTCTTGACCTTGCACGGATTAGCCAATCGTTCAAGGTAGGGGTAGACGTGGATCCCCTGCAGGCGCAGCCGCGCCATCACTGGTGCGAGGCACTTGGTGAACACCCTGGGTGCTGACTTTAATCCGAACGGCAGGGCTCTGAATTGGTAGTGACGCCCCTGGACCACGAATCTGAGGAACTTTGTGTCCTTGTAGAATGGGGATGTGGAAGTAAGCATCCTCCAGGTCCAACGACGATAGGAAGTTGCCCTCCTCCAGCTGTCCCAGCAGGTGCTGGAGGGTGACCATCCTGAATTTCTGTGCCTTGATGTACTTGTTTAACCGACGCAGGTCCAGGATGGGGCGCCAACCGCCTGTCTTCTTTCTGACGAGGAAGTACCTTGAGTATACTCCGGAGCCCCGGAGCCTCTTGGGGACAAGCTCAATGGCACCTTTCTTGAGCATCGCCCTTACCTCCAACAGCAGTTGAGGGAAGTGATTCTCCTTCTTGGCCACGGGAGGAATGCGAGGACACTTCTTTTGAAATTCTAGCGAGTGTCCGCCGGCCAGGGTGTCCAGCACCCAACGGTCGGTGGAGATTGACTCCCACACGCTGACGAACTTCGTCAGCCGGCCTCCCACCGGGGTGCTTCGGTGTGGACCCGACGGTTCAGTCCTGCTTGGAAGAGGCCTTGCCGCCTTGGCCTCCTTGACGACGGCAGCGAGACCCTCCTTGCTTACCGCGACCTCTGTAGGCCTCCTGGGACGAGGAGCGGTCCACCTGGCGGTACGTAGAAGAGCCACCGCTGGATCCCTTGAGGCTCCCCGTCTGCCTCCGAAGCTCCGAAAGGGCCACCGTTGCTGAAGGACTCCTAGGGCTCGGGCTGTCTCTGTGTTGGTCTTGATGGCCTGGAGGGACTCATCCACCATCTGCCCAAACAGGTTGTTGCTGTCGAACGGCATATCCAACACTCTGGTCTGGACGTCCTGGCGAAAGTCTGTCGCCTTGAGCCATCCTCGTCGTCGAAGGCAAACCCTGTTGCCCAGCTGGCGAAATCCGGTATCGGCAATGTCGGTTGCCACCGTTATGGCGTGATCCAACGCCACCTCACCTTCCTGCAGAATCTGTAGGGTCTCCGCCCTCTTGTCATCCGGTAGGAAGTCTAGCAGGGGAGCTATTTTGAACCAAAGCTCCCTGTTGTAACGGGCCACAATCGCTAAGGCATTGGCCGCCTTAATCGTCGTTGCCGCCGACGAGATGACTCATCGTCCCATTGAGTCCAACTTCTTGCCCTCGCTGTCCGGTGGGGAAGTGGAAGTTGAAGCCGCCGCACCCGCCGCTTTCTTCTTGGCCGCTGCCGAGACGACCGAGTCCGGCGTAGGCTGGGCCCTGAGGCACAAGGGGGCGGCGTCGGGGACCCGGTACTACTTTACGTACCTGTCCCTTTTGGCGGGCGTCATGGAAGGGTTCTTCAGGATAGCCAGCCCTTCGTCCCAGATGTCGTCGAGCAACGGTACCGCGAGGACTGTTTCTCTTGGCCTCCCGTCGTTGGTAAAGAAAGCCTTCCTTTTTCTGTTCCTCAGGGCAGAGCTGGAAGAGCTCGGATGCCCTGGCTATCATGGCGTGGAAAGAGCCAATTTCGTCGGGCGGAGAGGAGGGGGAAGAGGGTTGATGTAGGAATGTCAGTTGTTTCATCACCATCATCGTCCGTCCCCGTCGCTGTATCCGTCGCCGTATCATCCCGAGGGTCCGGCAAGGGGGGGATGAGGGGTCCACAGGCCTTGTGGGCTTGAAGGGCGGTGCAGGGTGGACTCTCCTCCGCTTGTTCGGAGGGCTTCCCGACGGTCCTGGATCCTCCGTCGGGGTCCGTGGTAACCTTGTCCTTATCTCCGTATATAAGGATTGGATCACCAACAAAATGGCCGCCGAGCTATCCTGGGGCTTGGGCAATGGCTGAGACGGGCTGGATGGCCGCTCCATTGGGCCCTCGTCGTCGCTATCTTCGATCACATCAGCAGGATCCTTCCCCTGGGATCGAACCTTCTCGAACCTTTCGTTGAGGCCTTTCACAGTTTCCACCAGATCCTCCTCGGAGGCTGAATCCGAGTCCATAATGACCACCGGCCCCCACCCCTCTTTTTCCACCGGGGTATTCACGGGGGTCTTAACGATGGGCTGGAAAGAGGATTCCCTCTGCGGTGGCAGGGAAACTCTGGGCCCCGAGGCCGCCTCCACTGGCGTAGTCTCTGCCAGCTTCGCCAGGGCTGCTGCGACAACCACGATAGAGGCCTTTGCCAGTTGGATCAAGGCCCTCACCACCTTAGGTGCGTCCTGGGCCTTTACTTTGGGGGGGGGGGGAGAAGGGTCATCGCCTCGCTCCCCCTCGGCTCCTTTCGAGATCGACCGGGGCCTCTCCAGAAGCTTACCCGGGTTCTCAGACTTCCTCTTCCCCGAACCAGAGCGCTGGCTTGTGGTTGATCGTGCCGGGAAGTCGCACCCTGCTTGGCAGCCGAAGAGCCCGATCTTTCGGCGCTCCCGGTGCTTGGCCTTCTGTTGGGCCCCCGTCGCCGGGGCGCCCTCACAGGACTTCTTCGCCTTCTCACCTGCTGTGCCCTTCTTCAGCCAGACGGCGAGGCGGGAACGACGATCTTGCTTGGTCCGTTCCGACAGGTTCTTGGAGAACGCACAGTCCTTCTCCACGTGCTTCTTGTCCTCATGAAAGCAGTAGAGACATCTCGAATGCTCGTCCTCCTTGAAAACATTTTGCAATTTGCATCCCGGGCAGCTACTGAACAGCTTGGATCCGGGAGTCGAGCTTCCCTTGTCCTGGGCCATGTCCGGTGAGGTAGGCCTCAGATGTTCTGGAATCCTCCAAGAAGCATAACTCGACGAAAACTTCACCCTTGAGGGGCACAGAAGAATTCCGAAACGGGTCCCCGTTATCGGAAGCAGAAACGGTGGAGCTTGAGGCTCGATTAAATCTAAAAAATTAGAAAATCTGAAAAAGCGTGAAAATGCAGTAAAAGCTCGAGAGCTAAAGCACGAGGACTCCCAACACTTGAACGTGCGGTATAAATCTGAGGATGGCTGCCAGGGGAGGGGATTAGGGAGAAGGCAGTCATTGGCTGGGGGCAGTATGACCCAGAGATCAGTGATTGGTTACTACTAAGAAAGACAGATCAGAAACGAAACTGATACTGATTTTTTTCTTTACCGAGGATTCCCAGCCTGACGACAGGGGAATATTCATGAGCATGTGAATCCATGCCAGACCCCATGCTGGAGAATGATTATTATTATTTTAAATGGATTGTGTCCTCCCGCATATTCATCTTTTGATATCTCCATATCCACCTTTAGCAGCTTCAGATTTTTTTTTCCCCAGTAGGGAGCGCTGCACATCGATGCCGGTTGACTCGATGTCCCTCGAGGGCCTCCGTCTCAGTGTTGCAAGGAGCTCATGGTGGCAACAAGACAGACACAAGTGATCACAGTTCAAGGGTGTTTAGTGAACAATGAATGCTCCCTCTGAAGCAGGATACTTGTAATGAAAGAGACTTGATCACAGAAGGCCCTGATGTTGGTAAAAGAAACTGACCTTGTGCCTTGTCCCGTGCTAAACAGGTGGGCAAGGGAGGCCAACGGCCTAAACATCCTGACACTGTTATCCCACAATATTTTGTAGCATATCAGTATACATTGGCAATAGAATCTTTTTTAGTATAGGCCTTTTTCATTTGACTAGACTCCACAAGGACTATTCTTTGGTCGTAGCTTGCTCCAATCGTAGTTTTATTTTTAGATAGGCATTTTTCACCCCCCCGATACAGTTCAATAAACACACTTGAACTGTCATCATTTGTGTCAGTTTTACCTTGAGACCATTGTTGGGTAGAGTTGCATGCAGTACCCTCTGGGACGACCACCACATACAATTCGGACTACAGGTGTAAGCAAAACCAACCTTTGGTATAACTCTGTACTACAGAGTTTGTGGTAGCGAGCTGAGCAGCCAGGCTTATCTCAAGAGGGAATGTGAGCAGTAAAAAGAGGTTACACAGAGGTCTTACAATCACAGTGGTTCAAGTAGACACTTGCACGCAAGGTTTCTTGGTAAAACACTTATTAATTTATTACACAGTAATTTCAAAAACATTCACTAGAACAACTTAATATCATACACAAATACACTTCAGTACCAAACCAATAAGTTAAGTAAATTAGGCTCCCCTGAAATAGGAGCAAAAGTGGCATTTCAGTCATTTTAAATAGGAGGACAAAGGCACAAGTTAATATAATAGATCACTAATACTTTCTTAGGCAGTGCAAATAGTTTCAGTTCACTAGAGGACTCGATTCAGTTCAATAGGCCTAGGCCAAAGTCAATGGGCTAGTGTGTTGGATAGGAAAGAGCAGTTCGTGTAGTAAATGGTAAAGTGTTTGCCAAAGTTCTCAGAAGTAGTTTGTACGAAAAAGAATCGTATGTTGGGTCACTAGCTGATTAGGCCTGCACGTTGGGAAAGTTCCACAAACTTTCAACACGAGAGGTAAGTTCTCTATCTGGTTGGCACAGTACCTTAATATGAAGAAAAGATGCAGCTGAAGACGTTGGTTCCTGGCAGTTCCTGCAGATCTCACTGTTCCCGAGCCTCAGTCGTGGGAGACAAGAGGGAGGACGTTGGGAGACTCCTGCACTGCACGGGGACGGATCAAACAAGCTGGCAAAATAGAAGATCTTCGGTTCGAATAGCTGTAGTCAAACACACAAGCTGGTGTCCTTCCCCATGGTTAATCCTAACCAGCTCCGAGAATGGTATCCAGGTGGCTTACGAGTTGATTGGTCCCACCAACTTAAAGGAAGAAGTCGTCCTTAAAGGGGCTTCTCTGTCGAGATGAACTTGGCAATTTGGACCTGCAGCAGGGCTTCACCGGACAAACCAACGGTCCAGGAGTTGAATCAGCCGTCCTCTTCCAGCTAGTCTTCGGTTCTTATGTTCCAGTGGTCGACTGCTTTCCAGTCGAAGAGACTCACCTTTTAAACAGTTCTCCCTTTCATTCCAGTCTAGCTGCCAGTCACCCAGCAGGGTGGCTGTCCTTGCCGGACAGCCAGCCTATCACGCCAGAGTGCATTTGGGTCTCCTAGGAGACTAAGCACAGGGCGTTTCGGCAACCTCCTTTACATCCTGTCCACCCCAGACACTTAGGCGCCGGAGGTGGTCTTCAGTCCTGAAGCTGCCAAATGCATAGAAACAAAGGGACCAAACCTAGTTTGGCGCGCAGACACAAACACTAGAAGGACCTTTCCAAAAAGAAATGGCGAAAAAAGAAGACCGGGAACTGATTAAACAAAGGTGCTTAAGGCGCCATCTTGAAAAACACGGCTCTGCAATTTTTAGCTACCGGTTTTCGCGGTCGGGAAAAAAAAAAAAAACTGTAGTTCGTTGTGAAACCACTGCCACCAGCCATTTCGATAGAAAAGGCTAGCATTTGACTGCTACACGAGTTTCCATACTCAGGGGATACTAGGTAACCACTCCAACACTCTATAGCAATCTACTGTGTGCTGGGTCTAGGAATTTAAAAAAGACTAGTAAAGTCAATTTAACTTTACATTCTCTGGGAAACAGTTTATCCCAGAGAAGGCATTTAAACCTTTTGGAAGTCTAAAATACAACTGTCACTGCACTGAGTGTGCTGTGTAACACACATGAAAAGATGATGCCTATGGAGTTATCTTAAAACTCCATAATCGAAGAACACAAGAGTAAAACACACATCAAAATACATGAAACAGTGGGGGGAAAAAGGCTCACACTCTTTCCAGGTAAAAAATAAATATATAAAGTCCTCAAAATCCAGCAAAGTTCCTAAGTTCAAGGGAATTAGCACATTTATGAGAATTCTCCCCAACAACCATGCCTTCCTTAACAGTCATGCCAATCGATGGTGGCGAAAGCCCCGAAAGAGCGTAGAGCTGCAGGTAGGTCTCAAATCCTCTTTCGACAACCCCGTCGAAAAAGCAATCCGAGTCAAGAGATGACTCCTTGTTGGAAGAAAGCAAAAAAGGTCCCGATCGAGCAGTGGTTCACACTACTCATCCTCAAGGGGGTCGAAGAAAAGGCGCCATAGATCGCAGTCTTCGTCGTCTAGATGACTCCCCTGAAAGGATCTCGTGCCCAACCAAATAGGCCTCACCGGCTGAGTGGGAGAGGTTCAGACTAAAAATGCTCAAAGTATTCAAGAATGCGGCCTCGACCCCTCTCGAAGAAAGATGAGAGCCCAGCTCACGTCGACAAACAACAAAAAAAAGCTAAGGACAAAAATAGTGCACCCTTGGCCCAAATGTCCAAGAGAAAACTCCTCGGGAGCCCTCGAAGGATCCCACGAGTAGAGAAAAGACTAATTCGAAGACAAAATCATATACAACATCAGCGCCGAAAGACTTGATGCCTAAAATAGCCTCAACGCCACAGCCATCAAAGCCTTCGACATCGACACCATTGTCAAAGCAAATAGCTAAACCTTCAAAGGATGTGAAGAAAACTTCACCCCATTGCCTAGGAAAGAGCAAGTTTCTTTCCTCAATTTATGAAGACGATGAGCCATCTTCGGATGAATCGTGTCCATTTGGACTGCAGTATGAGACTATATGTTCCAGAGGCTTCATTTTTAGCAGACTCCAGAATAAAAGACCTTCATGAAACCCTGCAATCTGCAAGTGGGTTGGACACTTCCCCAGAAATAGTTTGTCAGACCAGATCCCTCAGACCATGTCGATTTATTTATTTGCATTTGTAAAGCACAAACTGCCCTGGGGCGTCGTGGAACTGTTGAACAAGTTACTTTCTTACCTGGTAAAGTTCTTTCGATGGGATGGTCCGACGACATATTCCATATCTATGACAGGTAATGTCCATAGCTGTGCTGCTTGGGAAAATCTTTGGAGTCTGTGTCCTGCGTCTATGACGTCGATGCGCTGTTCCCGAGGACCTCCTCCGACAGCCGACGTCACCCGATGTGATAAGTAGGACGCACGACGCCCATAGCCTCAGTTATAGTTTTTTCCTAGAACAGTCTTCTGCCATTCAGACACACAAGGCCTTGCGGAACGCAAGCTGCAATCGCAAAAGAAATTCTGCAGCAGGGAGGGAGCGATATGGAATACGTCGTCGGACCATCCCATCGAAAGAACGTTACCAGGTAAGAGGGGATTGGGTCCTCCGACGTATTCCATATCTATGACAGACTCCCAAAGCAGTACCGAGCAAGGAGGTGGGAAAGAATTTAGAATACAAATTTAGCATGCCCAATCAAATTGCAGAATAGAGAACTGCCTTGCCAAAGGTCAGATCTTGCCCTCTGATGGAATCGAGGGAGTAGTGACGTACAAAAGTATGTACTGAAGCCCAGGTGGCTGCATCACAGATGTGACAAATAGGAACTCCTCTCTGCAGGGCAGTAAACGCAGCCACTCCCCTGGTAGAATGGGCCCGCAAGCCAGCCGGAGGGTCCTTAGCGCCAAGCGGTAACACTCGGAGATAGCTAAAATAATCCAACGAGACAAAGTCTGTTTCGTCACAGCTTGTCCCACACGCTTTCCAGCGTAACCAATGAAAAGTTGATCGTCCACTCTGACCCGGGATGTGGAGGAGGATACAACGCCGGAAGAACAACCTTCTGGCTCAAATGAAATTCCGAAACCACCTTCGGAAGAAAAGAAGGACGAACTCCAAGGACAACCCTGTCCTTCTGAAACACAGTGAAGAGTGGCTTAACTGAAAGTGCCTGTAACTCACTCACTCTGCGAGCGGAAGTAACCGCAACCAAAAACAGTTTTCAGAGTCAACAGCCCCAAAGGGCAAGAATGTAAAGGCTCAAACGGAGTACCCATAAGAAACTTAAGAACAAGGTTCAAATCCCGACGGAGGGAACACGTTAGTGAGCCCTTTCAAAAACTGCGAAATTAAAGGAATCTTAAAATAGGAACACTCCTCAGACGAGCGCTTAAATATGGACAGCGCCGCCAGGTAACCTTTAATGGTCCCCACTTGCAAGCCCCTGTGGGCCAAAGAAAGCAAAAAAGACAGAACCATGGGAATGTCACAAACAAAAGTATCCACATTCTTAACTCTGCACCAGTCGCAGAACTTTCTCTAACAGCAACGGTACAGAGACTTTGTTGACGGCCGCCTGGCCGAGAGCAACACCTCCATCACGTCTTCAGGGAGGTCCCAATCCTTATACCTCAACCTTTCAAAAGCCAAGCGTGAAGGTTGAGGGATCTGACCTCTGGATGGAGCACCTGACCCCCCCCCCCCCTACCGTGAGAGCGGATCGTCTCGGTAGGGAAGACGACGTGGAGGGCAGATGGACAAGTCGAGAAGGTCCGGGTACCACGTCCTCGGGGCCCACGCCTGAGCAACGAGGATCATCCAGGAACCGAACCTTCGTAACCTCCGCAGCACTTGCGGGATGACGGGGACTGGAGGAAACTCTTACAGCAGTGGGAATGACCACTCCACCACAAACGCATTTCCTAAGGCTCCTTTTGAAGGAAATTCCCGCGAGCAAAACCTTTCGCACTTCCGGTTGACACTGGAGGCGAAGAAATCCACTTGACGGGTACCCCAAAGGGCGAAGATCTCCAGGAGAATCTCCTGAACCAGCTCCCACTCATGAGAGATCGTGCTCTGCTTGCTCAGAGCATCCGCCGTCTCGTTGTCGTCTCCGGCCAGATGAACAGCCGAGATCGAAACTTCCTGCTGGATGGCCCAGAACTTGAGCTGCATCGCCTCCCTGCACAGCGGAAGTGACCCTGCCCCCCCCCTTTTTGTTGAGGTAGTGCATGGCCACCGTGTTGTCTGTTAGAATCAGGGCACTCTTTCCGCGCACAGTCGGCAGAAAAGCTTTCAGGGCTAGCCTGATGGCCCTCAGCTCCAATAGATTGATATGGAGTCTGGACTCCGACGGAGACCAACGACCGCTGACTGCCTACTCGTTGGCATGAGCTCCCCATCCCGTGAGGGATGCGTCCGTTACAATCGTAACCTCCGGCCAGGGCTGCCAAAATGGGGCCCCCTTCATCAGATTGCCCTCGACGGCCAACCACAGAAGGTCCCGGGCCACTGAGGGCGGCACCTGAACAGGGTCCGACAGCCTGCCGGAGGACTGAGACCACTGGAGCTTGAGTGCCCACTGCAAAGATCTCATCCGCAGATGAGCCTCTGGCACCAGAAGAATGCAGGATGCCATGAGGCCGAGCAGTCTCAAGAACTCTGACGCTGGGAGATCCTGGGCAAACTGAAACTTGTGCACCATCTGCTGAATGTGAAGAGCCCTCACCTGAGGAGGAAACACTGCCTCAGGGACGTGTCGAACACTGCTCCGATGTACTGGAGCCGCTGCGTTGGTGTCAAATGGGACTTCTTTAAATTGAGGGAGAAGCCCAGTCTGTGAAGGGAGTGGCAGGTGACGGACAGATGATCCAGGACGTGCTCGGGAGAGCTCCCCCTGATCAACCAATCGTCCAGGTAGGGGTAGACGTGAATCCCCCTTTCCTGAGATGTGCTACCACCACCATGAGCTTGGTGAAAACCCTTGGGGCGGAGGTCAATCCGAACGGCAGGACCCGAAACTGAAAGTGCGAGTCGCCAACCGCGAACCTCAGGTACTTCTTGTGCTTGGTGTGGATCGGCACATGGAAGTAAGCATCCTGAAAGTCACCATCTTGAACTTGTCCTTCCTGAGGAGTTTGTTCAAACCGCGCAAGTCCATGATGGGTCTCAATCCCCCGTCTTTCTTTGAAATCAAAAAATAAGGGCAATACCATCCCTTGTTCCTCTCCGCTACAGGCACCAGTTCTATGGCGCCTTTCTCCAGCAGGGCTTGAATTTCCTGCGCAAGGAGCGGATCCGGACACTTCAAAGAGGTTCCCTGGTGGATTGTCGTGAGGCCTCTGCCGAAAAGGAAGACAGTAGCCGTGGGTTATGATCTCCACACATCCGAAGTAATGGCTTGCCACTCTACAAGATGCTGCGCCAGCCTTCCCCCCCAACCAGCGAACCATGGGACCTGGCCTCATGACCAAGTGGTAGCGGCTGCAGCGTTGCCTGAAGGTAAAGAGGCAACTGCCCGAGCGGCCATGGCACCTCGAGTACCTTGTTTTCCACCTCTGGCACTCTTACAATGGCCTCTTTGACTACTAGCTCCTCTCGCTTTACTGAAGGACGAGTAATAGCGAAAGGAACCTCCCCTCCATTGCTGTCCCCAAAGGACGAAAAGGCGGAGGTTGGCGAACTGCAGCGCCCAACAACTTCACTGCAGCTTTGGAGGTCTGCAACCTCTCAAGGCACTCGTCAGCCTTGCTGCCAAAAAGGTGTTCACCGTCAAAGGGCATGTTGAGGAGCCGGGACTGCACATCAGGAGCGAACCCAAACTTCCGCAACCACGCAAACCTGCGCATTACGGTGCTCGCCACCATGGACCGGCTGACACAATCCGCCAAGTCCAAACCCGACTGAACGGCCTCACACATAGCATCCTTGCCAGCCTGAACCATAGCAAGGAAACCATCCCGTTCGTCCCCTTCGAGAATATGTTCAGCCGCTAATGCAACAGTTCCACAGAGTGTGTGAGAAACGAGACAAGGCACATATGGAGTTGGCCGTCTGAAGCGCCATACCCCCAGAAGAAAACACTTTCTTCGCCCAGCCGTCAAAACGTTTGTCGTCCCTATCCGGAGGGATGGTAGGATATGACGCCTGCTTTGCCGGGGCCGTAGCTGCCTGCATCACCAAACTCTCCGGAGTGGGGTGCCTAGACAAGTAGCAGGGGTCGCTACTGGCTGGACGGTATTTTCGCGACAAAGACTTGCCCACTGCCGGGAGACTCTCCGGAGCAGTCCAAGCCGCCGCCACCCTTCTCTGCAGAGCCATATGAAAAAGCAAAACCGGGTCAGTGGGGGGACCGAGATCAAGGATGTCCGTGAGATCATCCTGAACGAACTCCCCTGGGGGAGCTGACCAAACCAAGTACTCTGTGACCCGAGACATAAGGCGCCGATATGAAGAATCGGCATGAGTGCCAGGCTCCGGCTTACAAAACTCCACCTCCGGAGAGGTGTCCAATGAACTGGCATCATGCAGCGACTGCCGCAGATCATCAAACTGGCTATGGCCCGAGATAAGGTCATCTGGAACCGGAACCAAGCCCCCATCAGAGCCTTCATCACCCTCTGAAATGTACTCCAGGCGGGGAGAGGAAGACCTCTGTGGACCAAAGCAGTGCCTGACCTTGGCCATAACTTTTCTAGGGGCAAACCCCGTGCCACGGAGCCCCTCCGACACCACCACCTCAAAAGGCGTGGAGGGTGCCGAACGAGTCGGCGCCGACAGAAAAGGCATCGACGTCTAGCGAATCGGCGTCAGCTGCAGCGCCGCCAGCATCGGCGGCGTCGACACAGGCCTCGAAGCCGGAGCTCTGAGCGTGTCTCGACGACCTAGGCGCTGACGACCCCCTCGGAGGCGGAGCCTCGAGAGAAATAGTCGACGACCTCGGCGCCACAGGCGTCGACGTCTTCTTCAAAGACGGCACAGGATCACGCGGTCTCGAGCGCGTCGAGGACCGGGAACGGGCATGGCGAGAATGGCTACCCTTGTCCGAGCGGGACCTCTTCCGCGAGCCGTACCGACCACTCGAGCGGTGTCTCTTGACCGGTGCCGACCGACCCCACTCGGAGGCGCAGACGGACTGGTGCCCTGCGATTCAAGAATCGCTAGCATCTGCTTCCCGAAGGAAGCCCATTCCTCCGGTGTCGCTTGCATGGAGGGATATGCGACCCGCCGACGGGCGGTGTCCTCGGAAGAGGACGGGGGAGGCGACCTATGCCGGCGCTTCCGGGAATGCCTCGAAGAGGCGGAGGAGTGGCGAGACCGACTCCTAAAAGGAGACCCACTGGACTTCCGACGACGACGTGGAGTCTCACCCCTCGAGTCATCCGTCGAAAGCCTCGCAGACCTCGACTTCCGGGGCTTAGACACCCGGCCTACCGACAGTTTCTTCTTGCGTTCCCGCAAGGCCTTTGCCGTGAGCGACTGCCAGTCGACACAGTCGTCCGTATCGTGGGCCTCCCCGAGGCACCAGAGGCAGGCGTTGTGCGAGTCTGTGACCGACATCTTGGACCCACAGTCCCCGCAGTTCTTGAAGCCCGGACGCAGGGTTGAAGATAAGACATCACCACAAACAGGTCTTCACAACAAACCGAACAGGTTCAACGAACTGAGAATTGAAAACAGCAAACTCCAACGAGTCGAGGCGTACCGAGATTCAAGAAGCGAACACATTCGTGGAAAAAACGGAACTGAGGCTATGGTCGTCGTGCGTCCTACTTATCACATCGGGTGACGTTGGCCGTCGGAGGAGGTCCTCGGGGACGGCGCATCGACGCAGGACGCAGATGCCCAAGATTTTCCGAAGCAGCACAGCTGTGGACATTACCTGTCATAGATATGGAATACGTCGGAGGACCCAATCCCCTCGAAACGAAGGCTTACTTGGTTACATAAGTGCATTTGAGGCATTCCTACATGCTGCTTCATGACAGTATCAGCAGGGCTATGGCGGCCAGCACTGTGATGTGCAGATTTGCCTGGTTGAGAAAGTCTGGATTAGCTGTGCAGTCCAGACTTAACATGCCCTTTGACAGCACATTTATTTGGAAGCAAGGCTGACGAGAGGCTCGAGAAGTTGCAGACCTCCAAAGCAGCAGACCAAATCCCTTGGTGCTGCAATTAGATGACCACAAACATCTCTGCACACTGGTACAGCTTGGAGGGGCAGGTCATTTCGCTATTAGTCTCAAGTTGTGAGAGGACTGTCGAATCAAAAGAGGTCAGAAGATTCCCCCTGGTGGATGGGGAAGAGGTGCTAAAACCACCCAGGAACGGCTGCTTTACCCTCAGCCGCTGCATTAGCCACAATAACCTCTGAGGCCTTACTCCACAAAACCCTGGTGGGAGGTACTCTCACAGCATCTGAAAGAATGGCAGGGGAATTCCTTCCGATGCATGGGTGGAAATAGTTGTCCAGGGCTACTGCTTTCCCTTTAAAATGAAAAAGCCCCAGAACCATCCACCGGGGAACAGCTCTTTCAAAGTTCCAGATCCACTTATGCAGGAAGCTTTGACCCTGCTAGAGAAAGGTGCTAGAGAACCGATATCAGCGGAGAGGAACAAGGGATGATACTCACATTACTTTTTAATCCCCAAGTAGGACAGTGAAGAGACTTGAACAAGTCCCTCAGGAAGGACAAGTTCAAGATTACTACCCTTTCTCAGATCCTTCAGGCCCTGCAGATTCAGGACTGGATGGTATCATTGAACCTGAAGGATGCTTACTTGCATGTGCCAATCCATCACAGGCACAGAAAGTACCCGAGGTTGACCGTTGGTGGTTCTCATAATCAGTTTCGAGTTCTGCCATTTGGGCTGACCAACCTGCCCGAGGGTTTTCACCAAGTTAATGGCGGTGGTGGCAGCGAGTCTCGGGGAGAGGGGGGCATTCACTTCTATCTGGACGATTGGCTGATCAGGGCACGTTCTCCTGAACAGGCCCTGCAACATCTCAACTCCACCTGTCACTCCATTCACAAACTGGGCTTATCCCTCAACTTCAAGAAGTCCCACATGATACCACCTTAAAGGTTCCAATTCATCCGAGCGGTCCTATACATTTTCCTGGGAAAAGCCTTGCCACTTGAGGCGAGCAGATGCTTACCAAATTCCAGAGTGCCCAGCGTCTTCCATTTTTATTTTTTATTTTTAAGGTTGCTCTGCCTCATGGCATCCGGCATTTTCCTGGTGCCAGAGGCCAGCCTGAGCATGAGATCCCTTCAATGGGCCCTCAGGCTTCAAATGTTCCCAATTCTCAGGCAGGATGTCAGAACTCTTTCAGGTTCTGAGCAGAGTCGCACAGGACCTTCTGTGGTGGTTTATATAATAAAGATAAGGGAAGCCTGGTACTATGTCTACAGATATGGAAAACTGTTTCACAGAAATTAATAAGCTAGGCTCGATACAAAAAACTCATCCCTTCGGGTTCTATTCAATCGTAACTCACATAAATTTCTCATACTCGCATACGTTTGGACAATCAGGTAAAATGATGTTACCATCTCAAATTCTAATCAAATAAATGTCACTTTAACACTCTAATATTAAATGATGTGACCCTCTGTGCTCGTAGATGAGGATACTACATGCGGACTACAGCCGGAACTATCCTTGACGCATGATTAGCTCTCCCTAGTACTACCTAGAAACTACATTTCCCACAACTGTGCCCTCCCGTGACACGTTACTCGCAACCAATCGGGTTGCCACACGGGGAAAAGCAGTTGTTACTAACTTCACCCTTACAACGGTACGCGCTGAAGACTTCTCCCGGCCCGCAGATGCGTATCACTGATTGCGGATTTGAGCCACATCTATCCAAATGCCAAGAATCATTTCAGGAGGTAAGTTTGGTGACCAGATCGCTACGACCACATCCCAAAATGGGGCGCCCCACATGAGGAATCATGCATGGTGACCGTGTCCCTTTCAGGACCCCGAATGACATTCCCCTTTCCTGTTTTCACAGTCACTGAGCTACACAGCGCCAGAACCACAGACACTCACGCCTGCCAAGCTGCCATCAGCAGGCCCATGAAAGGTGTTCCACGTAAGTCATGGACTTGAGCTTCTCCAACTACCACCTTCTCTGTGGTAGCTGACCAGGATGAGCGACAGCCACACACTATTTGTTTCTTCCTATGCAGATGCTCAATTTAGCTGGACAGAGATTGCTGCCGCCATTCTAACACCTGGTACCCGACACGACTAATGCCGAGCCGGACAATTTGGTCCAACACTTAGGACCTCCATTATAGGAGTACGTACCATAATATGGGGTTATTCCTTCCTCTTTTTGATTAAAAATAGAGAAGCACAGGGCCCCTAATTATATTTCCGGCGCCTGTTTTTCTCTTCATTCTGCAGATGAGGAACGAAATTGATGTTATTTCCCACTATTGGCAGCACGCACGTTAGGATTTTTTCCATATTGCTGAGCCACCGGCCCCTGGTAGTCCAGAGGAGGTGAGTCGGCCACATGCAACCGATTAAGACAGTTTTACAATACACCATTGATAGGTTTAAATTAAGCGAAGATGACAACACTGTTTGATTAGACTTATGCAGTTAATTTCATTTTTTCTTTGAATTGAGGCTCTCACAATCCACCCCGTTTTTATTTATGAAGAGGCAACCTGCATTTGACGTTTGCACTCTTTCCTGAGGAAGGTTGCTTAAAATTATTGGTTAAAGGGACCTTAACCTTGTTTAAAACTCAACAGACATATGTTGACGATAGTTTTTCAACCCCTGGAAATGCAGAGGGTCCCATCATTTAATATTAGTGTTAAAGTGACATTTATTGGATTAGAACTTGAGTTGGTAACATCATTTTACCTGATTGTCCAAACTTATGAGAGTATGAGAAATGTATGTGTGAGTTACGGTTGAATAGAACCGGGAGGGATGAGTTTTTTTATATCGAGCCCAGCTTATTAATTTCTGTGAAACTGTTTTCCGTATCTGTAAAATAAATATGATGTTTTACTATGAGTAGAGAAACAGTACTCGGTCATCTTTGGTTTAGTTGGTCCAACCCCTCTTTCTCCTTCTGTGGTGGGCCTGCAAGTCCAGCCTTTTGAAAGGAGAACCTTTTTGGCAACCATGGCCGGAGAGAACAGTAGTGACGGCGCCTTACTCACTGGGTGGGGAGGCCACACCAACGATCTGACAATCAGTGGTCATTGGCCTCCATCGGAGTCCAAACTTCACAGCAACCTTTTGGAGCCGAGGGCAATCAGACTTGCGCTTTAAGAATGTCCGGATAATGACGGACACAGTGGCCATCTACTACCTCAACAAGAGCAGATGCCAGGGTCACTAGCACTGTGCAATGCAGCTCTGTTCTGGGCAATTCAAGAAGGATTCCCTCTATCGGCCATTCACCGAGCCGGAGAGGAGAATACAGCAGCAGATGCTCTGGGCAGGCAGAGCAGTCTCCCACGAGTGTGAACTAGCTCATGAAGTCCTTCAAGAGATCACCCTGCTTTGGGGGCAGTCCCCTTAAGTGGATCTGTTTTCGACCAGTGCCAACCGGAAGTGCAAACTGTACTGCTCCAGGGAATTTCCCACCAAGAGGAGCCCTGGGAAATGTGTTCGTAGTGGACTGGGAGTTTCCACTCCTGTACGCATTTGCTCCAGTCCCCGTCATTTCTCAAAGGATCAGGAGGTTGAGAAAGTTTGGGAAATCTATGATCCTGGTACCTAGAACTTCTGGACATGTCCAATTGCCCTCCAATAGGTCTTTCACAAAGAGAGGACCTTCTCTCCCAAGAGGAGGGCCGGGTTCTCAATCCAGAGGTCAAGACACTCAACCTTCACACATGGTTTCTACAAGGTTGAGATATAAGGATTGGGACCTACCGGACTATGTAAGGGAGCTTTTGCTTTCAGCCAGGCCAGCAACGAAATCCTTGTACTGCTGCCGTTGGAACAAATTCTGCAGCCTGTGCAGGGATAACAATATGAACCCTTGTACATGCAGAACACCTATGGTGTTATTCTGGTTGCACCTGGCCAATCTGGGGATCCAGATTGGTACAATTAAAGGGTATCTGGCAGCGCTATCTATTTTCACGCGCTCCTCTGAAAAGGTATTTTTCTTCAAGATTCCACTGGTTCTACAGTATTGGAAAGGATTGACAAATGTTTTTCCTCCAGTCCATTTTCAAATCCCGGTTTGGGACTCCAACCTAGTTCTGAAATTCCTAATGTGCGCTCCATTCGAGCTTATCCACTCCTGTACTTCAAGATTGTCAACCTTAAACACCATCTCTTTTGGTGGCTCTTACATCAGCTCGTAGGGTGAGTGAACTTCAAGCCCTGTCCTGCAAGCCTCCTTATACAGTCTTCTTTAAGAATAGAGTGGGCCTTAAGGTTAAAACTACTTTTCTACCAAAGATTGTGCCCGAGTTTCATTTAACTCAAAAAATAATTCTACCTTCTATGTCCCACCCTCATCCTGGAAAGGAAGAGGCGAGGCTACAGAGGCTTGACCCAAGACGTGCCCTAAGCTTCTACATTTCCAGAATGTCTAAATTAAGACAAGACAATCAACTATTTGTTGGTTACACAGGCCACAAATTGGGTATGGCAGTCTCAAAACAAACGTTATGTAGGTGGATCATCCTAGAAATCTACACATAGGCCAATAAGGAACTCCTAAGTTCCAATTTGAAACTGTAAATTCTGACTCCCTCCTCCAAAAGAACATAATACTGCTTTGGGAGTCAATCAAAATATGAGGATATGTGGCAGGACACAATCCATTTGAAGAAAAAGTTACTGTGATGCTGGAAATGCATGGGAGGGACATGGTCTCCATGGCATTGTCCTGTACTCCCTTATGTGTGCTCTGTGTGGTTTTCTGCACTGAGTCCGGTTGGGACTCCTGGCAGTGCAGCTCTTCCTCTTTTTGGTCATGGTGAACAGAGACCCTTGGGGTACCCTTATGACACCTATAGGTGGGGGTACAACCCTGTACCCCTAGTGTATGTTTTTGGGCACCTGTGTGTTGGTCACGGAGCATGGTATGGGCTGGTGGCAGCTTCATGCTGATGTGACAGTAGCTCCGAGTATCCCCCATTTTGGGATACCCAGGCCCTGCCATAGGAATCAGTGGATTTCTGATAGGAGGTAAGATAGCTCCTGGGGCCTCTTGGTTTCTGTTGCCCGTTACCTTGTTTTCCCAAAGTCCTGGGAAGCCCGGACTGTCTCTTCCCCTGACTTGCTGTTGGGTGGAAGAACCATATATGGTACTGTGGGGAAGTCCAGGCCAGAGTGGCTGGAGCCTTCCCAGTGACTCTTGTGGGTACACCCTTGGAGTGGGACCTGGGTGAATAGTGTGTGTGATCATGCATTCTATGTTATGGGTGTTTGGTTTCGGTGTGTGTGACAATGAAGGAGGCAGCCCTGCCTGAAATGACGTGAATGCGGTGTGGTTTTCTGAAAGGCTGGGTGCTTGCCCCAATCCACATTCCTTGTTATGGGTGTCTGGGTGGAAATGAACGGCCTGAATGCCTGTGCGCCCCATTGGCTGGCTGGCTGCCTGCATGAATATCCTTCTGTGTGATTGGCTGACAACCTGGGGATAGATATGTAAATCTGGGGACCTCTCACTCACCAATTTGTTCAGAAACTGAAGTTGAAACTTTAAGGTCATCCATCCTTGAAGCCCAGCTGGAAGAAGAATTGCTGCTGCATTTCCTTCGATGAAATCTAAAAGCTGTTGAATCTGCCGAGGACTGATCCGAGAGATGACCTGGCTAGGAAACCTCTCCCAAAGCTACGAGGGACCATTGTGCAAAACTTGCTCCTCTTCAACGAGGCACCCTGGAAGCCAGTCCTGAAAGGCTGTCGACCGGAGAAAGGTTCCGCAGACAATCTTGAAGTAAAGCGCCGGGACATAGAGGCCATCCAAGTCCATTGCCATCGACAGGGGTTTGGAGGATTTCCGTAACTGCTGGAAGCCAGTCGAGTCGTGTCGCCCAGAAGCAGGGACAACTTGACGCCATACTGCGCGACCAGAGCCGAAAAGCTCCACCTTGCTTAAGAACATTTGAACTAAGGGCTCTCTTGCCATCACCGCTGACCGCTTTATCTCGCCGGAGAAATTGGAGGTTGTCGGCTACCAAGGAAAGTCTGCCAGTGGGTTTCCCGCCACCTGAAGCCAACAAAGACGATGATGGAGTTAAGATCTGAGGTCCAGCCCGTAGTAGAGTCCCGATCCCCGAAGCTATCCCGAGGTACGTGCTGCGGCTGCATTACCGGCAGGCCAGAGGACCGCCTTAGCACCTCCCAACGCCAGCTGCTGGGCCTACATCCATCAGTCTTTTTTGCAGCATCGAACACTTTGCATTGAGGTGGGCCACATGCCTAATTTTTCCAGGACATCCTGGACCTATTGTCGAAGACCACTGCAAAGATCGAAGCTGCTGTCTCAACACCAGTGTTCCGATTTTCTTGAAGGAATCTCGACGCCCTGTGGCTCCTCCTTTAAAGGGAGTTCTCCCTTGAGGGTTCAAGTCGACGAACAGTCAAAGAAACTCTTCTATCTCAGCTACATTGGGGTAGTTTAACATTTTGACCAGGAAACAAGACCAATTAAACATTTATGGACTGGCTTGTTAATATTTTTATTACAGGTTGCACAGGCCGGAGGGGTGGGGGGGAATTCCACCCGGAATGGTCTTAGTAGCAAAAGAAGCATTCTGCCATTGTTTAACCTAACCTGCCTCTTTGTGATCCATGTTACACATTGCTGCATGATTTGTATGTCATAATTGTCAGCAGATTATGCATTTGAAAGGAATCTAAAGCGAAGTGTGGTACCACATAGACATGGTATTTTTCATATTAGAAGTACAAGGTGGGCTATTAATTGTGTATATATCTCTGAACCTTATTTTTATATAAAGAGCTGTGTTAGCACAGCCCACATCACCGCCTGAGAGCTTCATCCTTGGTTGCTCGTCCATTGCTACCACAATAGAGAACCTTGGCTGGGGTGCTCTGTGACTCTGCTCTGCCATATAGAGGCAAGTAGTACAGATACCCCCCAGTCTTTACAGTTACTTACCCCTTGCAATGTTCTTTTGAATGGATGTTCCTCCCACGTATTCCTCATCGCCCCTCCCAGCCTACCCTGCAGTAGAATGTCCATGTTATTGCAGTTTACGCTCTTTTTACGGCGAGTAGCTGTCAGGAGTAGGATAATCCAATACACGCAAAAACAAAACTGAAGCCAACAGTCGCTGCGCACTCTATATACCATTGATTACGTCAACATCGAGACGGAAGCCCTTGAGGGACATTGAGTCAACAGGCATCGATGCACAGCACCCCCTACTGGAAATGTCCAGTCGAAAGAACATGGGTTAAGTAACTTGTTCACCTCAGTCGATACTGAGTTTACCGACCTCTGATGGATGTTCGCGAATAAGTTAGCTCAGCTGGTTAAGCACTCGTCGCTGCAATCTGCGTGATCTGTAGGTTCATATCCCGGGCAAGGCCAACTCAGCCTTTCATCCTTTCGAAGTTATTAAAGGAGTAGCGACTTCGGAATGGTGATAATTGTGATAAATATGTTTTATTTATAGCACTTTGCCAAAAGCGCTATATAACCATTTGACAATGAGATTAGGTATAGAATTGAGCATGGCGTCATTGCCTCTCTGCACTGTTGTATCATAACATTGGTATACCATTAGGCAGTAACAGCTCCAGGAAATGAGGACTTTCATTAAACATCAAAAGAATTCTGCTATCTAAGGTCAAAACACAAAATACAATTCAGGTTTGCTTTACTATGTAATTGGCTAGGTTTTTGTGTTTTCAACATTTAAATATATACATTAGAGATCAAATGCCCAGACCGTAGAGAAATTAAAGGTGTATTCTGTCACAATGCAGAAAGCTGCCGAGTGGTAATAACTTCCATACAGTTTCTGCACACGTTGGCTGGATGTCCCATACATTTTACTCTTGCGAAGGAGAAAAGAACAAGTTACTTTCTTACCTGGTAACGTTCTTTCGATGGGATGGTCCGACGACGTATTCCATATCTATGACATGTAATCACCACAGCTGTGCTGCTTTCGGAAACTTTTTTCGGCGTCTGCGTCCTGCGTCGATGCGCCGTCGTCGAGGGCCTCCTCTGACGTCATCCAATGTGATAAGTAGGACGCACGACGCCCGTAGCCTCAGTTGTAGTTTTTTCCCCCAGAACGTATGACACTAGTCAACTGCCAGTCAGACACAAAGCCTTGCCGAACGTAAGCTGCAATCGCAAAAGAAATTCTGCAGCGGGGAAGGCAGGGCGGGAGCGATATGGAATACGTCGTCGGACCATCCCATCGAAAGAACGTTACCAGGTAAGAAAGTAACTTGTTCTTCGAGGGGATTGGGTCCTCCGACGTATTCCATATCTATGACAGACTCCCAAAGCAGTACCAGAGCAAGGAGGAGGGAAAGAATTTAGAATCAAAATTTAGAATAGCCAATCAAATAGCAGAGCAAAGGACCGCCTTGCCAAAGGCCAGATCCTGTGCACGGATGGAATCGAGGGAATAGTGACGTACAAATGTATGTACTGAAGCCCAGGTGGCTGCATCACAGATGTTGCGAATAGGAACACCCCTCTGCAGGGCAGTAGACGCAGCCATACCCCTGGTAGAATGGGCCCGCAAGCCAGCCGGTGGGTCCTTACCCGCCAAGCGGTAGCACTCCGAGATGGCCAAAATAATCCAGCGAGACAGTCTGTTTCGTCACAGCTTGCCCCAAACGCTTTCCAGCGTAACCAATAAAGAGTTGATCGTCCACTCTGACCCGGGACATGCGTGAAACATAAAAGCTTAAAGCTCTCCTAGGATCAAGCCTATGGAGCCTCTCCTCTTCCTTACCAGGATGCGGAGGAGGATAGAATGCCGGAAGAAGAACCTTCTGGGCCAAATTAAATTCCGTCACTACCTTCGGAAGAAAAGAAGGACGAACTCTAAGGACAACCCTGTCCTTGTGAAATATAGTGAAGGGTGGTTTAACTGAAAGTGCCTGTAACTCACTCACTCTGCGAGCGGAAGTAACCGCAACTAAAAACACAGTTTTCAGAGTTAACAGCCTCAAAGGGCAAGAATGTAAAGGCTCAAACGGAGCACCCATAAGAAACTTAAGAACAAGGTTCAAATCCCAACCGGGCACCAGGAAAGGTGACGGAGGGAATACATTAGTGAGCCCTTTCAGAAACTGTGAAATTAAAGGGATTTTAAATTAAGAACACTCTTCAGACGAGCGCTTAAAGATGGACAGCGCCGCCAGGTAACCTTTAATGGTACCCACTTGCAAGCCCCTGTGGGCCAAAGAAAGTAAAAAGGACAGAACCATGGGGATGTCACATGCAAAAGGATCCACATTCAGAACTCTGCACCAGTCGCAGAACCGACGCCAACGGTACAGAGACTTTGTTGCTGGCCTTCGGGCCGAAAGCAACACCTCCATCACGTCTTCAGGGAGGTCCCAATCCCTATACCTCAACCTTTCAGAAGCCAAGCGTGAAGGTTGAGGGATCGGACCTCTGGATGGAGAACCTGACCCCCCTCCCGTGAGAGCAGATCGTCTCGGTAGGGAAGACGACGCGGAGGGCAGATGGACAAGTCGAGAAGGTCCGGGTACCACGTCCTCCGAGCCCACGCCGGAGCAATGAGGATCATCGGGGAACCGAACTTCCGTAACCTCCGCAGCACTTGCAGGATGACGGGGACTGGAGGAAACGCATACAGCAGCGGGAATGACCACTCCACCACAAACGCGTCTCCTAAGGCTCCTTTTGGAGGAAATTCCCGCGAGCAAAACCTTTCGCACTTCCGGTTGACACTGGAGGCGAAGAGATCCACTTGAGGGGTACCCCAAAGGGCGAAGATCTCCAGGAGAATCTCCTGAGCCAACTCCCACTCGTGAGAGATCGTGCTCTGCCTGCTCAGAGCGTCCGTCACGTTTTCGTCTCCGGCCAGATGAACTGCTGAGATCGAAACTTCCTGCTGGATGGCCCAGAACTCGAGCTGCATCGCCTCCCTGCACAGAGGAAGTGACCCTGCCCCCCCCCCCCCCTTTTTGTTGAGGTAGTGCATGGCCACTGTGTTGTCCGTTGTTAGGGAGAATTCTCTGTTTAGGCTGAATTTCCCTACCTAGTGAGTCCCCCAGCAGCTTTGCTGGATTGCGGGGGTTTATTTTTTCTCCTGCCAAGAGTGAGACTCTTTTTACCCTCACTCTTGGGCATGTTGAAGTGTGTTTTCTTGGTTAAACCTTGTGTTGAATGGGCTATGGGGTCTTTTACTCCATAGGGCCTCATATTTTTGTGATGTGGGTTACACAGCACCCTCTGTGCCGTAGCCCAGGGGTGTCCTAGGGACTCCCCAACATAGACTCCATACCCTGGGACTGACTACTGTCTCCCAGGGCATGTAAAGTCACCAAAGACTTTACTAGTCTTAAATCCTGAACAGAACCAGTACAAACCATCATATTGTGGACGTACTGGCTGGGGCAATTCGATTGCCCCAGGGTCTGTTAGTCAAGGGGGCACGTCTCCGTCCCCCCTGATCGAGTTTTGGCTGGTGGCAGTGGAAACTACGTTTTATATTCGACCGCGAATATTTTCCTATGGGATTTCCCATTGTTTTAGGCTAACACATTTAATTATTTATTTACGGTAGCCTTAAACATACCGCCGGTATATATATTTATTATTATAACTCCGGTTGGAATTTTTTGCCAAAACTTGATGCAAAAATGGCGTTGGCATTCGCCTCTGTAACTCTGACCCAAAGTGGAGCCCTTTGTCCCACTTTTGGCGGGCTTCTCCACAGAAGCCCTCCAAAGTGGTGCCACTCTGTCTGGGGTACTTAGGAGGGGTGGAGGGGGATTTAGGCACCCTGGACTGAGTTACCTAGGTAACTCAAGTCGCACTCCGTCCTGATTGGCCCAAGTGGTGAGCCGGCCGGCTCACCACTTAGCATGTTTGAGTGACAGCTAGGCTGGATGAATGGGGGTTTGCTGCATAAAAGCAGGGCTTTGGGGACTGGAACTTCAGAAGTCGCCACAGGACCTAAGAATCCAACGAGGGACGAGCTGAGCTGATCTGCTTCGACGACACCGCCGGTGGAGCCCTGCTGAACCATCTCACCACTTTTCCCGACGACCGAGGAGAACTCTTAACGGGGTGGCTCCTTCCCGTGACTGGTGGGGACAACCAGTTTTCACCTTCTTTCCGCTCTTCGAGGTATCTCGTGGCCGCCTTGCCAGTGCCAAGCACCCCGGCAACCGGAATACCCACCACTTTTACCCCAACCGCGAAAGTCGGTACAACCCTTTAACCAGAGAACTCCGCGGCTGGTTTCTTCCCGGGCAGTGCAACGACCTTCTTCTTCTGCTCTTCAGCGAGGAGATCTTCTCCCTTGACCGACGTCGAGCCTTGCTGCCACTGCCTGGAACAACTGCCCCCGCTGGAGGATCCTTTCCGTTAAGGTAGCGTGTTCCGCCTGGCTTCCCTTGCCACCGACTGTACGGGGTAGTTTTAGCCCCCGGCTTTCGATCCTGGGATTGCCTGGGACACTTTGGCTAAACTTTCTAAGCCTCTCTAACTCTTTTCCGAACTCTTTTGCAAGTCTCTGAATCCCTACCAACTGTGTGATCTTGGGCACGTTTTCGCTCTGTCTGCTCTAAGAGTGGGCCCTGCTTAGTGACTTTTGCTCACCTGTGACTTTGTGCTTCTTTGAGCTTACAAAAAGTGTTCTTAACCTTAGAGTGGTGTGTTAATCCTAATTCTGCTCCTTCTCCCTCCCTTCTTTTTACCTACTAGAGTGTCATCTAACGTTAAGCGCTCACCTCTGTTTGAATTATGTGGTGTTAACCTAGAGTTGTCTAGATAGGAATAAGGATTGGGACTGCTTTCCATATAACTGTGTTTAGAGTATTTTACTATATTTTGCTAGAGTGTTTTCAACTTATGTGTTCTTGAAAATAAATAACTATATACTTTTGAAACCAAGCTCTGGTCAGTGTTTGCTTGTGCTATTGTGTATGAGTACATATTGTGTATACTTTGCATACTGCCTAACTCTTCTTGAGGGAAGTCTGACTGCTCAGCCACAGCTACCAGGTAAATCTGGGTGGTGCGGACTGCTACCTGTAGTCTTAAATCTTTTGCAGTGTTCCCCAAGGGAACTGCACAGGTTTCTGCCTAACACTGGTGTACAGCGGTGGGATTTGTATTGAGTATACATTTTATTGTGCTTTAGACACCTTGGTGCAACTAACCACAAAGCTTAGCACTGTAAAAGTAATCTTCTAACATGTCAGTTATAGAAAGCTATAGTCAAGAGTCCCTTGCAGCCAAAACTGCTGATTGTTTAAGAGTGCTCTGTAAACATAAGGATCTCCTGACTAAGGGCAAGAAAATGGAACTGATTGAAAGATTGTTAGCTAACCAAAGTCTGGGTGATGGTTCAGAGGAACCTACCACTCCAGCAACTGTAGATGACAGTATTGAAGTTAACATGGAGCAAAATGTTGATGATTCTGAGGAAGAGTCAGAAGAGGAGGGTGAGGCTGTTGTGACTGTCCCCCCCTAGGCCTCTGCCTGCTCTACCTGCTGTACCTACTGGACCTTTACCAGGTCCCACATTTAGTCCTCAGTACTTTGAACTGGAGAAAATGAAACTAGAATTGGAGTATAAGAAACTTAATGCTCAAACTGACAAAGAACTAAGGCTAAGGGAAATGGAGCTCAAGTATGACTTAGAAATGAAGAAATTATCTGTTGAGAATGCTTCTCTCTCTGGCTCCTCTAGAAGTTCCAGTCCTAAAAGACCCCGGATGCCTAAAGAATTGGTTGGTATGTATGAGCCTAAGTTGGATGTGTTGGATTGGTTGTCTCTGTTTGAATATAATCATGGGCTCCAGAACATCACAGGAAATGACTTACTCCCCTGGTTGTTCTCTAGGCTTCCCCCTGTTGCAACTGATGTGGTAATGGAGATGGGGGAGGAGGATAAGAAGGACTATGAATGTGTGAAGCTAGCTTTAATAGCTAGGTTTGGGAAGACCCCTTCCCAGTATCTTAAGAGGTTTAGGAACCTCAAAAAGCATGATGGTACCCCTTGGGCTACCTGGGTGAGTGAAGGGTTGAAAAACTTAGAGGGATGGATTAAGGGTTACAAGGTGAACACTTATGAAGGTATGAAGAATTTGTTTATGTTGGAGACTATTTATGATGCCTGCTCTCCTGAGCTCAGACAACACTTGGCTGATTCCAGAGAATTAGATTCCCGGAAGCTAGCTAAGGCTGCTGACTTGTGGGTTGCCAACAGGGCCACTCACAAGGATTCTGGGGTAACTCAGAAGAAGGATGGGGAGAAACAGCCTAAAAAGGACTCCAAAGAGAATTCTAATACTACAAATTCCAAAGAGGGCCCCAAACAAAACTATAAGGGTAAGCCACAAGGGAAACCAAATCAGGCTAGTGTACCTTCTGGTCCCAGACCAGAAGGAGGTCAGAACAAGCCTCCATTCCAGCGAGCCTTTGGCTCATGCTTTGTTTGTAAGGCTACTGACCATGTGAAAGGAGATCCCAGATGTAAGGGTAAACCTTCAGGGGTCCAGCTTGCCTCCTTAGCCTTCGCTCCAGAAGAGGAAGTACATATGGCAAGTGGAAACTTTCTACTACTAGCTGATGAACCCACTGGAGTCTCAGCTAGTGTTTCTTTAGTCTCTCTGGGGTTGTGGGAACAACAGAATTTAGATGTCTATAACTCTATCCCAGATAATACTAAAGAGTATTATAAGGACAGTGTCCAGGTGAATGGTCAGGAGACTCCTGCCATTAGGGACACTGGAGCCAGCATAACTGTGGTGGATGAATCATTTTTCAAGGCAGAGGATGTTGCTAAGGCACCCAAATGCCTCACCAAGTTAGCTGGTGGGCCTGTGCAGATGTGTCCCCAGTTACCAGTTCTCATCCAATGTAATGATATGGCTGTAAAAATACCTGTCAGTGTACAATGTGAAGTGCCAGGTAGGGTTCTGTTGGGTAATGACCTCAAAGCTCTTGGAGTTGTGTCACATACCCCCAGACCACCTAGCAAAAGGTTACAGGAGCTCACAAAACCTGCAAGAGAGAAAACCCTGCGAGGGTTATCTCAGGAGATGACAGAAATCACTCCTCTCCCACTGGAGCAACTTACTGCAGTAACTACCAGATCAGGAGCAAAGGGGCAACCCAAGACTCCTAGGAAAAAGCCAGCAGCAAGCACTCCAGTGCTTCCAACAAGGACTTCCCCTAGGTTGTCCAAAGTTACACCTGTAACTCCACCTCCAGCTGAGGCTGAGAGGGAGGTACAACCCTGTACGGTTGAGCTAGACTCTGAGGAAGAGCTAGGAGACCCCAACCTTATTGGAGATTTGGACCCTGAGGACCATCCTGAGCTGCAGTCTTTACTGGCAGAAGGTGGGCCTAGCAGGGCAGCTTTTCGTAAGGGGCAAAGAGAATGTCCAACTCTGGAAGGTCTCCGCCACCAGGCAGCTTCTCAGGCTGATGGGCAAGAGCCTGGGAAGTATAGGTTACACTGGGAAGATGGCCTCTTCTACAGTGAACCGACTGAGTCTGAACCTGGAGACTACAAACGCCTTGTAGTCCCACAAGAGAACAGACAACAGTTCTTACAACTAGCCCATGAGATACCTTTGGCTGGTCACTTGAGTTTCAAGAAGACCAAGGAAAGGCTCTCTCTCTACTTTTATTGGCCAAAGATGGGGGCTGAAGTAGATAGATATTGTAAGAGCTGCCACACCTGCCAGACTTCTGGTAAGGTTGGTTCCAAGAATGTGGCACCTTTAGTGCCTCTCCCAGTTGTGGGAGTCCCATTTGAGAGGATAGGGATTGACATTGTTGGTCCCCTTGATCCCCCAACCTCCTCAGGCAACAGGTTTATCCTTGTTGTAGTAGACCATGCTACTAGGTACCCTGAGGCAATTCCTATGAGGACTGTTACAGCTCCGGCTGTGGCTAAGGCCCTCCTTGGTATTTTTACCAGGGTTGGGTTTCCTAAGGAGGTAATCTCTGACAGGGGGTCAAACTTTATGTCCCACTACATGAAAGCCATGTGGAAAACCTGTGGAGTTACCTACAAGTTCTCAACCGCATACCACCCTCAGACAAACGGGTTGGTTGAAAGGTTTAACAGAACCATGAAGAGCATGATAGGTGCTTTAGAAGAACCCCTTAAGAAAAAGTGGGACCTTCTACTGCCATGCCTTCTCTTTGCTTATAGAGAAGTCCCTCAGGAGGGAGTAGGTTATTCTCCCTTTGAGCTTCTCTATGGCCATCCAGTCAGAGGCCCATTGGCCCTGATTAAGGAGGGATTGGAAGGTGCTCCTCCCCTCAAGCCAGTCAGAGTGACTGACTATGTGATAGGTCTCCGGAGGAGAATGTCACACATGATGGCAGAAGCAAGCGACAACTTGAAAGCTGGTCAAGCTCTGGTCAAACATTGGCACGACCAGAAGGCTAACATGGTTGAGTTTACTCAAGACCAGCTAGTTCTAGTTATGCTCCCAACAAGGCAGAGGGCCTTGCAAGACAAATGGATGGGACCCTTCAAGATTGTGGGAAAACTTGGAGAGGTCAACTATCTGGTGGATCTGGGCAGACCCAGGGAAGCTCCTAGAGTCTTCCACACCAACCGACTAAAAGCATACATCTCCAGACATGATGTAGGAGCCTTGCTTCTAGCTTCAGCTGCAGAGGAAGAAGAGAGTGAATCCCTCCCTGATCTCCTCAGAGGTGTGCCTTTAGATGAAAAAGTTGAAGGAGTCAATCTCTCTTCAGACCTGACACCTGAGCAACAAGAGGAGTGCAAATCTATGTTAAATCAGTTTGCCTCCCTGTTCTCACTGTCACCAGGCTTGACCCCTTGGGGCCAGCATGAGATACTCACTGGTGACTGTCTGCCAGTCAAAAGCAGAGGATACAGAATGTCAGAACATATCAGAACCCACATCAAAGGAGAGGTCAAGAAGATGCTTGATCTCGGGGTGATCGAGCCCTCTACTAGTCCATGGTCTAGCCCAGTTGTGTTAGTACCAAAGGCAGGATCCAAAGACTTGAGATTCTGTGTGGACTATAGAGCTCTAAATGCAGTCACCAAGACTGATGCCCACCCTTTGCCCAGGACAGATGAGTTGGTGGATAAACTTGGTGCAGCCAAGTACCTCAGCACATTTGACCTGACGTCAGGCTATTGGCAAATAGCCCTGACAGACCATGCCAAGGAGAAAACTGCATTTTCAACCCCAGTTGGCTTGTACCAGTTTAAGGTCATGCCTTTTGGACTAAAAAATGCACCTGCCACATTCCAAAGGATGGTGAACCAAGTTCTAGCTGGGATGGAAGACTTCTGCATGGCATACTTGGATGACATTGCAGTCTTCAGCCACTCCTGGGAGGAGCATATGAACCACCTAGGACATGTGTTGCAGGCCCTTGAACAGGCCCATTTGACAATCAAAGCCAGTAAGTGCCAGATTGGTCAAAGTAAGGTGGTCTACCTTGGACATGAGGTAGGAGGTGGAGAAATAAGGCCTTTGCTCAGCAAGATTGAAGCTGTGCAAAATTGGACAACACCAACTACTCAAACCCAAGTGAGAGCTTTCCTAGGCCTCACTGGGTATTACAGGAATTTCATTGAGAACTATGGGACCATAGCTTCTCCACTGAATGTAATCTCCTCTCCCAAATTCCCTAAAAAGGTAAAATGGAATGAGGAGTGCAATCAGGCCTTTGAAAAACTGAAGAGAGCTCTTTGCCAAGCTCCAGTATTAAGAGCTCCTGACTACCACCAAACTTTCATTGTACAAACTGATGCTTCCAATGTAGGTATAGGTGCAGTTCTAAGCCAACTGGATGAGAAGGGTAGGGAGCACCCCATTTGCTTCATCAGTAGGAAACTGAAGGATCCTGAGACAAGGTGGGCAACTATCGAAAGAGAATGCTTTGCTATTGTGTGGGCACTGAAGAAGTTTAGGCCATACTTGTATGGTTCTACTTTTGTTATTCAGACTGACCACCAACCCTTGAGATGGTTAATGCAAATGAAAGGGGAAAATCCAAAACTATTGAGATGGTCAATCTGCCTGCAAGGGTTTGATTTCACCATTGAGCACAGGTCAGGGTGTCACCATCAAAATGCTGATGGACTCTCTAGGATGTATATCATCGACTAGAGGTATGAGGTTCATCCAGGAGTGGATTAAATCCTCCTGTCCCTTAGTCTGGGGGGGGGGGCGAGTGTTAGGGAGAATTCTCTGTTTAGGCTGAATTTCCCTACCTAGTGAGTCCCCCAGCAGCTTTGCTGGATTGCGGGGGTTTATTTTTTCTCCTGCCAAGAGTGAGACTCTTTTTACCCTCACTCTTGGGCATGTTGAAGTGTGTTTTCTTGGTTAAACCTTGTGTTGAATGGGCTATGGGGTCTTTTACTCCATAGGGCCTCCTATTTTTGTGATGTGGGTTACACAGCACCCTCTGTGCCGTAGCCCAGGGGTGTCCTAGGGACTCCCCAACATAGACTCCATACCCTGGGACTGACTACTGTCTCCCAGGGCATGTAAAGTCACCAAAGACTTTACTAGTCTTAAATCCTGAACAGAACCAGTACAAACCATCATATTGTGGACGTACTGGCTGGGGCAATTCGATTGCCCCAGGGTCTGTTAGTCAAGGGGGCACGTCTCCGTCCCCCCTGATCGAGTTTTGGCTGGTGGCAGTGGAAACTACGTTTTATATTCGACCGCGAATATTTTCCTATGGGATTTCCCATTGTTTTAGGCTAACACATTTATTTATTTACGGTAGCCTTAAACATACCGCCGGTTTATATATTTATTATTATAACTCCGGTTGGAATTTTTTGCCAAAACTTGATGCAAAAATGGCGTTGGCATTCGCCTCTGTAACTCTGACCCAAAGTGGAGCCCTTTGTCCCACTTTTGGCGGGCTTCTCCACAGAAGCCCTCCAAAGTGGTGCCACTCTGTCTGTGGTACTTAGGAGGGGTGGAGGGGGATTTAGGCACCCTGGACTGAGTTACCTAGGTAACTCAAGTCGCACTCCGTCCTGATTGGCCCAAGTGGTGAGCCGGCCGGCTCACCACTTAGCATGTTTGAGTGACAGCTAGGCTGGGTGAATGGGGGTTTGCTGCATAAAAGCAGGGCTTTGGGGACTGGAACTTCAGAAGTCGCCACAGGACCTAAGAATCCAACGAGGGACGAGCTGAGCTGATCTGCTTCGACGACACCGCCGGTGGAGCCCTGCTGAACCATCTCACCACTTTTCCCGACGACCGAGGAGAACTCTTAACGGGGTGGCTCCTTCCCGTGACTGGTGGGGACAACCAGTTTTCACCTTCTTTCCGCTCTTCGAGGTATCTCGTGGCCGCCTTGCCAGTGCCAAGCACCCCGGCAACCGGAATACCCACCACTTTTACCCCAACCCCGAAAGTCGGTACAACCCTTTAACCAGAGAACTCCGCGGCTGGTTTCTTCCCGGGCAGTGCAACGACCTTCTTCTTCTGCTCTTCAGCGAGATCTTCTCCCTTGACCGACGTCGAGCCTTGCTGCCACTGCCTGGAACAACTGCCCCCGCTGGAGGATCCTTTCCGTTAAGGTACCGTGTTCCGCCTGGCTTCCCTTGCCACCGACTGTACGGGGTAGTTTTAGCCCCCGGCTTTCGATCCTGGGATTGCCTGGGACACTTTGGCTAAACTTTCTAAGCCTCTCTAACTCTTTTCCGAACTCTTTTGCAAGACTCTGAATCCCTACCAACTGTGTGATCTTGGGCACGTTTTCGCTCTGTCTGCTCTAAGAGTGGGCCCTGCTTAGTGACTTTTGCTCACCTGTGACTTTGTGCTTCTTTGAGCTTACAAAAAGTGTTCTTAACCTTAGAGTGGTGTGTTTATCCTAATTCTGCTCCTTCTCCCTCCCTTCTTTTTACCTACTAGAGTGTCATCTAACGTTAAGCGCTCACCTCTGTTTGAATTATGTGGTGTTAACCTAGAGTTGTCTAGATAGGAATAAGGATTGGGACTGCTTTCCATATAACTGTGTTTAGAGTATTTTACTATATTTTGCTAGAGTGTTTTCAACTTATGTGTTCTTGAAAATAAATAACTATATACTTTTGAAACCAAGCTCTGGTCAGTGTTTGCTTGTGCTATTGTGTATGAGTACATATTGTGTATACTTTGCATACTGCCTAACTCTTCTTGAGGGAAGTCTGACTGCTCAGCCACAGCTACCAGGTAAATCTGGGTGGTGCGGACTGCTACCAACTGGGTTTACTGCTATACCTGTAGTCTTAAATCTTTTGCAGTGTTCCCCAAGGGAACTGCACAGGTTTCTGCCTAACATCCGTCAGGATCAGGACACTTTCCTCACACAGTCGGCAGAAAAGCCTTCAGGGCTAGCCTGACGGCCCTCAGCTCCAACAGATTGATATGGAGTCTGGACTCCGACGGAGACCAACGACCGCTGACTGTCAGCCCGTTGGCATGAGCTCCCCAACCCGTGAGGGATGCATCCGTCACGATCGTCACCTCCGGCCAGGGAAGCCAAAATGGAGCCCCCTTCATCAAGTTGCCTTCGACGGCCCACCACAGAAGGTCCTGGGCGACCGAGGGCGGCACCTAAACCGGGTCCGACATCCTGCCGGAGGACTGCGACCATTGCGTCTTGAGCGCCCACTGCAAAGATCTCATCCGCAGGCGAGCCTCTGGCACCAGAAGAATGCAGGATGCCATGAGGCCGAGCAACCTCAAGAACTCGAACGCTGGAAGCGTCTGGACATGCTGAAACTTGTGCACCATCTGCTGAATGTGAAGAGCCCTCACCTGGGGAGGAACACACTGCCCCAGGGAAGTGTCGCGCACTGCTCCGATGTACTGGAGCCTCTGTGTTGGCGTCAAATGGGACTTCTTTAAATTGAGGGAGAAGCCCAGCCTGTGAAGGGAGTGGCAGGTGACGGACAGATGATCCAGGACTTGCTCGGGAGAGCTCCCCCTGATCAACCAATCGTCCAGGTAGGGGTAGACGTGAATCCCCCCTTGCCTGAGATGCGCTGCCACCACCACCATGAGCTCGGTGAAAACCCTCGGGGCGGAGGTCAATCTGAACGGCAGGACCCGAAACTGAAAGTGTGAGTCGCCAACCGCGAACCTCAGGTACTTCTTGTGCTTGGGATGGATCAGCACATGGAAGTAAGCATCCTTGAGGTCGAGTGATACCAACCAGTCCTGAAGCTGAAGGGCCTGGAGGACTAGAGAGTAACCATCTTGAACTTGTCCTTCCTGAGGAGTTTGTTCAAACCGCGCAAGTCCATGATGGGTCTCAATCCCTCGTCTTTCTTTGAAATCAAAAAATAAGGGGAATACCATCCCTTGTTCCTCTCCGCTACAGGCACCAGTTCTATGGCGCCTTTCTCCAGCAGGGCTTGAAGTTCCTGCGCAAGGAGCGGATCCGGACTCTGCAAAGAGGTTCCCCGGTGGATTGTCGCGAGGCCTGTGCCGAAAGGGAAGACAGTAGCCGTGGGCTATGATCTCCAGAACCCACACATCTGAAGTAATGGCACGCCACTCTACAAGATGCTGCGCCAGCCTTCCCCCAACCGGCGAACCATGGGACATGGCCTCATGACTGCGAGGGAGGTGCCGCGGCGTTACCTGAGGGCAAAGAGGCAACTGCCCGAGTGGCCTTGGCACCACGGGTACCCTGTCGTCCACCTCTGGTACCCCTGCGTTGGCCTTTTTGACTGCCAGCTCCTCTCGCTTTACTGAAGGACGAGTAATAGCGAAAGGAACCACCCCTCCACTGCTGTCCCCTAGGACGAAAAAGCAGAGGTTGGCGAACTGCAGCGCCCAACGACTTCGCTGCAGCTTTCGAGGTCTGCAACCTCTCAAGGCTCTCGTCAGCCTTGCTGCCAAAAAGGTGTTCACCGTCAAAGGGCATGTTGAGGAGCCGAGACTGCACATCAGGAGCAAACCCGACTTCCGCAACCACGCAAACCTGCGTATCACGGTGCTCGCCGCCATGGACCTACCGACGCATTCAGCTAAGTCCAAACCCGACTGAACGGACTCACACATGGCATCCTTACCATCCTGGACCATAGCAAGGAAACCATCCCGTTCGTCCCCTTCGGGAATATGTTCAGCCGCTAACGCAACACAGTTCCACAGAGTGTGTGTGAAACGAGACAAGGCACAAATGGAGTTGGCCGCCTGAAGCGCCATACCACCAGAAGAAAACACTTTCTTCGCCCAGCCATCAAAACGTTTGTCGTCCCTATCAGGAAGGATGGTAGGGTACGACGCCTGCTTTGCCGGGGCCGCCTGCACCACCAAACTCTCCGGAGTGGGGTGCCTGGTCAAGTAGCAGGGGTCGCTACTGGCTGGACGGTATTTTCGCGACAAGGATCTGCCCACTGCCGGGAGACTCTCCGGAGCAGTCCAAGCCGCCGCCACCCTAATCTGTAAAGCCATATGGAACGGCAGTACCGGATCAGTTGGGGGACCAACATCAAGGATGTCTGTCAGACCATCCTGCACAATCTCCCCTGGGGGAGCAGACCAACCCAAGTACTCAAACCCTAGCCATAAGGCGCCGGTACGAGGAATCGTCATGAGAGCCAGGCTCGGGCCTACAAAACTCCACCTCCGGAGAGGTGTCCAGTCCACTGGCATCATGCAGTGACTCTCAAATCGTCAAACTGACTATGGCCCGAGACTGTCATCTGGAACCCGACTAGGAACCAGGCCATCAGAATCCTCATCCGCCTCTGAAATATAGTCCAGGTGGCGAAAAGAAGGCACCCGAGAGTGCTTGATCTTAACCAGAGCCTTCCTAGGGGGTCCACCCGTGCCAAGGGGTACCTCCGACATGAGAGCCGGCATCGGCGCCGAGAGGATCGATGTCGAGGAAATCGGCGCCGGCGTCGAGGAAATCGACGTCGACGTCAGATGCAGCGCCTCCAGCATCGGCGGCGTCGACACAGCCCTCGAGGCCGGAGCCCCGAGCGTGTCCCTCGACGACATGAGCGTCGACGGCTTCGACGACTTCCTCGGAGCCGGAGCCTCAAGAAAGCCTGTCGACGCCTCAGACGTCGATGTCTTCCTCGAAGACCGCACAGGTGCACACGGTCTCGAACGCGTCGAGGACCGGGACCTGGAACGGGTACGTCGAGAACGAGTCCCCTTGTCCGAACGGGACCTCTCCCGTGACTCGTGCCGACCACTCTTGCGAGCGGTGTCTCTCGACCTCTCACGACCGACCCCACTCAGGGGCGCAGACTGCTTAGTACCCTGCGACTCAAGAATCGCCAGCATTTTCTTCCCGAAGGAAGCCCATTCCTCCGGCGTTGCACGGCTGGTGGGGTAAGCGACGTGCCGGGCAGAGTCCTCCGAAGAGGACTTGGAAGACGACCGGTGACGGCGCTTCCGAGAATGCCTCGAAGAGGCTGAGGAGTGGCGAGACCGACTCCTAGAAGGAGACCCACGAGACTTCCAACGATGACGCGGAGAGTCACCCCTCGAATCATCCGTCAAAAGCCCCGCAGACTTCGACTTCCTGGGCTTGGACACCCGACCTACCGACAACAACTTCTTACGTTCGCATAAGGCTTCGGACGTGAGCAACTGGCAGTCGATACAGTCATCCGTGTCGTGGGCCTCCCCGAAGCACCAGAGGCAGGCGTCGTGCGAGTCCGTCACCGACATCTTGGACCCACAGTCCCCGCACTTCTTGAAACCCGGACGCGGGGTCGAAGACGAAGTAGAAGACATCTTCACACGAAGGATTTTCACAAAACGAACAGGTTCGAAGAACCGAGAAGAACAGAACTCCAAAGAGTCGATGCGTGATCCGAGAATCACGAAGCAACACGTTCGCGGAAAAAACAGAACTGAGGCTACGGGCGTCGTGCGTCCTACTTATCACATCGGATGACGTCGGAGGAGGCCCTCGACGACGGCGCATCGACGCAGGACGCAGACGCCGAAAAAAGTTTCCGAAGCAGCACAGCTGTGGTGATTATATGTCATAGATATGGAATACGTCGGAGGACCCAATCCCCTCGAAGTCATTTTTACTCTCAAAGTATAAAAATATGGAGTAAAATACACCCACCTCAAAATCTTATCTGGAGCACTGATTGCACATCTACTCTATGGGTGTTTCTGCTCCCATTATAATGGTCCTTTCACCTCACTGCCTTTATGCCTTAACGCGCTGCACACACTGCCACTGTCAAGTCAAATCAATCCTTTATCCTCTCCCTACTGTCAAAAATACCTTTTGCCACACACCCTTTTTCCCCCCCCCACACACTCCAAAAATACCACTATTATACAGGGCACCTCCTCGGACCTTCACCCTACACAAAAACACAAAGAAAAAAAGCTAAAATAACAAGCCAAAAAAAGTACTACATCCGAGCCCACTAATTATGCAGGTTTCCTATTGGTTTCCTTTTTTCCTCCGTTACACAAGATCTGTGGTACCACCTTCTCCCTTCACTTGGGAAGGCTCCCTGCCATTCCATTTTCCTTAATATTCTCCTCAAAAAATGTATACCAAAATAAATAAAAACAAACGCATCCATGCCACTCTCACAATTTCAATATCCGCTTGGCCTTACCCTCCACATTCTCCCATACACCCATTCCCCTAGTTATCACTTGCATGTGTATACTGACATGCATGTGCTCACCTCAACTCCTCGGTCACGGGGTTCCAACACCATCAGCCTGCATTCTGCGGAACTGCACCCCGCTCCAAAGAGCAGGCAGGAATTCTGCAAAGACTGCTTCTGTAAAACCACTCGGACTATGTTTTTCAGGACTGGTCGCTGTAGGTGGGCGTGGACCCCCAGAAAAGCGGCCTGGACACTTCCGCAGGCACGGGGGAGCGCTGGGATCACGATGGGGGTCACCAAATGAAGGCACACCCCTAAACGCTCACACCAGAAAAAAAATACAACCTGCCAGGGAAAGAGGCCAAAGAAACTCTTGCAAGGGTAACAGGTTTTATTTCTTTAAAAAGGTGCGCCAGCAAATAACTTTGCTGCCGAGAACATTCTGAGGAAAAAGGTAACATACAGACGGTTAAAAAGGGGTCATAGCGCGAGACCATATACAGTAAAAACCCACATGGCTAGCATGACTTTATACAGGGTCTGCCTACTCTATAAGGGATACTAGGCCATTGGTCCCAGTCCGTCCGTCTTCCATCACGGGGCGTCTGCCTGGCTCATCTCCAGGGAACCAAGATCGAAGAGACAATTATTAACATTTGAAAATAGTGCTACTCTATCATTAGATCGTGCACTTGGCAGGCTCGAAGACTGGCACAGGGGGAGTCTCTAGGTCACACTAACCCCCACACACATTTCACTCATCCCGATCGCATCTGTCGACTTCCAAGGCTTCCACCCTCGCTTTTGAACTATAATTTATCCCTCCCTGTACCTCACATTACAAATCATGCCATTGTAGAATAAAGGTGAGACAGCCATATTCTTAGATCTTTTATGGTTGATGGGTGGTCAGTGGTCAAATAAGATCTTGGAGTTCAGGGGTCTTAGGATGCAGGGGCCATAAATTGTGGCCCGTTTGTGATAACACGCACCCCAAGGCGCCCAAACACTGCATCGTGCCCTTGCGGGGCACTTCTTATTGGCAACACTTTGTACAAAGGGGAGTTTCTGTGAAGGTTAGCAGCCACATGGGCTTCATTAGCTCTTCTGCCTATTCAGATTCCCTCTTCAGGCTTGTGGCCTGTGCTTAGCATGCTGAACGCTACTTGGACATGCAGGTCCTATACTTCTACCATAACTCCAAAATGGAGTCTACTTATATGCAAGCCCTATGTCTAAATCACATATGTTCGTGTGGGGATCCATGGGATGCCCTCCTCCCCCCTGGTATGTCACAGGTCTTCCAATGGGGTCGCCTCACCCCAAAGCGCCTAGGGGGTGGGATGGGGCAATTCCCTTCCCAACACTAGGCAGCAATTCAACCCCTTCCCGTTTGACAGCCCGCCATTGCAGGCTCAGTAGTTCAAAATTCAAATTGAAGTAGTTACTGCTCCCCCAGAAAGCCAAGTTTCGTAAAGTTATGGCATCTCAGTTTTGCTAAAAATGTAAATTCAAGAGCTATAAAAAGAAATCATTAACATGTCAACAAAGTGCAAGACAGTAAATTGGATCAAACCAAAGTACACCTGTAAGTTTACAGGAGGAGACTGAGTGGACGCCCTGGCAGAGGCGTAGACAGGGTAGGGCCTGAGCAGGCAAGGCCCACCCAAAATATGTAAATGCCCACTCAGCAGCACTATATGGGCATTTACAAATGTTAATGTCACTGCGTTGGGCCCAACTACATTCGCTTCAGGCCCCACTTGTTAGACAATCCTGGCTACGCCTCTGCGCCCTGGGCAAGCAACCTTAGTTTACCTTCATTATCAAACGCAGCATATCCTCATCAGCTACATCTTCAATGGAAGGCTCCACATTTCCGGGCCCGTGGACAAGGCAATGAAAAAGAGTCTTTGAAAAGAAGCCTGGGGCAGGTCCTCCGTGAACCAGGG
The DNA here is from genome assembly GCF_040938575.1 of Ambystoma mexicanum. Taxonomy (NCBI): domain Eukaryota; kingdom Metazoa; phylum Chordata; class Amphibia; order Caudata; family Ambystomatidae; genus Ambystoma; species Ambystoma mexicanum. The sequence goes on from NC_090940.1 coordinate 45,210,608, forward strand.
AGACTGCAATCATTCTGCCAGCTTCGTAGTACAGATTTTGTTGCAGGGCTGGGGATGAAAGCAGGGACACAATTTGATTTTACATAATCAGGATGTATTGGCATGATGATATCACCCTACCTGAGTAAATATACTCGGTTGAACTTCATTCAGGTCTACAAAAAATAATCTGGTTCACAAACAAGCAATTGCATCACAACACATTGAAATAAAGTTCCGCTATTTGACCCAGAAACAACAAGTTACTCACAATAATTAATTATGTACATTTAGTCCCTTTTACTGAAGCAAAGAATCCCCATGAAAATTGCAGGACCTCTGCTATCGGAAGACTACACTTAAAAAAAAAAATAACACTTGGGCACGCAATAAGACACTTGGAACAAAACACCTACTCTACCGGCTCCAACCCCCAGTCCTCCTTTGCATGGCTTGAAGTATCTTGGTATTCTCCAATCCAGTTTCTCCTTGGATAATCTGCCATTTTAAGCCTACCGCTCGGATGGTCGACCACTAAACTTTGTACCACTTCGATACTGGCACATTTTCACAACTGGTACACTAAACTGACCCACACCACACCCTACTGGTCTAATTTAATCAGATCCCAGGAAACAATTCAGCATCAAAACACTCATGAAATGGACAGGCAACCAAGAGCCTACAAGACACAGCGGGCGGGCTTACACACACCAGCCGAGCACAAAGACCTCGAAATGTCTTGCTCACAGAGACCGCTGGACAAGAACTGTACATAAAAACTCAAATACCGGCAAAGAAATCCAAATGACGCAACCACCTACTTCATAGAACCTCAATACTCTGGAAAACCATGCAAAAACAAAACAAAAACAAAAAAAAGAAACAAAAAAAAGAAAGGCCTTTGGCAAAACATCGACCAAAATCACTTAACTTTACATCTCAAGATACCCATCCACTGACCGAGCTGCAGAAACGACGAACTGAAGGTCACACTGCATCGGAAGAGGAAAAACACCCACTGTTAGGAAAGATTTTCATTTATGGGTAATTCTCTCCAGTTGTGAACCCCAACTTTTTGATTTTGTCGGACCTTCCTAGACTGACTTCCCAGTGGAGCCCAGCCTTCTGCTGTACTCCGCGGGGCTTTTGCTCATCTTAAGGGGAAACTGATATGCCCTTCAGACTGTCTATACTGGGAGACTTTGTTTCCCTTAGTCTTTCACTTTGTTGCTATTTCTTGGCAACATTTTATCAGTGCACAATGTACCTTCTAGTACAGTGCGCTGGGGTCTCATTTTTAAGGCCCTAGACACCCTTTAAGGATTTTAGGTGAATGGGTTTGCCCAGGACAGTGGCCAGTGCCTAAAATGCCCATGCCTTGAGGTCCTTTGTTCTGTGTCGGCCATTTAGTCCCTTTGCCTTCCTCAAGTCAAGTAGACCGGGACTTTCGTGGGCCTCTGCATGCCAGGTGTATGCGCGCCGGGATGTGAGCTGGAGGGGTCTAGTTCCAATACACATCCTGGGTGCCAGGATGTATGGTGTCCCTGGAACCGCCGCTGTCTCGAGTTTCGACTTGGGAACAGTAAGTTCATGGTAGAAAGCACCCCCCGACGAGATTCGTACGCTTAGCGTTCCTAGGTCTGGAATTAGGAGAGTCTGCTTGAACCAGAGCCTACGTGGTACTCATGTCACCCAACTGTGGCGACTAGCTTCGTGGGTGCCTTGCTGCTGTGCCCCCCCCTGTGCCCTAAGACAAGCTCCAGTGGAACTGGCCCGATCACTTCTCAAATTAGTGGAAAAATCGGCACTGTCCGCCACGGACTAAGGTCCCAAAACACAGCCCCCGAAAGCCGGAGTGACGCGCAACTACTGGACTCTGACATGCAAGCGAAGTGGACTTGACAGACGAAGTTCGGTCCGGACTTACCGGTGGCCCCTGGCGCATCCATAGATTGACACACAAGTGTCCCCCTAGGGCAACTCTCCTTTGTTAGGGTAGCCTGTGCTACCATCCCATTCACGATTCCTGGAAATAGATTTGCGCCCTTATGGAGACCCTCCTCAAATAATGGAACTCTATTCTTCATCGCCTTACCCCACCACCTTCCTGCGATAGTACTTGAAGAGACCCCTTGTGTACTTTAATGCACGACTGAGTACTGCCGCACTGAACATACGTTTGAGCACAAGGCTCCACACTTCGCAGGGATTGGACTGCCTATTAGTTGGGGTTGAGAGTCTTGAAGAATTGCCTAAAGTAGATTTGCACTGTCTGACCCTCTTCTGTTACAAGTTGTCGATCTTTACTAGTTGAATATTCCTTTAGGCAAATAGTTACTGTATGTATGTTCCCTAGTAAAGTGTGTTAGTATTGTTAATATTGCTGTGGTTTCTTTGTGTTTGACTTAAAAAGGTCTTTAATAAATGTATGCGTTTTTGATATATACACACGACAGAGTAATTTGTAGTGTCGTTTACTGTCTGTGCTCATTGTGGACTTTCGGTCACCCCCCCCCCCCTCCTGAGACCTAGCCTTGACTGCCGCCAATGCTACCTTGATTGGCCTTGCTTGTCCAGAAAGTTACCCTCTTCCAAGAAACCAGGCTGGCCTGCTGAACCTCTGCCCACCAGGTCAGAGTTCAGAAATGCATCTCAACACCCACCACAAACTAATCAACATACAAAGAGAAGCAACCCTCCTAGGACTGGCGACAAAACAAATCAACTCACAATGTCACAACCATGAGTGAAAACTATCGATCAGAAACTCAATCTGCACCACCTTCTCAGTGAAATGGAAAACAACCAACATTGCCCACCTAGCCATCACATCAAAGTCAACAGTAGGATCAAAGGGAACCAAGAGGCGCATTTGCCCCACCGACCAAACTACCAATGGGAAAATAAACACCAGAAAACAAAAATAATCACTGCAATCTGATCAGTGCAGTCCCTTCCGAAACAGCATAGGGATAGACAAACTCCTCAGCAAAGGAGGAACCAATACAGTGTTCATCACAGAAATGTGGGTAACTGGTAACTTTAAAGTAATGGCACATGAATCCAACCCGACCACTTCAAAATTAAACAGGCCAACTGCATAGGAAAAAGAGGAGGGCTAGCCATAGACTACAAGGAACTTCTAAGAAACAGAGGCACCATCTGTAAACATCCTGGACTGACATTCCTACTCATCTACAGACCATACACATGTAACCCAACCTTCAAAGCAAGGTTTGCAGACACAATAACCAGCATTGCACGAGAACATCAACACTTGACAATACTGAGACCATCTGTTTCAAGGAAGGAAATAGCCATCAAAATCAATTACCTTCAGCCTAACCAGCATGCACCTACAACTAAAATGGCTACCGGACACAGATGCCATCTTCTGCAAAAACAAACCTCAACTACAAGCAGCCCCCAATCCACACACACTGAGGCAATCCATCCATGCAAATTCACTCAACACACAGAATCCTAGTTCCATTTGAGAAAAGAAAATGGAAATTACTGAACCCCAAGGAACTAAACATCATAATTAAATCCACAAAATCATTGAACAGAACTCCCTCCTGGACTCACTGCCATAACTAGTGATCGTATTGCAAAAATTAGACGCACTAGACTCTGTAGCACCAAAGAAACTTCATGCCCTGCCTGAAGAAAACGGTCACACGATGGTTTATCCCCCATGTCCTGTTCTTGAAGAAAGACAACCGTAAAGTAGCACTAACCTGGAGAAAGCACTATAACCAACAGGGCAAAATCACATACGGCTCTAAAAAGCAGAAATCCAGAAAGCAAAAAATTTACACTATGCAGAATTAATCTAAAAAGTAAATTGTGCAGAGAAAGAGGTTTATCATTAATGACAGGAACACTAATGCAATCACGCCATCACCCGCTCACAGAAACCAACATTGCAAACCACTTTAAAAACAAAAGTCCAGCAAGCCATTAACATTTTGCCCATGGACGTAAGCAGCAACACAACCACAGGCAAACCCACAGAAGCAAGCTTTGCACTGATCTAGATGCAAGACTGAACAGGAATAGTAGCCAGGAGCTACACATTTGTCAATGACAACCCCCGCCCCCAAAAAAAAAGAAAATTGCAGAGTAAGCACAGATCATGCCACCAACTACCACCCAATAGCAAACATCCCCATCTGGGCGCTGTCGAAATTTCAAGGTTACAGGTGATAGGACATTCAGGAAAATAGAAAAACAAAAATAGTATATACAAAAGAGTCTACATACTTGTAAAGAATGTTACAGCAAAATATACAGTATTTTACACATATGGAATGAATTTATACAGGATCACGTGAAGACCTAGAGCAACTGGGGTTCCTAGGATAGCAATCATCATTGGTCACAAGAGTATTGCCATTTCTTAACATTCATCTTGAAAGGGTAGAAAGAGGGTAATGCTCTTAAGTTATCGGGATAGAGTTCCAAAGTTGTGTGCCATGACTGGAAGCTAGAACCTCAGTTTTTTTTGTTTTGTTTGAAGTTTGGTATTCTGAGGCCGTTGGATTGTGCCTTTCTGATGGGCCGGGCTGACGTGTATCTGGTGAATCTATCCGTCAAGTATATGGGCACCTTGTTGGTAAGGCCTTTGTGGGTGAAGTTTAGTGATTTGAGCTTAATGCTGTCATTAATGGCAAGCCAGTTAATAGCGCGTCTCTCGTGTGAAAAATGCTGCGATTTTGGGATGCCCAAGCAGATCTTGAAGGCATTGTTTTGAAGTGTCTGGAGTTTGTTAGTGTTATGTTTGCTGGTACCAAGATAAGAGTGCCTTACAGTAATCCAACTTGGATAATATTAGTGCACATGATATAGTGATGCAGCTTTTAATCACTTTATTTTCATTTTGAGATATGCATTCAAGTTGTATGATACATTTAATAACAAGCAAACCCAACCCAAATTTACAACTTCAAAACCTTAACATACTACTACTACAAATCTCTATTCTACAATAGAAAATCAAACATCCCAAAACAAACCAACAAACACGACACACATCACACCAAACATGAATATAATAACCTCCCATCTATTTCTTTCAAAAATAATGCATGCAGCCAATGAACATTAACTGTATAATTCATTGAAAGAGCTCCAAATTCCAAGGTAATGCTCCTCCCTCTTCTGCTTCGTTAGCATTATTTTCTCGCAATCAGAGTACGAACATCACTCAGCCAGTCATCCACAGCTGGCATTTTCCTTGACTTCCAAATGTTCAATATTTGTTTAGCCGCTACTACTAATACCCTGTTAACCCATCCTGTTCTCACACTAACCATGTCCCCTCTCTCACTGTTAGATAATAAAATCATCGAGTAAGGTGTTCGTGGTAGTGGGTCCCCTAACACAATATCCAAACTGTTCAAAACATCCCTCCAAAAAGGTAGATAGCCTTGAGCACGACCATAGCATATGAAGAAAGGTGCCCCTACTAAAACCACAACCCCAACAGATATCGTTATCCAACAATCCTAGCTTGGCCATTCAAGCAGGGGACCAAAACAATCTACACAGAATTTTCTGTCTCATATACCTCCACCCTAAATCCATTTTTGACTGCACCCCTATCCATACCAAGTTCCTCTACCCAAACCCGACGCAATTTTTCTCATGACTCTTTTCTACATGCAAGTTATCCATTGGCATAAGTTTCATGTATGTTGACACTGTACATGGAAGAGAACTGATGACATCACAAACCGCTGGTCTCTCCCTCATTAGTTCCAACATTCTCTGCCGTTCAGTTAAAAGGAAAGTCAGATCCCTATAACGTGCACGTTCCCTACCTCTGAGCCCAAATGATTCTGAGCCGTTCAAAGGATACCACACTTTCACCCCCATACATCACGTACTCTGTACCCAAATGTTTTCCCCTCTAGCAGTCATGAAAGTTTGTAAGACCACCCTAGCATTACCCAAAGTAGGCAATTTCACTGTAGAATCCGGCCACTTAGACAGAGTACATGTCACGTAAAGCATAAGGCGAAAATTGCATACCCTCAATTTGCCAATAGGGCACATCACTACCCACATCAGAAAAATAGAAAGCCGATTTCTTTAGAACAAACCCAGCACAATAATCCATTGAATTTGGATAGCCAAAGCCCCCTATCTTCACAGACTGCATCAAAATGTACCTAGGTATCTTAGGTCTGTTACCTACCCCCAAAGGAACTCTCGAAAAACTATCAATACTACCAATGACCTTCTTAGTGAATTTCAAAGGAATAGATTGGATAATGTAAAGCACCTTTGGCAGAAGAACCATCTTGATAGCATTTATTTTTGCCAAGAGCCCCAGCGGTAAACAACCCCATTTTAATATGTCCCTCTGAATCTTTCCCAAAATTTTTGAGACATTAAACTCAGACATTTTCCTTAAGTCCTTAAGAACCAGGTATATTCCCAAATATTTCATAGCTTTCGTCTCCCACTGACAATCCCATGAACCCATATACCCCCCCCTGGGTTGTGAAACATCTAGAGGAAAAATCACCATCTTCTCTAAGTTGACCTTATGTCCAGAAAATGACCCCACCTCCTTAAACATACGTATTAGCTTTTCACACCCTTCCAGTGGATTAGTCAAGACAATAGTCATATCGTCCGCATAACACAGGATCTTAATTTCACTTTTCCCAAATTTTAGGCCATGGAGACTCTGCTCCTGCTTTATGTATGCAATCAATGGCTCCCTTGCAAGATTAAAAAGGTATGGTGATAATGGACAGCCTTGTCTAGTACCTCTTGACAAGAAGAATGGGGCAGACAAAATGCAATTAACCCAAACTCTAGCACAGAAAAGATTTAAGCATTTTAATAACTCTTAAAAAGGTACCCCCAAAACCAATCTTTCCAAGTGTATGTTGCAAGAAAGACCAATTAACACTGTCGAAGGCCTTCTCCACGTCCATAAAAATTAGGAGTGTATTCTGGACCTGTTCCTTTAGGAGTCCCATTATATCTATTAGTGTCCTAACATGATCATACCCATATCTGCCCCGCATAAAGCCAACCTGAGAGTGGCTAATCAGATCACCAATACACCTATCCAGCCAGTTAGTCAGCTTGTTCTCTCCAATTCATCTTTATCCTCATTACTTCTCGTCATCTGGTACCTCCTCTGACACCCCCCCCCCCCCAATGCACTCTCCAATCTCCTCAGCTCAGGCACTAGCCTTTTCAGTGTACGGGCCGTGATTTTCATCAACTCACACCTATAACTGTTGCTTTGAAACGGTCCCAAACCGTTATATCTGATGCAGAACCCTCATTTAGCTGCAAAATCTTGTAGGGGCCCCAACCACCCTCTTTTCCTGTAAAATATAAGTTTATAGATGCCATTTGGGGGTTCCAATCCTATATCCAACCACTTTTTTAACAAAGAATGGTCCGAAATACCTCTCTCCAAGATGCAGCTTTTAGTGGTCAGGAAGGGTTTGCACACTACAATCATAATACAATAATCAATAATACCTTACACACTAAAATCTTAGCCCGCCAAAAGGCCCTATCTTTTCTAGTAGATCGTGCCGCGGCACCTCCAGCCTTTGACGCACCCAGTCAGGTACCTAAATTTGAATTTTCAGACATGAGTGAATAGGAAGTCATTGCCCTCATAAAATCCATTAAGCCCTCCAATTGCAAGGGCGACACATGCCCTGCCCACATCAAAGACTGCGCACCAGACTTGGCACCCATCATCACTGCCTTCATCAACTCGTCGCATGTACCGACTTCCCTAAAAGAAGCTTGGGTCCGACCACTCCTAAAAAAAAAACCTCTCGACCCATTAATCCCAGGAAACTACCGACCTATCACAGCGGTCCCCTTTCTGTTAAAGATTTTGGATGAAGCAGCCTACGTGCAGGTTCAAAAATGTATTGAAGACAACCACCTACTGGGACTACGCCAGTCCGGCTTCCGCCCCCGTCATGGCACCGAGACGGCACCACTTGACCTAAAAAAATCAAATAGATGACCTAAGAGACATAGGCAAACCGGCACTCCTCCCGCTTCTAGATCCTTCTGCGGCCTGCGATTTGGTAGAGCATAAAACTCTATGCCACCATCTCTCTGCCTCAGCCCACTTCTCCACTAAAGCATGCGAGTGGATTACTTAATTCCTTCAAGATAGAGAAGACCTTCATTACTCTGACACCGCCAACGCCACACCCAGCCCTATCAAATGTGGAGTCCCACAGGGCTCCTGCATAGCCCCCACACTATATAACCTCTTCACGAGACCCCTTTTCAGGATACTTGACTCTATGGGCATCTCATACCAATTATGCAGATGATACACAGGTTCTCATCCCCCTCTCGGGTGATTATACTACGGACCTGAACACCCTTAACAGTATCTACTCCACCATTCAATCCAGGATGGCAGAGAATTGGCTCTGCCTAAACAGTGATAAGACCAAACTCTTCCTGGTCGGCTCTCCATCCACACTGGGCAAACTTGATAAAAAGTACCAATCCTTCACCATTGAAAACATCCCCATCACAGTCTAGCAAACTATTAAAACACTTGGTGTATACCTCGAACCCAGTCTCACCATGGACAGGCAGGTCAATGCAATCGCCTCCTCCGCAGCATACCACTCCAAACTCATCAATGTCGTTAGGCCTTTCCTATCCCAACAGAACTGCATCACCATAGCCAGAGCCATCATCGGATCCAGACTGGACTATTGCAATGCCCTATTCATCGGAACCTCAAAAAATCCTTGCCAAACTCCAGATTGCCCCAAATAATGCCTTAAGGGCTGCTACAGGCATCTCGCGCAACGAACACATCTCTGGGGTCAGGAGGCAGGTCTTCATGATCAGGCTCCTCCCTATCTTGCACAAAGGATCACCAAACAAACAGCGTCCAGACCCTCGAGGTCGGTCTATGTTAACCGCATCACGGTTCCTCACACGCGCAGAGTGCGTGCAAGAGGCACCAGCTTCCCCACTATGGCTGCAACCCTGTGGAACAACCTCCCAGCTCAGATCAGAACAATCGACTCACACACAGCCTTCCACAAGGCCCTAAAAACCAGGCTCTTTATCTAAAGAGCATATCCCCATGAGATCTGTACTACATTTGTCACTGTGTATAAGAAACCCATCTGTATTGCAGTCTGTTACCTGTATAAGAAAAATGTCTTGAACAACTAACGTATCAAATGGTAACAACTGTAACCTAACAAATGTATCTAAGCATTCTTTCTCAGGCCGCTTATTGTAACCCGCAAGCAAGCCTCCTTAAGTTTCCTTAAAGCGCCTCGTTGCCTGTGGGCTGTAGTGCGCTCTACAAATACAAAATAAATAAAAAATAAATAAGTGGATCAGTTTGCAGGTTTAACTAGTGGCTGTGGCGTTTACTTGCCTGTTAAGGTTGAGTGCTGAGTCCAAGTAAAAACCTAAGGTTTTTACTTCTTTAGGGACTTTAATCTTGATACCGTCGATGGTGATCGAGTTATACAGTGGGGAGAGTTTATTCAGTTTGTTAGTGGATTCCCACGATTAAAAGCTGTTTTTTCATCATTGACATAATCCATGGGTGGCCATCCAGGTCTGTATAATTAAGTAGATTTTATTAATTAGATCTACATCTTTGACATAGTCGCCTTGGATAGGGATGAGAATCTGGGCGTCATCAGCATAGTTGGTGTATGAGACACCCAGATTGTCAAGTATTTCGAATAGGGGCTTGGTAAATATATTATACAGAGTATATAGGGGAGACACATGATCCCTGTGGTACTATGCATGTGATAGGTACTGTGTCCGCAGCAGAAGAGGGTGAAAAGACTCTGATCTTTTGTCTAGGAAGGACTTTATCCACAAAGTCACGTCCTTGGAGAAGTGGGCGCTAGTTTCAGATGACTGCACAAAACGTTATGGTCAACCAGGTCGAATGCAGCAGAAAAGTCCAGAAGGAGGAGAATGGAGGCTTTTACTTTGTCTTTCCGGTCATCTGGTTGGTTCTTAGGTCAAGAAGGGCCATCTCAGTCCCATGTTTTGGCCTAAAGCCCGATTGGCGGGTGCTTAGTAAGTTGTTTAACTCCAGGTAGGATTGAATCTGGAGGATTGTATCTAAGGTTACTTAACTTTCGATTGGATGTTCGTCCTACGTATTCCTCATTTTCAGATATCCTCCTCAGCTTAGCTGCTTCAGATCTTTCAGTAGAGGGCGTTGGGCGTCGATGCAGTCAACTCTATGTCCCTCGAGGGCCTCCGTCTCGAGGTAATCACTGGTACATATAGCACACGCAACACCCGTTGGCTTCAGTTCTGTTTTTACACCCTCATGCACAATTAATGGCATTAGCAGGTCCAAGCCAGTCTAAGACCTTGAAAGAGCGTAGGTGTAATGCACTGAAATTCTACTATAGGTTGGGAGGGGCGATGAGAAATAAGTGGGAGGAACATCCAATCGAAATAACGTTACCAGGGGCAAGGAACTTGTTCTTCGAATTAATGGTGTTCTGCCACGTATTCCTCATTTTTAGATAGACTGCCAAAGCACTGTTAGTTTTGGAGGAGGGAGTATGAATTTTAGATGCAAATTTAATCGTCGTTATGAACAGCATGTAGAACTGCCTTACCAAATCCTCCTTCCTGACTGGGGCACTAAAAGCATTTTGGGACAGAAAAAAAAAAAAATAAAATGACCAAGAAAATGGCCGCCATGGAAAGGGAAGTGTTCCCAGCGCGTCTGCTCCCGAAAAAGGATCAAAAAGAAGGTAAGTGGGGTTGGGAGGACGGGAGTGAGACGGGGAAGAGGGACCAAGAAGGTAAGTGGAAGGGGGGGTGCGGGGGCGGGTGGGATCAAAGGGAATTTAAAAAAAATAAAAACTCACAAGAGTCCTCGGCAGGGGGCGAAAGCATCCTCTCAGGGGCGGGGAGGCTCTGAGCGGGGATGGCCCCGCTTCGAGCTTTCCCATTGGCTGAGGGGCTGCCACCCCCCCTGCCGGGGACAAAGGCCGTGGAATCCCGACGGAGGGATTCCCAGCCTGGTAACGACTCGGCGTGGGCCAATCAGAATGGCTTTCATTCTGATTGTGCCCTCACCGGGTACTAATGCTCAATATGATCATCCTGACATAGCTTTTCCATTTCCAGGATGGCTAAGTTAAGTGCTCGTCTTGGATCAAGCCTATGCAATGGCTCATCGTCCTTGCTAGGACGTGGAGGCAGATAGAAATATGGTAATACAATTTACTGGGATAAATGAAAGTCAGATATAACTTTCAGTAGAAAAGTTGGTTGCACTTTAATACCCTGTCCTTAAAAAATAGTATATGGAGGCTTACAAGATAATGCCTGCAGTTCGCTATACCTGCGGGCTGATGTTAATGCAACTAATAGGATGGTTTTAAAGGTCAAGAGCCTTCAAGAACACAATGAAGTGGCTCGAAAGGAGTGCACATAAGGAATTTTATTACACGATGGAGAGAACACATTAGTGAGTCCCTTTAGGAATTGTAGAACTAATGTCATCTTGATGTAGGATACCTCCTCCGACGTGCACTTGAAGATTGAAAGCACCGCCAAGTATTCTTTAATGGTCTTAATCTGGAGCCCCAGATTTGCCAAGTGTAACAAAAAAGATAATAACGTACGTGTACTACATTGGAAAGGGTCCACATCCTTTCCTGCACCAGCTACAGAATTTGTTCAAATGGCAGCTGTACAAGGATTTAGTTGCTGGCCTTCTTGTTGAAAGCAAAGAACAAATTACTTACCCCTGGCAATGTTCTTTCAAATGGATGTTCCTCCCACGTACTCATCTTCGATATACTTCGATATCCAGCTTGCAGCTCGGAACACCCCCCCCCCCCCCCCCCAACAGAGGGCACCGTGTATTGCAGACCTTGTGTCCGCAGCTAGCAGCTGGTAAAGCAGATTCAGGCAGACATTGCGGTTGTGTTGGAAACGCTGCGGTTTTTCTTTCCAAGTTTCTCAGGCTCCTCCGAGCCGGAGGAGCCTGAGAAACTTGGAAAGAAAAACCGCAGCGTTTTCCAACACAATAACGTTGTATTTATGTTTGTGGTCGCTTCAAAAGCGACCGCAAACAAATACGTTTTTAAAGCTGCGGTTTTATTTCTAAGTTTTCCGGGCTCCTCCAGCCCGGAAAACTTAGAAAAAAACCTGCAGCTAGTGCTTATTTTTTGACAAAAAATAAATAGCACTTACCGAGATTCAGCTGCAGCTTTCCTGCTCTGGTCTCCGGTCCGTGTCCTCCGAGTCCCGGCACTAATGAAGGGAAAGCCACCCAGCGGTAGACTTTGTTTACTACAGCTGGCTGGCTTTTCCTTCATTAGTGCCGCAAAAGCCAGCACAGGAGGGCCTCCATTTCACAAAATGGCTGCGCCCCTGTGCTTGCTTTTTCGAATTTTGAGCTTGAATAGCTCAAAATTTTACATAGGAAGTTTTAAAACGGAGGATGCTAGTATTTTTTTATGTGGCCCATCTATTTTTTAAATAAAATTTTTTACTAGACCATCCCTTTAATGTACTGCACTACTCTGTCCAGTATATGAGATGTGCTGTAAATACGTCCGCTGGCTAAACCATTGCTCGTATGATCTTCACTGTTATTTAAATGTTATATAGCAGTTACATTACCAATTCTGCTTGATTGTCATTCTTGCCTTGTCCTCAGCTGCATAGTTATCTGCTCCCAACCTTACTACTGCGCTGTGCTTTATAAGACTGCTGCAATAATAGTCCCGTGACCGTAGCTTGCAAACTTCCCTTTACCTATTCTAAATTCGCGCTTGCGCACATCGCCTAACCTGCGACAATCGCCTAATTTCTGGTTGACTATACTGATTTGCCTTATATCATAATTATGTCCACCTTATTTATGGATCAGAGGGGGCTCACCACTATTTGTACTGCCTTCCGATAACTCAATAACCTATGCCACACCGTCATAATCTACCTCTTGACACATGCATTTGCCTGCATGCCTGCTTCAACTGGCCAGCACTGAATCTGTTCACACTCTGGCTGTCCTATTCTGCCTGCTCCCATTACTAAGTCAACCACCCCGCTGCCTAGATCAACGCTGTGGCTAAGTAACGAACGGCATGATAGGCCTCACAAGAGACCGCGCAATTAGCGTATTGTCACCTTACTAGTTTTGTTATTAATATTCTGCTCTATTAACCTAGCTCACCAAACTAAATCTAGTTGTGCACAAACTCATGGTACACACTACGTACATTCTACTTAGCTTGGTTGCATTAACCATAGGCATTATGGCAACCTTCGCAATGGGCACCACTGTATTGGACTATGAGAATTACACTCTAATGAACTTGCCTCTTTGAAGCGATATACTTTCACCCCACCTATAGCCACTAGATTACCCCAAGCCAATAAAGTCAAACCCACCACCTTCCTACCTCAACTAAACTTAACATTCACTAAACCAGAGTCCCCAACCTCACGACTAATAATGCCCAATCACAAACTCCCGACCAATGGATCAAATTATATACTTCAAAACATGCACCCAATCAACCATGTTCCATTACTACTAGAAACTCTAGACTAGGATAGAGCCTCACTACAGGCCACCATTCAACTACTAAAATCGCCCACAAAACTAGCATTAAAACTGCACTAGCAGAGCAGAAATCACAACCAATAAGTAAGCAGACAAGAGGGCTCACTTATGTAAAAACATTCAGGAAACAATACTGTTGAGGGTAAAATCTCTTCCATCAACGGGGGACTCATTAATGCCAGATCATTAACAGCCCATGCTCTAGACATTAATGACCTCATAGCCACAAATTAACTAGACTTCCTAGCTATTATAGAGACTTGTCTCCAAACTACATCTGGCCCACTGCTCTCACTGGCCATAACAGACAACTAAACCATTATTAGACAAGATCGAATATCTACGAAAGGCGGAGGCGTAGCCTTCATTGCAAGAACGTCACTAGGTCTTAGGCCTGCCCCTACCCAAACCATCTTCTCTGGAGAACTCATCAATTAAACTGCCCATGTTGCCTACATGAACTATAACCGTACACCTGTGTACAGACCACCATGCCCTCTCATCCGTTGAAGATATTACTCTACTCACAGCCAACTCCAAACCAGGTTCACAAGTCATGCTCCTGGGTGACTAACCTAGTTCTACAGGACCTTAAAGACACCAACGCCTCGATCATCGCTAATAGTATCTCAGAACTAGGTTTCTCACGTGTCTCCTAACCTACCCATGATAAAAGTACACTATTAGACTGGGTCACTGACATTAACTGTGACGCAAATGTCCTCTCCATCCACCTTATGCCTGGTCTGACCATCCTACTATTCTCATTAAAAAACAGGATGGCAATCATGCCAACACTGACAAACCGGTAGCACCTCCTAGACTCTAGAAATATGCGTAATATAAAAGCTAAAAAGCTACTCCCATTACCTCAACCCCTTACTAACACTTACCTTGAATAATGACCCAGCATCTTCAGTCGACCTCTACAACGCCACGTTACTTAAATGCCATCAACAAAATTGCACCCCAAAAAAAATGCGAAAAGCCAAACCATGCTCAAACTTGAACACAGAGCTTACCACGCACTTGAGAACCTTGCGTAAGAATAAAAAAGCTACTGAAACCCTATGGAAAAACCTCCCTTTAAACAACTAAAGATAATTTAATCATAGCCCAATACACTTATAAAAAAGCAATCTTCCAATCTAAAAATGATTCTTACAATGACCCGATTACTTAAGCCAAATCCAATACGAAAGAACTATTCTGTATCCTAAAAGAGCTAGAATCCCCTACTGTACCACCTGTCACTTGCACTAAATACTTCACATGGTGCACCAATATTCAGAAAGCTCTGACAAAATAGAGCTTCTTCACTCTAAAATTAAGACTAAAAAAACTAGCTTGGACAAAAACACACACCAACAGGCAATTCAAGCACCCCTACCTGACCAGCATGACCTGTTCAAATTTTCCCCCCTCACCTCTAGCGATGTCGAGGACAATCGCGAGCTTGAAACCATCCAGATGCCTGGGCGACCTATGCAACCAATACAGTACCCACCAACCTGAAGGACGCCTGCCTCTCAAAGAAACCTGCCCTCAACTCAAATACCCCAACGAATTATAGACCTATTAACAGTACTGTCCCTCTTAAAGATTCTAGATAGAGCTGCCTACCTACAGATTCAGCAGCATCTTGAAAGTAAAAACCTACTAGGACTCCGCCAATCAGGCTTCCGACCTAGACATGGCACGGAAACAGCCCAGATAGATCTAGTAACCCAAATGGACAATATAAAAGACAAATGTAACTTAGCACTCTTTCTGTTACCAGACCTATCAGCGGCCTTTGACTTAGTGGACCATAAAACGCTCTGCAACCACCTCATCTGCGGCACATTTTTCCGACAATGCCACCTCGTGGATTCAGTCCTTCCTCAACAGAACCACAAGAGTGTTTGCTCCTACTGCATGGGCTATATCTGCTCCAGTCACCTTTAGAGTCCCTCAGGGATCTTGATTTTCCCCCACGCTCTACAATATATTCACCAAGCCCCTTTGATGACCTAGATCATTTTGGTGTCTCCTATACCAATTACGCGGACAACACCCAAATCCTGACACGCATTACCGGCGACTAGAACACAGACTCTAAACGCCCTAATGACATCTACTTAACTATCCAAGCTTGGATGGCCAAACATGGGACTGTCTGAACGACGATAAGACAGTTGCTCCTTGTGGGAACCAAAGCCATACTCAATAGATTGGACAAGCAATGCAATGCATTTAATATTGATGGTAACAAAATCAAGGTCTCAAAAGATGTAAAAACTCTAGGTATCTACAGCGACTTCACTCATTATCGAGACAAATTAAGGCAACCGCCTCTAATATGGCATACAGCTGTAAGCTTATTAACGCCTCTAAACCATTTCTAACAGACAACTGCATTAATCTAGCCAGGGAATTAGTGCCATCTAAACTAGACTATTGCAATGCCTTGTAACTAGGCACCAACCAACAGAACTTGAAAATGTTACACATTTTCCAGAATAACGCGCTCTGGTCAGCAACCAACTTCCCGAGATCACTACATATCTCAGAATTGGAATTGAGACGCAGGGTACATTGGTGATCTATCAAAGAATTAAACTTAAAACTATCATTTACCTTCAAATGTCTAAATAAACTAGCACCAAAGTACCTGTGCGACAAATTCAAACAAAACTCTTCGAACCAACCAACTAGACCTACCCGCCGCCCCCCCAGCAAACTGCCTCATTGTTCCTAGGTTTAAGCTCCAAAAGGCAGGAGGCAGTAGCTTTCCAGCCCTAGCGGCCAAAACCTGGAACACATTACCTACAACTCTTAGAGCTGAGCCGTCCGTCCACAAATTTACGAACAATGTAAAAACCTGGCTCATCTTGAATTAATGTTAATAACCTGATATCAGCGTTTATCCATGTAAAAGTAGTCCCCTTGCTCTAACATTCTTGTACATGTTTCCAACTCTGTAACATAGGCTGTATTCCTGTGTTTAGCCCATTGTATATTTACTGTAAAGTCCAACTATACCCGTTACTCAATGCCTAATGTAATTACTGTAACTATACAACTGCAAAATATTAATCCATGCAACATTAGTAGCGGCAAAGTCTAAATATACCTGTAAAACTTTTTTTTTTTTTTTTTTTTTTTTTTTTTAAAATCGATGCCAAATGTAACTATTGCCCCTTTGGAAATGTAAATCGAAAGGCTTTGCAATTGTAAATACTGGTCTCCATGTAACTAAGAAATGTGCCCAGATGCCTCAGAGCTTGGTGAGCTACATAAATACAAGAAATACAAAAAAGGCTTCAGCTGAGACTTCGAGGTTGATAGAAAATCCCAGCCCGTGCAGAGTGGTCATAAGAAACGTGGAGGAAGTGTGATGCACTGCCTCTGGAGATCCCGCCCCGACGAGCCAGTTGCCCAGGTAGTCCCGAGTAGGGCTGCCACTGCATTCATTAATCTGGTAAACACCCTGGGGGCTGAGTTGAGGCCGAAGGATAGAACCTTGCATTGGAAATGGCAGCCCATGATCCTGAACTGCAGAAAGGATCGATGAGGCTGCCAAATCGGGACATGTAGGTAAGCGTCCTTCAAATCCAGGGAGCACATTGTCTCCCTTGCAGTGTCTCCGCAATGAGTGCTGGTGTAACCATCTTGAATTTTTTAAGAGTGAGAGTTTGAGGGGGGAGAGGTCCAACACAACTCTCAGGCCAGCATGGTTCTTTTGTATGGTGAAAATCTTGGAGTACAAGCCCAAGCCTCGTTGGGAGGTTGGGACTTCTTCCCCCTGCCTGGCTCTGGACTAGCAACCGAATTTCCGCCAATAGAGTTGCTGTCCCAATCTGTGGGAGTAGAGGGTGGAATCGGTAGGTGGTACCCCATGGACACTACGTACACAATCCAGGGGTCTGCAAACTTCTGATGCCAAAACTGTGCGTGAAGGGCAAGCCTGCCCCCCCCCCCACCGGAGACACGTGGACCCGAAGGGGCACGTCATGCCTTCTTTCACTCCGAGGCTGTTGTGGAGGGGGGGATTGAAAGAAGCCCTTGCTGCCCCCTTTTGTTGTTTGTGCCGGCTCACAGAACGGTCAGGCTGTCTAGACCTCTGTTCTTGGGAGCCCTGGAACCTGCCGAACGCCAGCCCCTTATCGGAGCCTTGATGCGACTGGGTGTACGCCTTGGCTTTCGTAAGGATAAAGACATTGCAGTTTGAGGACTGTTTTTGTTTTCATCTAGCTCATTGGTGGTGGAGGTCACCACCCTCGAATGGAAGGTCCAATATGCGTTCCTGGACGTCTGGGTTGAATTTAGTAGCCCGAAGCCAGACAGTCCTCATGTGCGTGGCGATGCATATGGCCCGGCCAGAGGTGTCAATGTGGGCCACGGAGGACTCCATGATATCCCGTACCAATTTGGCCTCTGTCAGCCCCACCTTGAAGCGTGCCAAGCTCTGCACCGGAAGTTCTGGATGGAAGTTGGCTACTTCCCGCCAAGGCCTCTGGTCAACAGCTGCCAGCATGGCATCTGCGTTGGATTGATGAAGGTGCTGTGAGGTGTTGGACTAAAGCTTTTCCTAAGCCTCCAAGATCTTCTCCTTGCCTAGCAGCACTGACGACGAGGTGGCCAAGGAAGACTGAGGCTTTGGGTAGAGTGACACTGCAGCGCTGATTGACAGGCTGTGCAGTGTGTGGCTTGAGCCACCCCTTCTTGGGCAGGGCAACAAAGTCCTTCTGCATCGGGATCCCAGTTCTAGTTGCGGGACGTAGAGTGAGGGTCTCAGCCAGGACCCCCCGCCTCCGGTTGTTCGACCTCGAGTTGAGGGAGCCCCAAATACTCTGCCAAACCTGCAAGCCGGTAATGGAAAGCCTTGGCTGATGGCGTGTCAGGGTGGTCGTCCTTGTCTGTGTCCACCAGGGTGTCTGGCTGGTCTGGAGGTGTGCTGGGCGCTGAGGGCTACGGTGTTGGAACCGGAGCCGGTGGCTGCTGCGGATGCTGGTTTGGAACCACCTGAACTGTGGGAGGCAGGAGAGCCGGCAAGGGCAGTAAGGGCTACCGCGGGGCCTGCGGCGCTGGAGTGTTAGGCTCACCTGGTCTCCGTGGGGACGTTGGGGCACGGTTGCATCCCTCCCAGGATCCGACTCCCCTGGATCAGGCTTCTTCCCCTGCTCCCGTGTTAACTGCTCTGATGGTTGGCACTGCCCCTGTAAGGATACAAGAGGTCGTGAGGATGCTGCGATATGGCTGTAGTTCTCGAACCCTTCTTCCCAGAACGTGGTGAGCATGCGTTTGCCCATACAGCCTCACCTGTTAAACTAGGAGGATGAGCTCTCCGTCCTGCTTCTCAAGTGCAGGGGCGCTTTAAACGGGCCTTGTTCCTTCACTGGCCCATGTGCGTGGAAGCCAAGACCGGCTGTGACTGATCCACTTCTAAGGTAAGTGTTCTTCAACAAGGATTGTCTGCATTTGTAAGCAATGTCTTTCCCACATGATTAGTGTTCATATCCCTAGTAATGTCTTTCTTTCTCCCCATTAGGTGATGAAGGCCCAGTGGAGTTGCTCTGCTGGTGGTGAGCCCGAATAGAGCCTTGGAGTTTATAGATGCCCCAAATAGATGGTAAGTTTGAGCCCTAAGGTCAGCGCAAGGGTTATGTAGCGTGCGACCTTAGTGAATTGTCTTTATGTGGTTTCTGACCTTAATTATCCTTTTCTCCTGCAGGTATGGCCTGGCGACAGCTAATTAGGAGCAGCAGTCCGAAGATCGGTCGGCAGGTGATGGATGCCTGTAGCCGTGAGGATGCTGGCCGAGAAGAACTCCAGCGTAAGCGTTCAAACTGCGGAACAGGTAAGGAGCGCTGCAGGCAGTAGTATTGCTGGAGTCAGGTAGGTGCGCTCTAGGCAATGGTAGATGGTGTTGCTGGAAACCGGTAACATGCGCTTCAGCGATGGTTTTGCTGGAAACCCGGTAAGATGCGCTTCAGCAATGGTTTTGCTGGAAACCCGGTAAGATGCGCTTCAGCAATGGTTTTGCTGGAAACCCGGTAAGATGCGCTTCAGCGATGGTTTCGCTGGAAACGGGTAAGAGCTTCATGCAGCGGTTAGCGTTATGCTGCATGAGCAGACTAACACGAAGCGCTGGCATGCGGGCGGGACAGGCTTAAATAGCCCAGTCCCAGCCACACCTCTCTGCTCCTGCTTGATGGCTCCACCCTGCCACTCCCAGAAGATGCTGCACGTGTAGGCCAATGCATTCCTCTGGCCACGCTCAGCCTGGGTGCATGTGGGGGCTGAGCAAGAGATGAAATAGCACGGCCACCAGGAAATAAGTGTGCAGAGCACACTTTCTCATGAGCCTGGCACCAAAGGTGCCAGGATTGGGTCCAACTGGACCCTTTAAGTGACGTCAGTTGCGCTTCTTGCCTTGTGGCCATGACATGGAGCCAAAGGAGGAATAACTAGGCGCAAGCGGAGGGGCCGGAGGGAGCATGTCCCTGATCACATCCCACTGGATGGCCCCCATCTGAGGAGATCTCATGACAGTAAGGAACTTCTCAAAGAACCTGTCCTCACAGGCAGGTGGGGTGGCATGTGATGTTGACAGGGTAGCTGGCGGCTGCTGGGGCCTGGGCGTACTCCGTCTAGCCGGTTGCCGGGTAAACCTGCCCTGCGATGCTGATGGATAAGCTGTAGGCCACGTACCTGGTTGATATCAGTCCCACCTTGTAACTCGTTCTCCCACCTGCTCGGTTCCCAGTGGTGGTATCGGACGAGCTGCCATTTTCTGTGCCGAAGTCATGGTGCTTGGCTCACTGGGCCCAGCCTCCTCCAGGACTCTTGGCGGTGGAGCACGAGACCTACCCTGCACCTCAGGACGGGGCCTGGTAGGCGTGTTATCCCCAGCAGTATCTCTGGTAGTGCTGCGTGCAGGTCCCCTCGGACATCTGGCTGGTACTACGGCGTAGCCCCCCCCCCCGGGTGTACACCCAGTAAAAGAACCTTGCGATCCCTCGGCTCTGTCTTCGGAAGGATCTAATGATCCCTCAGCCTGGCGGCCACTAGCTGGAATAGCCTTGGTACCTGTGCAGGTGCGAGAACCAGAAAGGTTCCTCCCGCTCAGGCGTTTCCTTGGGAAGCAGTCGCCCTTTCGGGCCAAGACTTATGACTGACTAAGTCCTTTAAGTCCTCTGGAGGTGACTTCTCGAAGAGCTCCCTCCACCGAGCTAGCCTGTTCAGGGCACACGATGTAAGCGCTTTGCACACTGTACAACCCTCCCAGCTGTGGTTGGGGTCAGGGCAGCAGAGGCAAAGAGCATGGGCATCGGATGCAGGGAAGAGCCCTTTGCAGGCTGGACAACTGCTGAAGCCCACTGACATTGACATGCGCCAGGGAGGAGCGTGGCGACAGAGGACCGAGTACCTGATTGATAAAAAAGACAGAAGAAAGTATCCGGGGAAGAGCGTGTGGAATTACAAGGCCGAAGCCAAACCCCAGAGGGCTGGTGAAATCGGCCTGTTCCCGTTGACGCGGAAAATGGATGGAGGTGTGGCGCTGGTGGGCGGAGTCAGGGTAGCGCATGCTCCCAGGGCTCCATCCCCACGTGCCTCCAAATTTAAAGGGGAAAAAGGTTCTGTCTCCCGTCCCTAGCAAGGGACACCCATGCAGTATAGAGGAAAGGGGACGGGACGCAAGAGTAAACAGCTTTTCCAAATCTGGATTCCCAGCCCGAACGGAAATCTAAACAGTAGTGCTTTGCAAATGTGTGCACGGAAGACCAAGTGGCAGCATTGCAGATTTCTTGCAGTGGTACGCCTCTTTGGAGGGCTGAAGAAGCGGCTACACCTCTAGTTGAGTGTACCCTTATAGACCCTTGGGAATCTCTTTCCCAAACAAGTTGTTACATTCGGAAATACATAGTATGATCCACCGAGACAGCATTTGTTTTGTAACCTCTTGTACATTCTGTGGCCAGCATAATCACCTAAAAATTGGCCGTCAAGTTTCATCTTAGATTCCCTGTTAATATAGAAACTTAGGGCTCTTCTACGGTCAAGTCTGTGTAACCTCCCCCCCTCAGATGGACGAGGAGGGTAGAAAGCTGGTAAAACAATGTTCTGTGTTAAATGCAATACTGAAATTATTCCAAGTATAAAAGAAGGGCAAACCCTCACTACTACCTTGTCTTTGTGGAAGACCGTAAATGGTGGTTTGTAAGATGAGGCCTGAAGCTCGCTCACTCAGCGAGCAGAGGTTATGGCAGTTAAGAATACAGCCTTTAACGACAACACCCTAAGCGGACAAGAATGTAATGTCGAATAGGGAACCCATGAGAACACTTAAAACCATGTTGAGATCTCAGACCAGAACAATGAATGGTACTGGCCGGAAAATATTGGTCAATCGGAAACTTAAAATAGAAACCTTGTTCTGGAGAGCGCTTGCAATTAGACAGCGCAGCCAGATAACCTTATGTGATATTGACCTGTAGCCCCTGATGTGTTGGGTGTAGAAGAAAAGACAAAACCGATGGTGTGTCACAAGAAAATGGGTCAATTCCTTTATCTCTACCCCAGCTGCAGAATTTGTTCCAACGGCAGTGGTATAGAGATTTAGTTGCTGGCCTACTGGCCGAAAGCAACACCTCCGTGACGGCTTCCGGGAGGTCCCAATCTTTGTACCTCAACATCTCAAACCATGCGTGAAGTTAGAGGGTCCTGGGCGGATAGCACAGGGGCACCGCGCTTACACAACGACGCAGAGCAACACCGGTTCCTTGTCTTGGCCGCGCTTAGAAACCTCTGGGTATTAAGAGCATTATAAATCACCAATTACAATCTCTGGATATAGAATGTGACCTCCCTCTTGCGAGAGGAGATCCTCCCTTTGTGGAAGACGAATTGGAGGACAGATGGACATCTCCAGAGGTTCCGGGTACCATGTCCTCTTTGCCCAGTGTGGGGCAATCAGAATCATGGCTTTCTGAAACTTCCTCAGCCTCCTGAGAACATGAGATGAGGAATAACATTGTCGGAAACGCATACAGAAGCCTAAACTCCCAGTCCAATACGAAGGCACCCCCCTAGAGCTCCTCTCTGAGGAACTATCTTTAAGCAGAACCGGTCGCACTTCCTGTTGACACTGGATGCAAACAGATCCACTCGGGGGGGGGGTTCCCCAAAGTGCGACGCTCTATTGAAAGACTGCGCTAGTTCCCACTTGTGGGAGCCTGTGCTCTGCCTGCTCAGAGCGTCCACCGTCAGGTTTTCCTCTCCAGCCAGATGAACTGCTGATAGAGAGGACTTCCTGCAGTGACCACAGCGGCAGCAAAACACCACCTCTTTTTGAGGTAATGCCTGGACACGGATGTCCGTAATTATCAGGAAATTTGTTTTGTTGCCCGTACAGAAGGCAGAAAGTTCATCAGCGCAAGTCTGATTGCCCTCGAATCCAAAAGGTTGATATGTAGTTTGGACTCAGAGAAGCCAGCATCCGCTGATTGTCAATCGGTTTGTGTGACCTCTACAACCTCTGAGGGAGGAGTCTATAACCACTATAATCTCCGGCCATGGTTGCCAAAAAGGTTCCCCCTTCAAAACTTTCTGCTTGATGGCCCACCACAGGCGATCCTGCGTGACCCTGTTCGAACTCTGTGCCATATCCGTCATTCTGTCAGAGACCTGTGACCACTGAGTCCTGAGAGCCCACTGAAGAGACATCATTCTCAGTCGAGCCTCTGGCACCAGAAAAATGCAAGATGCCATGAAGCCAAGCGACCTCAGAAAATCAAAGACCTAAAGACTTGGGGCACTTTGAAATTTGCTTACAATCTGCGAAATGTTGATAGCCTTTACTTCGGGTGGCAAAGCTTTACCGGAAAAAGTGTCCAGGATCACTCCAATGAATTGAAGCTTCTGTGAAAGCGTCATGTGGGACTTCTTGAAGTTGAGTGAGAAGCCCAGCTTGTGGAGAGAGTGACATGTGCTGACCAGATGTTCCAGAGCTTGTTCAGTGAACGAGCTCTGATCAGCTAATCATCCAGATATGGCTAGATGTGAATCTGCCCCCCTCCCTAGATGTGATGTCACCACTGCCGTCAACTTGAAGACCCTTGGGCAGAGGTCAGCCCGAATGGCAGTACTCGAAACTGATAATGAGAACTGCCAAGAGCGAATCTCAGTTATTTCCTGTGCTTGAGATCAATTGGCACATGAAAATAAGCATCCAGAAGATCCAATGACACCATCCAATCCTGGAGTTGAAGGGCCTGGAAGATCTACGAAAGTGTAACCATCTTGAACTAGTCCTTCCTGATTAACTATTTCAAGCATCTCAAGTCCAAGATGGGTCGCACCCCTCCTTCCTTATTTGGGATCAGAAAATAAGGAGAGTACCAGCATAGATTGCTTTCCACAAAAGGTACCTGTGCGATTGCACCCTTCTCCAACAGTGTCAACTTCCTGTAGAAGGAGCAGATCTGGTACTTTCAAGGACTGGGATCGTGGGGGAGAGTTTGGAGATTTATTTAGAAAGGGAAGGCAGTAACCATGGGCAACAGCTTGGAGAGCCCAATCATCCGTCGTAATAATTGGCCATTCCTTCAGATGCTGGGTTAATCTGCCTCCTGCTGCAGACAGATGCTTTAACTCTTCAAAGTTGTTTTGGGGCACTGGTTGGAGCGCAGGGCAGGGAAGCAGCTGCTGTGGCAGCTCCTCTTCCGATACATCCTTGACTGCCCCGCAGTTTCCTTCGCTATTCCTGCTGTGAAAACTGGCCTCTTGTTCTTCCCAGAGAGGAATAGTAGCGAAAAGAACGTTTTTTCCATCCCTGGTTCAAAGACTGAGCGGTCTGACCTTGCTGAGGCTGTCTAATTGCCATCAGATTTTGCTGCAGCCTTAGATGTTTGCAATTTCTCAAGGCTTTCATCTGCCTTCGAACCAAACAAATATGATCCTTCAAAAGGCATATCCAACAGCCTAGATTGTACATTGGGAGCAAATCCAGATTTTCTCAGCCAAGCAAATCGCTGGAGTACAGTTCCTGCAACCAGAGATTGGCTAATGCATTCTGTAGTGTCTAAACTGGACTGCAAAGATTGACACACAGCGTCCCTAACCAGTCTTATGAAACCATCCCTTTCTTCACCCTCTGCGACATGTTCAGATGCCATAGCAATTACCTTCCACAGAGTGAAGGTACACTTTGCCAATGCACAGGTGGTATTGGCTGCCTTCAGCCCCATTCTTTCTGCAGAGAAGACTCTTGCCAATAGCGTCTAGCCTTTTGTCTTCCCTATCCGGAGGAACCATGGGATAGGCCGCTCCCTTAGAAGTAGCTGTGGCTGCTTGTACAACAAGGCTTGAAAGAAATTCAAGGTCCAATGAAGGCGGCCTATATTTATTTGCAAAGTCCTTGTGGACTGCAGTAGTGATGTCTGGTCTTACCCAGTTTTCCAAGACTTTATTGACAGCAGCATGAAAAGCAAGAATTGGGATCTTTAGCTGTCACTGTTTCCCTTTCACAGTTCAGTTCCCCAGCCGCACATGCTCACTGAGCCATGCAAGGCTGGGGGCGTTTTGCTTCGCCAGCCTTGCATAGCTCATTGGAAATGCTGGCTGGGGCACTGCATGTCAGTTTTTGCGAGGGGGAGCTCTAGTGCCTCCTTGCACAGACAGAGCAACCTGGAGCGGGGCATTTCAGCACCCACTTGGCATGCTCCTGCAGAAGGTACGTTTGGATACGTCGGATGAATGGATGCATGCATGCTTGTGTCAGGAGTGAGTGTATGGTGATGGGTGCTCGTATGAATGATCGTGATTGGTGTGTGCTTTTGTTTTGGTGCGTTGAGCTAATTTTGGCAGGGTAGAGGGAGGAAGGAGGGTTGTACAACAAAAGCATTTTAAAAATGACTTACATAATCTCCCTACCCATCTGCCAAAATCAGCTCTCCTGAGGCGCTGTGGAGTCCAGGGGACAGGGATGTTATTTTTTTGACTGGATCTCTATCAGATGTCCAGACAAAAATACCATGCTTTCCTCTCTGGCCCTCCTGCGCCAATTGCAAATGGTTTGGCTTTTTATCCATTTTTGTATTTTTTTAGTACTCTAAAATGCATATTTTAACAGATTTAAGAATAATTCATGGGGGGAAAACCCCCTGGACCCCTCTAGATTGGTTCAAGCTCCCTCGCTACGCTTGGTCGCTATGGCATTTTTGTGGGAAATATTTATGCCCCTCCATTTACAAAATTCGCCAGCTCCCACTGGCCCTCGGACTGTGTTGGGAACGTGGTTTGGGGTAGGGGGAAGCCCAGGGACTGTGGTGGGAGCAGGATGGGCGGGAGCACTGGGATAGTGGTGGGAGCAGGATGGGCGGGAGCACTGGGTCTGTGATGGGGTGGGGAGAGCCCAGCAACTGGGATGGGAGCAGGTGGGGGAGCCCAGGGACTATATAGGGAGTAGGGGGGCGGTGACTGCACGCAATAGTTCATAGCCATTTGTACATAGTGTGCTTTTGGCATTTGAGGGGCTGATGGGGGGCGGCCTGACCACATTTTGCTCAGGAGGGTACAGGCCAAAAAAGTTTGAAGACCATTGCCCTAGGAGAAGATTTTCTCAAGACAAGGAATCAGTTGAAATAAGGCACCCATTAGAAATCATCTTTTCCAGACAAACATCCATTCAGCAGTATGGCAGTAATGAAGCGAAGGGATACCGGCGCTGGTGCACCGGTTTGGAAGTGGTAGAAGGCAACCATTCAGGATTCTGAGCTTGGCTACTAAAGCTGAAAGTGCAAGGTGACTGCATTAGTACTGTGCATACCAAACCTCCCTTCTTAGGATGCAAGCAGAAGAATTATAATAGTCTATACTTTTGTATATGCAACATGAGCGCCTGTCCTTCAGGCTAGCAAAATTAGGACCAAATTTGTAGAGAACAAAACACAGTAAAAGGGTAATGACTTTTTTCACACAGAATTTCACGGAGACACCATTTAAACAACTTCTCAAAATAGTCAGTCCAATACAATGATGCTCACTGTGCAGACAGGTGAATCGCAACTAATCAATATTCCTGCATAAGACCAACATTACCTTGAAGGTCATAGGAGAGATTCTTAAAAGACGGACCACCAAACATGGGGGAGTTCTGTAGACATTCTGTCAGGAGGTGGAAGAACTCCCTGCTTAAGCCCTCCACTTCCTTCATCTCGGGCTGTTGCTGGTGACCAGTGAAGCTGACCTTGATGGTTTTGGTGGGACTGAAGTTACGGTGTCTGAAAGCCTTTAATGCACTGCCCCAAACATCAGTCCGATCAATTACAAGCTTTGAAATACACTCTGCATCAACTTGCAATTTCAAATCACGCAGGATGTCTGCACTGGCCCGCCACTGCCTGCTGTACCTGCAAGAAACCAGTCTAATTAGTACTTAGGATGTAGATCACATGAAATATTAACAAGTACCTTTGACATGCATTACATGGTAGTGCACATTAATATGGCTAAATAAACCGTGTTTTGCTGCTTTATGTAATGGCAACATGCTGCCCTAAAGCGCCTTTGAAGAACTGAAAACAGTCATGTTTCAAACCCAGACAGATGCATGGCTTAGACAGATGTCTACAGACCGAGCATCAATGCATCACTGGGTTGTGCTGCACTCCTTGCTCACTCAATGCTTGGTTCTACAAGCAGGGTAATCTGGGTGGCACAAGTGATATCTCAGTCAACGTCCCAACTGAGTGAACTGTCCTGTGCATACTTGGAAAATCATATCAAACATGTCTTTGGTCACAGTCCTCTGAGGGATGTGGAAAGACCTATACTTTGTGAAGCACGTTGTTTATTAAGTTAGTCCAAACTCTCACAATTCCTAGTGTCTGAGCATTCAGTCTTTACCCGCAGGAGATGGATAGACTGATATCAAAGTACAATTAGGCCCAGACACAGCAAAATGCACCACATAATAAATTGTGGAAATATATATTTTGAATATTACATAAAGGAAGGATGAATAAACACATACTTACATTTTCCATATGCTAGGAGAATTATATTAACAGTAATGTGTTAACATGGATCCCTCCTCCCTATAACTGAAAGAGGGGCCAAAAGCCTAACGAGTATGTATTAGACCTATGTGGATTAGAAAGGAAGGAGGAAAATGTTAAACAATTAGGAAACGGGCCCAAACCAGTAACAAATAGAGAGTAAATAAAGACAGTACTGGGCCTAAGGAGGTCAGTTTTAATCCAATTACACCATTAGAAAACATGTAACCACAATTTGTTACAATAACCCTATGTGTAGGGAACAATGTACAAAGTGAAACACTGCCTCTGTATAGGCGCTTTATAAACGTTACCATTACCATGTATTAAGTCACTGGTACCTTGCAAAACTCTGGGGGACCAGGGAAAGGTTCACTGTACAAGTGAATGTTGGAGTTCCTTTTCAAGAGCTTATACAATGTCCCCTCATAGGGAACGATGGGATAAACCCAATAGGCCTCGCACAGTTCTTGTAAACATTATCCAGAGGTGCAGTAGAAAGGGCAACCAGGTTTAAGTTCTAGGAGGTCAGGGGGAGCTGGTTGCAGAGTGAGCCCTCACAATATAGATTCAGGAGGAGGGTTGGCAGAAACATCTGCACCCAGGGCTATTCGACCACCGAGGGGGCCACAGACCATAGGATCAGGGTCTAATGGCCCAGGAATGGTGGGTGCATAGTAGGCCTGTACAAAATTTCAGCTGTAGTTCAGCTGAAATCTAGCTATTTGGCCGAAAACTTTCTGGAACACTCACCGAAGCAAAAGTCGACTTGCTGGGGTTTGCTATCTTCTCTGTTTGAGATTCTCTTTGCTGCTTTCCCACCATAAGACATCAAGGACTTTGTTATTTTTGCTTTTGTTCTGAATGTTGCTGACTTTTGGTGCCAAGTGCAGTTTTTTGCCTACTTAAATTGCTAAGCTCATCTATTTTGGGTGCACTGGTCAGTCTCTATTGCTAACCATGCAGGAGAACTCTTCTCCTGCACACATTGCCTTCAGTGAAATGAGGCAGGGGCACTGTGTTCCTGTAACTGTTTTTAGTAACCTTGCCATTTTGCATGATGTGTCCAGGATGGGCTGGTGGCAGCGGACACTTTGGGATTTTCTTTGAAACAGTCTTGTGCACTTTTGCATTTAGAGTGCCCAATACTGTGAGAATTCTCAGAAATGTGCTAATTCCTCTCCACCTTAGAGACCCCCAGCGCCTTTGCTGGACTCTAAAAAAAAAAAATTAAAAGTCCTAAACTTCTTTTTATTATTCAGCGTGGCAGCAAAACACAGGCAAAAAGCGACAGGCAGTTACAATGTGAATACAATGTACACAGTGAGGGTGCGCAGAGGTTGCTTCGCATAACAACTCTAACAATAGGCACATTTACAACATGCGGAGGGCAACAGAGATCTAGGATAGGGGTGGAGATCCGAGCTGGTGGAGGGGCGCTGGTGGGGGGGGGGGGAGGCCTCCGCTGTCGTGTTGAGATCGGACATGTAAGAGCGGAACCTGAGCCAGATGTTCCTAGGTCTGGAGTGGGCGGGTTGCATATGGGACCAGGTTTCCTCGGAGTCCGAGGCCCACGTGACCGCTCTTAGCCATTGGGCGTGTGTGGGGGTGACGGGCGAAGCCAGCAGAGCAGGATGGATCGCACCGCGAGAAGCAAGCAGAGGCCAGCTAGTTTTTTGGAGTTCCGGCAGAGGCCTGGGAGGTCATGGAAGAGGCATACCACTGGGGAAGGAACAATGGGGTGGTCGAGCACAGCAGACACCGTTGAGCAAACTGCCTCCCAAAACTGTGAGAGGCGAGGCGAGGGCATGACCAAATCATGTGAATGTAGTTGGCAACATCTTGACGGCAGCTAGAAGGGTGATCACTGAACATGCGGTGCAATCTGATTGGGGTGTAATGGAACCTATGTAATACTTTGAACTGAATAAGTTTAAACCGGGAGTTGAAGGACACGATGCGTACGCTCGCATAGGTGTGCCCAGCGCTCATCCGACATTTCAACACCAAGGTCTACCTCCCATGGGCGCTTCAGTTTAACAAAGTCTGGGACAGATCTGGATTGCAACATAGAGTATAACCTGGAAATCTTGCCCCTCATGGGCAGGGGGGAGGTGAGTTCCTCGATGGCGGGGTCGTCAGGTGGTAATGCGGGGAACGTTTGGTATTTACGCTTAAGGCTCCTGCGGAGGGATGAATATTGGAGCCATACACTCTGGTCACTCCTCAAGGGCAGAGGGAGATCGGACCATTCAACAAATATACCTTGGTCAAACACATCACGCAACAACTCGTAGCCAGCATCAGCCCAGCGGCGAACCGTGCCCGGTGGAACTCGTGGGATCCCCGGGAGGAAATTCCAAAGAGGGAGGTTGCCATGGAAGGCGTGAGCAGTTCCGGTCAGCCTCTGCATCCTCGACAAGGCAAGGGACGTGCAGGCGACCGGGTTCTGTGAGTCCAGCGCCAGGGGAGCGGGTTGTATCACTAAGGAGCGGATGTCGCGATCACAGACCGCAAGTTTCTCAAGTCTGACATGTGGGGGAGGGTCCGCTGTATTAAACCAGTAGGAAGTGTATTGGATCTGGGATACCAGCCAGTATTTAAGAAAGTTGGGGGCACCGAAGCCCCCGTTAGTCATGGGGATAGACAAGGTATCGATTTTTAGGCGGACCGCACCAGAGTGCCAGAGAAAGGAATTAACCGTACGAGTCAGCTCTCGGAAGAAGCCCTCCCTCCCCCGGCCACAAGGGAACATTAGTGAACCTATAGAGCAGCTGGGGCAACACCACCATCTTCAACAGCCCTATTCTGCCTGCGAGGGAGATCGGGAGTTTGTCCCAGACCCGGATCCTAGCTGTCAGGTGTGTAAGATATTTCAGATAGTTCTCCTTGAAGGTCAGCACTTGCTGGCGCGTTACCTCTATCCCCAAGTAGGTAAATGTGGATTGAGCCCATGTGAAACCCAGGGTGTCAGGAGGGGGGGGGGGGGGGGGGGGGGGGAGTGCATTCCGTGAGTGGGAAGAGAGTGGATTTCGAGCAATTCACTTTAAGGCCCGAGATCCGGCCAAACTGAATGATGTCCTCCAGTATTGGGGGTAAGTTGATGGAAGGAGAGCGTACAAACAGTGCGTCATCTGCATACAGGGACACTATGTCCGCCTGGCCCGCGGTACGGAGGCCTCTATGAACGTGGAATTGGCGGAGCATGTCAGCGAAGGGCTCTATTGCTATAGCAAAGATCAGGGGAGAGAAGGGGCACCCCTGGCTCATCCCCCTGGCGATCTCAAAGAGGGGAGCAACGGTTGTCAGTACGGACCCTAGCCACGGGAGCCGAGTAAAGCAATCTGACCTAGGAAAGAAAGGAGGGGCCGAATTTGCAGCTCTCGAGGACCCGCCACAGGTACCGCCATGAGACTGAGTCAAATGCTTTCTGCATGTCGAGTGTGGCGGCCACTGTGTGCGTCTCGGGGCTGATTCTGTTAATTCTGTTAAATAGTCGCCTCAGGTTCAGGGAGGTGGAGCGGCCTGGCATGAAGCCCGCCTGATCTGGATGGATGATAGATGGCAAAAAGGGAGCTAACCGGAGCGCCAGAGCCTTGGCGTATATTTTGACATCACAATTTATGAGTGAGAGCGGGCGATATGAAGCACATTGAGAGGGGGATTTACCAGACTTAAGTAATACCGTGATTGTGGCCTCTCGGGGCGAAGGGGGAAATACACCGGCCTCCACCGACTCCTCCCAAAGGGCAAGCAAGTGAGGGAGCAGCTGTGACTTATGTTTATAGAATTCGACCGGGATACCATCCGAGCCAGGGGCTCTCCCCGAGGATAAGGAGTCAATAGCAGCTGACAGCTCCTCAAGTGTGAGTGGAGAATCAAGGGAACCCGCGGTCTCCGGAGACAGGGTTGACAGGGGGAGGGCATCGAGAAAGGAATCGATCTCCGCCTCTGACACCTCGTCTGAATTAGAGTATAGGCTTTCATAGACTGCAAAAAATTCCCTGTTAATGTCCTGCGAAGAGACAGCCATGGAGCAGTCAGGCCTCTCTATGCCAAGTATGTGTGGGGACCCCGTCTCGTGACGGATCAGTCTCGCCAGAAATCGACCAGGTCGCTCACCCTCCCCGTATCTCCTTGCCATGCCAGGATTATCCAAAAACCTCTGTTCACTATCCGCAAGGGATCGGAAGGTATCCAATTCCCTTCCGATGTCCGCCAGGTTACTCGGGGTGGAGTGAAATGAGCATGTAGCTTCCAGGGTCGATAGCCTGGATTCACTCACGGCAAGATCTCTCCGGATCGACTTAAGGACCCCATTCTCCATGGACAGCGCAATCCCTCTAATATAAGCCTTAAAGAACTCCCATAAAGTGGCTTGAGATGTTACCGAGCCCGTATTTGTCTCGAAGAACTCTTCAAATCGACACCTCGAGCTCGGAGCAGAACTCCGGGTCCAGAAGGGAGAGGGGTTTCAGCCTCCAGCTACGAGCCCGGCTGGGATCAGGACCCCAGCCGACGGCAACGGTAACCGGAGAGTGGTCAGACAGGGTCCTGGGAAGGATCATTAACAGTGTGACGTTCTTAACCAATTCGTTGGAGATCACCCATCTGTCAATGCGGGAAAAGGAATCGTGGACTAAATAGTAGAAAGAGTAAATGCGGGAATCTGGATAAAAGAACCTCCACGCATCTACCATGGCCAGGCGGGGTAGGGATGATAGTGCAGCGTAAGCAGCCCTGGAGAGATGGCGGGGCTTGGAGCTGGATCTATCGAGGGCTAATTGTGTTGAAATCACCCCCCCCCCAGAGGATGGGGACAAGGGGGAAGCCTTCGAGGAGGGACACGACCTGCACATAAAAATCCGGGTCGTCTATGTTAGGACCGTAAATGTTCAGCAGAACCACTCGTGGCATGAAGCAGTACATACCGGCCTTGGGGGTCAATTTGTGAGGAAATGAGGGTGAACTTGAGACTCTTGTGAATGAGGGTCATGACCCCACGGCTTTGAGTAGAGAAATCAGTGGAAAATCTATGGGGGGCCCCAGGTTCTGGCGAACCGCATGCACTGTTCCGTGCGAGCGTGTGTTTCTTGTAAGAAGAGAATCTTGGACCCGTGGCGCTCGGCCTGCAGCTCGGGTGAGTCAAGGAGCGACAGCAATGTGTGCTCAACGAAGTCTCGGGAACCCCGATAATGCGGAGGTTGTTGTGCCGTGAGCGGGATTCCAAGTCCTCGTTCTTCTTTTCCACCTCGAGGACTCGGCTGGAGAGAGCACCAACCTCGGAGCGCAGGGCACCCAGAGCACCCTAGCGGAGCCGACCCGTGTCTCGACTTCCGACACTCGGCTGTCCGTCCTCTCGATGTGGGCCTTAATGGAGGATATGGTGCCGTTCATGTTGTCCAGTTTTGAGTGTAGTGAAGCCCTCCCGGATAAAGTCCATAATATTTTGGGATTCCGGGGCTGCTTCAGATGATGCGGCAGGGGCCTGTCCAGCAGCCTCCTCCGGCAATCTCACCGCTGCCTTCGCAAACATATTGCTGGAGCTCTGTTTCCTCGTGCCCCCCCTGGTCATCCCGGCGGCGTCGGAGGACAGGCGGAGAGAGGGCGGGATCCCCAGCAGCCCAGGGAGAAGGCGAGGGGAACTCTGGTCTTGTACCTCGTGACACAGTGTGCAAAGTATGGTGTGAAAGCAGGAGGTAGCACGTAGAAACCAGAGGCTGTGGGTCAGAGAAAATAAAACGATACGGCTGCCAGAGCAGAATGTGGAGGCTTAGCAAGTCAGAGGGGAGCCGGGGGAGAACGCCAGGGGAGCACAAATGCAGGAGACCCAAGGGGCGGCGATGTCCCAGAGTTAGTGATGTGAGGCCCCAAGTAAATAACAGATCCCGCAGGAAGTGGTGGCTCCAGGAGCACCCAGGCCCACCCAGGAGATAGAAGATCCCCCAGTGCAGAGATGCAGGCGGCCAACAAGGATTGGGGTGCCTCCAGGAGGGTGGTCCGGTGAAGATGCAGGGGGGCCCAAAGCCCAGGCACAGACAGCACAGGAAGGGGCCAGTGTCAGTGGCTGCCCCAGAGTCAGAGTAGAGCGGGGGGCGCGTAGCAGCACCCCCCCTTGACGTACCTTTGTCTCCTTCGCAGGGGGACGCGGCACCCGGCGTCCAAGGGCGCGCCGCGGGTGGGGGGGGGCCACCAGCAGGGTGCGGCCCAAGATCAGAGGCGGCCACGGCAGCGCCGAGGGAGTCCCCCCCCCCCGGGCGACACCCCCACAGCAGCCGGAGGCAGTCCAGGGGCCAGCATGGGGCCGCGGCACCAGGGGGGTCAGCTCACGTAGGATGGGCCCAGGTGGAAGCAGGCAGTGGGGGCCGGGACTACGGGTCACAGCACCGGGCCCCCCCAGAGCGGTCAGCAGTCCATGATGTGCAGGGGGGGCCCCCCCGACAGTCCAGTGGGGACGAGGAGCCGCCCAGCGGCAGCAGCACAGCCGCGGCACCCCCGCAAAGACAGGGGGCAGCCCCGGGGGAAACGAGGGGTCCGCCGCCCCGGTGGGGTACGACCCCGGACGGTGGGGCAGACAGGAACAGGTGATGAGGGCCAGGGGCGTATCGCAGGCCCTCTCCGGAGTGGATCGCAGCCTCAGGAGCTCAGGGAGGCAGACGTGTCTTCCACGGCCGGGCCTGGTATTGGCGCGAAACCGCACCGACGGTGGGGGAAGGGCGAAGGGGCGCCCGAATCTCAGGATCCCCGGCTCCGATCCAGACGGGAGTAGGATCCAGTGGTGCTGGTTCGCCTCAGAAGATGAGTCGTGCCCTCCAGGGCGGGGTGCCAGAACGGGAAAATGCCCAAAAAAAGGATCGTGGGGTCTGCGAGCCACGGAGAGATACGTTCAGGCGGCCATCTTTTTCGGCGCTCAACAGCGCCCCGACTTTTAAATTTTAACCTGGAGAGAGTGAGACCCTTTTTCCCCACTCATGTAGTTTTATGTGATTTGGACTCTGGTTCTTTTGGTTTTGGAGTCTGACAAACTCCATAGGCATCATCTTTTCACATCCTGAAGCACAGCACCTTCAGTGCAGTGGCATAGGTTTAAATACCTTCTCTTGGATAAACGACTTTCCCAGAGCATTGAAGTGACATTTTTTACTTACATTTGTATCTTTTTAGACCCAGCGCACACTATCTTACAATAGAGTGCTGGAGGGGTTACTTAGTATCCCCTTTGTCTAGTTTCTCATGTAACATTTTTATGTTACCCTTTATACAAGTAATGGCTGGTGGCAGTGGTTTACTTTTATCTAGCTTGTGTTAGATCCTCCAAACGCCCAGTAAGCAGGACTGACCAAGCCTGAGTCACCCCAGGGTGCTGGACCCCAGATGCGAGGAAAGTCCAGAGTGGTATCCGAGAGTCTGTAGTAGTGCTATTTGCTAAGACACGAGGAGCTGAAACTGCAAATTGCTGCTGAATAGAAGGTTGTCCTTTTCTAGCGCTGACCGTCCCGTTGCAGTGCAGGAGTCCCCAGAAGTCCTCACTCTTATCCCCACGAATGAGGACAAGGACAAAAGGATCTGCACAGGAACATAAGCCAGCTGGAACCATTTCTTCTAACCAAAGGTACAGTAAAGGCTAAGAGAACTTATCTCTTGTTGTAGCCTTACTTTATCTCAGTTGAGACTTGTCTTGGTTGCTTTTGTAGAGTTGCTTGCATCCTCTACCTCTCAACGTTCCCAGATTGTGGCCCTACATTGATTCTACTTTTTTTTTTAAATTAAACATTGTTCAAGACTTATTCACCTACAAGAAGTGCTTCAGCTCACCTAGACTTTTGCCAAATTGTCATTGGCTGGCCTAGCCCCCTGAATAACTCTTTCCTCTGACATTGTGTTTTACCTTTCCTTCCAGGAAGGGGTTAACTTATTTTGCATTGGGGGTTCAAAAGTACTTACCTGCTTCAGAATGTGTGATATCTTGTTTTATTCTATAACCCTTTTCTTTCGGATGCTTAACAGTATTGCTCTAAATGCAAAAGTGATAGATTAATGTCCACAGTGTCCTAGCTATTTAGGTCACCTGAGGGTGTAGGAAGTTTGTGTGCCATCCCAAATGGGTACTTGCTGATTTAGAGAACTAAGAGTGAATTTTGGAGTGTATTTGTGTGTTACTATTAAATTGCCCCTTCTGAAGGCTTATTCAAACTGACTTAAATTAATAATTGTTTAATCAAGAAACCTTGAGCGCAAGTGTTTATTTGGATACTTGTCCCTGTGAATCTCTGCGTAACTCCCCTACTGCTCACATTGACCCCTCTTGAGATAAGCCTGGCTGCTCAGCCACAATAACAACCTGTGTAGTAAAGACCTATACCAAAGGTTGGGTTCCTATTACCAGGAGGACAGGGTTGTTGTAATGCACCCAAAGGGTACTGCACCAAATCTTGCCCAAAACTCTAAAATAGGCGTACCATAAGATTCAAGTCAGTCCTTTGGTTCTCATGTAGTCTGA
The DNA here is from genome assembly GCF_040938575.1 of Ambystoma mexicanum. Taxonomy (NCBI): domain Eukaryota; kingdom Metazoa; phylum Chordata; class Amphibia; order Caudata; family Ambystomatidae; genus Ambystoma; species Ambystoma mexicanum. The sequence goes on from NC_090940.1 coordinate 45,246,747, forward strand.
CCACCTTCCTGCCCTGCAGAGACCAGAATTTGCATATATAGTAAGCCCTTTCCAGGGCAATGTGGCAGTTTGTGTCTGGCTGCATGTCGGGGCTGGGTTTGCCTGGACCCAGTACACGTGTTTATGTGCGTCTGTTGCTGGGCAGATGCATTAGCCAGAGGCTGTCCTGATTGAACAGCCAGACGAGTTTGAATGCTGCAGATCCTTGCCATAGAGTGACTCCTGGTGCTATTCAACAGATAATTGTTGGAGAGCAGCCCGCTAAAGGCATGGAACCCTCTCTTGGAAGATCGCCAGCAGCCCTTTCCTTCACCTGCCCGGTGAAGCCCAGTCTCTGCAGATCTCAAGACTACTTTCATTGGTGCTTCAAGCCCTGGGCTGGTAGAAATAACCAGTGCCCGACTGTTCGAACGATCCAGCCACTAGAAGAGTTAGGAAACAGTCCCAGAAACATCCTGTAGGCTAGGCAGCTGTCCTTCTGGCTACTTCGCCCCAACAGTTGCTGTCCCGAATCAGGCTTTGGGACCCTGCAGATCCTCGGCCTATGGAACAGGAAGCATTTTGCTGAAGTTGCAGCTCTCTAACAGAGGTGCTTTGCAGGATCTGTTTTTGTTTCTGCCACTTTCTTCAAGTGGGCATCGCACAAATCTGTTCGAGTGTCCAACTGTTCAGACCAGTTCAACAGACAAACTATGGACTAGCTGGACCCAAAAACCTGACGCCCGAATTGACCCGTGCGCCCAAGAAACCTAAACTTCCTGCAATGGAACCAAAGCACAAATCCAGATGGTCCAGCAATTGCATTAAAGAGTACACATGGGAGGGGTGGGGTGGAGGGGAACACCTGTTTTGGCCCAACTGCCTGTCGCCATAGGGTTCTGTGGGCGCAAAGTCCCATCCCAGCGTTCCCTCTTGCCTAGCCCTTAACTGTGTCCTGCCCTGGCTCTCCCAAAGAATGGTTGGCTTGGGAGAGGGATTGTCAAAGACTTTCCCATAATTTATGCAACACTTACAACTACATGTTGGCTCAAGACAACACTTGTGCAAGTTCCGAAAACTGTAGTGGTCCTAACTGTATTTGTATCCATACTGCCCAAATGGTATTTCCAAAAGCTCTGTGTGCTTAACTGAAACCTTCACACAATTTTGTTTCCAAAATCAACCGCAAGGGTAGATTCCGAGAGGCCAACCTATTAAAAGTAAACAGGGAAGTCACAGAAGTCCAGTCAACCCCAATCAAGGCAAGGTAGCAGAGCACCAAGGCTTAGTCTCAGCAGGTCAATCAAAGTAGTCTACGGTAACAATGAGTTAACACACCACCAACCAATAATTCCAGTTAGAACAAGTTACTCTCTTACCTGGTAACGTTCTTTCGATGGGATGTTCCTCCGACGTATTCCACAACTATGACAATCACCACAGGTGTGCTGCTTCCTGCGTCGGTTGAGGTCGATACGCTGTCCCTCAAGGGCCTTCGTCGAGCCAACGTCACCAGATGTTATAAGTAAGACGCACGACGCCTCCAGCCTCAGTTGTAGTTTTTTCCCCCAGAACGTGTGGCACCAATCTTCTGCCAGTATGACTACAGAAAGCCTTGCGGAAACGTAGGCTGCAATCGCTAAGAAATTCTGTAGAGGGGCAGGCTGGGAGGGTGCGGTGTGGAATACGTCGCAGGAACATCCCATCGAAAGAACTTTACCAGATAAGAAAGTAACTTGTTCTTTGAGGGGATTGTGTCCTCCGACATATTCCACATCTATGACAGACTCCCAAAGCAGTACAAACGTATTGAGGAGGGAAAATGTAGTATAATTTTTAGAATGCCCAATCAAATTGCAGAATAGAGGACCGCCTTACCAAAGGCCAAATCTTGCCCATGGATAGAATCCAGGGAGTAGTTTTACAAAAGTATGGACAGAGGCCCATGTGGCTGCTTCACAAATAGTACGAATGGGTACACCCCTCTGCAGAGCAGTGGCGGCCACCACACCCCTAGTAGAATGGGCCTGTAAGCCTACCGGAGGGTCCTTACCAGCCAGACGGTAGCATTCAGAGATTGTCAAGATGATCCATTGGAACAAGGTCTGCTTACAAACAGCTTGACCTAAATGCCTTCCAGCGTATCCCACAAATAGCTTATCGTCCAAATTGACTGGGGAAATCCGTGAAAGATAGAAGCTCAAAGCTCTCCTAGGATTCCAGCCTATGGAGCCTCTCCTCTTCCTTACCAGGATGCAGAGGAGGATAGAACGCCGGAAGAATTAGCTTCTGGCTCAAATGAAAATCCGACACAACCTTCGGAAGAAAAGAAGGACGAACCCTAAGGACAACTCTGTCCTTCTGAAACAGTGAAAGGTGGCTTGGCGGAGAGTGCCTGCAACTTACTATGCGAGCGGAAGTAACCGCAACCAAAAATGCAGTTTTAAAGGTCAACAGTCTCAAAGGACAAGAATGTAAGGACTCAAACGGAGCACCCATTAGGAATTTCAGAACTAGGTTCAAACCCTATCACGGTACCTGGAAAGGAGATGATGGGAACACATTTGTCAGCCCTTTAAGAAACTGAGACATCAAAGGAATCTTAAAATAAGAACACCCCTCAGACAAACGCTTAAATATGGACAGCGCCGACAGGTAACCTTTAATGGTACCCACTTGCATGCCCCTGTGGGCCAAAGAAAGCAAAAAAGACAACCACATGAATTGAACAATGAAAAGGATCCACATTCTGCACCCTGCACCAGTCGCAGAACTTTCTCCAACGGCAATGGTACAGAGATTTAGTTGCTGGCCTTCTGGCCGAGAGCAACACCTCCATCATGTCTTCAAGGAGGTCCCAATCCTTGTACCTCAACCTTTCAGAAACCAAGCATGAATGTTGAGAGACTTGATCTCTGGATGGAGAACCCAACCCCTCTCCCGTGACAGCAGATCGTCTCGGTAGGGAAGACGGCGTGGAGGGCAGATGGAAATGTCTAGAAGGTCCAGGTACCACGTTCTTCTGGCCCATGCCGGAGCAATGAGTATCATTCGGGAACGTAACCTCCGCAGCACTTGCAGACGACGGACTGGAGGAAACGCGTACAGCAGTGGGAAGGACCGCTCTACTACGAACGCGTTCCCTAAGGCTCCTCTTGGAGGAAATTCCCGCAAGCAGAATCTTTCGCACTTCCGGGTGACTCTGGTGGTGAAGAGATCCACTTGTGGGGTCCCCCAAAGGGTGAAGATCTCCAAGAGAACCTCCTGAGCCAGCTCCCACTCGTGAGAGACTGTGCTCTGCCTGCTCAGAGCGTACGCTGCCTTGTTTTCGTCTCCGGGCAGATGAACTGCCAAGATCGAAATTTCTTGTTGGATGACCCAGAACCAGAGCTGCATCGCCTCTCTGCACAATGGGAGAGACCCTGCCCACCCCTTTTTGTTGAGGTAGTTCATGGCCACTGTATTGTCCGCCAGAATCAGGACATTCTTCCCCCGCACAGACGACAGAAAAGCCTTCAGAGCTAGCCTGACGGCCCTCAGCTCCAACAGATTGATATGGAGTCTGGACTCCGACGGAGACCAACGACCGCTGTCAACTCGTTGGCATGAGCTACTCATCCTGTGAGGCATGCGTCCGTCATGATTGTTACCTCCGGCCAGGGTAGCCAAAATGGAGCCTCCTTCATCAGATTGCCTTGGACAGCCCACCAAAGAAGATCCTTGGCGACCGAGGCAGCGCCTGAACGGGATCCGACATCCTGCCGGAGGACTGCGACCACTGCATCTTAAGAGCCCATTGCAGAGATCTCATCCGCAACCTGGCCTCTGGCACCAGTAGAATGCAGGATGCCATGAGCCCGAGCAACCTCAAGAACTCGAACGCCGGGAGACTCCAGGCACGTTGAAACTTGTCCACTGTCTGTAGAATGTGATGAGCCCTCACCTGGGGAGGCGAACACTGCCCCAGGGATGTGTCAAGCACTGCTCCGATGTACTGGAGCCACTGGGTAGGTGTCAAGTGGGACTTCTTTAAGTTGAGGGAAAAGCCCAGCCTGTGAAGGGAGTGGCAGGTGACGGACAGATGATCCAGGACTTGCTCGGGAGAGCGCGCCCTGATCAACCAATCGTCCAGGTAGGGGGTAGACGTGAATCCCCCCCTTTGCTGAGATACGCTGCTACCACCACCATGAGCTTGGTGAAGACCCTCGGGCGGAGATCAATCCGAACGGCAGGACCCGAAACTGAAAATGCGAGTCACCTACCGCGAATCTCAGGAACTTCCTGTGCTTGGGATGAATCGACACATGAAAGTAAGCATCCTTGAGATCGAGAGACGCCACCAGTCCTGAAGTCGAAGGGCCTGAGTAACCATCTTGAACTTGTTCTTCCTGAGGAGCTTTTTCAAACCACGCAAGTCCATGATGGGTCTCAATCCCCCGTCTTTTTTCAGGATCAAAAAATATAGGGAATAAAATCCCTTGTTCCTCTCCGCTACAGGCACCAGTTCTATGGCGCCTTTCTCCAGCAGGGATTTAATTTCCTGCGCAAGGAGCGGATCCGGACTCTTCAAAGAGAGCTTCCCCGGTGGATTGTCGTGAGGCCTCTGTTAGGCAGAAACCTGTGCAGTTCCCTTTGGGAACACTGCAAAAGATTTAGGACTACAGGTGTTAGCAGTAAACCCACTTGGTAGCAGTCTGTACCACCCAGATATCCCTGGTAGCTGCGGCTGAGGAGTCAGACTTGCCTCAAGAAGAGTTAGGCAGTATGCAAAGTATACACATTAGGCACTCGGACACAATAGCACAAGCAACCACTGACCAGAGCTTTGGTATCAAAGTATATAATTATTTATTTAAAAACACACTGAAACACTCCAGCACTCTTATTGTAAAACACTCTAAACACAGTTGCTATTATAATATATACAACCCTTATTCCTTATTAGACAAGTCTTAGTTAACACCACTTATTTCCAGACAGAGGTGAGCGCTTAACTATAGATGGCACTCCAATAAGTTCATGAAGAAGGGAGGGAAAAATAGAATATGTGAAGATACACCACTCTAAGATTTAGGAACACTTTTAGCAAGGCAGAAGAGCAAAAGTCACTTGTGAGCCAAAGTCCATAGGCTGGGCCCACTCTTAGAGAGAGCAGAGCACAAATGCGCCCAAGATCACACAGTTACACTAGGCTTTGAAAGTCTTGCAGAGAGTTCGAAAAGAGTTTAGAGGCGCTCAGAAAAGTTTAGCCAGGGTGTCCCAGGCTAACCCAGGTTCGAAAGCCGGGGGCTAAATCTACCCCGTACAGTCGGTGGCAAGGGAAGCCAGGCGGAACACGGTACCTTAAGTGGGAAGGATCCTCCAGCGCGGCAGTTGTTCCTGGCAGCGGTTGCAAGTCTTGGCGTCGTCCAGAGGAAAAGATCTCAACTTGGAGGAAAGATGAAGGTCGTTGCACTGCCAGGTAAGAAACCAGCCTCTGAGTTTTCCGGTTAAAGGTATTACCCTTTATTTCGCAGTCGTGGTAAAACGTGGTATTCCGGTTGCCGAGGTGCTTGGCACAGGCAAGGCGGCCACGAGATGCGTCGGGAAGGCGAAAAGACGGGGAAACTGGTTATCCCCACCAGTCAAAGGAAGAAGACTCTCCGGCGGGAGATCTCCTCTGTCTTTGGGAAAAGTGGTGAGACGGTTCAGCAGGGCTCCACCGGTGGCGTCGTCATAGCAGTTCGGCTCAGCTTCTCCCTCGACGGATTCTTAGGTCCTGTGGCGACTTCTGAAGTTCCAGTCCCCAAAGCCCTGCTTTTATGCAGAAAACCCCCATTCACTCAGCCTAGCTGTCACTCAAACATGCTAAATGGTGCCAATCAGGACGGAGTGCGACTTGAGTTGCCTAGGCAACTCAATCCAGGGTACCTAAATCCCCCTCCACCCCTCCTAAGTACCCCAGACAGAGTGGCACCACTTTGGAGGGCTTCTGTGGAGAAGCCCGCCAAAAAGTGGAAAAAAGGGCTCGACTTGGGTTGGAGTCACAGAAGAGAACACAAACGCCATTTTAGAACAGAGTTTTGGCAAAAAATAACAACCGGAGAATTAATAATTAAATAACCCGGCGGCATGTTCAAGGCTATCGTAATTAAATAAATAAAGATAGTAGCCTCGAACAATGGGAAAATCCCATAGAGAAATATTCGCGGTTGAATATAAAAAGTAGTATCCACTGCCACCAGCCAAAACTCGATCAGGGGGGACGGAGACGTGCCCCCCTCGACTAACAGACCCCGGGGCAATCGAATTGTCGTACATCCACAATATGATGGTTTGTACGGGTTCTGTTCAGAATTCAAGACTAGTAAAGTCAATGGTGACTTTACATGCCCTGGGAGACAGTAGTCAGTCCCAGGGTATGGAGTCTATACTGGGGGGTCACTATGGCACCCTTGTGTTACTGCACTGAGGTGCAGTGTAACACATCACAAAAACACATGAAGCCCTATGGAGTAAAAGACCCCATAGCCCATTAAACACATCTAGAGTCAAAGGAACACACTCAAATCATGTCCAAGAGTGAGGGTAAAAGAGTCTCACTCTTGGCAGGAGAAGAAAAATAAACCCCAAAAATCCAGCAAAGCTGCTGGGGGACTAGGTTAGGAAATTCAGCCTAAACAGAGAATTCTCCCTAACAGCCTCTGCCGGAAAGGAAGACAGTAGCCGTGGGCTACGATCTCTAGAACCCACACATCTGAAGTAATGGCATGCCATTCTACAAGATGCTGCGCCAGCCTCCCCCCCACCTCAAGCAGCGAACCATGGGACATGGCCTCATGACTGAGCTGAAGCGGCTGCGGCAGTGCCTGAGGGCAAAGAGGCAATTGCCCGAGCCGCTTTGGCACCTTGAGTACCTTGTTTTCCACCTCTGGAACCTCTATGTTGGCCCCTTTGACTGGCAGTTCCCCTCAATCTACCAAAGGAAGAGTAGTATCGAAAGGAACCTCCCCTCCATTGCTGTCCCCTGGGACGAAAAGGCAGAGGTTGTCGTTCTGCAGAGTTCAACGACTTCGCTGCAGCTTTGGAGGTCTGCAACCTCTCAAGGCTCTCGTCAGCCTTGCTGCCAAAAGATGGTCACCATCAAAGGGCATGTTGAGAAGCCGGGACTGTACATCAGGAGCAAACCTTGACTTCCGCAAACCACGCAAACCTGCGTATCACGGTGCTCGCCACCATGGACCGGCTGACACAGTCTGCCACGTCCAGACCCGACTGAACGGATATACACATGGCATCCTTGCCATCCTGAACGAGGGCAAGAAAACCATCCAGTTCCTCCCTTTCGGGAATATGTTTAGCCGCCAAAGAAACACAATTCCACAGAGAGTGAATCTTGCCAAGGCACAAACGGAGTTGGCTGCCTTTAAAGCCATACCCCCAGATGAAAATACTTTCTTCGCCCAACCGTCAAAGCGCTTGTCCATATCTGGAGGGATGGTAGGGTACGCAGCCTGCTTTGTGGGGGCCATAGCCACCTGCACCACCACACTCTGGAGTGGGGTGCGTAGACAAGTAGCCGGGGTTGCCACTGGCTGGACAGTATTTTTTCGGTAGCGACTTATTCACTGCCGGGAGATTCTCCAGAGCAGTCCAAACCGCCGCCACCCTTCTTTGTAAGGCCATATGAAATGGCAGCACCGGGTCAGTGGGTGGACCTCCTTCCAAAATATCTATCAGGTCATCCTGTAGAAAATCCACAGATGGAGCAGACCGCCCCAAGTACTCAGTCAACCTCGACATGAGACACCTGTACGACGGCTCCGCGTGTGTACCAGGCTCAGGCCTGCCAAACAACCTACAGAGAGGAGTCCAGATCATTGGCGTCATGTAAAGATTGACGCAGGTCTTCCATCTGGCTATGGCCCGATAACAGGTCATCAGGAACCTCAGGAGGAACAAAACCCTCCACATCTGACCCTTCATCCACCTCTGAGATGTAATCCAAAGGCTGGAATAAATCCCTGGATGAGGGTACAGAAAAAGTCTCAAACCCAGGCCTCACTGACTTACTCAGGGCCTTCCTCTGGGTTTCCACCGGTCTCCGGGGCACCTCCGATAAAGCCTCCTCAAAAGGAGTCGACGGAATCAGCGTCGAGCTGACGGCTTCGACAACGACTTCGAGGCCGGACCCCCGAGCGTGTCCTTCGACAGCCTCAGTACCGATGACTTCCTCGGAGGCAGAGCCTCGAGAGAGCCCCTTGATGGACATGGCGCCAATGCCTTCTTAGAAGGCTTCACAGGCTCCAACGGTCTCGAGGGCGTCGGGGACTGGGACCTGGAACGGGCATGGCTAGAGCGATCTACCTTGTCCGATCAGGACCTCGACGGCTCCCGATCGCGCCGACCGCTCGAGCCCGAAGGCGTACGAGCGGTGGCCCTAGCGAATTCCCTGCCGGCTTCCCTCGAAGGCGCGGACAGAACGGAGACTTGCGATTCGAAAATCACCATCATCTCCTTGCGAAATGCATCCCATTCCGCTGGAGATGAATGCTTGTTGGGACAAGCAACCCGCTGTTTGGCGGAGTCGTCAGACGAGGAAGGCGACCGGTGACTGCGCTTCCTCGAGTGCCTAGAAGAGGCAGAGGAATGGCGGGAACCACTCCGGGACGAGACCCCCTGTAGTTGCGCGGACACGGAGAGTTGCCCCTCGAATTGTTGGTCGAAAGCCCAGCAGATTTCGACTTTCGGGGTTTGGAAACCCTACCTACAGATAACTTCTTCCGCTCCCGCAAGGCCTTCAACGTCAAGCATGGGCATAAGCCTCCTTGATAGCCGAAACCATCCACCTTGCTATAGAGGCCTTGGAGGCCTGATACCCGGGACTTGACCCCACCGAAGGTGGTGGAGCGTCCGACTTGCGGAAGCACTTGGTCCTGTCCAGATAGAATTTCAGAGCGCGTCTCACATCCACACAGTGCAAGACCCTCTGAGCATGGTCCTTAGGATCAGCAAAGAAAGTAGCTAACACTATCTCCTCATTCAGATTGAAAGAGAATACTTTAGGTAGGAATGCGGGGTGCGTTCGAGGACCACCTTATCTCTGAAAAGTAGTGTAGGGTAATGAAGTGACCAGTGCCTGGATCTCACTGACCCTACGCGCACACGTAAGACACACCCAAAAGGGCGGTTTAAATGGTGACAAACCTGATGTCCGGACCCCATTGGTTCGAAAGGTTTGTGCGCCAGGATGCCTATCACTAAATTGAGGTCCCACAAAGGGATGGCTTCTTGATGGGCGGGTAGAGCCTGGTGAGGCCCACTAGATGTCATTTAAGCACTGGGTTGGAGAAGGCCGACTCCTCAGAGTTCCTGTAGGCACCTATGGCGGCCAAGTAGGTGCGGCATGTGTCTATTTGCACTCAAGTGTGCGAGGTGCGCAGAGAAGGAAACCACATCGTCCAAGGTGCAAGTAATGGGGGCAGTGGGGGAATCTATCTTCTTAGAGTCTGCCCAGTGACAGAACCTAGTCCATTTACTTTTGTACTGGCTCCTAGCACCCTGAATGATGTCTAGGTTAGCCTGTGACAGGCTCAGATGCTTCAGTGTGACCTTCTCCGGAACCATGCTGCAAGGGCTAACTTCTTTGGAGCGGGATGGATAACCCTGCCCTCCTGCTGCTATAGAAGGTAAACTGGGCCCAGGGGCAGGTGAATGGGTGGCCTGTCGAGAGGTTGAGGAGCTCCAAGAACCATGGTCTCGCGGGCCACCATAAAGCTAACAGAATTATGTAGAGGTGACAATTCTCTTATCTTGCAGATCGCCCTGTGGACCACGGCCGTGGGAGGAAATGCATATGCTGTCATGCTGTTCCACTGTATCTGGAAGGCGTCGCCCAGTGAGCCGGGGCCCTGTCCCTGCCAGGACACGAACTGCGGGCACTTCCTGTTGGACCAGGTGGAAAAGAGATCCACCTGAGGATGTCCCCATCTGCTGAAGATCCTGAGAAGGACATGAACGTTCAATTGCCAATCATAATTGTCCCCTCTCAGTGTCAGGTTCTCACATGTTGTACCTCAATTTGACAAGGTTCTTAGGAGAATAGGGTATGTCAAATACCATTCCAAGAAAGTTAGAAAGGGAAGGTGGTTGAAATATTAAATAAATTCCGTTTAGTGAATAGAGCATTTCTTTTAGTTTGTTCAATTTCCCTTAACTAACTTTCAATTAGAAAGATGAAATGCCCCCAAGCCAAGATGGTGGAACTTTTTCACAACAATGATTGGTCAATTTCTCAGCATGCAGCATTGTGATGTCATTAGAATGTTAATAACAATTCTCAACTGCCTTTCATTAAAGTATGCATCAGAGTAGGTCATATATTACTTAGCTCCAGTAAAATTCATTTAAAGTTTCAATTTTAAAGGAGAGTTACATCCTTTTAAGAGTTCTAAAAATATAGTAGTAATATTAGTTAAGTAACAGGAGAAGAAGTCTGCAGAAGAAGAAGAATTCCAGTGAGATTCAGTTGCTGAGCCAGAGAAGAGTCCAGTTCCATGAACATTGATAAGATAAGTGGACTTCTGAATTTTTAAGTGAAGATTCAATATTTTGAAATGTTAATAATTCAAAGACTTTAAATTGAGCATTTAATTTTTTTTGGAACAATAGAATCCTAATATTATAAGAAATGGGCAAGGAATTTTTAATGAACAATATATAAAGAAGGTTCAGCAATTCATTTTTGTGTACATTTTAACTTATCTTTAATACTAATAAGGCGCGCGGTTCGAATCGTGTTTTTAAAATTTTAACCTAACATCTAATATATATTTAACTAACTTCAGGTTCGTTTGTTTGAGCCTGCGCCGCGTATTTCTTTGGATTTGTAAGCGCGGTTTAGAGGAAAGGACCTAACGACGTCACGCATGCGTCGCAGCCATTTTGGATTTTCAATGTTTTCCTCATTTTTATTTGTTGTTCGTGACGGAATAGAAAACGATTTAAGGACAGCGTAGTAGCCTGATTACGCAGCGTTTTTGTGAGCAATTGTTTTCCTCCTTGATTAAGAAAGAATTCAGAAGAAATACATGAGTAGCAAGAGACATTATTGAAAAAGCACTCTGTATGTGAAATTGGAGTATATAAGTTTACAGCAGAATATTTTACAAAGGTTCTTCAGAATACAAATGGTAATTACTTACACATATTTATAGAGAGTTAGAGCATCCGGCAAAAGGTATAATAGACAATAGTAACAACTATATTTTATTTTAAAGAAAAAAGATTACCAGATACTAAAGAGATCAAGAGAGCAGAAAGACAAAGAAGAGATATCGCTAGAGTATCTACAGTCAACATAAAACTTTCAGAAGCAGCCTATTGGCAAATCAAGCATAGGCAACAGGTAAATGTAAATGGAGAAAATATAATATAGAGAGTAATCAGTAATGATCAGAAGATTGATTCATTAAAAGTTGTACTTCCTTTTTAGGAACATCCCATCTGAGTCAAAACTTTCCGAGAAGAAAGTCTGAAGTACCTGCAGTGGGAGTTCTTTTCTTTTGTTGTTTTCGCCATTCCCCTTTCCCCTTGGGTATGCCTGGCCAATAGTTTTAAAGAAGCAGGATTGTTGAGCAGGCAGGCTTAGGGGGCTAGGTGGGCTTCACTCCTGCAGGATCCCACTACTTCAGTTCCCTGACACTCAGTCTGCTGAACCTGTCCGCCTCCAGGTTGGACTCCCCCGCGAGGTGTATTGCACTCAGGTAGATGTTCTCCAGGGCCCATTCCCACATGCTGACAGCTAAACTGCACAGCGGAGGGGACCTGGTGCCAGCCTGCTTGTTGATGTAATACATGCTGTTGGAGTTGTCCGTCTGAATGGGGACCACCTTGCCACCAATAAGCAGAAGGAAAGCTTTGAGAGCAAGCCATATAGCTTTCAGCTCCAGCCAGTTGATGCAAGCCTCCTGCAGGGACCAGACTCCATGGACACTAGTTGGCCAGCGTAGCGCTCCAGCCTTCCAGGGAGGAATCCGTGGTGATAGTGACCTGAGGTGCTGTCTGCCGGAAGGGCTTGCCCATCAGCAGGTGGCAGACCCTGGACCACCAGGTGAGGTCCGGGTGGAGAGAGGGTGGGATGCTGACAAGCTCCGATTGGGAGCCCCGCTCCCAATTCTATGAGGCTGCGAAGTGCAGCTGTAATCTCCTCTCGAGACCACCGCCATGATACCCAATAAATGCTGGTATCACCAGGCCGAGGTCACCTCCCGGCTGAGAAAGTGACCCACGGCCCTCTTGATGGCCATGATCTTGTCCTCCAAAGGGAAAACTCAGAGCTTGAGTCCCATATGAGGCCCAGAAAGGTCAAGCTCTGTGTAGGCTGCAGCTGAGACTTCGTGAGGTTGATAGAAAATTCCAGTTCGTGGAGTGTGATCATAAGGGCGGAGGAAGTGTGGTGAACCGCCTCCGGAGATCTTGCCCCGACGAGCCAGTCCAGGTACGGATAGACATGGTGGCCCAAAGGCGGGCCGCCACTGCATTCATAAGTCTGATAAATACCCTGGGGGGCTAAATTGCGGCCGAAGAGTAGAACCTTGTATTGGAAATGGCAGCCCATGATCCTGAACCGTAGAAAGGAGCAACGAGGCTGCCAAATTGGGACGTGTAGATACGCGTCCTTCAGATTCAGGGAGCGCATCCAGTCTCCACTGCACAGTGTCTTCATAACGAGTATCTGGCGTAACCATCTTGAATTTTTGAAGAGGGAGGGAGAGGTTGAGGGTGGAGAGGCGCAACAACTCTCAGGCCAGCCTGGTGGTTCTTTTGTATGACGGAACATCCTGGAGTAGAAGCCCAAGCCTCGCTGGGAGGCTGGGACTTTTCTTCCACTGCCTGGCTCTCGATGAGCGAACGAATTTCCGCCAACCGAGTTGTTGTCCCAATCTGTGGGAGAGAATGAGAAGAGAGCGGAAGGAATCGGTAGACGGTACCTGGTGGACACTACGGATACAATCCAGGGGTCAGCGAAGCTCTAAAGCCAAGACACTGCATGAAGGGCAAGTCTGCCCCCCGACCGGAGACATGTGGATCCGAAGGGGCGTGTCATGCTTTCCTTCCCTCTGATGCTGGAGCGGAGGAGGGGACTGAAAGAAGGCCGTGCCTCCGCCCCCCCCCCCCTGTTCCGTTTGCGCTGGCTTGGAGAACAGTCAGGCTGCCTAGACCTCTGTTCTCGGAAGCCCCGTAACCCGCTGAACGCCCACCCCTTATCAGAGGGTTGATGCGACTGGGTGTATGCCTTGGGTGTGGCCTTTGTGAGGATAAAGACTTCCCAGTTTGGGAACTGTTTTTCTTTTTATCTAGCTCATCAGTGGTGGAATGAAAGAGGTTGCCACCCTCGAATGGAAGGTCCAATATGTGTTCCTGGACGTCCGGGTTGAACTTGGTAGCCCGTAGCCAGGCAGTCCTCCTCATGTCTGTGGCGATGCAGATGGCCCGGCCTGAGGTGTCAATGTGGGCCACGGTGGACTCCATGATGTCCTGCGCCACCGATTTAGCTTCTGCCAGCTATGCCTTCAAACATGCCTGGCTCTGCACCGGAAGTTCTGGAAGGAAGTCCGCTATTTCCCGCCAAAGCCTTTGGTTATGGGCTGCCAGCATGGCATCCGCATTGGATTGATGAAGATGCAGTGAGGCATTGGAAGGGAGTAGTTTCTTACCTGTAACTCCATTTCTCCAGCGTTGGTATCTTTCATGGATTCACATGCTTAGAATATTCCCAGTCGTCAGACTGGGAACCCTCTGTACACATATATAGTCGTTTCCAATAGGAAAAAACTTCCGACACTTGTGTGTCCTATCCCCGTCTACGTCCTCTCCAGGGCCGCCCACGCACGCCCCGTTGGACGCAATGGTATACAAGCCACGCCCCCGCGGGTCCCGTCAGATTTCGGCCCCTCCAAAGAGAAAAAGGGGGGGGGCGGCTTACATACATATCTTGCACATGGGGAGGCCGGTGGGCGCATGTGAATCCATGAAAGATACCAACGCTGGAGAAATGGAGTTACAGGTAAGAAACTACTCCCTTCTCCAGCATTGGATCTTTCATGGATTCACATGCTTAGAATAGATTGTATAGCAGTATCATCGAAGAAGGAGGTGAGAGTGCAGTGTAATTTACATTCACAAAGACAAAAAAAACCCACCCCCAGTTCAAATATGTATGTAAGCCGCAACTTATTTTCTGATATAAGCATTTCCATAAGACAGTTATGCATCTATACACAATTATCCATATATATATATATAAATATATATATATATATATAATAGGCAAAGTAAGCAACAACAGTTTCACCGTATTTGGCTTACCTCATTGAAACAGATGGCTTAGCACTGCCCTTCCCATCTGTACCTCATCCGCGTGCTGCCTTTCCAGGCAGTAATGGCGTGTAAACGTGTGTGGGACAGACCATGCCGCCGCCTGGCAGATGTCTGTCAGAGGAATTCCCGCCCATAGAGCCGCGGAGGAGGCTGTCGATCTCGTGGAATGGGCTCTAGGGTGTCCTTGTAGGGGTCTCCCATCCTTGGAGTGACTAAAAGTAATTGCCGAAGAGACCCAACGAGCCAGGCCTTGCTTGGAGATTGCCCTTCCTCTCGTCGACGGACCGTAGGCAATGAACAACTGTCTGGTAGTTCTGATATCTTGCGTCCTTTGCAGGTAAAATTTTAACGCCCTTTTGACGTCCAGAGTATGAAGGGCTTTTTCCGCTGTCGACGACGGGACGCAAAGAAAGTAGGAAGGACCAGGGTCGAGTGCTTGTGATAGACTGTCGGTACTCAGGATGAAAGTAGGGTTAGTTGATAAAATTACTTTGTCCTTAAAGAATCTCATATATGGAGGATCTATGACCAATGCCTGTAATTCCGACATTCTTCTAGCCGATGTAATGGCAATTAAGAAAGCCAGTTTCCAAGATAGGAACTGCATGGATGAAGAGGACATTGGCTCAAATGGAGGCTTCATTAAGGGAGCCAACACCACATTTAAACTCCACGACGGTGGAAACCGTTTCGTAGGGGGGAAAGTTCTAAAGAGACCCCTCATGAAATGTTTCACCAGTCTGTCACTGAATAATGGTGAAGACTGTCTCCTCCTCGTAAACCTTGAAATGGCTGCCAAGTGCACTTTGATGGACGATGATGATAGCCCACTCTGAGCTAGGTGAAGAAGATACGGAAGAATTTGTTCAGGGGTTACTTCTAAAGGCTGAATTTCGTGCTGTGTTTGACACCACGTACAGAACCTTCGCCATTTGCATATGTATGATTTGTTAGTCGAAGGGGCCCTAGCCGCCTGCAGAATTCTCCGGCAATCCGACGAGACTTTCAAGCTGCCAAACTCTGAAAAGTCAGGAGCCATGCTGTTAAGTTGAGGCTGGCCGGATTGTGGTGCCACACCGTTCTCTTGTCCCTGGACAGTAGGTTCGGCACTTTCTGGAGAGTTATAGGCTGTTCCAACGACAGATGTAGGAGGTCGGAAAACCATGGTTGTCTCGGTCAATACGGTGCCACTAGAATGACCCGGCATTTGTACCTGCGAATCCCCTGGATTGTCCTACGTATAAGGGGGAACGGAGGGAAAGCGTACAGGAATTTGTCCGTCCAAGGAAACGAGAACGCTTCCCCCAGGGATCCTTTTTGAGGCCATCTGCTCGCGAGCTGTTCGCATTTCCTGTTTTCTTTCGTTGCAAAGAGGTCGATTGAGGGGGTCCCCCACCTTTCGAAGATTATTTGTAGCTGACCGGTGTCCAGCTCCCACTCGTGTATTTGAGCCATTGTCCTGCTCAGGGAATCCGCCTGCACATTCTTCACACCCGGGAGATGGTAAGCCACTAAGGATATGTTGTGTTTCAACGCCCAGTGCCAGATCTTTTGAGCTTCCGCCGAAAGGGTCCTGGATCTGGTGCCGCCTTGCTTTATCAAGTAGAACATGGCTGTCGTGTTGTCTGTCAGCACTCTTACTTTTGATCCTTTGATATGTGGAAGGAATGATTTCAAGGCCCATCTCACTGCCCTCAGTTCCAGCACGTTGATGTGTAGGTGCGATTCGGTCGAAGACCATCTGCCCTGGGTTTGATGATCGTTCATGTGTGCTCCCCAGCCCATCAGGGAGGCGTCCGTGATGATGGTGTTCTGAAATTCCGGCTCTTGTAGAGGAACCCCTCTGTCCAGGTTGTGAAAGATTTTCTACCATTGGAGGGATCTGATGACACCCTCATCGTCGACGGTTATCCTGTCTGACCACCGACCCGTGGCCTGCTTCCATCTGTCCGACAGGAACTCCTGTAGAGGCCTCATGAACAATCGGCAGTTTGCTACTAGGTGGATGCACGAAGCCATGGAACCCAGGATTGCCACATATTTTCTCACGGAAAATGTGTTCTGTAGGCGAAGTTGACTCGTCAGTTCGATCTTCAATATTCTGTCTAGGGACGGTTTCACTATTCCCGAGTGGGTTTCGAATTGAGCTCCCAAGAACTTCAAGCTCCTTGAGGGCTTTAGAGAAGACTTTTCGAAGTTCACTGCGAACCCCAGTCGTTGCAGAAGTTGTAAGGTGGCTTGTATGCTGTCGTTGGTCGACGCTGGGGAGGATCCCCTCACAAGCCAGTCGTCGAGGTACGGGTATACATGATGCCCTCCCTTTCGCAGCCAGGCTGCCACAGGTGCCAAACATTTTGTAAACGTTCTTGGGGAGGACTTTAGACCAAATGGGAGCACTGCAAATTGGTAGTGTGTCTGACCTACCATGAACCTCAGAAACTTCCTGTGTTTTTGACACACCGGAATGTGGAAGTACGCGTCCTGTAGATCTAGTGACGCCAAAAAATCGTCCCTTTGGACGGATCTGATCACCTCCTGCAGTGTAAGCATTTTGAATTTTTGACTCTGTAGGGTCTTGTTGAGGTCTCGCAGGTCGAGAATAGGGCGCCGTTTTCCATTTGGCTTCTTTACCACAAAACACCGTGAGTATACCCCTAGGCCTTTCTGCGATGCAGGGACTAATTCGATGGCACCTTTCTGTAACATGAGTGTTACTTCCTGCCGCAAGATGTTTAGATGTGGCTGGGATAGGTGTATTGGTGGACATTTTGGAGGTTTGCATTTGAATAGTAGGGAATGTCCGTACCTCAGTGTCCAAAACCCACTGATCTGTTGTGATGGTCTCCCATTCCTTGATGCAGCTTGACACTCTTCCTCCCAGAACGGTACGCTTCCCGTCATTGCTGGTCTTTCTGTTTGCTCGTCGACGACAAATAAGTTGGTCGTCTCTTGGAAGACTGGAAGTTTCTGCGCCGGCTTGAGGTCTGAGAGGAGTGTCTATATACTTGGGAAGGATACGCTGATCTACCAAAAGATCTATCCCTGGTTGCTGAGAATCTTGAGTTTCCAGATGCTCCTCTAAAGGGACGAAAAGAACGAAAGGGCTTACCACTCTGGAGAGAACCCAACGAGCGTGCTGTATCTGAGTCCACCTTCATGCCCTTCAAGGCCTCGTCCACCTTTTCTCCGAAAAGAAGATCACCTTCGAAGGGCATGTCCAAAACTTTATACTGTACTTCGGGTCTGAAGTTGGTGCACTTAAGCCAAGCCTGGCGTCTTAGAACAACTCCTTTATTTATCTGTTTAAAACCCGAATCTGCCAGGTCCACCGCTATGTTAATAGCATGATTCGATGCTTCTTCGCCTTCTCGAACCAGGGACATCGCCGTTCTTCTATGTTCTTCCGGGAGGTGGTCCAGGATAGGTGCCAGCCTGTGCCACATCTCCCCGTCATATCTGGCCACAATCGCCAGGGAGTTAGCTGCTTTCACCGTTGAGGCCCCCACAGAAAGAACCTCCTTACCAAACACGTCTTGGCGCCTCGCCTCATTATCTGGAGGGGTAGAGCATTTATGTTGGGCCTTTGCTTTTCTCGTCGCCGCCGACGACACCACCGAGTCCGGTGTAGGTTGAGCCGAAAGACACTTCGGTGTAGAGTCTGGTACTTTAAATTTCTTTTCAATGCGGCCTTTGACAGCCGGCTCAGAAAATGGGTGACGCATGGTTTGAACACCTTCTTTCCAGACATGGTCTAAAATGGGTATTGAGAATATGGAGCGTCTACTCTTGCCCATATGGTCAAAAAGAAAACAGTCCTTTTTCTCCTCCTGTTGGACCAGGCCAAACTCCTTGCACGCTTTTTCCATCATAGAATGAAAGGCACCTATATCGTCCGGTGGTGACGGGTGAGTGGGACTCTTTGGTGTTTCCATTTCCATATCCGACACCCAGGATGGATCCCTAGATGGTGAGAGGGATATATCGGACGCTGACCCGTGGTCAGATAGGGAGTCCGAAAGCTCACCTTCCTCCTGGACTGCTGGAGTAGTTGGAACCCCGATCGATCTGGTCGGGCGGTGTGAAGGGCCGGGCTCGTCGACGGGGGATGTCGACGGTACAGGTGGAAGCCTTTCGTCCAGCGATTTCAGCAGCGAGTGTAAGGAGGACAGTACCTCCATGGACAGGGCCGCCTGAGAGCTTGGAGGTTGGGTAAACACCTGAGAGCAGGTTGCTCCTGATGGAAACCTGGCTCTTAGACCGAGGTCCTGCGGGCTCACAATTCTGAAGCCGTCTTCTTTCGAGGCAATTGACGCTACCTGTTCCTGTAGCAATGTGTCAGGCAACCCCATATCAAATACTTCTGGTCTCCAGGCCAGAACTTCCGTCGACAAGGACATTGTCGCCGAGGTCGTCGCTGGGTTGATGACGGGTGAAATCGACTGCGTCAGCGGCAGTGAGGACACCGACTGGTTCGTCGTCGTCGACGTTGGGCCTGCAGGTGGTCTAGGCGGTCCCGCCTTCACCGCGCTCTCCCTGCGTTTATCCGAATCTCTACTCGTGGCTGATCTGTGTTGATCACCCGAGGAGGATTTAGGCATCTCCTTTCCTTTCTTCGACGAAGTTGACGAAGATGTCTTTCTTGCAGAGTCTTTAGAAGAGTCCTTAGAAGAGTGACTTCGTGGAACGTCCTTTTCCGCAGGTCGTGACTTCTTAGCCGGAGGTTCCGACGAAGTTGAGCGTCGAGGGGCTCCTGATGTTTTCGCAGAGGCCACGCTGCGCACAGAGCCCACCTCTGACTGAGGGTACGCTCCCGCACCGTCATTTAACCAGGATACAAGCTGTCGATTTCGATCCTTCAGGGTTTTCTGGGAAAAACCTTTACATATTTCACACTGGTCTGCCGAGTGGTGAGGATGGAGGCAATAAATACAGTCTAAATGGCCGTCCCCCTCGTAAACCTTCAATCCGCACGTGGCACACGGGCGAAATAGAGGTTTTCCCGACATTCCGATAAAATTAACAAACTCACAGGAGTTTGACAATTCGACAAAATCTAGCAGTAGAGACTATGCGAGGAGATCACACTATCTTTGGAGACGGTTGAAATCTGACGGGACCCGCGGGGGCGTGGCTTGTATACCATTGCGTCCAACGGGGCGTGCGTGGGCGGCCCCGGAGAGGACGTAGACGGGGATAGGACACACAAGTGTCGGAAGTTTTTTCCTATTGGAAACGACTATATATGTGTACCGAGGGTTCCCAGTCTGACGACGGGGAATATTCTAAGCATGTGAATCCATGAAAGATCCAATGCTGGAGAATAAACCTTTCCATAAGCCTCCAAGATCTTCTCCTTGCCTAGAAGCGCTGAGGATGAGGTGGCCGAGGACAACTGAGGCTTGGAGTAGATTGACGCTGCAGCAATCACTGAAGAGTGCGGTTGAGGGTGTTCCGACAGCAACCATGGATCCCCTCCAATTGCCTATACTTGGCACTGAGGTGCCGATTGACAGGCTGGGCTGAATGGGGTTTAAGCCATCCTTTTTGGCCAAGGCGACAACGTCCTTCTGCATTGGGAATCGAGTTCTAGCCGCAGGGCGTAGAAAGAGTACCTTCGCCAGGACTCCAACCTCCGGTTGTTCGACCGTGGGTTGTGGAAGCCCCAAATATTCTGCCAAACCTGCGAGCTGTTCATGGAAGGCCTTGCCTGAAGACAGCGTGTCAGAGTCCTCCTCCTCGTCAGTGTCCACCACTCCGGTCCGGAGCAGGTGGAGGAGTGCTGGGTGCCGAGGGGTGCGGTGTAGGAATCAGAGCCGGTGGCTGCAGCAGAGGCTGGTGTGGGACCGCCTGAACTGTGAGAGGCAGGGGAGACAGAATCTAAGGAGGCGGCAAGGGCTTCACAGGGGCATGCAACACCAGAGCCATAGGAGGAATGACTATGGGCGCAGGCGGGAGCATGCCCCTGATCACAATCCGAAGGATGGCCCCCATCCAAGGAGATCTCATGAGTGTGAGTAACTTTTCAAAAAAACCTGTCCTCACAGGCTGGTGGGGTGGCAGGTGATATTGATGGGGTAGTGGGCGGCTGTCTTGCCGGTTGCGGGGTAAATCTGCCCTGCAATACTGATGGATAAGCTGTAGGCCATGTACCTGGTTGAGCCCAGTCCCAGCTGGAAACTCGTTCTTCCACCTGCTCCGCACCAAGGGGCGGTATCGGATGAGCAGCCATTTTGTCTGGCACGGCAGGCAACTTGTCGAGCTACATGCCAAAGTCATGGTGCTTGCTTCGCTGTGCCCGGCCTCCTCCAGGACTCTTGGCGGTGGAGCATGAGACCTACCCTGCATCTCAGGACAGGGCCTGGTAGGTGTGTTGCCCTCGGCCGCATCGCCGTTAGTGCGGTGCATATAGAGGCCACCTCGGACATCTGACCGGTACTAGCACGTACACCCATTAAAAGAACCTTGCGGTCCTTCAGCACTGTCCCCGGAAGGATCCAATGACCCCTTGGCCTGGAGGACGGTACCTGAAGTAGCCTTGGTACCTGTGCTGGTGCAAGAACCTGAAAGGTTCCTCCCGCTCTGGCTTTTCCTTGGGAAGGAGTTGCCCTTGCAGGTGCGATGTAAAAAAAAAAAGCGGCCCCAACTTGGGCTTTGACTTGTGTCTGACTAGTTTCTTCAAGTCCTTTGCAGCGCACGGTGTAAGCGTGTCACACGCAGTACAACCTTCCCAGCGATGATCGGGGCCAAGGCAGCAGAGGCAAAGAGTGTGGGGGTCGGACGTAGGGAAGAGCCCTTCGCAGGCTGGACATCTGCTTAAGGCCGCTGACGTCAACATGCACCGGGGAGGAGCACGGCGCCAGAAGACCAAGTACCTGATTGAACAAAAACAGAAGATGAAAGACAGAAGAACAAAAACAGAAGATGAGACCAAAGAAATTATCCGGGGAAGAGCGCATTGATTTACAAGGCCGAAGCCAAACCCAGGAGCGCTGGTGAAAGCGGCCCATTCCAGTCGACGCGGAAAAGGGTAATGGGGAGTGGCGCCGGTGGGCGGAGTCGGGGAGCGCATGCTCCCAGGGCCACGCACCTCTCAATTTAAAGGTGAAGAACGTTTTTTCTGGTGAAAAAGGTTCCGTCTTCCATCCCTAGTGAGTGACGCCCATGCAGTATGGAGGAAAGGGGAAGGGACGTAGGAGTAGTGATTTTACGGTTTAAAAAATAATAATTGGGGTGGCCCCCCCAAACTCCCCTGTTTTTTACCCTTATAATGCCACACCAAATCATTTTAACCCCTTTTCCCACTACTTCATATACATTTAATATTTTCAGTGTTTTTTCGGTATTGTGTATTTGGTCAAATTACTGGGTACTGGAAGAAGCACTTCTGGATTATCACATTTACTTGGCGCTCTCGTGTTAACTCTTTGTCCAGGATGATTCCAAGGTTTCTTGCAGCTGGTGGGTTTCCCAGTTCTATGAACCATAGGATCCGCTGATGCTTTCCTTTTTCTTCAGGTGTAAACAACATTTCAGTTTTGTCTGGGTTTTTTTTAGTTCATAGATGTTCATCCACTGGTAGAGCTCCTTGAGCCACTCTTGTAGGTCACTATTTCAAGAGGATTTGTGTATAATCTGCGTAGTTGTAGCATGTTAGTCTGTTTTTTGATGAGGTTGATTAGTGGTATCATGTAAATGTTGAAGAGTAGCAGTAGCCTTGGGGTACTCGGCAGGTGGTGGTTCCATGGTGCAGATTTGAAAGGTTAACCATACCATCTGTTCTTTCTGAGATGAAAGATTTGATCCAGAGCACCACTGTGTCAGTGAGACCTATTTCCTCCAGTCTTTATTAGGATGATGTGGTTGACTGTCGAAGGCAGGAGAGATCCAGTAATATCAATGCTGACTTGGTGTTGTAGCCTGCTTGCATCTTTAGGTCGTCCCATATTGAGACCTGTGCTGTCTACGTTCCTCTCAAGGGCCTGAAACCTACTTGTGTTGTGCCTGGTCCAGTAGATAGTTAATTTCAACGTGCTCCAGTAGTTGTTCATAGATGTAGGTTCCTAATAGTTTCGCCGGGTATCTGATGTTTGAGTAGTTTGATAGAACTCTCTCACCTCCAAACCCAATCCCCTGGTGCCTTAACCTCTGCCTCTTTCCCTGGTCTCTTGGCCTTCTACACCGCTCCCTGTTGCTTTGATGACTTACCCTCTTAAATGCCAATTTTTTAGAGGTCTTCCACATCGCCCATTGTGTACTTGAGAGGTTTGATGTAGGCCCTTTTGAATGCTCTTGGTACTCTCTCTGTTGTAAGTAATTGAAGAGGTTTAGGTAGTATTCCGATGAGGTGTCCTGTGCTAGGATGGATTTAGAGATGTCTGGGAGGTCGGGCGGGGGGCACATTAGGGAACCTGCCTGGTTACCCTTTTAACCAGGCTTAGTAGTTTTTCTCGACATCTGTTGGAAGCAGGACATTTTGTTTTGTGGTCCAGGGGTTGGTGGTGGCTGGTGCATAGTTTGGTCAATCAGTCTTTGTGGGACTCAGTTTGTGTTGGTGATTGTGATCTTTAAGTGATCTGTGAGATCGTTGCATAGTTTTTGGGAGGGTACTGATGAGTTTACATCTGGGTGGGTTTCTCACCTCATTTACAATGTTTAATAACTTTGCGTGTCAGTGGCTTTTCTGATCGTCGTTGTATTGCTTCCTTTTTGCATTAAGAATGTCGGATTTGTATGATCGAATTTGTAGTTGCCATTTTACTCTTTTGCCCTGGTCATAATTCTCCCCCCTCTCCGCCCACTCATGTTCTAGTTTGTCGTTACTTCTGTTCATTGCTTTTAGGTGGGGGTTGGGAGGTGAGGGGTGGGGGGGAGAGAACCATCTAGCCACTACTTACTTTCTTGAAGGGATGAGGTGTTTTTCCGGGCAGATGGCATCTATTGTTGCTCCAATTTCTGGAGCAGGTTTGCTTTTCCATCTGTGTCGCATACAATGATATGGCTGCTGGCTTTGCGGTTTCTAGTTCTTCTAGGTTACTGTTCTTAATGGTTTTGCAGTTTCTTTTGCAGATTGGCAGGTATTTTAGCTGATTTTCAGATCAGTTTGATGGTATTTGGACCACAAACAGGATGATGAGGCGGTCACTCCATAGTATTTGGATGGGCAGTGCTGTTGATCAGGTTTCTGTTGGCAAAGATTGCGTCCAGGGTGTGTCTTGCTGTGTGTGTCCCTCCTTTCACCATCGGTCGAAGGTTCATGGTCTCGAGCTGCTTGGTTAAGGTTTTCTTCGAGTTAGGGTTCTCTTCCTCAAACCATATGTTGAAATCCCTAAGAATGATCATATGACCATGTTTGATGGCTAGATTGGTGACTGGTTCCATGAAGGTGTCTGAAGGCAGCGTTATAGGCTGGATGCCTGTAGACTAGTATGAATGTAAGGTTCGATTGTGGGACCCTGGTAAGGTGGAGGATGAGGGATTTGGAGTTCAGGATCTTTAAAGGCTCTGCTGTTTTAAATTATAGGTGCTTTGTATGCTACTGCGAGTCCTACCTCCCTCTTTTTCCTTTCAAATTTGCTGGTTTGCATTTGAAGTTATCCGGTAGGCAGCTGTGTAGTATGACTGTAGTTTTCAGCTAGCCAAGTTTGTTATGAATAGCATGTCAACTCCCCCGTCGCAGAGTAGGTCGTAGATCTCAGTTGCATGTTTGGACATAGATCTGGCGTTGATTAGGTTGCAGCGTAGTTTCCCCTTTGCAGTCAATTGATTTGTTCGGCTTATAACATTTGGGTGGTTTTGTTGGTAGTTTTCCTTATTGTATTTCGGGTGTTGAGTGTGTTCAGTTATATTTGTTTTGTCATTGAAAAGGTTGGTTAAGTTTCAAATTAGAGTTGTGGCTATTAGAGGGTCCTCTTCAAATTCAGGATGGTGTTGGCAATTCTCTTGGGGTTTGGTGATGTATGGAGTGAGCGTGTAGCTTCTCATCCTTCGTTGTTTCTGGCTCTCCCCCCCCCCCCCATCAGATCCCGGTATAATACAGTCGTCTATGTGCATCTGCTCTGTTGATCTGGTTGTTGCAAGGTATGGTGTCAGTGATTTTGTCTCGTTTTCGGGGTGGCTCTTATTCCTGTGATGGTTGTGGCTGTGTTCTCTGGAATTTGTCAGGGTAGTGGTCTGTTGCGGTTCCCTTTTGGATATCTCTTGTTTTCTCGCGTCGGCTGATTCTCTGATGTGACATGGACTGGGCTTCTGATATTGTTCAGGTTGTCCCACAATTGCAAGTGGCTTCCCGTGGGCGTAGGTGATTTGGTTACTGCCTCACAGTTGCGGGTGGCTTCCCGTGACCTGGGGTTACAGAGGTGTAGGCTCCCCTGTGTTCGTTATTCTGCGTTTGTCTGCTTTGCGGTTTTCCGCCTTGTTGGTTTTGGGTTGGGTTTCTCAGTGTGCTGGTTTCCTAATGAGTTTTCTTTCCATGGGTAAAGTAGGGGGTGTTTGAGTGTGGCACAGTCGGGTCAGTGGTCTCACGCTATGTGCAGTCTCGATGAGTTGGGATAAGGTACTAGTGTGGGGAGCTGGTAGTTGATGGGAAGGACTAGGGTGGGGTCCTAGTTGCTCCCTTGTGGGCTGTTTTATCCAATTAGTCTGATTCTGGGTTCAGTCTTACCTACGGTTGTTGTAGTTCCTGGTGGGATTGATACCTCTCTATAATGGCTGAAAGTTTGTTTCCTGCCTTTTGCCTGTGTGAAATATGGCAAACTAACTCAGTTGATCTGAATTAGAGGAGGGCTAAAACACAATTTACTTAAGTGTGGAATATGGTTGATTAACGCAATTTGCCCAAGTGCAAGGTATGAGTAGCTCGCAATCTGCTCAAGTGTGGTCTAAGATCACATCAAATGGGTGAGAACAGGATTCGAGAAAGTGTGAGATATGGCTAGGTAACAGTTGGCCCAAAATCAAATGGGGTTAGCACACAGTTCACCTAAGTGTGAGGTATGGCTGATTGGCACAATTCGCCTAAATGTAGTGAAACCTGGGTTTACAGCACCTGGATAGAAGGAGAATGGCCCAAAATGGGGGCACAACAGTAAATGCAGTAACATGTGCGGTTCAGAAAGCAATCGGCCTAAATGGGAGATATGGCAATTCAGCACAGTCAGGCTAAATGCGAGATATGGCAATTCAACACAATCAGACTAAATGGAATACGATAGGATAAGAAAGTACAAGTATAAGGCTGGGTTCGTCAGTTGGTGGGGAGCAGTAATGGCTGCGCCCCAGACCCTAACCACAAGAACCTTGTCAGTAACTGCTGGTTGACAGCTGCAGGCCGACTGTCTGGAGCCGCTTCTGCTGGAGCTGTCCTTTGCCTCTGGGTCGTTTACCTAGGTGGCTGCAACAAGCAGTGGGCAGCCCTGGTGAGTTGCGTGATAAGGGCACAAGTGGGAGGGGACGGGCACAGGAAGGCTGAGGCAGCAAGATAGATGAGGGAGAGGGAAAAATGTGGATGGCGCTGGGATGCCTTAGCCAAGAGGGAGAGGGAAAATGTGGATGGCGCAAGGATGCCTTTAAAAAAAACAAATTCTGCTCCAAAACAAACAAAACACAGAGCGCTAAGGCCCCTGCAGCTCTTTACCTCAACAAACGCCCAGCACGAGTGGTTGAAAAAGTTAAGTAAAGATCAGGTAGGTAAACTCCACCAACCAAAGTCAGGAAAGAATAGTTTTGGCACTGGATTTTACATCCTATGGAGGAGGGTGGGGAGGTGGGGGTGCGCGGGTAGAAGCGGTATGTAAACTTAACCCTCCCCCAGTCATCTCTAGAGACCACTGCTGTGTTTCTTCTGTACTTGGCCTGGTCAAGGAAGACCCAGGAGTCGCGGTGTAGAGTTCCTTTTGGACAGAGGATTTAGTTTGTCGGTTGCAATGCTTAGGAATCGGTTCCAGACACCTTTCAGCTGAAGACAAACTAAGAAAAGATGGAGATTTCTGCGATGCAGGCGACTTCAAAACCTCTAGGATGCAAAGATGACGGATTGCAACAGGAGTCACCACAGTCTGGGAGCGATCAACCATCTTCCAGGGACGAATTGAGCAGCAGGTCCTGCACGGCTTCAGTTGATGCAAGGCAGCTGAAAGTGCAGGAGCCTGAATCTTGTTGTACAAGTTGTAGATCCTCCAAGTACCAAGGATGCACTCAGAATGGTGGCTGCTGCAGCGAGGAAGCAAAGGGGTCAAGACTGATCGGTCCCACCTGTCCAGGCGTTGAAGCACCAATGAGGGTCTTCTTGAGATCAGGCAGACGAGTTGGTGCTGGTCTGCTGCACGGATCGTCAGGTCATTAAAGGGCAGTACTACGTGGAAGATTTGGCTGCAATGCTGATGTTAAGTGGAAGCTTGGCCAGGTCCATCAATGCAAAGGATCTGCACCATTCTAACTGGCAGTGGCCAATCATGTATAGCCACTGGCCACACAATCTACAAAGCAACAGGCATTCAGGCACCAGGATGTGGACAGGCACTCCAAGCCCCCCATCCAAAACCTATTTGTAAACTATAACTTTGTATCATTTTAGGGCAGCAGCTTTCCCCGTGAAAAGGCTTCCTATTTATGGCAATTGTGGACCCAAAAGGGCAGGAAGAAGGCCAAAGAACAATATGGCCAAAGGATAGGCACTGCCATTTTAGAGTGCTAGCCTCCTTTACTAGCCATTTGCGTTAAATGCCAAGGATTAAGAAGTAAAAAACACATCAGCTGCCAATAGCTCATCTTCGGTACACTGTAAAAGTAACCAAAAAGCCATTATATAAAAATGTATATGGATACCAAGTGTCCTAACTGCAGTTTACTGTAAGATGGGGTGTGCATTTTGAAGAAAAATAAATGTCAGCGAAACACAAGGTCTCAGTATTGATGGTCTTAGTGACTGATCAGTTTCCCCATAAGAATGAGCAAACAGGCGACTACTTGCAACCAAAAAGTCAACAGGATTCAAAACAAACACAAATAAAGGGTGTTCTATAGAAATCTATGGCAGGAAAGCAGCAGAAAGAAGGTCTACTAGAAGTATGTTGTAATGTTACATTGGATCCCTGGAGGTGGCCCCCGGCTGGTTGTTTACCTATGTCCAGGGTTCCAAGTTCTATGGTTGGGCAGTTGAAAAGCTATCTGCTGGATGCAGCGGCTGGGACCGGGGTTTGCTGCCAATAAACATATCAAACCTGAAAGCGCTTCCTCGCCTTATTACAGTGGCGACAAGGATTTGGGGCGGCAAACCCCGTGTACATCCATATGCTTCCTG
The DNA here is from genome assembly GCF_040938575.1 of Ambystoma mexicanum. Classification (NCBI taxonomy): domain Eukaryota; kingdom Metazoa; phylum Chordata; class Amphibia; order Caudata; family Ambystomatidae; genus Ambystoma; species Ambystoma mexicanum. The sequence goes on from NC_090940.1 coordinate 45,274,384, forward strand.
GTGTCAGCGAGTGAGGGAGGGAGGGAGGAAATCAACCCAGCAGTGCGATCGGCATCAGCAGCTGACGTAGCAGCCGGTGGCGGGCCCTCCGCTGTCTCTGTGCCAGCTGAAGGTGGGACAGCCCGGCAACGTGGAGGCTGCCTGCATACCACCCAGTGCCTGCAGTGGTTAAGCTGCGGGCAAGCTGGCCCTCCGGCGACATCGAGGCTGAACAAGCTTCCGGAGGTAAGAGGCCGTGGATGATCCCCGTGCCTGGGGATAGGAAGTTAGCACTGCCCCCGAGACTCTCCCTGGGTGGAGCCCGGAGCGGCCGAGAGTGAAACTAAAAAAAGCGTTGCCTAGCAACGGTACTCCACTTCCCCACGCCAGTATACCTGGGTGCGGAGTGCAGCGCATTGCTAGATGGCCCAGCACAAGGACAAAAACCTTCGTGTCCAGCGGTGTCTGTCCAAAAGGTGGCGCAGAGGGGCAGACAGTCAATCTTGGACAAGTTGGTGGGAATAATGGCAAAGCAAACAGCAAATGAAGGATGAAGACACTGCCCTACCCTACGCACTGCAAGCAGTATTTGAGTTTCCGCTGTTTGAAAAGAAGGGGGGCTTCCTCAGAACTTTCTCACTTGTTCATCTCCTGCTTTAGGAGAAGATACAAGGCATGCAGCAGAACAATGCTTGCCCACCCCCAGCCTTCCTCCCCAGCCCTGGTGAGCCCCCGAAGGTGCATTGAGGGCATACGAGACTGCCTTAAAGAAACTGGAGGCGCGGGTTGGAAAAAGCAAATAGTGTTGGAGGGATCACTAATTTTCCCAGCCCAGGCTGTGCGAGGGAATCGATGCTTACATAACTGCGTTGCGTACACTAATCTCATCGTGCAAGTTTACCGGCGTCTTGGATGAATATATCTGTGACCAAATAATGATCAAGACCAGTGACTCCAGAGTGAGGGAAATACGGGATTGAAAAGGACCCTACCCTAGACGAGATAGCAAGAGCTATCGAAGAGTCCAAGAGAAGCGTCCAGGAAATGACCGACAAGATTGAGACGGTGCATGCCAAAGTGACTAAGAAAGGACCGGGCGAATACAAGGGAAGAGTCAAGGACAACAGAGGGACGTTCAGTCAAAGAGAAGCATGCAGAAGATGTGGTTTGCGGGGGTATCCCGCAGGGGCAGAGGAGAGTTCTGCTACTAATGGTGAGAGCAGGAAATGCAGACAGAGGGCATTTTCTGCCCGGTTGTGTAGATGCATCATTAAGAACAGACTATCAAGATGGTGGAGCCGGATGATGACAATGCAATGGTTGTGGGTTATGTGAGTGATGAGGCCCATGGTCCAGTGTGTGAGGGAACCCATGAGGGGGTGTGGAGTGCGAGTACGGCACAAAAGAAGAAAGGCCTGTGGCCCATGTTAGCGGTGAACAAATGATGCAAATGATGGTAAACAAAGGGTCCCCCTACAGCATGATTTCCCTGGAGTTGTACACAGCGAGTTACCATGCGCGTATGGTCGCATCACCATCAATGTGTTGGGTTATATGTGGGCCACGGTTGAATTTGAGGGGCACTCCACCCAAGGGAAATTATATGTTGCCCACAAGGGGGACTCTGGTAGGTTGGGATGAGCCGGCAGCCCTCGAAATTGAGATACGCCCACGTAAACCTGTGCCCATTCCAAGTGTGGGTGCTGGGGAGAGCATACCAAAGGAGGGGACGATAACCGCTGAATATCTTAAGGGGGCTTTTCCCACCATTTTCTCAACAGAGCTAGGAAAGTTGAAGGGGTACTCAAGAGGTGCAGTACCGAGTGTGCACAAGGTGAGAGGGTACCCGTGCTGGCCCGGGAGGGGCTCAAGGATGAGCTAGTGATGCTCCAAGCGCCCAGAATAATTGAGGCGGTAGAGAGTTCAGAGTGCCTGGCTCCTGGATTGTTGGCTCACAAAACAGATGGAGGCATGAGGATGTGTGTGGCTTTAAGGGACCTTAATGGCAGCATATGGGCGGACAGACACCCTTTACCCAACATAAATGAATTGTTAGCCTTACGTGGGGAAGGCCACATGCTTCTCCACTTTTGACTTGTCCTCAGCCTACCACCAAATAGAGCTGCATGAGGAATCACAGCCTTTGACATTGTGATGCCTTTTGGTGCTTTTTGTTTCTGTCGGATGCCCTTCGGCCTGGCCTCTGCGGTTTTCCAGAGGTTATGCAGAAACTGTTTGGGGGAATATCTGGTTTCAAGTATTTTCAAGACAGCATCTTAGTCTGGGGAAAGGACCGTAGTGAGCACGACAAGAGGGTGTTGCGGGTGATTGAAATCTTGAAGGAGAGTGGTTTAAAGGTGAAATGGGCCAAGTGTCATGTAGGGGTCCCAAGTGTGAACTATCTGGGACACTTTGGACAAAAAAAGTATACATCCTAAGGAGGGTCTAGTAAAAGTGATGAAGAACAAGGAACAGCTTAGGTCCTTTATGGGTCTGACCGAATATTACAGTCTGTTTATTGCCTCCTGTGCCAAGAAAACTGTAAATATGAGGGCTCTGTTGAAGAAGAGTGTTCGATTTGTGTGGTCTGAGAATCGTCAGGAGGAATTTGAGAAGTAGAAGGAGGTGGACCATGCTCCATCTTTAGGCTCATTTTCACCAAGTAACACAACTGCTGACTGTAGATGCCAGTGAGGTGGGCATAGGGGCGGTAGTTGAACAATGGGCTAATGGAGGTTATCATCCCATAGCATTCGCCGCAAATGCATTGAGGAATGCTGAACAAAGATATGCAGTGATTGAAAGGGAAGCATTGGCCGCGGTATGGGCTTCCAAACATTTCAGAACATTCTTGTGGGGAGTTTCGTACATATTGCAAACTGATCATAAACCCCTAATCTACGTTTTGACCACCGAGGGTTTGTCCAATGCCTCCCCAAGAATTTCGAGATGGATGGCTGATATGCAGGAGTACAACTTTAGGGTGGAGTATATTCTGGGGACCAGGAATGCTGTTGCTGACTGTCGCGTTTGCCAAACTCAGCAAGCGAAGAGTGGACAGATTGATGAAGAGTGTGCGGTGGTAGCGGGTGTGTTTCCAACTATTGACAAACAGGAGTGGGACAAGGAGTGCGCCGCCAAAGTCACTATGGTGAAACTCAGAGACACACTTAAGCGTGTGGGTTTGACAAGGACTTGGACAAAGGATATGGTCATGTATGCAATGAGTTGTCAGAGGTTGGTAATAGCCCTCAAATTTAAGGTGCAGATTAGTAAATCTGGCCCATGAGGGGAATTTGGGTAGATCATTAAAAAGGAGGCTGAGTGAGTCTTACTGGTGGCCCGAAATGGACAGCGATGTGGAGGTGGCGGTAAAAGAATGCATTGCATGTGCGGTTAGCGAGAAGAGTAAGGCACCCAGGGTGCAGCCGGTATGTCCAGTGGAGGTACCTGGAGAGATATGGTCAAAAGTAGTGGTCGACGTTATAGGACCTATGGACATGTTGGGAAATGGCCTTAGGTTCTTAGTGGTCTTTTTGGATTACACCTCAAGGTGGGTGGAGGCAACCGCATTAGAGAACGTGACGGCAGAAAAGGTGGTGGCATTCCTCAGCAAGGTGTTCGACAAGGAAGGCATACCAGCAGGGATTGTGACCGACAACGGGGTGCAATTCGTCTCTGGGTGTATGCAAAATTTAATGAGGGACCTGGGGATACGCCATCATAGAACTGCATTGTACAATCCTGCTGCAAACTGGTGGAGAGGATTAATAGATTTGTGAAAGGTGCTGTGCAGTTAGCTTTATCGAATGGTTTGTGTTGGGACGTTTTGTCAGAGGCCCTCAAGGCTTATAGGTGTACGCCTTCATTGATCACAGGGTGTTCACCATTCGAGCTGAGGAGGGGCAGGAAGCCAGGGTCTAAATTGAGAGTTGCTGCTCTGGGTGGTGGCGTGCGTACTGATGTAGACGTGCAAGGGGTGTTAGAGCTCATCAGAGACAAGAGAAAGCCAATCAAGCATGTGGGGGTAGGAAACCCTGTGGGCGATCATGTGCAGATTAAGAATCCCAGACATGTGCCCAAGGGGGCCAGTGTGTATATGGATCCTGACGCATTGTCAAGGTGGGCCAGGGTTATGTTAATTTGGATGACAGCTCCAGATGGAGCAAAAGGCGTGTTGTGGTAAAATGGGAGATGGGGTGAGGTTGTGACACGCAGGAAACATGGGAAACGTTCTGGACACCTTTGTATGTGGAGGGGTGAGGAGACATGATGGCAGTGAGAGAAGCTGGGCCTGATGGTTTGGTTGGGTTCGAGAGCAGAGTGGAGGTGCAGTCACTGTCCGGGAGTGGTTGAAAGCGAACCCCAACTTACAGGGGCACCCCTTAAATACAGGGGACCCATAATAACACTTAAACCAGAGTAAATGCACCCCTCTAGGAAATTAAAGCCATGAGTATCTTGCAGGAGATAACAGAACTTTAATCTTTACAGATCATGAGGATTGGGGGAAAACGGGCAGGGGACTTTGCCATTTCCAACCAGCATCTGTCCTCCATGGCTGGCTCCAAAGTCCTGAAGACTGGTGCTGGGCTTCGGGCTTTAATACTCTTGACTTGGCTTACTGGATACCAGCAGAGCTCCTCCAAACTTGTCCTTCTTGCCATACAAGGGATGCTGCAGAGTCTCGAGTGTTGCATGGCCAGGTTCTGTTTGCGACAAGCTACATAACATTATGCTGAATATACAGGAATACTTTGTCGCTCTTGTTTAGCATAATTTACTATGTTATAAACATTCATACATAAACACATCTTCCCGCCATTATCTCAACACTTAACTCCATAAAATTATATATTATCTGGTCCAGTATTTCTCATAAAAAACCCTTTTTCCCCTAGTACTCTTTGTCGTGCTGAATCTTTTTTAGTCTCCACTGGCTTGTGATTGACAGGAACAGCTGCTCAGTCACTTTGTGCTCTCTACCAGCCTGTCTGTAGTCTATATTTAGCACAGCCTGAATTTACTGTGTGCTTTGAGCAAAGCTAACTTACAATGTAACAGTTTTACAAATATATATCCATCTAAATAATTGTTTGCACATTATATTTCAATCCTAACTATCTTTATTTAGTGACCCTCCCCCCTGGACTCTTGTAGTGCTTAGAAACGAAGGAAAGAACTAGGCTCCTTCCCAACATGGTGAAGAATTGTCTGTTAGTGGTCGGGGCCATCCCATGCGTAAAAGGATGCTGCCTGTCAAGTTTAAGGATTACATATTGGGGTATGCCAAGATTTGATCTGCTGGGCAGTTACGTGAGCATGTGTGCGCGAGTGTGGACGGGGTGCTGTTACGCTCACCTGGTATCCACGGGGACGCCACCCAGCCGTAGGGACACTGGTATCCTTCTCTGCGGTTCCCAGATGTGGTCAGCGGGGGAGTTCTGCCTGTAATACAGGAGGGCTAGGTTCAAGACTGAAAGAGAACGTGGGATGGCAAACCTGTGGATAGTGTTGGGCGCTGGCGGAATTTGATACTCCGAGAATTCAGCTGATTAGCTTATAGTTTAGGTTCATCATCCGGTCAGAAGAGTCATGTTGGTGTTTGTTAATTGTTGTTTTATTATTATTTTTTTCAACAAAGCGCCAGAGCAATTGAAGAACATTAACATGGCCAATACTGCCAGTTTTTCACATAGGTGAGTGCACACAGCCGACGCACATTTCGACCTAAGTCTTTTTCAGGGCTAATTGGTTAGGAAGGAGGCTCTGGATAGAGCTGGCTACTGGTCCTCCCGGATCAGGGTGTCAAGAGTGGCTGGATAGCCAGTGCTCGAGCCGGTCGGCGTACTGGAGGAGTATGTGTCCCGTTGGGTGGCGTCCCCGCGCAGGTGCACAGTGGACAGGGAGTCCCGACCCAGATAACTCAAACCAACTGTAACCTAGGTTCAAGACTGGCCAACTGGGGTAATCAGCCCCCCACCACCCTGTATGCCTTCAGCCCCTCTGGGGCCTCTCCTCGCCTTATTGTTAATTCAGGGGTGCTCTCCGTCCTGCCTTCTTGGCAGGGGCGCGTTGTCCTTTGTGGGCGGATGCGATCTAGTTACTTCACTGATGCCGGCCCGTTTAGAGTCTTTCAGGTAGGTCTTATTGCTGTTGTATATTGTTATTCTTGCATGGCTTTCTTGGTTTAATACATGTCTCTGCCTTAGATGTGCGGAAGTCCAGTGAGATGCCTAGGCTGAATTGGGTCTCACCGACAAATGATGGTGTGTAATGAGCGCTATGATGCGGTAAGTAGGCGCTATGCGCAGCGCCGTGATGCCTTGCCTTTGCTAACCGGTTGTCTTTTCTTTCCCATAGGTCGCGGTGTTCACCCAGAATGTGGAATTCTGAGGCGATGCTGGTCGAGGGGCGGCTTGCCAGGTAAGCTTTTCAGCACAGTTCCTTATGTTGTAAAGTCTCTAATATCTGTTTGCTTTCCTCTTTTGCAGGTCAGTCGGACCGGGAGACGTGCGATCCTAGGAAGCTGTTTGCAGGAGCTGTGGGCAGCTAACTATGAAATTACAGGTAAGCTGCTGCTGCTAACAAAGTTCCTTTTGTCTCCTTACAGGTGCTGTTTTTCCGAGGTTCGCGGGTATAGCTGGACACTGAATGTCACGTTGCAGGATTGCAAAGTAACGCGAAGCGTGTTATCCAAGTCGGGTGTGGTTTAAATAGCTTCAAGAAAGTAGCCCAGGTAAAGTAGTTCCTAGGCTACCACACCCAAAACACTATACCGCAAAGCTTGGTTCCTAGGAGCCAAGCTATGTGGATGCCTCCATGTTGGCTGGCAACTTCAAATACAGTAGTTCCCTAAACACATGTCTTTATTAAGTATGAGCCTGGCGGCAAAGGCGCCAGGACCGGCTCCAAGAGGGCCTAGGCAATGGATGCCTAAGTTTATTGGAGACCCGAGCCAAGACCTCTCCTGGCCCATGGATTTACCAGAGGGGTTTTTGGATGTGGGTCGTGACAGGTGCATAGTGTGTGTGTGTGGTGTCTGAGCAGAGGATTCAGAAATTCCATTTCTTTTTGGGGTCCTGTTATTGTTCTCTTCATTTGTTATAATTGCTAGAGGGGAAGAAGTGTTGTAATGTTACATTGGAACCCTGGACGTGGCCTCCGGCTGGTTGTTTGCCTATGTCCAGAGTTCCAAGTTCTATGGTCGGGCAGTTGAAAAGCTACCTGCTAGATGCAGCAGCTGGGTCCGGGGTTTACTGCCAATAAACTTTGTATCAACCCCAAACGTGCTTCTTCGCCTTATAACAAAGTACTCATGCAACTAATCTATACTTGGGTTTAACAAACATTTTTCAGTATATCAGTTTGGTGTTTTTTTTCTGGATAAATGTGTGGACTAGTTGTACCTTTGTATCAGCCTACTAGGGTTAAGATTGACTGATCTCTGTTACATTTATTTCCCTTTTGGTCTGGGTGCTCTGCCCCACTTTAAGGTTAGTGGTTGAAGAAAAACACATTAACTGTTACTTTAGCAGAGAGTTTTTCCAACTTCAGGCCTTAAGGGCCAAAAACAAGTCGATTTCCGGGTATCCCTCATTCATACTCATGAGAAGATTTCCAAAAAAATGATTTTAAGTGTATGCATAATTTCTCTCAGTAATATTGAGGAGGAGTATCCTGAAAACAAGGCTGGTTTTCATCCCTCGAGAGCGGGAGTTGGACAGCCCGTCCTTAGCCACTCCATTAATTTGACTTAGGATTTGGTGATGCTAAGGCGTGTAGATGTTTCGGGATCAATGCTGACAAAGATCATGGGATGCTCCGTCTCAGATGTTGAAGCAGATTTTAAACCTAGGCGAGAGGACAAGCGTTGATGAGGCTTGAACCTGGAAGAGGAGTCTCGTGTGGCCATGCGTTCATCTGAGGTTTGGGAAGCTAACTTTATCCTTTTCATGCAAGTATACACATATGTAAGTAAGCACTCATTTACCAGTTTCGAAATCATTAACTGGGTACTGAAAATGCTCAAAATAAGCACAGCTAGACAAAGCATAGTTAAGCCAATGCTGCTTATGTTCAATGTCTGGCAGAAACCTACAGCAAGCAGCCTTTTCATCTTGGTCTGCACAATGGTTGTTGGCACTAGAAATCACTTCCAGCACACAGGGAACACTTAAACAGGGTATTTATAATATAGTACAATCAAGACGTGCACACAAACCCGAAATTGGACCAAGTAGACCTTGTTCTACAAGTTGTGAAAAATGGGATCTATAAAAGCCCTAGTCTTCCACCATCTCCTCAGTTCAAAATGTTTAATTTATTCAGGGATACTTCATTGGAGAAAATCCCCAGACTATGGATTCTGATTTCTTTCCAAAGGATCTACCACCTCCCAACCACCACTTGAGAGCAAAATAAAGTATATAATGTCAATCTATGAAGCTTCAAGCTACAGTTGTTGCATACGCTACGATGTTGGTACTAGGCAGAGGACTGAGGCATGGTATACCATGCTCACAGGATACTTCACATTCCCAGCTACAGACCTCACTGCGCCCAGCGTGCCACATCGAGAGGAAGTGAGAGGTTGTCATTGGAGATGGACCATAAGAGACAGGGAAATTAAATAAAAGCATGGAGCAGGAAGAATTTTTTTTAAAGCATACTCCTATCGCATAGAACTATGAAAAACCTTTTAACAAAGCAAACCTAGCTAGGACAAATACAAGACCCACATTCACAGATATCGCCAAAACAAAAAACAAATTATTGAAAGCCAAGCGCCCTGAAGCAAACACTGAATTTGTCTATTAGAAAGCAAAACCAAGAGAACAGGAAAAAAAAGATCTTCACCAACCTCAGCAGAATCTTGCGGTGTGAGCCACTGGACAGTCGGGAACATTTTGGGGATGCATGTTCTAGACTCCGATCCAGCATCTCTATTCGTTCGGAGGTAGCAAGGGAACCCGATCGTCGCCTTTTCACTGAAAAAAGAACATTGAGGAAAAATAAAGAAATCTCATGACTGATATCTAAACTGCCGGAGTGAGGAAAGACATACAGTTAGGGTGGGGGGGGTTAGGCTACCTGCACAATCGAGGCTATGCAAGTAGCGCTCACGACTAGCATTTGGTATCCCATTGAAGCCACAGGATTCTGATAACTGGAAAGAGTTCTGTAAACAGCATACAAGTCTTGAGCGAGTAGGATTTGCAGAGCATTTGAATCAACCCTAAGATGACTACTCCAAACTACCCTTTCCACAACACAGCTGCGGCCAGCAATTTGTCTAATGGGGCATGTGTCTTAACAGATCCTATAACTGCTCCGACCACAAAAGAGGCAAGGCAACTGAGCCTCAATTAATACACAACCAGCAAAAACCACCATCAGAACACAAGTCACATTAATGCCAAGAGGACTAATTTGTATTAAAATTAGCCCATCAGTCACACACCTATATGGTGATTGTTTTTGTAGCATCCTCTGTTAACAAGGACACCACCACCACTGGCCGTAACAGGGAGCCAATAGAGCAGACAAGAAAAGAAAGACAAACCTCTCTTATGCTAACATGGATAGAGAGACAATGCTTAACCCTCTGGAAGTGGCAGTAGGTCAAAGGCACAACTAAACCCCACACTTCTCTAGAAAATACACCACACAAGTATACTGAAAAATAAATACTTTAATAAAGACTCAGTTAAACTAAGCATTTGTATAACGCACAGTATTAAAAAAGATACAAAGCATATTCACTATGAAAGAAGTAACAAGGACTGTCCTAATCCCAATGTTTATAGGTGGGCCCTCTGCCAGAGGCAAGAACCCAAAGCATCCGACAGGGTGGGAGACCCAGGGAACCTAGAAATTAATAGTTACTCACCATGGTGACTAACGTACTCTTAGTCCATAGTCCCCTTTCCTCCATACTGTAAGGGCGTCCCTTGTGATGGACTGTAGACAACCTTTTTCACCATAAAAATATTCTTCCCCTTTAGATTTAGAGGCGTGCGGCCATGGGAGCATGCGCTCGCCTGACTCCACCCACCAGCGCCACTCAGTCCCCATTGACGCGTCGATAATTTAACATTGCCTAATGACATCAGTATTAAATGGGGGATGGGGAGGGACGCATAGAGGAAAGGTGACTATGGACTAAGTATGTTAGTCACTACAGTGAGTAACTATTAATTACTCTTGCGCCCGTCCCCTTCCCTCCATATTGTATGGGCGATTACAACTGAATGTAGCCCCAGGGTGGAGAGGAGACCCTCCTTAAGCAAACCGGTTTCTTAAAACCGCTTGCCCAAAAGCCGCGTCTGATCTGGAGGCAGCGTCCAAACAGTAGTGCTTACAGAAAGCCGAAGGGGTGGCCCAGGTAGCCGCCCAGCTGATGACTTGCCACAGCACATGCGGTTGAAACGCGATGGCTGTGGCTTTGCTTCTGACCGCATGGACATGCAAATTGGCTGCCACTGGTTTGTGCTGCCCCTCAGAGGCCTCCTTGATGGCCATGACCATCCACCTCGCTATAGAGGCCCGATAGCCGAGCCTTGAACCACCAAAAGTGATAAAGTGGGCATCCGACTTGCGCCAGTCCTTGGTCCTGTCAAGGTAGTATTTTAGCGCGCATCTGACATCCAGACAGTGCAAGACCCTCTGAGGCTCATCCTTAGGTGTCGGCGAAGGTGGGTAAGACTATTTCCTCATTCAGATGGAAGGAGGAGGTCACCTTTGGTAAAAACGCAGGGTGCGTCCGGAGGACCACCATGTCCTTGTAAAAGGTAGTGTAGGACTCTGATGCCACAATAACCTGTATTTCGCTGACTCTGCAAGCGGAGGTGAGGCCTACGAGCAGCGCTGTTTTTAGGGTGACCAGCCCTATGTCTGCGGACAACATTGGCTTGAACGGTTTGTGTGCCAACGTGCCCAGGACTGCATTGAGGTCCCACAAAGGGTGTGGCTTCTTAATAGGCGGGTAGAGCCTGTGGAGGCCCGCCAGATGCCATTTGACCACCAAGTTAGCGGAGGAGAAGAGATCCTCCTCCGAATTTCTGTAGGCTTCTATGGCTGCCAGATAGGTGCGGCATGTGTCCACCTGAACTCCCGAGTGGGCGAGGTGTGCCAAGAAGGAGTGTACATCGTCGAATGTGCACTTAAGGGGGGTCGATCTCCTAAGAGTCGTCCCAATGACAGAATTTGGACCATTTGCTCTTCTATTGGCTCCTGGTAGCTTGCTTCAGGCGCCCTGGATGATCTCCAGGTTAGCCTTAGATAGGCTCAAGTGTTTCAGTGTGACCTGCTCAGTAAACCAACCTGCGAGGAGCGGGGTGGAGTACCCTGCCCCCTGCTGGGTCAGTAGAGGAGCTGGACCCAGCAGTAGGTGAATGGGGGGCCTGACCGGTAGGCTGAGCAGCTTGGAGAAGCACGGTCTCGCCGGTCACCAGGGCGCTATCAGAATGATGCTGAAGTGACAAGATTCCTTTATCCTGCAGATCACCCTGTGTACCAGGGATGTGGGAGGGAAGGCGTATGCCGTCATGTAGTTCCAGGGGGATCGGGTACCCCACTGCATGTTGACATAGTACATGCTGGTTGAGTTGTCCGTCTGGATAAGCACTGTCTTGCCCTCTATCAGAGAGGAAGGCCTTGAGGGCCAGCCATATGGCCTTCAATTCTAGCCAGTTTATGTGGGACGTCTGTTCCTGCCGATTCCAGACTCCATGGACGCTGTGACTGTCCAGCGTGGCTCCCCAGTTTTCTAGGCAGGAGTCTGTAGTGACGGTGACCTGCGGGAGAGGCTTCCGGAAGGGCTTGCCATGCCGTAGGTTGCAATCCGCAGACCACCATGTGAGGTATGGGTGGAGAGATGTAGGAATGTCAAAAGGCTCCACTTGGGAGCTCTTCTCCTGATACAGCTGCACTACGTAGCCTCATGGAATCTCATCTCGAGTCTTGTGTGTGGTATGGCAAAAACAACCGCCGCTGTAATACCCAGCAGGTGTTGGTAGCACCAGGCCAAGGTCACTGTCCTGGAGAGGAAGTGAGTAGTGGCTCTTTTGATAGCCATGATCTTGTCCTCTGAGGGGAAGACTCCCTCGGAGCCGGTGTCCCAGATGAGGCCCAGGAAGGTCAGGCTCTGCATGGGTTGCAGCTGAGACTTCTTGAGATTGATCGTAAACCCCAGGTCGTGGAGTGTGCTCAAAAGTGCAGAGAAGGTGTGGAGAACACCCTCCTGAGTTGAAGACAGGATGAGCCAGTCGAGGTATGGGTACACATGGGGGCCCTGAGGAGGGCTGCCACCACATTCATTAACCCCTGGGGGCTGAGTTGAGGCCAAATGGTAGCACCTTGTATTGGAAATGGCAGCCCATGATCCTGAACCAGGCCAGGGACAACGGAAGATGAATGGCATAAATTAAGCCATTCAAAAAAATTGCTGAAGTGTATCTGCCGGCCCTTGCCATATCAAAGATATCATCGATGTATCAACGCCACAGCTGGATATGGTCCAGAAAAGGGTTGGTATCTGTGAGTACATAATGATGCTTCCACAAAGCCATGTACAGAATAGTAAGGCTTGGAGCAAAGGCTGCGCCCATCGCCGTGCCTCGAGTCTGTAAAAAGAATTGGTCTTTATATTTGAAGTCATTTTTTTCAAGTGCCAGAGTAATTCCAAAATAAATTCAGCCGGACTGTCCCAGGGTGGTGGTTCAGTGACTAAGATCTCACATATACATTGAATCGCCTCCTCCTGCGGGATACTTAGGAGGATAGCTCAGCGGCAACGTGCTCGTCTTGGAAGCAAAACACGAAGCAACACAGGTTCGATCCCCGGGTCCGCGCTTAGAAACCTCTGGATATTAAGCGCGTTATAAATAACCCATCATATCATATAGAGTGCCTGTATGTCAACGTTGACCAAGATTTCATCCTCCACTTTGAAGGATCTACTTTTCAACAAGTAGAATCACCGACGTACTAGCACAAATATAGGTATTGGTTTTTTGGCTGAGGGGCTCCAAAGCCAAGCCACATCCCGCCACATGAGGCGCCCCGTTGGAAGACTGGCGTCCTTGTGGATCTTCGGTATAGCATAAAAGGCAGGTGTGCGTCCATCCGATGTGTTAAAAAAATCCAATTCATCATTAGTGAGCCGTTCTTGTGCTAAGGCGGTTATTGTTTGTATCTCAACAACTTTGAGATCATTGCAGGGATCTTTCCTCAATTTCTTATAGCTATCGCCATCTTTGAGGCGACTCATCACCATCTTGTGATACTGATACTGGTTAAACACCACTATATTCCCTCCCTTGTCTGCAGGCTTAATGACTAGTTTGGGTCATTAGACAATGTGCCAATGGATTGTCTTTCGGCATTAGTGAGGTTATATCCCAGATGTTCTTTTCCAAGTTCCCGACTTCTTTGAAGACACATTTTTCAAAGGTTATAATTTCCATCGGCACCTGGTTGTCATTAGGTGTGAAGATAGAGGGGCACCGAAGACCCGTATTTGCAATTGTTTGCACTGGGTAAGAGCCCCTGAAAAATTACCTCAATCTAATTTTCCTCAAAGATTTGCGAATGTCAGTCTGGACTGAAAACCAGTCTGTGCTAGTTTTTGGAACAAAAGACAGTCCCTTTGACAGAACACTATTTTGTGCCATCGAAAGTGTTTTACCCGAAAGGTTAAACACTGGCAATGTTAGTTGATGTGCCATTAATAATGGGTCCTCCAGCGTTGATGGGGCGCCGTGGTGGACGGTACCAATTGGGGGCCGGATACTGCGGACCCCACCATTGTCCTTGGATATGGCCTTTGCCTAAAAAAAGTCTATATCCTTGTGGTTGCGGCGGTGGTGGAAAATGTGGCGAGGGTATGGGGACGGGGGATAGTTATAACCTTGATTAGACCCCTGTGAGGAGTTACTACTGGTGTCAGAAAAAGTAACCCTCTGATCTTGTCCCCGCTGTGCGTCTCGAGTTTGGTTCCGATTACTATTACGGGTATGTAAATAGTTTGCTACCAAATATGGTAGATGGTTTTTACATTGTTCAATCTTTATATTCGACCACTTCTTGACATGTTGGATGCTTTGGAGGACCGGTATACCAACTACGCCGATGATACCCCGGTTGTCTTTCAGCTTAGTGGGAACTATGAGCAGGACTGGGCTGCCGTTAATAGCATCTATAACGCCACCCAGGCCTGGATGGCTGATAATTCCCTCGCCCTTAATTGCAAAAAGACTGAGCTCTTGATTGTAGCCTACAAAACTCGTCTGGGCAACTTAGATCCTGCCTATGCCACCTTCACTATTGCTGCCAACACCACTCCAGTTTTAAAGAAGGTGAAGACGCTGGGAGGTTCCTTGATGTGTTGTCTATGTGGCCTCATGTTTCTTATATCTGCTCATCTTGCAGCCTTGTCACTAAGTGAATTAATTATATTTGCCCTTTTCTAGCCATCAATAACTGTGCCATGCTTGCCACCGCACTTGTCAATCCAGACTTGACTATTGTAACAGTCTCCTGGCAGGCACCACACAGACATTCAAGCCCTGCAAGTTGCACAGAACGCCGCGGTCTGAGCCATTCAGGGGCTGCCTAAATGCGCCCATGTTTCAGAGGCCAGGGGGCTCTTCATTGATTGCCTGTTCAACACAGGATTACACACAAAATCCTGACCCTGTCCTTCAAGTGTCGAATGAATGCTTGTCCCACTTACCTTATTGGCAGAGTAAAGCCTAAGATAGGCTGAAGGAAGCTTCGTTCTGCTGCTTGTCCGACACTTATTCAACCTAGGTACAAATTGGTACACTTTGGAGTTACATCTTTTGATGTCCAAGCACCACTGCAAAGGACTCTTCTCCCAGGACATATACATATGGTAGAAAACCTGGCTCTTTTTAAAAAAGACAACATTTCTCTTCAACTTGGCTGAAATTAATTAGCTCTCCTTTTTTTCTCACCGCTTTCCCTCTGCTGTTGTCTGTTTTTTGTGCGCTCTGAGGCCCACCGGTGTGTGGCGCTTTATAAACATTGAAATAAACCAATCATTTTGTACATCTTCAGCGTGTTGTTGACGTAGACAGTAGTGCCTGGTGAACGTGTGGGGTACTGCTCATGTTGCTGCCTGGGAACCCCCGACCATAGAGCTGCAGAGTCAGCCGTGGACCTTGTGGAATGAGCCTTGGGAGCTGATTGTAATGGTCTGTTGGCCTTTGCGTGGCAGAAGGATATAGTAGAAGCCAGTCATCGTGAGATACCTTGTTTTGAAATAGACTTCCCTTTATTGGAAGGGCCAAAGGCCACAAAGAGTTGATTTGAGCATCTAAACGATCTTGTGCAGTCCAAGTAGTACTTTAATGCTCTCTTAACATCCAGAGAATGCAGAGCCTTTTCAGCAGGAGTGGAGGCATTAAGAAAAAAGGTTGGTAGAGTGTTGCATTTTTTATAAAATTCTGATGGAATATTAGAATGAAGTGTGGGGGTTTGTAGAAAGAACCACCATGTCCCTCATGAAACAGATATGGTGGGTCAATGACCAAGGCCTGGAGTTCTGATACTTGTCTAGAAGACGTAATGGCCAATAGATAAATCACCGTCCAAGTAAGAAACTTGATCTCAGCTGTTGACATGGGCTCGAAAGGAGGTTTCAGAAGGGCTGTTAGAATTAGTTTCAGACTCCAAACAGGAGGAATCCTCTTCCGTGGGGGAAAGGTTCGAAAGAGGCCCTTCAAGAAATGCTTGATTAATCCATCACTGTAAAGTAGGGTAGATGTTCTTTTTTTGTGTAAACCTGGATATTGCACAGATGTACCTTGATAGAAGCTACCGCCAAACCCTCTTTTGCTAAAGACAAAAGATAAAGGAAGGAGTTGAGGTGCTTATGTTCAATGGCTGTAGATTAGGATGTGTACACCAAGCACAAAATCTCTTCCACTTACGGCCATATGAGATGCTGGTGCATGGGGCTCTTGCGGCCGCCAAGATGCAGCGACAGTCTTGAGGGATATTTAGATTTCCGAACTCTGACTGGTCAGGAACCATGCCGCCAACTTGAGGGAGTCTGGGTTGTGATGCAACTGGCACAGTTTCTTTTTCAGGGCTAGCGAAAAGGTCCAGAGGGGGAAGGCCCAATTTCACAAAGATCTTTGCCACCTGTGTCCTGTCAGTTGCCACTTGTGTGTTTTGGAGGAATCCCTGCTGAGGGCATCTGCCTGTACGTTCCGTATCCCAGGAAGGTGGAAAGCTAAGATTTGAATGTTGTGCTGAATGGCCCAGTGCCAGATTGTTTGTGCTTCTTGGGAAAGGATTTGAGCGTGTCCCTCTCTGCTTCCGCAGGTAGAACATTGTAGTCTTGTCTGTGAAAACCTGCACCACCGTGCCTTTATTGAGGGGGAGAAAAGATTTGAGAGCTCACTGTACTGCCCTCAACTCCGGGACGTTGATGTGCAGTGAGGCCTCTGTGGGTGACTACAGGCCCTTGACTGGCAAGCTGGTCCAAATGAGCACCCCATCCTATTTGTGAGGCGTCAGTCGGTGCTTTGGAAGTCTGGTTCCACCAGAAGCATGCCCTGTGTCATGTTGTAGGGTTGAGTCCACCATTGGAGGTTGTCTGCCAGCCGCTGGGAGATGACTACCCTGTCCGACCAAGAGCCGTGGTTCTGGGGCCATCTGGATGAGAGGAATTAATGTGCTGGGCGGCAGTTTGGTGCAGAGGGATGCATGATGACATGGTACCAAGGAGAGCCATGTAAGAGCGGATTATGATGGATTTGTTCAGTGTAAATGAGCCCGCTAGAGCTAGGAGTTTCTGTACTCTTCCCAATCCTGCCAACCCCCCGCACCCTCCCACCAAGGGTGTCACCTGATTGTTGTCTGTCAGGAATTGTGCTCCCAAGAAAACCAAGTTCTTTGAGGGAGTCTAGCAGGATTTGCTGTAGTTGATGGGGAAGCCCAATAGTTGGAGTAGTATAATAAAGCAAAGGGTTGTGCCAGGGTAGCGAGAACAACTGGTGAAGGAAGGCAGAAGACTATAAGGATCAAATCAATATTTTTATTTGAATGTAAAAAAAAATCATTAAACATTTTTAATTGGTTCTTTAAAAAACACATACTAAACATCATGCATTCATACATTCATTCAACTAATTAAATCCCTAAAACATTTGAATTATTTTAAGAAAATTCCAATTCATTTCCATTGTATTGCTAATAGTTGTTCACTCCAGACAAAATATCTGGAATGAATGTATGATGTTTAGGATGTGTTTTTAAAGAACTGATTAAAAATGATAAAAAATGTTTAATGATTTTTTACATTCAAATCAAAATAAAAATAATTATTTGATCCTTATAGTCTTCTGCCTTCCTTCACCAGTCGTTCTCGCTACCGTGGCACCACCCTTTGCTTTATTATATGTCCTTACCTCAAGGTGCCAGTGATTGTTGAGGTTCCCACCTTGGGTTTTGTGCAATAGTTGGAGTAGAACTTCTGTTCTGTTGAGCAACTCAGTCTGTTGGTAAGTTGACCCCCGAACCAACCAATCATCCAAGTACGGGTAAACGTGATGGCCCTACCTCCGCAGGAAAGCTGCTACAGGGCCAGCCACTTGGTGCATGTTCTGGGTGCTGATTTTAAGCCAAAGGGGAGAACCTGAAACTGGAAATGGCTGTGGCCCACTGCAAACCTGAGAAATTTTCGGTGCTTTGGGTGAATTGCTGTATGAAAATATGAGTCCTTGAGATCTAGGGACGCTAAGAATTCTTGGGGCTGCACTGCTCTTATTACATCTTGCAACGTTATCCTGAATTTTTGTTTTCGTTTCATACCCGAAGGTCTAGAATCGGGCACCACTTTCCATTTGGTTTCTTTACCACAAAGAATCTTGAATACACGCCCCTTCCCCTTGCTGAGAGGGGAACCTTCTCGATGGACCTTTTTTGTAACATGAGAGGTACATCTCTTAATATGTGAAGGTGTGATTGAGATACCTTTATGGGTGGAATGGGAACTTGCAGATGTTTGAACTCAACAAGTGGCCGTACTGGATAGTGTCTAGTACCCATCTGTCCGTGGTTATTGAACCCCACTCGTTGAGGTGGAACGCCACCTTCCATCTTAGACGACTGCCTTTGTGACAGTCCTTGGTGTGTTTTGTTTTGACGGCCTCTTTGGGAGGAGGAAGATCCTTGTTTCCTTTGACCCTCGTAGTCTCTGCTGCGTTGGGTGGCTTGGACGTTATGCTTGTATCCTTGCAAATAGTATATGTATCTATTGTATCCTTTGTTGTCCAGAGAATCTTGAATTTCCTGATACTCCACAAAATTAACAAAAGGGGCAAAAGGATCTTTTGCTTCGCACCGTTGTGTGCACCTGGCTGTGTCCGAATTGGCCTTCAGAGCCTCACCTATCTTTTCACCAAAAAGATTCTCACCCTTGCAAGGCATGTCCACTACCTTGTGCTGTACTTCCTGGCGGAAATCGGTGCAGCGGCCTGCCTGCCATACATGATCCAGGATTGGAACTGAATAGACAGCCTTTCTCCTGTACCCCATGTGATCAAATAAGAAGCAATCCTTTCCCTCCTCTGGAATTAGGCCGAACTTGCAAGCCTTGGCCATCATGAGTGCAACGCTCCTATGTGGGAGATGGTTGAGCCGGACTAGCTGGCGCATCCTGGACTGGGTCTGTATCGCAAGTGGCCGCTCTCCTCGGAGAAGACGAGACGGTGGAGAGCGTGATCTGTGGAAGAGTAACCAGATCAGAACCAACCGTTTCACCTTCTTGTTCTCTTCGTCAAGGGCTAAACACCCTTGCAGACGGGGGAGGAGGTCTGGCCGGGGATTGCCTTCTAGAGCAATCACCCTGATTCCGAAGAGAATAAGACGTGTCCTTTTGTCAAGGTGCTGTGGACTTCCAAACGGCTGGACTGTTGGAGCCTGAGATCGAGGTAGTTTAGCATCCAGTTGCCCAGGAGAGAGACTCAAGAGTGGAGAGAACCTGCATAGATATTAAGGACTGGATTGAGGAGAGGATATTGTGATGGGGTACCTCCCATGTCTACTGATGCGGACGGCAAGGAAGTTGTCTGAGATGTCAGCTGCAGGCCCAACACAGATTGCTCTTGAAAAGGTGGTTCTGAACCCCCTTCCTCAGGATCAGATTCGAACACTGCCTGATTTTCATAAGGATGTGCCTCGAAATCCGATGTAATTTCGTGTTGCAGAATCTCCTCAGGTAATATGGTTGGGGACCTTTCCATGACAGGTTGTTCCAGTAGTGTAGGCCCAGTTGATTGCTTTAATATGCCTTTGGGGGACAGAACTGTCTCCAAAGCAGAACTCTCCTGCCCAGTAGTCTATGTGCGTGTCTGCTTTTTTGCCAGGGATTTTTTTTTCATCGTCGTCGGAAAGGGTGTCAACAGAATGGTCGTCAATGGAGTGGTTGACGTGGCAGTCATTTGCTAGTCATCGATGAAGCCGTTGAGAGAAGTCGAGACTTTGATGGAGCTAATACTGAAATCGTCCTAGTTGAAGTCGATGGTGAAGACGACTGCTTGGATGACGATTTGGCTGTCATGTGGTGTTTTGTGGAGGACTTGTGTCCGGAAGAAGACCTGTGGGACACTGATAAGGAACAAGTTACTTACCTGTAACTGTTGTTCTCCAGCATGGGTCTGGCATGGATTCACATGCTCATGAATATTCCCCGTCGTCAGGCTGGGAATCCTCGGTAAAGAAAAATTCAGTATCAGTTTCGTTTCTGATCTGTCTTTCGTAGTAATAACCAATCACTGGTCTCTGCGTCATACTGACCACAGCCAATGACTGCCCTCTACCTAAGCACCGCCTCTGGCAGCCATCTTCAGATTTGGTAGCACGTGAAGTGGCAGTATGACCAAGTGAAGAGCCGCAGAGGGGTAGGCGGGAGGGTTCGCATGTGAATCCATGCCAGACCCATGCTGGAGAACAACAGTTACAGGTAAGTAACTTGTTCCTTCTCCAGCATGGGGTCTGGCATGGATTCACATGCTCATGAATAAAGAATACATAGCAGTACACACATGCACAACCACGGGAGGTGGCAAAGGCTCAACATTAAGCATTACATCAAACCCAACATTAAGCATCTTACCTCCTCACCAGGCTCACCTCAGGCGAACAGGTTGCGCAGCACTGCTTGGCCAACCCTGGACTCCTCCCTGGAATCCCGATCGACGCAGTAGAATTTCGTGAAGGTGTGCGTCGACCTCCACGTAGCAGCCCTGCATATGTCCAGCAGGGGCACACCAGAAAGGAACGCCGTGGTGGCTGCGATCGCTCTGGTGGAATGGGCTCTCGGACGGCCAGGCAGCGGTCGGTTTGCCAACCGATGACAGTACATGATACAGCCGGAGAGCCATCTGGAAATGGAAGCCTTCGAGAGAGCCTTCCCCTGATTGACAGGTCCAAAATTCACAAAGAGTTGACACGTCTTCCGAAAACACTTCGTGCGGTCCACGTAGAACTTCAGCGCTCTAGCCACATCCAGCGAGTGCAAAGTCCTCTCAGCCGGCGACGAAGGCGACGGGAAGAACACAGGCAACACCAAGGGTTCGTTGAGATGGAAGTCCGACGGTACCTGGGGCATGAAGGAGGGGTGCGTCCTGAGCACTACCCTTGTGTCGTGAAAAGTCAAGTACGGGGCCTTGCAGGAAAGGGCCTGGATCTCTCCCACCCGTCGTGCGGAGGTGATGGCCACAAGAAACGCGGTTTTCCACGACAGAAACTTCAACGGGGCCGAGTGCAGAGGCTCGAACGGAGGTCCCATGAGCTTGGTCAGCACCACGTTGAGCTCCCACGCCGGGGCCGGAGCCTTCACCGGCGGGAACGATCTGAACAGTCCCTTCATGAACTCTTTCACCAGACGATGAGACCACAAGGACGTCCGGCCCGTGGTTCTGGGGTATCGGGAGATCGCAGCAAGATGAATCTTGATGGACGCGTGTGCCAGTCCAGCTTTGGCCAGCGTCAGCAGGTACAGCAGTACCTGGGGAGCCGTAATCCGTATAGGGTTAATCTTCTGTGCGTGGCACCAGACAGAGAACCTCTTCCATTTGTGTCCGTAGCATTTAAGAGTCGAGGACGCCCTGGCCTTTGCAAGAACCTCTCTGCAGTCGGCCGGTATGTCGTATCCTCCAAACTCTAGCGCTGCAGGAGCCAGGCCTGCAAGTTCAGCGATTTCAGGTCGTGGTGGAGGATGGCGCCTCCTTCCCTGGAGAGTAGATCCGCGTCCACCGGCAGCTTGATTGGCGGGGACGCTGATAAGTCCAGAATGTCCGGGAACCATATCTGCCTCGGCCACTCAGGTGCGACGAGGATCATCCTGCACCGTGACCTCTTGAGCTGGTTGACGAGCCGGATTAGCAGTGGCAAAGGAGGGAACGCGTAGAGGAACAGGCCCTCCCAGGGGAACGAGAAAGCATCGCCCATGCTCCTCGCCTGGGGAAACCTGCTGGCGAACCTCCGGCACTTGGAGTTCGTCGCCGTCGCGAACAGGTCGATCTGGGGTGTGCCCCACCGTCGGAAGAGGCGATCCACTAGATCCTGCCGTAGTTCCCACTCGTGGCACGAGCGCAGCTCCCTGCTGAGTGAGTCGGCGATGGTGTTTTTTATCCCTGCAAGATGCAACGGCACCAGAAACATCCTTTGGGCGACGGCCCAATGCCACAGGTCCTGCGCCTCCTTGGACAGTGCTGGGGACCTGGTTCCGCCCTGTTTGCTGATGTAAAACATGGTGGTGGTGTTGTCGGTGAAGATCCTCACCACCTTGCCCTTGAGGGACGGAAGGAAGGACCTGAGGGCCCAGAACACTGCACGGAGCTCCAGGAAGTTGATATGGAGGGACTTCTCCGTCGGGAGCCAAAGGCCTCTCGCGTGCAGATTTTCAGTGTGCGCTCCCCACCCTTCCAGGGAGGCATCCGTGGTCACTGTCTCCTGGTGGTCGGTGGTCTGGAAGTCCATGCCCGCCGTCAGATGCGCGCGGGTGCCCCACCACCGGACCGCTCGGCGGAAACTCTCGTCGAGTGTGATCCTCTCCTCGAAGCCGCCCGTCGTTTGGATCCAGCGCGCGTCCAGGAACTCCTGTAACGGGCGCATCCGGAGCCTGCACATGGGGATGAGGTAGATGCAAGAAGACATCATTCCGAGGAGGGACTTGATGGACCTCACCTTGGCCGCGTCGGAAACCAACATCCGCTGTACCTTGCCCAGGATGGACCTGGTCCTTTCCTCCGACGGGGAGGCCAGAAGGGACACTGTCGAGCTTCGCTCCCAGAAACAGTGCGTTTTGCGCGGGTACCAGGTGGGACTTGGCGTAGTTCACGGAGAATCCCAGGTCCTTGAGAAGTTGGACGGTCCTTACCATGTGCTCCACGGCGAGCTCCCTCGTCTTGGCTCGGATGAGCCAGTCGTCTAGGTAGGGGTAGACGTGGATCCCCTCGCGGCGCAGCTGCGCCGCCACCGGTGCAAGGCACTTGGTAAATACCCTGGGTGCCGACCGTAGTCCGAAGGGGAGGGCTTTGAACTGGTAGTGACGCCCTTGGACCACAAACCTGAGGAATTTTCGGTGCCCCTTTAGGATGGGAATATGGAAGTAGGCATCCTCCAAATCCAACGACGACAGGAAGTCTCCTTCCTCCAGCTGACCCAGGACGTGCTGGAGGGTGACCATCCGGAACTTCTGCGCCTTGATGAACTTGTTCAGACGTCGCAGGTCTAGGATGGGGTGCCATCCTCCCGTCGTCTTCTTCACGAGGAAGTATCTCGAGTAAACTCCGGAGCCCCGAAGCCTCTTTGGGACGAGTTTGATGGCGCCCTTCCTGAGCATCGCCTTTACCTCCAGGAGAAGCTGAGGGACGTGAAGCTCTTTCCTGGCCACGGGGGGGACACGCGGGCACCTTCTTTGAAACTCGAGCGCGTGGCCCCGGGCTAAGGCGTCCAGCACCCAACTGTCGGTGGAGATGGACTCCCACACGCTGACGAAGCTCACCAGCCGGCCTCCCACCGGGGTGCTTCGGTGGGGGTCCGACCCCACAGCCGGTTCAATCCTGTTTCGACGAGGCTTTGCCGCCTTGACCTCCTTGGCGACGACGGCGGGGTCCGCCAGACTTGCCTCGTCCTCTGTAGGCCTCCTGAGACGACGAGCGGGCCGCTTGACGGTAGGTGGAGAAACCGCCGCTGGAACCTTTGGAGGCGCCCTTGCCTCCGCTGCTCCGAAAGGGCGTCCGTCGTTGCTGTAGAACCCCAAGGGCCCGGGCCGTCTCAGTGTCCGCTTTAATGGCCTGGAGGGAATCGTCCACTGTTTTCCCAAACAGGTTGTTCCCATCGAACGGCATGTCCAGGACTCTGGTCTGTACGTCTTGACGGAAGTCCGTAGCCTTGAGCCATCCACGCCGCCTAAGGCACACGCCGTTGCCCAACTGGCGAAACCCAGTGTCGGCGATGTCCGTCGCAATAGTGATGGCGTGGTCCGACGCCACTTCATCTTCCTGTAGGATCTCCAGGGCATCCGCCCTCTTGTCCGGTAGGAAGTCCAGCAGGGGAGCCAGTTTGTACCATAGCTCCCTGTCGTAGCGGGCCACGATAGCCAAGGCGTTGGCCGCTTTAATCGTCGTCGCTGCAGACGAGATGACCCTGCGTCCCATAGCATCCAATTTCTTTCCCTCGCCGTCCGGTGGGGAAGTCGATGTGGAGGCCGCAGCCCCCCCCCCCCCACTTTCTTCCTGGCCGCCGCGGAGACGACGGAGTCCGGGGTAGGCTGCGCCCGGAGGCACAGGGGGGCTGCGTCCGGGACCCGGTACTTCTTCTCATACCGGTCTCTTCTAGCTGGCGTCGTGGAAGGGTTCTTGAGGAGGGTGAGGCCCTCATCCCAAATGTCGTCCAGTAGAGGCACCGCAAGGACCGTCTTCCTCTTGGCCTCGCGCTGTTGATAAAGGAATCCTTCCTTTTTCTTCTCCTCAGGGCAGAGTTGGAAAAGCTCGGATGCCCTGGCGATCATGGAGTGGAACGATCCAATCTCGTCGGGCGGAGAAGCCCTGGTGGGAGGTGACGACGGTAGATCCTCGACGTATACCTCGTCGTCCGTACCCGTCGCTGCCGTGTCAGTCCCCGTATCATCCCCTCGGGTGGACGGAGAGGAGGGCTGGACGGGTCGCGACGGCTGAAAAGGAGGTGGAGGGTGAATCCTTTTCTTGGGCGGGGGAACACCAGAAGGTCCCGGTTCAGGATAACCAGACGGGAGAGGTTCCTCCGTCGGCAACGGTAGTCTCGTCCTTATCTCTGAGCATAAGGACTGTATAGCCAACAAAATGGCCGCCGAGTTGTCTTGCGGCGCTGGCAGAGGGGAATCCGACGGGCGATCAGGGGCCCCGTCGGCACCCTCGACGATGTCGTTGTCACCTGCGTCGGGATCCATCCCGACGGGCCGGTCTTCATCCACGCCAAGGCCGTGGCTTAAGACCTCGATCAGCTCTTCCTCCGAGGTTGAAGCCGAATCTATGACGACGCCCTGCCCCCCTTTTTATTCCCCGCCGGGGATTTCACGGGGGTCCTATCGATGGGCACAAAAGAGGACTCCCTCCGAGGTGGCAGGGAGACTGAGCCCCGAGGTCGCCACCACTGGTGTAGCCTCCACAGGCTGAGCCAGGGCCGCCGCGACAGTATCGATAGAGGGCTTGGCCGGATGGATTAAGGCCTTCACCACCTTAGGTGCGCTCACCGCCTTATCCTTGAGGGGAGGGGGACACTGCCTCGCTCCCCCTCCGATGGGGCCTTTGAGCTCGACCGGGGCCTCTCCAGGAGCTTCGCCGGGTGCTCGCCCTTCCTCTTACCCGACCCAGAGCGTTGGCTCGTGGCTGAAGGTGCCGGGGAGGGTGCGCCCTGCCTGGCGCCCGTAGAGCCCGACCGTTCGGCGCTCCCGGTGCCAGCGGACTCGCGGTGCTTGGCCTTGTGTTGGACCCCCGTCGCCGGGGCGTCCTCAAAGGTCTTAGAAGACCGCTCGGATTTCTTCCTCTTCTCGCCTGACGGGCTCTTCCCTTCCAGCCAGTTGGCGAGGCGTTGGTGGCGGTCCTTCATGGTCCGCTCCGACATATTGCCGCAAAACGCACAGTCCTTCTCCACGTGTAAGCAGTAGAGACAAAAGGAGTGTTCGTCCTCCTTAAAGACGTTCTGCAGCTGGCTTCCAGGGCAGACCCTGAACAGCTTTCCGGGCGTCGAGCTTCCCTTCTCCTGGGCCATGTCCGGGCCTGAGAAGCTTCTGGAGTCCTCCAAAACGTAGCTCGACGAAATCTTCACCCTTGAGGGGCGCAGACGAATCCGACACGGGTCCCCGTTGATCGGATGGAGAGTCGGTGGAGCTTGAGGCTCTTTTGACAGGAAAAAACGAAGTTTTGAGAAAAAAACGTGAAAAAAAATAGCACTAACGCTCGAGAGCAATAGCACGAGGATCCCAACACATGAACGTGCAGTAAAAATCTGAAGATGGCTGCCAGAGGCGGTGCTTAGGTAGAGGGCAGTCATTGGCTGTGGTCAGTATGACGCAGAGACCAGTGATTGGTTATTACTACGAAAGACAGATCAGAAACGAAACCGATACTCGTTTTTTCTTTACCGAGGATTCCCAGCCTGACGGGGAATATTCATGAGCATGTGAATCCATGCCAGACCCCATGCTGGAGAATCAGTGATGTTTCTTGCTAGTCGAGGAGGATTTCTTCAGCAATGAGGTTGAGGAGGATGTAGGCCTCGATTTATACCTCTGTCGACAATGGAGATTTGCAGGACGAGTCCGCGGATTTTGGAGGGTGTGAGCCCTTCTCCCTTCGACTGAGACCTGGTTGTAGTGCTACGAGACGAGTGCTTCGAGAGTACCTGTGACCCTTCACCACTCGAAAGAGGCCATTTCTGAGGTAAAGAATGCTTGGCCTTATGACCGGAAGATGACTTTGTCTCACCTGTCTCCTATGTTTCTTTGTCAGCAGTTGAACTCTGGCGCGACAGTGATTTTTGGTGTGTGAGGGAGTGACTGCCATGCCACTGCGTGATGAGCTGACCTCTGACGCCGGGTAGGCTCCCTCATTAAGCCAGTAAATTAGGCATCTATTTTTGCCACTAGAGTCTTTAGCGAGAACCCTTGGTAGATGTCACATTCTTTGGCCGAGTGATTAGGGTACAGACAGTAAAGGCACTCAGTGTGCCCTTCTCCCTCATACTTTCTTCAGGCTGCAGGTCTCACATGGCCTGAATAAGCTCTTCGTCGGTTCCGAAGATTTCATAGCAAGGTCAGAACCAAGCCTTTTCAGCATCGGAAGACAGGGAAAAGCAAATGTGGAAGAAAAGACATTTTCTCTCAAGAAAAAGTAGAATTCTCTCAGGAGGAAAGCACGAGGAATCCCAACGGTTTGGAAGACGGTTGAAATCTGAGGGGAAGCTGCAGGGTTGGAGCTGTACATTCGACATACCATTGGTGCTTCCAAAAGCACCCATAACGACGTTGATGGGACACTCAAGGTAGCTACGTTTTTTCCATAGGAAAACTACTATAAAGTTACTGGGGTCTCCTAGCCTGACAGGGAATATTCACAGCATGTGAATCCATGAAAGATCCAATGCTGGAGAATCACATACAACTAAAACACAATGCTTTAAAATACACAGACCGAACCATAAACCTTGTTCACAAAGCCAACAGTATTTCTAGGCAAATCAGACCTTTTCAAACACATTTAGTATAGAACACCTATTCATGGGGAGTAAAACCATAAGTTACTCCGATTACCTTCAGCAATACAATGGTAGTAGACCCTAGCAGTTGTGCAGTGACACTCAGTTATGCAATCATTCAGTAAACCAACTTGCAAGCATACTTTTCTGAACAGTGGAACACTCATTCAAGGAACGGTAGATCTGTATAACTACAGTCAGGATAACACAAAGGTATACTAGGCGAGTATGACCTTTTGGTGTAATATACAATTACCGTTGCTTTTCATCTCAGTGGAACAAAGACTGAGGTAAGCAAGAACTTCACACAAATTTAGGATTGCACCAGGCAGACCAAGGTCAGCTACACCTACAGAAAATATTTTAAGAATGGCACACAGCTATTCTAGGCAGGCAAAACCTAATGTTGTAATATACTATTACAGGTGCTTTTCAGGTCAGTGGAACAGACTAAGGTTAGCAATAACGTTCCAACTTATTTCAGGGTGGCCCAACACAGACCAAGGTAAGTCAAACCGATATACCTTTCAAAGCAGCTACCAGCAGCGTAAAGATAGGTATAAACCTAAGACTGTTTTAGCATCTGTATAAAAGACCAGGGAAAGCAAAACCCAATGTTGCACTTTAAGAACGACTCAATGTTTTTCCAGGTAGGTAATCCCAAGGCAGACTTAGTTTAGACAGGCTATAGAACAGGCCTGGGGAAGCAAGACAATTCGTGAAGCCAACAGCCTTAATTTTGGGAAGCGGTACAACCAATTCACAAGTTAGTAAAATAACCTTACATATACTTTTCAGAATGGCACCACACACATTCAAGGCAAGTAAGGAGTTACCAACCAACTCTTCCACAAGTACACCTTTAAACACTATTTCTTAAGGCAGTATCCTTTCCTTATCCAGTCCTTCACTATTCCATTGCACAAGTTCTCTCAGAGGCAGAATATGGACCTGAGTGGTCAAAGTGCCAGCTGCAGGCAGGGTGAGATAGGGTTCAGTTGCAGAATAAGTCAGAGTTCCTGTGGAAGACTGTTCAAACAAGTAGTTCACTTTAGAGTTAGTTAGGGTCCAGGAACTTCTGAGAATACACCCTAGGAGGATTCCAGCAGTGGGCCTGGGAGAACTGGATGGGAAGACACCCAATCACAGAAAACACCCCCAACAGCTTTACAGAAATCACACAGGCTTAAGTTAAGTAAATGCCCCAGCCAACACAGTACCCCAGCACAGAGGAGTTGCAGCAGGAAAACTTCAGGATCTGCAGCCAAAAACCTGATCGATGTATTTCTTTGTCTTGAAGACGGATGACAGGACTTCGGAAGGGATTTTGCAGCAAGGATAAACAGGGAAGGCTCCAGCCAAGTCTCTTCACGGCTGGATGCGGCTGTGTGGTTTTGGTGCCCTTTTCAGAAGCCAGAAGACTTAATATCGCTGGTTGGATTTGCGTCACTTGTAAGATCCAGCACTCTAATGCAGGGACTTTTCAGACTCCATTCAAGTCTGAGCTTGATTCGGTAGATTGTGCACCTTATACAGGCTCACAGCCCCGCAAGGTCACAGCATGACATGGATGGCTCAAAGATGCAGGTTTTCTTGAGTCTAGTGGATCTCACCAGGCTGTGGGTTGTCGTTTTCGGAGTCCCCAGGTCAGTTGGAAGGAAGGGTAACAGCAGGCTCCGGTCACAAAGCAGTCTCTCCGGTTGCTAGATATCATTTCAGCCACAGTTTCTTGATCTTACTCTTTGGATTCAGGTCCAGTGGTCGACTACCTCTTCAGGATCAGAGTTATAAGCAGGAACCCAGCCAATCAAACAGACGAATAACATTAAAACTTGGGAGGTTGTGGGGGTCGGGGGGCTAAGCCAGCCTCCAGTTTGACTGGATTCTTGCAGTCAGGCTGGAAGATAAAGGGTTGCAGAGTTTTGGACCCCTCCCTCCTCTCCTGCCTTCACAGACAGTCTGGAGCCTGGGCGGGCTTGACCGAGGTCTCCCGCCGAAGATCAAATCGACAAAAAGTATTTTACTGCCCTGGAGGGCAGGGGAAAGACCAAGGGTGAAAATGGCTTAAAAAAAAAAAAAGAAAAAAAAGAAGACCAGGGCCATTTTGGTCAAATGTGAGCCTTTACCGCAGCTGTAAAAACAACCCGTGGTAAAGGTGCACCAAATTTGTCAAAAGGCTCACTGCCTCCAGCCATTTAAGGTAAGTTTGTTCCTATAAAATAATTATAACACTGCTAGTGAGAAAGGGGATACATTGCATCTCCCCAGCACTCCACATAAGGTGGGGTGTGCTGGTTTCACCTAACAAAATGTAGAAAGGATAGAAACATACTTTCTACCCTTGAGAACTGTAGTTCTCACAAGGTTAACCATAGAAAGTAAAAGGGGAGCCCCACAGAGCAACCCTGTAACATTAAAAGGGTATATACACCCAAAGTTGTCAAGAGGATAAAATTAAAAAGGACACTATGGAGTCTTAAAAATGACACCATAAAAAGATCTGAGTGTGGAAAAAGGATCCAATTCATTGAGCTATAGGGAAAAATAAACTACTAGTGCAGAAAAAGGTTCTGGAGTTCTCATAAGTGAGGTAGATTACATTCTCAAGTTAAAATCGTACCTAACAGAGGCTGCCATAGAGGGCTTACAGAAAGCCCACAAGGTCAGAATCACCATTTTAGGCATACCTTGTGGTCACCCTGAACAAAGGAAGCCCTAGAAAATAATAGAGAGCAGGATTTTAAAACCCAGTGGTTACCAAAAAGGCACATTGGGCTACCAATGTGGTAAAATGGCTTGCACTCTTGGTGTATCCAAAACGAAAAGCACAGCCAACACCGTTTGGTAGAATTTCATGTTTGTGCAATATTCTCCCCACTTGTTAGTGCCCCAGCACTTTTGCTGGACTTGGCGGTTAGGAATCTTTTTCCACAATCACTCAGTCTTTTACTTTATCTCTGGGAACCTTTTTCAAACCTTTTGGTTGTATCTTTTTGGAGCAATGCTTTCCTCCTCCTTTTAAGGCATCTGCAATGAATTATTTCAGCACAACACTGTTGCTGGGAGCTCTTTGAGCGGCCCCTTAAGGATATGTGGATACTTTCTATCCTGCCCAATTTATTTTGTGGAATCAGGACACCCCACCTTATGTGGAGTGCTGAGGGGGCACAATGTTCTTGTTCCACTTTTCCTGTAACTTTCTAGTCCATCTGAGTGGCTGGTGGCAGTGGATTGTTCTACAGATGTTTGTGAAATGTACACGCAGGCTGCTGCCGCAGCTGCAGTAAAGCATGCATGGGCCACCATTGTACTAAAATGGTGCCAGTCTTTTTTAGCCAATTCTTGATGACATGCCCTTTCTTGAGCTTTCTTATATCTAGCTAGGTGGTAGCGGTCTTGCTAGTTATTTTGTCTTTGGCAGGCTTCCCTGCGAAAGCCCACCAATGCTTAGAGCGCCTGAAAGGAAAGGAAGTGGGATAGGTGAACGAAACTCACCTGGTCTTTGTCCTGCAGCTTTGCTGTCTGATCCAGTTTGAACTGGGAGGCTGGCTGTGCTAGGGAGTTGTACTAAAGTACTCCTATGGTAGGACTAGAGAAGACTGCCTCTTAGGTGTACAGGGCTCCAATTCTTAGGTTTGGCCTGTACTACCCAAAAGTAGTAACAATGGACAAGCAGCCATACTTCGTCTAGCAGGGATAAGGGCTGTAGGTATTTACAAATAAGGAAGTTACTTACCTGTAACTGTTGTTCTCCAGCATGGGTCTGGCATGGATTCACATGCTCATGAATATTCCCCGTCGTCAGGCTGGGAATCCTCGGTAAAGAAAAAATCAGTATCAGTTTCGTTTCTGATCTGTCTTTCGTAGTAGTAACCCATCACTGATCTCTGCAGTATGACCAAGTGAAGAGCCGCAGAGGGGTAGGCGGGAGGGATCGCATGTGAATCCATGCCAGACCCATGCAGGAGAACAACAGTTACAGGTAAGTAACTTGTTACTTCTCCAGCATGGGGTCTGGCATGGATTCACATGCTCATGAATATAAGAATAAATAGCAGTACACACATGCACAACTACGTGGGGTGGCAAAAGGCTCAACATTAAGCAATACAAAAAACTCAACATTAAGCATCTCTTACCTCCTCACCAGGCTCACCTTAAGCGAACAGGTTGCGCAGCACTGCTTGGCCGACCCTGGACTCCTCCCTGGAATCCCGATCGACGCAGTAGAATCTCGCGAAGGTGTGCGTCGACCTCCACGTAGCAGCCCTGCAGATGTCCAGCAGGGGCACACCAGATAAGAAAGCCATAGTAGCAGCGATCGCTCTGGTCGAATGGGCTCTCGGACGGCCTGGCAGCGGTCGGTTAGCCAACCGGTGACAGTGCATGATGCAGCCGGAGAGCCATCTGGAAATAGAAGACTTCGAGAGAGCCTTCCCTTGATTCACAGGTCCAAAGTTCACGAACAGCTGTGATGTCCTCCGGAAACTCTTTGTGCGGTCCACGTAGAACTTCAGCGCTCTAGCCACATCCAGCGAGTGCAAAGTCCTCTCGGCCGGCGACGAAGGAGACGGGAAGAAAACAGGTAACACCAAGGGCTCGTGAAGATGGAAGTCCGACGGCACCTTGGCCATAAGGAGGGGTGCGTCCTAAGCACCACACTCGAGGCATGGAAAGTCAAGTACGGTGCCTTGCAGGATAGGGCCTGGATCTCTCCCACTCGTCGTGCGGAGGTAATGGCCACCAGGAACGCAGTCTTCCACGACACAAACTTCATCGGTGCGGAGTGCATCGGCTCGAATGGGGGCCCCATGAGCCTGGTCAGCACCACGTTAAGTTCCCACGCCGGAGCCGGGGCCTTCACCGGAGGGAACGACCGGAACAGTCCTTTCATAAACTCTTTTACCAGTCGATGGGACCACAGGGACGTCTGTTCTGTGGTTCTGGTATATCTGGAGATCGCCGCCAGATGAATCTTAATGGAGGCATGGGCTAGCCCAGCCTTTGCCAGCGATAGCAGGTACGGCAGCACTTGAGGGGCCGTAATCCGTAGGGGGGTTGATCTTCTGTGCTCGGCACCAGATAGAGAACCTCTTCCACTTGTGACCGTAGCATTTGAGAGTCGAGGACGCGCTGTCCTTTGCAAGAACCTCTCTGCAATCGGCCGGTATATCGTAGCCTCCAAACTCTAGCGCTGCAGGAGCCAAGCCTGCAGGTTCAGCGACGCCGGGTCGTGGTGGAAGATGGCGCCTCCTTCTCTGAAGAGAAGGTCCGCGTCCGCCGACAGCTTGATGGGAGGGGACGTTGACAAGTTCAGAAGGTCTGGGAACCAGATCTGCCTCGGCCACGCCGGTGCGACGAGGATCATCCTTCACCGGGACCTCTTGAGCTGGCTGATGAGTCGAAACGGCAACGGAGGAAATGTATACAGGTATAGGCCGTCCCAGGGGAACGAGAACGCATCGCCCATGCTTCTCGGCTGGGGAAACCTGCTGGCGAAGCTCTTGCACTTCGAGTTCGTCGCTGTTGCGAACAGGTCGATTTGGGGTTTGCCCCATCATCGGAAGAGTTGATCCACCTGATCCTGGCGCAGTTCCCACTCGTGACACGCGCGCAGCTCCCTGCTGAGCGAGTCGGCGATGGTGTTTTTTCTCCTGCCAGGTGGAAGGGAACCAGGAACATCCCCTGGGCGACCGCCCAGTGCCACAGATCCTGTGCCTCCTTGGATAGGGCTGGGGATCTGGTGCCTCCCTGCTTCCGTATGTAAAACATTGTCGTGGTGTTATCCGTGAAGATCCGCACCACCTTGCCCTTGAGCGACGGGAGGAACGATTTGAGAGCCCAGAACACGGCTCGGAGTTCCAGGACGTTGATGTGCAGGAGCCTCTCCTCCGGGAGCCAGAGGCCTCTTGCGTGGAGATCTCCGGTGTGGGCGCCCCAGCCTTCCAGGGAGGCGTCCGTCGTCACCGTCCCCTGGTACACCGGCGTCTGAAAGTCCTTGCCCGCCGTGAGGTGCGCTCGAACGCCCCACCACTGAATCGCCTGCCGGAACACCTCGTTGAGGGGGACCCTGTCTTCGAAGGTGCCCGTCGCCTACCTCCAACATGCGTCGAGAAATTCTTGAAGAGGGCGCATCCGTAGTCTGCAGAGGCGCACCAGGTAGATGCAAGAGGACATCCTCCCCAGGAGGGACTTGAAGGACCTCACCCTGGCCACGTCCGTGGCAAGCAGGCGCTGCACTTTGCCTAGAATGGTCTTCGTCCGTTCTTCCGACGGGGCCGCCAGGCGCCTCACTGTATCGAGCTTCGCTCCCAGAAACAGGGCCACCTGCGACGGCACCAGGTGGGACTTTGGGTAGTATATGGCGAATCCCAGGTCTGTGAGTAGCTGGACGGTCCTCGCAGTGTGTTCGACGGCGAGTTCCCTCGTCCTTGAGCGGATGAGCCAGTCGTCCAGGTAGGGGTAGACGTGAATCCCCTGCAGGCGCAGCCGCGCCACCACTGGTGCTAGGCACTTGGTAAAGACCCTGGGGGCCGAATTCAATCCGAACGGCAGCGCTCTGAATTGGTAGTGGCGTCCCTGGACGACGAACCTGAGGAACTTTCGGTGACTTGAGGATGGGAACGTGGAAGTACGCATCCTCCAGGTCCAACGACGATAGAAAGTCGCCTTCCTCCAGCTGTCCCAGTACATGCTGGAGGGTGACCATCCTGAACTTTTGTGATCTGATGTATTTGTTCAAACGACGAAGGTCCAGGATGGGGCGCCAGCCGCCCGTCTTCTTCCTGACGAGGAAGTACCTTGAGTATACCCCGGAGCCCCTTCGGGACAAGCTCGATGGCGCCTTTCCTGAGCATCGCCCGTACTTCCAAAAGCAGTTGCGGGACGTGATTTTCCTTCCTGGCCACAAGTGGAACGTGAGGGCACTTCTTCAGGAATTCGATAGTGTCCTCTTGCCAGGTTATCCAGCACCCAACGGTCGGTGGAGATGGACTTCCACACGCCGACGAAGTTAGTCAGCCGGCCTCCCACCGGGGTGCTTCGGTGGGGGCCCGAGACCACAGCCGGTTTAGTCCTGCTTGGAGGTGGTTGCCTTGCCGCCCTGGCCACCTTGCCGACGGCAGCGAGGCGCTCCCTGCTTGCCACGACCCCTGTAGGCCTCCTGAGACGAGGAGCGTGCCGCCTGGCGGTAGGACGACGAGCCACCGCTGGATCCCTTGGAGGCACCCTGCCTGCCTCCGGAGCTCTGAAAGGACCGTCGTTGCTGAAGGGCTCCTAGGGCGCGGGCCGTCTCTGTGTCCGTTTTTATGGCTTGGAGGGATTCGTCCACCGCCTTCCCGAACAAGTTGCTGCCGTCGAACGGCATGTCCAAACACCCTGGTCTGGACGTCCTGACGGAAGTCGGCCGCCCGGAGCCAACCCCGTCGTCGTAGGCAAACACCGTTGCCCAGCTGGCGGAACCCGGTATCAGCAATATCGGTTGCCACCGTTATGGCGTGGTCCGACGCCACCTCGCCCTCTTGCAGTATTTCCAGGGCCTCGGACCTCTTGTCGTCCGGCAGGAAGTCCGATATGGGGGCCAGCTTAAACCAGAGCTCCCTGTCGTAACGGGCCACGGTCCTTCTCTACATGAGTCTTGTCCCCATGAAGACAGGAGAGGCATCGCGAATGTTCGTCGTATTAAACACATTCTGCAACCCGCATCCAGGGCAGCTGCGAAACAGCTTGGGCCCGGGCGACAAACTCGCATCCTGGGTCATCTCGAAGTAGGCCGCAAATCTTCTGGAATCCTCCAAGAAGTTGATTCGACGAAATCTTCACCCTTGAGGGGCGTAGGAAAATCCCGCAACGGGTAGCCGTTAACTGGAGTAGAAACGGTGGAGCTTGAGGCTCGATTAACCGAAAAAATGTGCAAATTCACCTGAAAAAGCGCAAAAACACGCAGTAAAAGCTCGAGAGCTAAGCACGAGGACTCCCAACACTTGAACGTGCAGTAAAAATCTGAAGATGGCTGCCAGAGGCGGGGCTTAGGTAGAGGGCAGTCATTGGCTGTGGTCAGTATGACGCAGAGATCAGCGATTGGTTACTACTACGAAAGACAGATCAGAAACGAAACCGATACTGATTTTTTCTTTACCGAGGATTCCCAGCCTGACGACGGGGAATATTCATGAGCATGTGAATCCATGCCAGACCCCATGCTGGAGAACTCAGAGCACACCTATAGTCAAGAATACACTTATATACAGTAGATTTATAGACAATATGGTTATTATAAATACTAAGGCAACAAAATCTGTATCATAGGTAAGTACACATTTATACAGTAAGAC
Source organism: Ambystoma mexicanum (assembly GCF_040938575.1). Classification (NCBI taxonomy): domain Eukaryota; kingdom Metazoa; phylum Chordata; class Amphibia; order Caudata; family Ambystomatidae; genus Ambystoma; species Ambystoma mexicanum. Next base: position 45,309,474 of record NC_090940.1, read on the forward strand.
AATTAAGCATTACTCAAAGCAATATACTTTAGATGAATACAGGTAAGTAGCCAGAGTATCAAAACAATTCTTGTAATCAACATTTAAGTTGCCCAAAACAGTACTTTTAAGCAGCCTATACATTAAGAAGTCCAAACCTAACTGGGGATTAGAGTCAGACAGAGGAGGCATTGGGGAACCAGGGCCCCAAGACAGCAAAACAAAGGAAGGCAGATGCTTTCAAAGTTGTCCAAAATATCAAGTTTCTTCTGTGTTGCAAGTAAGTCAAATGTTTAGTTAAAATGTGGTTCGCGGAGGTCAGGTAGACCCCCCCCCCCTAAAGGATTGTAGACCAAAGGACCAGTGTCCTTGGGCCTGGGAGTACACAGTTGGGTGGTCCACCACAAGGTGTCTCAAAGCTCAGGGGGAGTCAGATTTCACACAGCATGCACCCAGGGGAGTATCTAGGAGCAGGACAATTACTTTCATTAAAGAAAGAAGATGGTGCCTCTGGCAGGGCCCCAGGTGAGGTAACAGCAGCCCCTTGTTTGGATTCTTGGCATGGAGGCTGAAGGAACTTGTGGCGGTAGCAGACAGTCAGTTTCCTGTAATGGGACGCCCAGCAGACTATCTTTACGATACTGGCTCATTGGGGGTTCAACACAGGCTTTAGTTCAGTGACTGTTGCACGGTGGACTTCTCTCCATAGCTCCGTCCCCGACATGGAAGGGGAGAACTCTCAAAACGGGAGAGTGTCACTGGAGGTCCAGCAAGATTCCCATAAAGTAGCAGCCGAAACAAAGCTTCAGGAGACTCTGCACAGTTCCCAGGGTATTGGGAAGTCGCAGGACAGTCAGAGCTCTTAGTATTCGGTTGGTAGCTGTCATGTTGGGTGTTGTGAAGTGCGCATGGCTTGTGGTGCGGTAGAGGACTGGTTGCGTTTAGGTCAGAATTTGTGGTTGTGCATGCAGAAGAACAAGTTACTTACCCAGGGTAACGTTATTTTGACTGAATATTCCTCATCTTTTGATACTTCCTTTCCAGCTTCAGCCCAACACAAAAAAAAAAAGTTTGCCAGAGGGCGATGTGTGTCAATCCCATCGACTCGATGTCCCTCGAGGGTCTCAGTCTCAAGGTCGAAATCATCACCAATATGTATAGCACATGCAGTGCGTGTTGGCATCAGTTCTGTTTTTCCCTGGTTTTCATTTGCAGAATTATCCGCTTAGCATCATACCGTATCAGACTCTAAAAGCGCGTGAAGTGTAATACCAGGAAATTCTATAGCGGGGTAGGTTGGGAGGGGCAATGAGGAATACGTGGGAGGAACATCCAGTCAAAAGAACGTTATCAAGGGGTAAGTAAATTGTTCTTCGAATGGACGGTGTCCTCCCACATATTCCTCATCTTTTGATAGACTCCCAAAGCAGTATTGGTTTTGGAGGTGGGAGTACACATTTTTCAGAATATTAATCATGGACCGAATGAAGGACTGTCCCAAATCCTCCTCCCTGAGATGAAGGAGTCTAGAAAGTAAATTAATAGTTACTCACCAAAGTGACTAACATACTCTTATTCCATAGTCCCCTTTCCTCCATACTGTATGGGCGTCCCTTGCGAGGGCCGGGAGACAACCTTTTTCACCCGAAAAAAAACTTCCCCCTTAAATTTAAAGGCGCGGGTCTGGGAGCATGTGCTCAACTAACTCTGCCCAACGGCGCCACTCCTCAGTCCCCATTACGCGTCGACAATGATCAGCATTGCCTAATGACGCCAGTATTATTAGGGGGAAGGTGGTAGGATGTATGGCGGAATGGGGACTATGGACTGAGAGTATGTTAGTCTCTACAGAGAGTAACCATTAATTACTTGTCCCGTCCCCTTTCCTCCATACTGTATGGGCTATTAGAACTGAATGTGCCCCAGGGTGGAGAGGAGCCCCTCCTTCAGAAAACAGGTTTCTTAGAACCGCCTGCCCGAATGCCGCTTCTGACCTAGAGGCGGCACCCAAACAGTAGTGTTTACAGAAAGCCGAAGGGGTGGCCCAGGTAGCCGGCCTGCTGATGACCTGCCACGGGACATGCCGTTGGAACGCAATGGCTGTGGCCTTGGCTCGGACTGCATGGGCATGTAAGTTAGCAGGTACTGGTTTGTGCTGCCTCTAGTAGGCCTCCTTGATGGCTGCGACCATCCACCTTGCGATGGAGGCCTGATAACCGGGCCTTGACCCCTCGAAAGTGACAAATAAGACCTCCTACTTGCTCCTGTCCAAGTAGTATTTCAGCGCGCATCTGACATCCAGACGGTGCAAGACCCTCCGAGACTCGTCCTTGGGATCGGCAAAGAAAGTGGGTAAGACATGCATTACTTACCGTAATAGCATTTCTGATGATTTTATCTGCTTAATATTCACATGCTGTGCATATAGTCTGTCATCCAGTGGTAACCGCAGAGTATAGCAACTTGTCTTTCGGGGACCATAATGGGACGTCGGCATAGGCATGTCTAACACTATCCCTATCGTGACGTGTAGTGTACCCAAAATCCCTCAGGCACCGAGGTCCCTCCGATTGTTTTTTGTCTTCCATGAGGGAGCCCAAGGCTATAGTCAGTGAGTACATAAAGAGAGAAAGTACTAAGACATCTGTTCCTTCCACCCCGAGCTGGGAAGTAGGTAGGGCGCATGTGAATCTAAGCAGATACAATCATCAGAAGAACAAGTTACTCTCTTACCTGGTAACGTTCTTTCGATGGGATGGTCCGACGACATATTCCATATCTATGACAGTAATCACCACAGCTGTGCTGCTTTGGAAAATCTTTTGGCGTCTGCGTCCGTCGAAGTCGATACGTTGTCCTCGAGGGCCTCCGTCGAGCTGACGTCACCGGATGTTATAAGGACGCACCACGCCCGTAGCCTCAGTTATAGTATTTTCCCCAGAACGTGTGGCACCAATCTTCGGCCAGTGTGACCATAGAAAGCCTTGCGGAAACGTAAGCTGCAATCGCATAAGAAATTCTGTAGCAGGGCAGGCAGTGAGGGAACGATATGGAATACGTCATCGGACCATCCCATCGAAAGAACGTTAACAGGTAACAGAGTAACTTGTTCGAGGGGGATTGGATCCTCCGACGTATTTCATATCTATGACAGACTCGCAAAGCAGTACCAACGTATGAGGAGGGAAAAAGAATTTAGAATATAAAAATTTAGAATGCCCAATCAAATTGCAGAGAAAAGGACCGCCTTGCCAAAGGCCCGATCCTGCCCATGGATAGAATCTAGGGAGTAGTGTTGTACAAAAGTATGGACCAAAGCCCAAGTGGCTGCTTCACAGATGTTACAAATAGGAACACCCCTCTGCGGGACAGTAGAGGCGGCCATACCCCTAGTAGAATGGGCCCGTAAGCCTACCAGAGGGTCCTTACCCGCCAAGCGGTAACATTCAGAAATCGCCAAGATAATCCATCTAGACAAAGTCTGCTTAGTAACAGCCTGTCCCAAACGCCTTCCAGCGTAACCTATAAAGAGCTGATCATCCACTCTGACCCGGGACATGCGTGAAATGTAGAAACTTAAAGCTCTCCTATGATCCAACCTATGGAGCCTCTCTTCCTTACCAGGATGCGGGAGGAGGATAAAATGCCAGCGGAATGACCTGGCTTGAATGAAATTCCGACACCACTTTCGGAAGAAAGGAAGGACGAACTCCAAGGACAACCCTGTCCTTATGAAACACAGTGAAGGGTGGCTTAACTGAAAGTGCCTGCAACTCGCTCTACGAGCGGAAGTGACCACAACTAAAAATACGGTTTTAAGGGTTAAGAATGTAAAGGCTCAAATGGAGCACCCATTTGGAACTTTAGAACAAGGTTCAAATCGCAGCCGGGCACCTGGAAAGGTGACGAGGGAACACACTGAGCCCTTTCAGAAACTGAGAAATTAAAGGAATTTTGAAATAACACAACTCCTCAGACGAGCGCTTAAATATGGAGCCGCCAGGTAACCTTTAGTGGTACCCACTTACAGGTCCTTGTGGGCTAATGAAAGCAAAAAAAGAGCCACAGGAATCTCGCATGAAAAAGGATCCACATTCTTAACCCTGCACCAGTCGCAGAACTTGCTCCAACGGCAATGGTACAGGGACTTTGTTGCCGGCCGTCTGGCCAAAAGCAACACCTACATCACGTCTTCAGGGAGGTCCCAATCCTTATACCTCAACCTTTCAGAAGCCAAGCGTGAAGGTTGAGGGATCGGACCTCTGGATGGAGAACCCGACACCCCCTCCTGTGAGAGCAGATCGTCTTGGTAGGGAAGACGACATGGAGGGCAGATGGCCAAGTCGAGAAGGTCCGGGTACCACGTCCTCTGGGCCCATGCCGTGACAATGAGGATCATCCGGGAACCGAACCTCTGCAGCACTTGCGGGATGAGGGGGACTGGAGGAAAACTCGTACAGCAGTGGGAAGGACCACTCCACCACGAATGCGTCCCCCAAGGCTCCTCTTGGGAGGAAATTCCTGCGAGCAGAACCTTTCGCACTTCCGGTTGACATTGGAGGCGAAGAGATCCACTTGTGGTGTCCCCCAAAGGGCAAAGATCTCCAGGAGACTCTCCTGAGCCAGCTCCCACTCGTGAGAGATCGCGCTCTGCCTGCTCAGAGGTTCTGCCGTCCCGTTTTCGTCTCCGGCCAGATGAACTGCCGAGATCGAAATTTCCTGCTGGATGGCCCAGAACCAGAGCTGCATCATCTCCCTGCACAGAGGAAGTGACCCCCCCCCACTTTTTGTTGAGGTAGTGCATGGCCACTGTGTTGTCCGTCAGAATCAGGACATTCTTTCCTCGCACAGTTGACAGAAAAGCCTTCAGGGCAAGCCTGACGGCCCTCAGCTCCAGCAGATTGATATGGAGTCTGGACTCCAACGAAGACCTACAACCGCTGACTGTCAACTCGTTGGCATTAGCTCTCCATCCCGTGAGGGATGCGTCCATCACGATCATCACCTCCGGCCAAAGTAGCCAAAATTGAGCCCCTCCCCCTCATCAGATTGCCTTTGACGGCCCACCACAGAAGGTCCTAGGCGACAGAGGGCAGCACCTGAACAGGGTCAGACATCCTGCCAGAGGACTGACCACTGCATCTTGAGAGCCCATTGCAGGGATCTCATCCACAACCTGGCCTCTGGCACCAGAAGAATGCAGGAGGCCATGAGGCCGAGCAACCTCAAGAACTCGAACGCTGGGAGACTCTGGGCCTGTTGAAACATGTGCACCATCTGCTGAATGTGATTAGCCCTCACCTGGGGAGGGAAAAACTACCCAGGGACGTGTCGAGCACTGCTCCGATGTACTGGAGCCGCCGAGTTGGCGTCAAGTGGGACTTCTTTAAGTTGAGGGAGAAGCCAAGCCTGTGGAGGGAGTGGCAGGTGACTGACAGATGATCCAGGACTTGCTCGGGAGAGCGCGCCCTGATCAACCAATCGTCCAGGTAGGGGTAGATGTGAATCCACTTTCCGGAGATACGCTGCCACCACCAACATGAGCTTGGTGAAGACCCCCGGGGCGGAGGTCAATCAGAACGGCAGGACCCGAAACTGAAAGTGCGCGTCGCCAACCGCAAACCTCAGGAACTTCTTGTGCTTGGGATGGATCAGCACATGAAAGTAAGCATCCTTCAGGTCAAGAGACACCAACCAGTCCTGAAGTTGAAGGGCCCGAGGACTTGAGAGAGAGTAACCATCTTGAACTTGTCCTTCCTGAAAAGCTTGTTCAAACCGCGCAAGTCCATGATGGGTCTCAATCCCCCATCCTTCTTTGAATTCAAAAACTAAGGGGCATACTATCCCTTGTTCCCCTCCGCTACAGGCACCAGCTCTATGGCGCCTTTCTCCAGCAGGGATTGCATTTCCTGCTCAAGGAGCGGATCCGGACTCTTCAAAGAGAGATTCCCTGGTGGATTGTCGTTTGGCCTCTGCCGGAAAGGAAGACAGTAGTCCTGGGCTATGATCTCCAGAACCCACACATCTGAAGTAATGGCACGCCACTCTACAAGATGCTGCGCCAGCCAACCCCCAACCGGCGAACCATGGGACATGGCCTCATGACTGAGCTGAAGCGGCAGTGCCTGAGGGCAAAGAGGCAACTGCCCGAGTGGCCTTGGCACCTCGCGTACCCTGTTTGCCACCTCTGGTACTCCTACGATGGCCCCTTTGACTTGCAGCTCCTCTCGATTTACTAAAGGATGAGTAATATCTAAAAGGAACCTCCTCTCCATTGCTGTGCCCTGGGATGAAAAGGCGAAGGTTGCCGAAATGCAGCGTTAAACGACTTCGCTGCAACTCTGGAGTTCTGCAACCTCTCAAGGCTCTCGTCAGCCTTGCTGCCAAAAAGATGTTCACCATCAAAGGGCATGTTGAGGAGCCGGGCTTGCACATCAGGAGCAAACCCTGATTTCAGCAAACACGAAAACCTGCTTATGACGGTGCCCGCCGCCATGGACCGGCTGACACAATCTGCCATGTCCAGACCCGACTGAACAGACTCACATGGCGTCCTTGCCATCCTGCACAACAGCAAGAAAACCATCCCGCCTTCGGGAATATGTTCAGCTGCCAAAGAACTACAGTTCCACAGTGTGCGCATGAAACGTGACAAGGCGCACAGAGTTGGCTGCCTGTAAAGCCATACCCACTGAAGAAAACACTTTCTTCGCCCAGCCATCAAAACGCTTGTCGTCCCTATCAGGAGGGATGGTAGGGTACGACGCCTGCTTTGCTGGGGGCATAGCCGCCTGCACCACCAAACTCTCCGGAGTGGGGTGCGTGGTCAAGTAGCAGGGGTCGCTACTGGCTGGGCGGTATTTTCGCAGCAAAGACTTGCCCACTGCCGGGAGACACTCTGGAGCAGTCAAAGCCGCTGCCACCCTTCTTTGCAACACCATATGGAATGGCAGTACCGTGTCAGTTGGTGGACCTTGGTCGAGGATATCCGTCAGGTCATCCTGCAGAAAATTCCCTGGTGGCGCAGACCACCCCAAGTAATCTGTTACCCTCGACACAAGTACGCGAAGTTGGAGGTGGGTTGTGAGAAGGAACAGTAGAGAAAAGAGGTCTTAGTACTGCTTGTCCCACCTGAGAATCAGACCTAGAATGAGTGTCTAGGCAATAGTGTTTTGTAAAGGTGTGTACAGAACTCCAGGTTGCCGCTTTGCAAATAGACTCGAGGGGAACATTTGCAATTAATGCAATGGATGCCCCAGAATGTGCTCTAGGCTTGAAGGGCAGTTCTCTCTTAGCAAGAGTGTACCATAGTTTGATGCATTTGACAATCCACCTTGAGTTAGCTGATTTAGAGACAGGATCACCTTCTCTACCAGCTGCCACTGAAACGAAAAATTGGTTTGTTTTCCTCAGTGGTTTAGTCTTTCCAGATAAAATGACTGCCCTGCACACATCCAGTGTGTGTGTGTAGGGTTTTTACGGCCATGCTAGTGGAAAAAGGTAAGTAGTTCAAGGGACTGTTCACATGGAACTTCGATATGAATTTAGGCGTAAATCTGGAGTGCGTGCGCAGAACTACCTTATCTTTGTGGATTGTAACAAAAGGGGTCTACAACAGTAAGTGCTTGTAGTTCGATAACTCTTCTGATAGAAGTGATAGCCACTAGGAAGGCTGTTTTATAAGTCAGGTCTTTCAGACTTGCTTTATGCATAGGCTCAAAGGGATCTCCAATGAGCCTGGTCAAAACCACATTTAGGTCCCACCCAGGAGCTGGGTGAGAAATGGGAGGCTAAATCCTCTAAACCCCTTCCATAAAGGCCTTAATCACTGGTATCTTCCACCACAACACTTTTTGTTGTGATGTGGTGTAGGCTGACAGTGCAGCCAGATGAACCTTTACGGAATTTAAGAATAACCCAGTGTCCAACAGATGGGTTAGGTACAGCACAATGTGTGTGGGTGAGCAATCGATGGGATTGACGCCCTTGGAATTACACCAGATGACAAAACGTTTCCATTTGCTGGCATAGCAATAACGTGTTAGGTTTCCTAGATTTCCCGAGTATGTCCATGCACTTCTGAGGGAGCTGTAGGTGTCCAAACGCTATGACCTCAGGAGCCAATCTGCTAAGTTCAGAGTTTGTGGGCATGGGTGTAGAGTTTCCCCCCCGTCCTGAGACAACATGTTGTACGGGCAAGGTAGTTTCACTGGTGGGGAGAGGGTAATTTCCATCAGGGGAGCGAACCAGGGTTGGCGGGCCCACATGGGGGCCACCAGTATCAGGGTAACTGGTTCCTGGTGCATCTTGTGCACTATCTTGTTGAGAAGGGGAGTCGTTGGGAGGGGCGTGTGGGGGGGGGGGGGGGAGAGAAGCATAGACAAATTTCCCTGACCATGTTATCCAGAGACCGTTCCCCCTTGGATCAGTTCTGGGGGTACCTGGAGGCATAGTCTTGGCATTGAGCGTTCTCCCGAGTAGCGAACAGGTCGATCTCTGGGAAGCCCCATTCTGCAAAGACGTTGGACACAATGTCTTCATGTAGACGCCATTCGTATTCTTCGGGCAGAGGAAAATCTCTGCCGAGCACGTCTGCCAGAGGATTGAGGTCCCCTGGAACGTGTTGGGACAACCTAAACATCTTGTGTTTGAGAGCCCATTTCCAAATGTTTTGGGACAGCTTGGATAGCCCTGGAGAGTGAGTGCCCCTCTGTTCAGGTAATACATGGCTATAGTGCTGTATGTTAGAATCAGCACTGTCTTCCCTTGTAGTTGCACCTGAAAGGCCATCAAAGCCTTGAACACAGTTAATAGCTCCAGTAAGTTTATATGGTTGGATGCTACTTGAGGGGACCACACTCCATGCGCTGTCTGCTGAAGCAGCTGAGCCCCCCACCACGTGAGAGATGAGTATCGTGAGAATGGCTTCCACTGCAGGGGTGGTGAAGGTCTTCCCCTTCAAGAGGTTTTCTCTTGACCACCACTGCAGAGAGAGAACGAGGGCTGGCGAGACAACTACCAGATCTTACCATTGCCCACTGGCTTAACACCACTGGCTGTTGAGCCACTCTTGCATGGGACGCATGCGCAGACGCGCGTGTGGAACCAAGTATATGCACAACGCCATCATTCCTAGCAAGCACATGGCTTTGCGTACCGTCACCTCCCGACTGGCCACATATTGAGGGATCTGAAAAAGCATATTCTGAACCCTCTCGTTGGAGGGGGAAGACGAGACAGTCTTCCGTCCGAATTAGAGCTCCCAGAAATTGTTTTGTTTGACTGGGGACTGGACTGGATTTCTTTTCGTTGATTGAGAAACCCAGACTGAAGAGAATATCTACTGTTTTTTGGGTGTTCGAAAAACATGTGTCGAATGAGTCCCCTGTGATGAGCCAGTCGTCGAGGTAAGGGTAAACTGGGACGGACAGTCTGCAGGTGTGCTGCAACCACTGCCAGGACTTTGGTAAACACCCTTGGCACCGAGGCAATGCCGATGGGGAGTACCTTGAATTGGTAATGCCTGTCCTCCATCATGAACCTTAGATATTTCCTGTGCGCTGGCAAAATTGAAATATGAAAGTACGCATCTTTCATGTCCAATGTTGTCATGGTGTCCCCTTGTTTCAGCAGTGGGATCACCTCCTGTAGTGTTACCATGCAAAACCTTTGGGGTTTTATGAACTTGTTCACTGGGCGCAGGTCTAGAACAGGGCACATGGTGAGGTCCTTTTGGGTACAAGGAAGTACACTGAATAAATACCCTAGTTTACCCGAAGAATAGGGACGGCTTCTATGGCGTCCTTTCCCAGCAGTGCTTCCACCTCTTGATTCAGGATCTCCAGATGGTCCGGTGAAAGGCGCCGTGAGCGCGGCGGTCAGAATTGTGGAGGTCAGGCGAATTCCACGAAGTACACGCGGGCGACCGTCTTTATGACCCAATGGTCTGAAGTTATCCTCTCCCATGACATGAGGAAAGATGTTAATCACCACCCGACCGGGGCGACACGGGAGGGGACCTGGATCCGGATGTCATTTCTGACCAGAGGCTGCGGCTCCTCTGGGATTGGGGCCTCTACCTCTGCCGCGTCGCTGAACCCTTGAAAGGTAGTATGCAGGGCTTCCCGAAGTTTGTCCTGTGTTGAAATTCCCTGTGCCATAGTTGTTTTGAACAGCACGGGCCTGCCCTCGAAAGGACCACCGAGACTTATTACCTCTCTTGGGGGGAAGGTTTCTGTGTGATCTGTTGCAGAGACTTAAGAGTCTCATGCTATTTTTTAGCTGTTTCCAAGGCCTCATCCACTGCTTTCCCGAAGAGGTTCCATTCCTCAATAGGCTTATTGATGAGAGAGGCTTGTGTCTCCGGTTTAAAACCTGAAGTACGGAGCCAAGCGTGTCTTAAGTAGGGTCCCTTGGGCCAGAGACCTGCCTGCTGTTTCAGCCGTGTCTAGGGTGTTTTTGATCACATTCTGGTTAACTTGTCTTCCCTCGCCAACAATAGAGAGAAGCTTGGATTTGGTGGGTTCAGGGACCTCCTGGAGGCCTTCTTGGAGCAGGTTCCATTGAGCGTCATCATAGCTTGCCAATAGTGTGCTATTATTAGCAATCTGCGTAGTGTATGCGGCCGCCAAAGTGACTCGTTTGCCTAGAGCATACAGTCTTTTGGATTCCTAGGTGCTTCCAGAAAATGGCAAGGGGTACCCCTGCCCTTTTCGGGATGGTAGTTAGGCAGAAACCTGTGCAGTTCCCTCTGGGACCACTGCAAAAGATTTAAGACTACAGGTGTTTGGCAGTAAACCCACTTGGTAGCAGTCCGTACCACACAGATTCACTTGGTAGCTGTGGCTGAGCAGTCAAACTTCCCTCAAGAAGAGTTAGGCAGTATACAGAGTATTCACAATAGGTCAGAAGAGCACAGTAGAACAAGTAAACACTGACCAGAGTTTAGTGTAAACGAGATATAATTATTTATTTAAAACCACATCTAGAAAAACACACAGGCACTAATAGTAAGCAATTCAAAAATACGGTCACTAAAAGATAAACACTGCCTTAGAAGAATTTTAGACAAGTTTTAAGTAAAGCCCCACTTATTTTCAAACAGCAGTGAGCGCTTAACGCAGATGGCACTCTAATAATTCGTTTTAAAAGGGAGAGAAAAGCAGAGTATAATATGAAACAGATCCCAACCCTTTCATAAGAACAAAACGAGAGGGAGGCAAGTAAAACCGTGAAGTTAGAGTTCAGAAGGCCGGATCCACTTTAAGAGGATCAGAACGAAATGTGTCCAATGTCACACGGTTGAAGTGCACAAGAGTCTTGCAATGGTTCAAAAAAAGAGTTGGACCAAAAGAAAGGGACCCGTTAGAAGGTCAAGGCGGCTAACCCAGTCCAGAAGGTTGAGGGATTATTACCTTGTAGCAATCTTTAGAAAGGGAGGCCTGGCAGACACGGTACCTTAAAGTGGTGAGAATGCTCCAGCAGGGGCAGTTGTTCCTGGCAGCGGATGCAAGTCGGTGCTTCGTCCGGGGGAAGAGAGGATCTCGTTGGGGAGGAAGACAGGAGTCCGTTGCACTGCCAGGGAAGAAACCAGCCGCAGAGTCCTCAGATAAAAGGAGCGGTCCTTTTATTCGCGGTCCAGTGTTAAGTGGCTATCCGGTTGCCGGGGTGCTTGGCGTGGGCAATTCAACCACAAGTCTGCCTGGGTTGCGAAGAGAAGAAGGTAAACTGGTTGTGCCCACCAGTCAGGGGAAGAAGCCTCTCCAGTCGGGAGATCTTCTATGTCGTCGGGAAGTGGCGAGTCGGTTCCGCAGGGCTCCACCGGTGGTGTCGTGGTAGGTCGGCTCAGCTTCTCCCTCGTCGGATTCTCAGGTCCTGTGGCGACTTCTGAAGTTCCAGTCCCCAAAGCCCTGCTTTTATGCAGCACACCCCCATTCACTCAGCCTAGCTGTCAAACCTGCTAAGTGGTGAGCCGGCCGGCTCGCCACTCGGGCCAATCACACAAGAGTGCCACTTGAGTTACCAAGGTAACTCAGTCCAGGGTGCCTAAACCCCCTCCCATACCCCATGTGGTACCCAGACAGAGTGGCACCACTTTTGGAGGCTTCTGTGGAGAAGCCCGCCAAAAAGTGGAACAAAGGGCTTGACTTGGGTTGGAGTCACAGAGAACACAAACGCCATTTTAGAATCGAGTCCTGGCAAAAAATACTAACCGGTGAATTAATATAAATGAAATAAACCGACGGTATGTTCAAGGCTATGAGAATTAAATAATTAAAGTTGGTAGCCTCGAACAATGGGAAATCCCATAGGGATATATTCGCGGTCGAATATAAAAAGTAGTATCCACTGCCACCAGCCAAAACTCGATCAGGGGGACAGAGACGTGCCCCCTCGACTAAGAGACCCCGGGGCAATCGAATTGCCCCGACCAGTACGTCCACAATATGATGGTTTGTACTGGTTTCTGTTAATAATTTGGGACTAGTAAAGCCAATGGTGACTTTACATGCCCTGGGAGACAGTAGTCAGGCCCAGGGTATGGAGTCTATGGTGGGGTGTCACTATGACACCCCTGTGTCACTGCACGGAGGGTGCTGTGTAACACACATAGTAAAAACACATGAGACCCTATGGAGTAAAGGACCACATAAAACACATTAACAGTCGAAGGAACACCCTAAATCATGTCCAAGAGTAGGAGAAAAAGAGTCTCACTCTTGGCAGAAGAAAAAACCTCCAGAAATCCAGCAAAGTTGCTGGGGGACTCACTAGGTTAGGAAATTCAGCCCAAAGAGAATTCTCCCTAACAGTAGTCCCTACCAATGAATCTGGGATGGCATGCCCTCTAATGTATAGAGGGTCGGAAGGAGAAGGGCGAAATAATGTTTTCACTTTTGGGTTCACTGCCTGAGTTTAAGCAGGTGATGCCAATGAGGGTGCCAACCTTCTCTTGATAGAATTGAGGGGGATGGCTTGGCTAGATGGAGGCTTCTCCTTAATATATCCTCTACAAAGTCCTGCTCAGGCATAGCCTCTTGAGTGGAGATTTGAAAGTGTTCAGCTGCTTTTCAACAGGGAGTTGAAGGCCATTTGGTCATCTACAGGTGAGGCCTGGCGAGCCAGAGTGGATGGAGGAGAATCTAGGCACAAAATATCAGTGTCCTGATATTGATGTGTCCATGGGTCTGTTCCTGCCTACTGGGCTTCTCCCCAGTTGTCTCCGGTACCCTGCTGTTCCTCCTCGTAATTCTGCAAAAATGAAGCTTCTTCATTATAAATGTCCCTATGTGTTTCCATAGGGACACTATCTTCCTGCTGGACGAGGACAGAAGGCTGATCTTGAAAATGAGAAGAAAAATGGAGGTTAGGCTCTACCCCGAGACATTTTCGGGGATGGGTGATCAGAAAAGCTGATAATCCTCTTCAGCGATCCACACACCCTTCAGATTTCTCTCTAGTCCATTTAGAGGACCCAGGCGGACCTACGGGTCGAAAAACATTGTTTTCTGCCCTGCGGCGCCGAAAAGAGTCTCTTAGGGTGTCTGAAAGAGGCTCTTGACTATCTTCATATGTATTGTAAGAATCGGGGTCCCAAACTGCATCCGAAGATTTTTCCGCTGCTTGTCCCATGATTTTAGGCGGAACCGGGGGTAAGACCCACCGCCGCCGTAATTCTTTCGATGCAGTCTTCGATAGTTGCCGAATTGGCGTGAGATAGTTGCTCCAATGACCTGTCGGTAGGTGTATTACCTTCTGCGGCGCTGGAGGGCCTAGCGGTCGGTTTTTCAACTAGAGGCCTAGTTGTAGTTTTTGGGCCTATCGCGGCCTTCGGGACCGTTGAAGCGTCGGATTTCCGCACTGCGACGTGTGGAGTTTTAGGAGTAGCACCATTACTTAATTTTGGTTGCCCAGTTGCAAGACACTGCTGCAGATGCGGGGAAGGCTTTCGATCCGAGGAAACCGTCGAAGCTTTTGGTGGCCCTGTTGGCGCTTTCACCTCTTTTGTCGAAAATGGTGTAGGGGTTGTTGTCTTGGTGTGATGCGTTTGTACGCCCCTGTCACCGGGTGTTGTCCCTGAAGCGAGACCAGAGTCAGGCCTTAAAGGGTCGGGGATGGGCGTGGCAGACTTAGAAATGTCTGCCTCGTGGTCTATAACATCCGCAACGGATGTTTGGTCGTCTGAGGTGCCCCCGTCACTCAGCTGGTGTGGCAGTGGGGGAATCCACCTGCGTCATACCATATGCAACCCACCGCTTTACACAGCGCTCCTTAAGGGTTTTAGGCCAAAGGAGTTTGCAGGCCGCACACCGCTTTTTGTCGTGCTCTAGGGGGAAGACAGGAGTTGCACGTCCTGTGTTCGTCCTTCCAAGGATATCGGACCCTACACTTTGGAAAGGACTCCTTTTAGATTCTGCCCCAAGCCAAAGGGGAAGATGATCAGACCAAAAGGTTAAAGAGGGGAAAGGAGGAAAGACGTACCGAAAATATGGCCACCCCGACCCCACTCTCCCTACTGTACAGGTCGGCCAGAGGGCCCGACCACTTGGCAAATCTGGCCTCTGGATCTTAGGTGCCCAAATCCACAGCTGTAGACTAATCCCCTGCAGTCTTCGTCGAAGATGTTCTTGTGACCGAACTGACTTAACGGGGAATAACCTACAAGTTGGTATAGATAATCAATATCTCTTTTGTAAGAGCTCCGCTATAGGGCGGGCAGTTATCTGGGCGGAAAAAAACAATCTGAGGGACCTCAGCTCATGAGGGATTTTGGGTACACTACACGTCACGATAGGAATAGTGTTACAGACACGCCTATGCCGACATCCCCTTTCTGACCCAGAAAGAAAAGATGCAATACTCCGCGGTTACCACTGGATCACAGACTATGTACAGCATGTGATTCTAAGCAGATTAACAAGCATCAGAAGACTATTTCCTCGTTGAGATGGAAGGAGTTCACCTTGGGTAGGAAAGCAGGGTGCGTCCGCAGGATGACCTTGTTCCTGTGAAAGTGGTGTAGGGTTCCGATGCCACGAGAACATGAATCTCGCTGGCTCTGTGAGCTGAGGTGAGGTGAGGCCCACGAGCAGAGCTGTCTTTATGGTGACCAGCCGGATGTCTGCGGACGCCACAGGCTCAAAAGGTTTGCGCGCCAAGGCGCCCAACACAACATTAAGATCACACACAAGGTGCGGCTTCTTCATAGGCGGATAAAGCCTGTGGAGGCCTGCTAGATGTCGCTTGACCACCGGGTTGGAGGAGGAGAAGAGGCCCTCCTCTGAATTCCTGTAAGCCCTTATGTTAATGTTAAAGGCTATTTGTACTGCACACCGTCACCACCGGAGTGGTCCACTGGCGGCTCTGAAAAAGGGAGTGTGGGGGTGGGTGGGGAGGGGAGTTAGTGGGAATGAGCTGGAAAAGTGCAAGATAGCAGTGATGTGCTGTTGGCAGCCTCAGCCGGTGGGTCCGTTGGCTGGGCTTGGGGTTTTACACGGTCGGTAGTCGTGTGCTGTTGTGTAAGTCTATGTGCGGTTTGTTTTGTTGCAGCGTAGTGAAGTGAAGTTTGTGCGGTTTTCTGCGTTTAAGGCTTGTGGTTGTGTTTGGTTAGTGTGAGAGGTGTATGCAGAGGGATGAAATTGTTAGTGGATTGGTTAGTTGGCATAGCTGTGCTTGCAATTATGTCTGGGTGTGGTGCCTGCTATCATTCACTATTCCATCTAAGTGTGGCACATGCTAAGAATCATAATCCTGTCTAGGTGTGACGCAAGCTAAGGTTAAGATTCCAGCTAAGTGTGGCACTTGCTAACATTCACAATCCTGTCTAGATACGGCGCAGGCTAACGATTATTATACCTGTCTAAGGTGACATAGGCTAATATTGACCGTTCGATATAGGTTAGTTAACATTAGCTTTGCAGACCTACCAATGATATATATAAAAGCGCTATACAAATGCCAAGTAACATAACAGTATGTTAGTACGTAGTGCAGTGCAACATTTATAGTCCAGCCAAGAATGTATTCAAGTTTGTGGTCACTAATATCTAAGTATGCGTGTTGTAATTCTATGGCAGTCAACCTTATGGAGAGGCAAGGTAAAGTGGCGAGGGTTTTTTGGAATAGAGCGATTGCTCTACCCCCCCCCCCATCCATGCCACACTTACAGTTTAGTTGGTGTCTGTCGGCTGTCTTCCTTTGCTTCCCCTGTGGACACCTGCAGACACTATTTGGAGCCGCCTCTGTTGGAGCCGCCCTTTGCTTCAGCTATGGCTGCCTTTATCCACCTGCACATCGGAGTGGGCGAGGTGTGCTGAAAAGGAGAGCATGTCGTCCAAAGTGCACTTCAGATGGTCAATCTCCCTAGAGTCGGCCCAATGACAGAATCTAGACCATTTACTCTTATTTGGCTCATAGCCTTGCTTCTAGTGCCCTGGATGATCTGTAGGTCAGCCTGAGATGGGGGTTTTTCAGCATGACCTGCTCAGGAACCACGCTCTGAGGGCTAGTTTGTGAGGAGCAGGGTGGAGTACCTTGCCTCCCCCTGCTGCGCCAGGAGAGGAGCTAGGCCCAGCGGTAGGTGAATGGGTGGTCTGTCTGATAGGCTGAGAAGCTCAGAAAACCACAGTCTGGCCGGCAACCAGGGAGCAATCTGAGGTGCCAGGATGCCTTTATTTTGCAGATCACCCTGTGGACCAGGGGTGTGGGCGGGAATGCCGTCATGTCATTCCATTGTATCTGGAATGCGTCGCCGAGGGAGCCGGAGCCCTACCTCTGCCAGGAGGCGAATTGTTGGATGCCCCCACCCGAGGAATATCTCCTTCAGTACCAGGTTGTTCTATTGCCCCTCGTAATTGTCTGGCCCCAGTCTGCTGAGCCTGTCCGCTTCCAGGTTGGATTCCCCTAGGAGGTGGACAGCCATGAGGTAAAAGTCATTCTCCAGAGCCCATTCCTACATGCCGAATGCTAGATTGCACAGAGGAGGGGGACCTGGTGCCCCCCCCCCCTGCTTGTTGACATAGTACATGCTGGTGGAGTTGCCTGGATAAGAACTCTCTTGCCCACGATAAGAGGGAGAAAGCCTTGAGAGCCAACCATACGGCCTTCAATTCTAGCCAAATGATGCAAGACTCCTGCCGACCCCAGACTCCATGGATGCTGTGGTTGTCCATGGTGGCTCCCCAGCCCTCTAGGGAAGAGTCCGTGGTAACTGACCTGAGGGGCCGGTTGTCGGAAGGGCTTGCCCTGCCTCAGGTTGAAGTCTGCAGACCATCGCTGGAGGTCTGAGAGGAGAAAGGGAGGAATGTTGACTGGCTCCTCTGGGGAGCCCGTCTCCTGATTCCATGAGGCTGCGAAGTGCAGCTGTAATCTCTGCATCCTGAGTCTTGTGTGTGGCACGGCCAAAAAGACCGCTGCCATAAGCCCCAGTAGGTGCTGGAACCACCAGGTCGAGGTCACAGGCCTGGAGAGGAAGTGAGCTGTAGCTCTCCTGATGGCCGCAATCTTGTTCTCTGAGGGAAAGACTCATGGAGCTTGTGTCCCAGATGAGGCCCAAGAAGGTCAGGCTCTGTGTGGGCTGCAGCTGAGACTTCTTGAGATAGATAGAGAACCCCAGGTCGCGGAGTGTGTTCATCAGTGCAGAGGCAGCATGCCGAACCGCCTCCAGAGAGGTGGCCCGGACGAGCCCATCGTCCAGGTATGGTTCGACATGGTGGCCCCGAGGATGGCTCCCACTGCATTAATTAACCTGGTAAATCCCCTGGGTGCCGGGTTGAGGCCGGAGGGTAGCACCTTGTATTGGGAATGGAAGCCCATGATCCTGAAACGCAGTAAGGAACAATGCGGCTGCCAAATCGGGACGTGTAGATAAGCATCCAGTCACCCCTGTCCAGCGTTTTTCCGCAATAAGAGCTGGTGTAACCATCTTAAATTTATGCAGAGGGAGGGAGAGATTGAGGGTGGAAAGGTCCGACAACTCTCAGGCCAGCCTGATTCTTCTGTATGGCGAAAATCCTAGAATAGAAGCCCAATTCTCGCTGGGAGGCTGAGACTTCTTCCACTGCTTGGCTCTCGATGAGCGACCGGATCGTCACCAGCAGAGTTGATGTCCCAATCTGTGGGAGAGGAGGGGGGATGAATGGAAGATACCGGTAGGCGGTACCCCGTGAAGACCATGGAGAGGATCCAGGGGGACAAAAAATTCTGGCGCCAAAATTGCACGTTAAAGGCAAGCCTGCCCCCCAACTGAGACACGTGGACCCAAAGGGGTGTGTCATGCCTTCTTTCCCTCTGAGGCTGTTGCCGAGGAGGGGACTGGAACCCCCCCCAGTTCCCTCATTTGTTGTTTGTTCTGATGCGGACAACAGTCAGGTTTTCTGGACCTCCGTTCTTGGAAGCCTCGGAACCTGTCAAACGCCCGCCCCTTGTCTGAGCATTGCAGCGACTGGGTGTAGGCCTTGGCCTTTGTAAGAATAGATAAAGACTTTGCAGTTTACCAGCTGTTTCTTTTTATCCAATTCCTCATCCGTGGTGGAGTGGAAGAGGTCACGATCCTTCAAGCGAAGGTCCAATATGCGTTCCTGGACATCAGGATTAAACTTAGTAGCCCGGAGCCAGGCCGTCCTTCTCATGTCCATGGCAATGCAGATGGCTGGGGCAGAGGTATCGCTGTGGGCCACAGTGGACTCCATTATGTCCTGCGCTACCAGCCTGGATGCTCCTAGTCTCGCCTTGAAGCGCGCTTGACAGTGCCCATGGCATCTGCATTTGCTTGATGCAGGTGCAAGGAGGCGTTGAGTACAGCTTTTTCCCGTACTCCTCCAAGATCTTCTCCTCCTTGCCTAGCAGCGTTGAGGACGAGGTGGCTGAGGATGAAAGGCTTGGAATAGAGTGACGCTGCAGCGATCACAGAAGAGTGCAGTTGAGGATGCGCCGAACACAAGAGTGTGTCCCCCTCCATCTGCCTGTACTTGGCGTCTAGGCACCGATTGACAGGCTAGGCAGAGTGCGGCTTGAACCACCCCTTCTTGGCCAGGGCCACTACATCATTCTGCATCGGGATCCCCGTTTTGGAAGGAGTCTTAGGGTGAAGACTTACCAAGATCGCCCTCCTCGGGCTGCTCTACCTCGGGCTGATGAAGGCTCAAATACTCTGCCAAACCGACAAGGCGTTTGTGGAAGGCCCTGGCTGAAGATGGCGTGTTGGTATCGCCTTCTCGCCCGTGTCCGCCAGGGTGCTTGGCGGGGTGGGGGGGAGGGGGTGGGTGAAGAGTGCTGGGTGCCGTGGGCTGCGGTGTGGATACGGAGCCAGTGTCTGATGCAGAGGTTGGTGTGGAACCGCCTGTACTGTAGGAGGCAGGGAAGACAATCGGAGGAGCTGGCTGGGGCAGCGGCAGCTGCGCTGGGGCCTGTGGCACCAGAGCTATAGGAGGAATGACTATGGGTGCCAGTGGGGTGACCTGGGGGAGCATGTCCCTGATGGCATCCCGGAGGATGGCCCACATCTGGGGAGTTTGCATCAGCCCTAGGAACCTTTCGAAGAACCTTTCGTCAGAGGCTGTAGAGGTGGCAGACGATCTTGACCGAGTGGCTAAGGGCAACTGGGGCACACTGCAAGGGGTGCAGGGGAAACCTGCTCTGCGCTGCTGATGGATAAACTGTAGGCCACGCACCTGGTTGACACCAGTCCCACCTTGCGACGCTTTCTTCCACCCGCTCCGCTAGAGGGGGCATCTGCCAAGCAGTCATCTTGTCTGGCGCAGCAGGCCTTTTGTCGAGCTGCGTGCCACGTGTCGGAGTCGTGGTGCCAGGCTCACTGGAACCATCCCCGTCCAAGACGCTTGGTGTTGGAACACAAGGCCTATCCCGCACCTCAGGACGTGACCGGGAAGGCACATTGCCCTCAGCAGAGCTGCCGGTAGTGCTGTGTGAAGGCGCCCCATCGGACATGCAAGTACTAGGGCGTTGACCCTCGTGAGTAAACCCGATTAAAGAACCTTGCGGTCCCTCAGCACTGTACCCGGAAGGATCCAGAGACCCCTCGACTGTAAGGCCGGTAGCTGGACTAGACTTGGTACGTGTGCTGGTGCTAGAACCCAAGAGGTTCCTCCCGAGTGGGCGCTTCCTTGGGAAGTAGTCGCCTTTACGGGGTGCGATGGTGAATAGATGCCTTTCCTTTGGCCTCGAGCAATGTTTGACCAAGTCCTTTATGTCTCCAGAGGTGATTTCTGCAAGAGCTCCCCTACCTAGCTCGCCTGTTCTTCAATGCCTGTTGAGTCAGTGCGTCGCACGCAGAACACCCTTCCCAGCCGTGGTCGGGGCCAAGGCAGCAGAGGCAAAGGGCATGGGGGTCGGATGTAGGGAAGAGCCCCTCGGAGGCTGGACAACTGCTGAAGCCTGCTAAGTCGACATGCAACGGGTAGGAGCGTGGCGTCGGAGGAACAAGTACACAATTGAAAAGAAAGACAGATAGAATATCCAGGGAAGAGTGCATGGTATTACATGGCCGAAGCCAAACCCAGGAGCGCTGGCGAATTTGTCCCGTTCCCGTCGACGCGGAAAAGGGCACTTAGGAGTGACGCCAGTGGCCCGTGCCCCCGACTATAAAGGGGAAGATTATTTCTGGTGAAAAAGGTTCCGTCTCCCGTCCCTCGCGAGGGACGACCATACAGTATGGAGAAAAGGAGACGGGACGTAAGAGTATGCTATGGTATGGATGGTAGACAAAGTGGCTGCCACACAGATGTCCCTTATCAGCACCCCTCTGTGTAGGGTAGACCGTTGCATGCTCCTCGTAGAATGGGCCCTTGGGCCTTCTGCAGGGTCTTTTCCAGCCCATCTATAGCATTCTCCAATGCTCAGAATAATCCACCTGGACAGCGTTTATTTCGTTACTGCAGTCCTAATTTGTGGCCCATGTATCCGATTAAGAGCTGATCTTCTTGATGAATCTTTGCCATTCGCGAAATATAGAAACTCAGCTCTTCTTGGGTTAAGTTTACGTAGCCTCCCCTCTTCTTTTCCAGGATCAGGGGGCGGGTAAAAAGTTGGTACATTTTTTTTCAGGTACATGGATTTCAGAGACTATTGTAGGTAGAAACTAAGGTTTTACCTTAACCTATGAAAAGTAGTAAAAGGGTGTTTACAAGATAATGCCTGCAACGTCCTCACCCTGCGGGCTGTTAGCGTTACTAGTAAAATGGTCTTAATGTCAGATTATTATTTGTTGGGCACAAGTGAAACTGCTAAAAAGGAGCACACAAGAAATTTTAGAACAAGATTCAAATCCCAAACCAGGACTTGAAAAGAAGTTGGTGGGAAACCCATTGGTGAGCCCCATGAAAAATGGTATGATTAAATGAATTTAAAAGTATGACACTTCCTCAGAAGAGCGCTTAAAAATTGAAAGCGCTTCCAAATGACCTTTAATGGTCCCAATCTGTAGCCCCAGATTTGTTAAATGTTAAAAGGTATTTGTACCGCGCACCGTCACCAACGGAATTGGTCCCCAGGCGCTCTGGCGGATCTGTAAACGATAAGAGGGGGGATGGGGGGGGGCGGGGTTAGTAAGGTGAAGAGGGAGTAGGATAGTGAGAGGAGTGGTGTTCTGTTGGCAGCTTCAACTCGGTATACACCGGATGCGGAGCTTTTGTCTGGGTATTGGATCGGTGTCAGTCCGCGTGTGCTGTTGCTCCGGCTTGTGTGTTGCAGTGTTGTGAAGTGCGTGCTGCTTGCGGTGCGAGAGATGGTTGTGTGAGTTTTTGAGTGAGATAAGTATGCAGATTTTGAGGTTATATTGTTTAGTGGGTTACCTGACCTTTAGCATGCTAACGTTCATAGTATTGTCTAAGCGTGGCACTTGTTGGCCTTCACAATCCTGCCTAGAAGCGGCGCAGGCCACTGTTCAGAATTCTATCTAGGTGTGGACATGCCAACATTCACAATTCTAAGTGTGGACATGCTAATATTCAGTTCTACGCAAGTGTGGACATGCTAATATTCACAATTCTATCTAGGTGTGGACATGCTAATAAGGGAGGTGAGATAGAGTGGCAGTGGTTTTCTGGAGTAAAGTGATTGCTCTACTCCTCACCCATGCCACACTCACGGTTTTTGTTGGTGTCGGTTAGCTGCTGGCTTCCTTGGCGTCCCCTGCGGACACCTGCAGACACATCTTGAGGCCGTCCTTTGCCTCAGGGTCCTTCGCCGCAGGGCTGCCCTAGGGTGTCCTTGATGTGGGGTATGTGGGCCAATCCGGATGGAGTGGGCGTGTTGGGAGGCGGGCAGAGGGAAACCAGGAAGGTGTGGGAAGGGGGAGAAGGACCAAGCAGCGAGTGCGCTATGGTGCTTTTAAGCACCTTGACAAAATAATATTGCTTTTTTATGGGGGTGGTGGGCTTCAGGAGACTCCTTACTTGGCTCTGGCCTCGATTTGTCAAAAGTAGCAAGAAAGACACCACCACATGTATATTACATTGAAATGGGTCCACATTCTTAACTCTGTGTTGGGTAAGATTTCCACAGAGCTGGTAAATCTTCATTTCCTGGTTCAACCCCAGAACATTCTGCTTTTCTAGTGGGATATTTTTCATGAATACCTCAGTGAGTGGGAACCTTTTTCCACACTCAACTAATTAACTCTTTATGGGTGTCATTTTTAAGACTCCACAGTGTCTTTTTAAAGTAATCATGTTTAACAACTTACTGGCAATAAGTGCCTGATGTTACTGGGTTGCCCTAGGGGATCCCATTTAACTTTCTTGTGCTAACCTTGAGTGAACTACAGTTCCCAAGGGTAGAAAGGATCTTTGAATCCTTTTTACATTTTATTCTGTGAAACCAGCACACCCCACCTTATGTGGAGTTCTGGGGAGATGCAATGTATCCCCTTTCACATTAAAACTAACAATTCTGTTACAGTGACAAGCTAACCTTTAATAGCTGGTGGCAGTGATACCTTTTACTAATTTGGTGCACCTTAACCGCGGGCTGTGATCACAGCTGCAGTAAAGGCACCCAAGGGTGCTCATTTTACCAAAATTGCCCCAGTCTTCTTTTTCTGCCATTTTAGTGTTTGTCGTTTCTTGTTCTTTCCCCTGACATCCAGGGCGGGTAATTCCTTTGTGTGAGTTTTGTCTTCGGCGGGAGTCCCCTGGACACCCCGCCCAGGCGCCAGTCAGTCTGTAAGAAAGAAGTGGGGGAGGAGTCCAAAACTTCCCCCTCCTTTGTCTTATGCCTTGCTTCAACTGGGACAAGTCCCAATGGAGGGCTGGCTGTCCTGATTGGACAACCAGACGCCCCTTTCTTGTAAAATGCAGGGGGAGAATGCAGAGGTTGTGCTGTAATTCCTGATAAATAGTGGAAACCTGGAAGCTGAAGTCATGTCGACCACTGGAACAGAAAACCAAAGAGGAAGAAAAAGCAGCAGAGATGATTTACAGCGACTGGAGAGCCTGCTGTGTAACCGGAGCCTGCTGCAGCCCTTCCTTACAATCGACAAACCGAACCCAGAGCCTGGTGAGACCCACTAGACTCAAGAAGACTTGCATTTTGAGCCATCCCACGGGTTTCTGCACCTTGCGTTCTTGCAATACCCCAATACCCTGGGACCTACAGCCACTGTGCGGTGCATGGTCTTTCGAAATCCGAATCTCGCTGAAACTTCGTGGGCATCTTGGTGTATCTCCAGTGATCCTCGGCTCAGAGTTGGCCATCAAAAAATTGGACCCTAATTATGCCTCATTTAACAGACAATAATATCATTAAAGTGATGCCTGCAGTTAAAACTCTCGGGGTCTATCTTGACTCAGCGCTCAACTTCAAGAAACAAACCAACTCACTAGCATCCTCCACTGCATACACCTGCAAACTGATCCGAGCATGTAGACCATTCCTAACGAAAGCTAGTTGCATTACCCTAGCGAACGCAGTTATCATATCCAAGCTGGATTACTGCAATGCCCTATATGCTGGTTCTAACAAATACATCCATGACAAGCTCCAAACGCTCCAAAACAACGCTATCAAAGTAGCCTTAAACATTCCTAACAGAGTTCATATCTCCACCGCTAGGAAGAATATTCACTGGCTAAAAATCAAAGACAGGATTGCGCTTAAGACCTTATCCCTTACCTCCAAATGCCTTAACAACATAGCGCCCCCCCTCCCTGGCCAACATAATCAACAAGAGAATCTCAAACCGACCCACCAGAACGACGAATGCCTACACATTAGTGGTGCCCAGATATAAAAAGAGCACAGCGGGCGGCTCCAGCTTCCCGGTCATAGCTGCTCAAACCTGGAACAGACTCCCCCTTGACCTCAGAATGGACCAACCCTACACTAGCTTCAGGCGGAAAGTCCTCACCTGGATTCGCTCTTTCGACACTTAGCCTGACCACCTTACCGACACGTATTCTAGAGACTGCGGATGAGCATAACTAGATTACTGGTCGCCAGACAACCTACTCTATCTACATTTCGGTATTTTCTGTACTGCCTGTATATGCTTCCTCTCATCTGTACAACCATTTTTTTTGTATTGTAACTAAGTTCTCAAGTATCCTTGTACTGCCTGCGCCCAGTTACCCCTGCGGGTTTGGTCTTCTGCGCTATACCAAATAAATAAACAAACAACAGAGACACGAATCCAGTCCGAAAAGGCCCCTCACAAGAGTGCTAGACCTTTAAAATGACAAGAATTCAACCGCGATTTTCTGTCTTCTTCTGTGCTCCTTGAAAAGGCACCAAATCCGCAGAACCACATTCAGCCACGAGTGAAATCTTGCCTAGAGCCTTCTTCATCGATCCCTGCTGCAAAGTCCCTTCTGAGGTCTTGTGTTCAGTCTCCAAGAGAAGGAATCCACTGACCGGGTATTTGGCTGCAGTCCCTGAAGTTCTCCTGCTGCAATCTACTTCATTGCTGAGGTACTGTGTTGGCTTGGGTATATACTTACCTTAAGCCTGTTGGGATTTCTGTGTAGCTTTGGGGTGTTTTCTGTGATTGGGAGCTCCCTCATCCAGTGCACCCATTCCCCCTGCTAGAATCCTGCTGGTGAGTCTTCTGTGAAGCCCTAGACCCTCTTCTAACTCTAAAAGTAAAGTACTCACCCGTTTTCCCAGTTTTCCTAAGGAGCTCTGACTTTTGCTACTATAGAACTTATTCTAACACTGCCTGTTGGTCACTAGTCCTAGTGACCCCCCTTCTGCCACTGAGAACACTCACGCTCCAAGAATAAGGGAAAGACTTTGAAGGGATTGGGACTTCTGCCTAGAAAAGAAATCAAGTGTTTTACTTACTTGTAAAGAGTTGGTTGGTAACTAATTCTAAGAGTGAACAGTTACAAAAGTTCTTACCGATCTTGAATGTGTGATGCACTATTCTTAAAAGTATGGTTAACCTCTTTTCTTCCTTAGCCACTGTTTTGCCAGTCTAAGAGAAAGTAGATGTGAAGGTATTTTACTCTCCTGTGATTAGGTTGTGCCTCTTTACAAAAGTAATGTGTTGGTTTCACCAGCTTAGTCCTGTTAGGATAACTGTACGAGTGTCCCCCAACTGGGTCTTGCTTCCCCTGACTTGCTGCTAGCCTGCCCTTAATAAGTCTACATTAGGTTGTTACCTACCTAGAATAACTATTCAGTAAAATGTGACATTGGGTTTTACTTTCCCTTCATTGTGAAGTTTTACTTTGCTTGTGTTAGCTGTGTGCCATCCAATATAAGTTAACAGTTATTGTTTACCTCAACCTGGGGTTCCCTGATTTCAAAAGCATCTGTAATGGTAAATTGCATCCTTAGGTTTTACTCACCTGGTATGACTTATGAGAAAAGTAGTTACAGGTTTTTACTGCACCTAGGATATGTGTTTCACTATTCACCAAAAGTATATTGGCCAGTTGACTGTTAATGCGATTTGTTTCAAGAGTCACTGCACAACTGGAAGGGCCTACTGCCCGTGTATTACTGAATGTAATCTGAAAGTAACCATTGGTCTTTTACTCCAAAGGAATAGGCTTGACCTATACTAAATGTGTATAACAAGGTTTTGACTTTCCTAGAACTACTGTTAGGTGTTCCGAATAAGGTTTATACTTGGGTCTGTGTGCTTTCAAGTATAGTGTGTTTTTATACTGTGATTTCTTATAATGTTTTAGCACTTACTCACCCCTAGATTTATCTGGGCCTACCTGTATTTAAATAAATCCTTTATTTTTTACAATACATAGTGTTCAGTGTTTGTTTGGATCATTTGTATTACAATTTCACTTGAACTGTGTCTACTGCCCTCTCTTCCCTCCTAAGATAAGCCTGGCTGCTCAGTCTACGCTACCCTGAACTCAGGCGATACAGCCTTATACTAAAGTCTTGTACTGCCTCAGTTGAATGGTTTTACTAAGCCCTTAGTTGGACTTCAGAAAAACTGCCCTAACACTCTGCACCAGTTGCAGAACCTGTTCCAACGGCAAATGGTACAACGATTTAGATGCTGGCCTTCTGGCCTAAAGCAAAATCTCCATTGCGTCATCCAAGAGGCCCCAAACCTTCCCTCTCAACCTCTCAGAAACCATGCATGAAGGTTGACTGTCTTGACCTCTGGATGGAGAACCTGAAAATCCTCTCACGAGAGAAGGTCCTCTCTTTGCGGAAGACGCATTTGAAGGCAGATGGACATGTCCGGAAGGTCCGGGTCCACGTCCTCTTGGCCCAATCCAGAGCAATTAGGATCATGGATTTCCTGAACTTTCTCAACCTCCTGTTACTTAAGGAATGACAGGGACTGGAGGAAACAAACACAGTAGTGGAAACTGAGTCCACTACGAACACGCCCCCCTAGAGCTCCTCTTGGGGGAAGTCCCTGGAGCAGTACAGCTTGCACTTCTGTTCATGACTAGTGCCAACCGGATCTACTTGAGGGGTTCTCCAAAGAGGGAAGATCTCCTGAAGGACTTCCTTAGCTAGTTCCCACTCTTGGGAGACTGCACTGCCTGCTCAGAGCGTCCACTGTTGTGTTCTCTCCGGCTAGGTGAACCTTTCTGCACAGTGGCAGTGACACTACGCCTCCTCTTCAGACAGTACATGGCCACCATGTTGTCCCTCATTATCAAGAAATGTCTTCCCCGTACAGAGAGCAGAACGGCCTTCAGCGCTAGTCCGATTGCCATATTATCAGAGCATGTGCTTTCTCCCCCTCCCCCCACCCGTGAGTGAGGTGTCCGTAACTTATCTCTGGCCATGGCTGTCAAAAGCTTCAGAATGTTGTCTTTGCAGGTCCACCACGGAAGGTCCTGCGAAACCCTGCTCGGACCCTGAAAAAGGTCAGACATCTTGCCTGAGAATTGAGACAATTGAGTCCTGAGGGCTCACTGAAGGGATCTCATTCTCATACGAGCCTCTGGCACCTGGAAAATGCAGAATGCCATGAGGACAAGCAGCCTTAGAAACTTGGTCGGAAGACGCTAGGCAATCTGGAATTTGGTGACCCATCTGCAGAATGTGTTGAGCGCTCACCTCGGGTGGCGAGGCTTTGCCAGAGAATGCATCCAAGACTGCTCCGATGAACTAGAGTCTTTGTGATGGTTATCATGTGGGACTTCTTGTAATTTAGGGAGAAGAAAAAGTAGTGTCCAAATTGAAGGACACTAGTCCCATGCAAACAATACTGAGAAATATCAGTCAAAATTTAAAAACGATAAGTAATAACTTCATTGAAATGAATTCTGTTTATGCAATAAACATTTCAAATTGCACTGGTCGGTGTCAGTTTTTAATGTGCAGATTAAATCCAACGTAAATCAAAATTCTCAGTTCATAACGTTAATAACAAAAGAAATTAGACAGAAGTAATTAGAAAAATTAGCTTAACGCGTTTCGGGTTATCAATCCCTTTATCAGGTGCAGTGTTTGTTTCTTGAGGTGCTAGTTGTGCTTCACAATATTACTTTCTAACATCTATAAATAAGTAAATAACACAATCTGATATTGGTTCAAGTGGGCTACTTATGTGTATTGAGATGTCTATTGGTTAACCTACACATTTAGGACGTTATAGGAAGTTGATCCATCACTTTAATTACGCTGAAATGTAAGCTTCTAATGTTCCTTATGCGAAGAAGGCTTACCAAGTTAGGGTCATCTATTGCTCAATGAAGTTTCCACCTATGTTGGAAAATGTAGTTTCATTTTTGTATTGCGCACCAGACCCAAGGGTATGAGGGCGCATGAGCAGCAAGGTGATTCAAAGCTTGGTTACAGGATGGTTATACTTTACATTACATAATTATACTTTACATTACATAATTACAGTGTGACGATGAAGGAACATGTGTACAGTTTGGCAGGAGAGAATGCAGTAGATGTATTTAAAGAATTACAAATATATACAAGTTTAGTATTACAAATTTACAGATTCTCTTAAAGCATGCAACGCGGAGAGCAGCCGTGTGGTGTTAGAGGTGTTAGTGGTTCGTGTTCTTTAACCAATGGATGTAGTTGCGTCTAAAAAGTGAGTAAGGTTGGGGAGTTCTGAGCGATGGTGGTAGGGAGTTCCAGTGTTGGGGTGCTTTCACCTGGAAGCTGTTGCCACCCATTTTAGTGCGTTTAAACCTGGGGACGGTGAGCAGATTAGCATTGGAGGTTCTGGTGGGTCTGATGGGGCTGTGTTTGCATAATCTGTCTGCCAGATAGCGTGGGGCAGCATTATTCAGGCATTTGTGGGTGAGCGATGCTACTTTAAGCAGGATTTTGTCTGTTGTGCTGAGCCAGTTATGGGATTTCCTGATATTGGAAATGTGTTCCCTCCTGGGAATATTGAGTGCTGCCCTAAGGGCGTTGTTTTGTAGTGTCTGAATTTTGTTGGTGATTTGTTTGGTGGCTCCTATGTAGAGGGCGTTACAATAGTCCAGTTTGGATAATACCAATGCTCTGGCAAGTGTAGTGCAGCTGTGGGTGGAGAGGAAGGGTTTGGCTGCTCTTATGAGCTTACATGTGTAGGCCGTAGAGGATGCCATCGAGCTAACCTGTTTGTGGAAGGTTAGGGAGGAGTCGAGGTATATTCCTAGGGTTTTTACTTCTTTCGAAACCTTGATTAGGTTCCCATCTATGATGAAGTTGGCATAATTGTGGTCGAGTTTGGTTAGGTTGGACGTAGAACCAAGGATGATGAGTTCAGTTTTGTCATCATTCAGGCATAGACTGTGCGAAGCCATCCATGCCTGGATGATGAGATACACCCTGTTCACCAAGGCCAAATCCTGGTTGTAATCTCCCGTCAACGGGATGAGGATCTGTGTATCATCGGCGTAGTTAGTGTAGGTGATACCCAGGCCGTCTAGATCATCAAACAGGGGCTTTGTGAACACGTTGTACAGAGTGGGGGAGACGCACGAGCCCTGTGGGACTCCACATGTAATGGGGATGGGTTCGGCGGCGGCAGAGGAGGAGAAGACTCGCATGGATCTGTTGTTGAGGAATGACTCAATCCAACTGATGGCTTCTTGTGAAAAGTGGGCAGCTGAGTCTAAATGATTACATAGGATTTTATGGTCAACTAGGTCAAACGCCGCAGAGAGGTCTAGCAGGAGTAGTAATGCAGTTTTCCCGTTATCTCTAAGGTCGTCTATTTGGGCTTTCAGATCTATCAGGGCTGTTTCAGTTCCATGTTGGGGTCTGAAGCCGGATTGTCTTATTCCTAGAAGGTGGTTTGTTTCAAGATACTTTTGAATTTGTTGGTATGCTGTCTTGTCTAGTATCTTGAGCAGGAATGGGACGGTGGTAATCGGTCTGTAGTTGGTTGGGATGGACGGGTCAAGGGAGGGTTTTTTGAGGAGAGGGAGGACCCAGGACTCTTTAAGGTTACTGGGGACTGTTCCTGAGGAAAAAGAGGCATTGATGAGTCTGGTGATGAATGGCGAGAGGTCTCGTGCCGCGTCTTTAATGATTTGTGGGGGGCAGAGGTCACCTTTGCAGTTGGAGGGTTTAAGGCCAAGAATTATTTTTTCTACTTCGAGGGAAGAGACTTTGGAAAAGCTGAAGCGAGCAGAGTTAGGTGTGTGGTGTGAGGGTGGAGGGCTCGAGTGGGCGGCGTTGATGGGGTTGGTAAGATTGGTGAGGGAGTCTTTCTTATTTTTAATTTTTGTTTGAAGGCCAGTGACTTTGTTGTTTAGTGCATTTTGGACACTGGTGCACCATTGTTTGTTTTTAACGCAAGTATCTGGGATTGTTACCGGGGTTTCCAATTCTTTCAGGATAGTAAATAATTCTCTGGAGCTGGAGTTGGATTGGGAGATTCTCAGGTTATAGGATTCTTGTTTGGCCGCTATGATTTCTTTTTTATAGTTGGCCGTTATTTTGTTAAGCAATAGTTTGTTGTGGTCAGTCGGAGATTGTCTCCAGACTTGTTCCAGTTTACTCTTTTCCAATCTAAGGGTTTTAAGATGGCTGGAGAACCATTGGTTGAGGTGCTTTTTTGGTTTGGATTTTCTAAGTTTCAATGGTGCAATGGCGTCTAAGGCTATGCGCATGGTGTTGTTATAGCCTTCTACGAGGTCATAGGGATTAGAGTCTTGGAGTTGGCTTAGTGTAGGAAGAATGAGTGGGATCAGTTTTTCTACTGTGATATTTCTTTTGCTTCTCGTGTGGATGGCTGGGGCTAGTGCCATGTTGGATGTAGGGCTTGAGGCCTCAAGTGAGAAGGAGAGGAGGTGGTGGTCGGTCCAGGATTGGGGAGTATTGTTAGTGATCGATACGGCACAGTTATAGTCTGCTATCCAATCAAGGGTTCTCCCTAGGGTGATTTTTAGTCTCTAAAGAATGGCAAGTGCAGATAAGAGAAAGGTTTATCAAGCTACGGGATGCCTACCTATTGTTGGCCTTCCCATGCGATAATCATTGAATTACGGTCTCTTCTGCTTGTCACAGTCTAGGTACCAACTATGGAGGAGTTTATGTGTAAAACATATGGAGTCTCTACGTCCACTCTGGTGAATGAAAATGAAACTTGAAAGAGTGTTCCTCGCACTTTAAAGGGGATAATGTTTGTAAATGCAGCACAAATTGAGAATGGATACAAGGTATTCCACCTTAAGGATAGCGATTCTATAAAACAAAGTGAGGAACAATTATCAATGTCCACCTATCAATATGGAGACTGAAAAGTATCTAAGTATGGATTGTACTTCCTGGCAAAGGTCAGGACCGGAAGTGCAAAACAGAGCAAACCACAATCAACAAAGGCTGTACTATTTATGTGTTTGATGCCGTACGTGTGGTGATGTCACAAGCGTGATGCTGAGTAAGCAAAAGCCGTTGCATAGGGCTGAGTATCGTTGAGCTGATAGTTGACGACTTGACTTCATAGACATCTGGGTTAGTTTTATGCTGGTTAGGGCAGGAAAAATTGAAATTATCGAACAAACATGTATGTCTGTTCATGTGCAAATTTGTCTCTATTCTTAAATGTTAATCTGAGACTGTTACAATTCTCGTGATACATATGTTGACATATGTTACATGGCAAGACAACAAACAGAATTCTCATACAATACAATGTCTTCCGGAAATCTATGGAGGCCATATGGAGTGAAACAAATATGCATGTCTGTTCATGTGTACATTTGCCACTATTTCCAAAGAGTTAATCTAGAACAGTTACAATTCTCATGGTAGATCATATATAAACATCTGTTACATGGCAAGGCAACCTAATGTAATAGAATTCTAATACAATGATTATCTTGTGGAAACTTAAGAAGGCTTAGGTGTCAGTCAACAATGGTAATAGTATGTATTCGGAAGTGGGCTCGTAAGTGGCTGTTGGGCTGTAGCTGCCCGTTACTCTGCCACTGCCACGGATTATTGCCATCTGGAAGAGGAAGCATTTCTGCTGGCGTAACACGGCACATTTTGACCCTATTTGGACAGCTTCTAGGATGGATCTTTTACCAATTTCCTCAGCCTCCCACCTCCTGCGTCCTTGGATCTGCATCACTTCCTATATTAAGCCTGATGCACGCGCATCGGAAGTGGGCCCGTAAGTGGCTGTTGGCCTGTAGCTACCGGTTACTCTGCCACTGCCTTGGATTATCGCCGTCTGGAGAGGAAGCATTTCTGCTGGCTTATCACGGCTCATTTTGACCCTGTTTGGACTGCTTCTTGGATCTTTTACCAAGTAATTGTTTTAATGACTCGTTTGCTTTATTGAGCGTAATTGCTCTGTTCCTTTTTCTTAGTTTGCTCCGCCCCTAGGCTTTGCCTCCCACCTCCCACACCCTTGGATCTCCATCACTTCCTATATTTAGCCTGATGCACGTGCATCTGGCGCGTGCATCGGAAGTGGGCTCGTAAGTGGCTGTTGGGTTGTGGGGGAGAGGGCCATTTATATATTATAATAATTAAAAAATATATATATTTTGCTTTTTCAATTGTCCTTTCAAAAGGATGCATTATAAAGAGTCCTGGGCTTTCTTTAATAATAGATATTTACAACGCCCTTTGTTTAAGCCAGCCTCTGTTTACCAGCCCATAGGTTCTCATTTTCTTTGCACCCACTACATAGCCCATTGACCATTGCTAAAGGGTGTAAGCTTACCACCACCAAATTGGTAACTGTTGACTGCTGTTTACCCACCAACTCATCTCTCATGGAGTCGACTGAGGGAATTTTAGTCACTGACCCCATTATCTCAGACTCCTTTTCTTCAACTACTGTAAACGTAATCAGTCCCGATCCTGCCATTCGGGGTACAAATGATGCTCCTATTGAGGCCCCCTTTTGCTTTGGGTCCGACCAACGACTCCATGCCATCGTCGGTCCAGCTTATTTCCCCTGGGACCGACTATGCGTAAAGGGACTGGTGACTTAGAAACTCAGTCTACAGTTTCCCTCTCTGACATTGAGTCTCGTTCCAGGGATAACTGTCCTTTCAATTCATCACTAGAAAAGCCATCTGCCATGGCTGTCACAGTTTCTACTGGACTGTGCAACGAACTGCCCAATCAAGCTTCAGCTTTGGGTTCTTTAACCATTAAAGAGGCGAATTCTATCTCGCCAAGAGAATGGATGAACAATAGCGTTATATGGATGACAGTTTAGTCAGAGATGCAAATAAGAAAAAAATGGGAGTCAAATGTTTCAATCACCATCTTGCTGACTTTTCCATTCTTCCTCCTGCCATTGAATCAGAATTGGGCAGGAGAATTAGACTCTCACATGAACCATCTACTCCAGTCACACAAAGAAAATATGGGGTTGAAAACGTATTTCTTTTCAATAATGCGCCAAACTACTCATATTCTGTACCTTCTCGCTATACTGCTCCTAGGGAGGATTGCAAAATTGGGAACATATTTACCCCAAGATTATCTTGCATAAATGCCCTACCCGCGCAAAATAACAGTTCTCCCATTTCTGAAAAGTCAGATACTTTACTCCCTCAAGCTATTCATTCTAATGAATGCTCTCCTTTGCCCCAATTCGCCACTCTGGGCCACATTGCTGCTGACGTGGATTCAGCAAAAGTTCTCCCTTCCAGTGACCTTCCATTCAATCCTGAGGCCTTCCCAATAATCACTCGTATCTTGAATTTGTTAGACAAAGGTCATGAACAAACGCACGAAGAAGTAAGATTTCTTCATTTACGAATCACAGACCTGTGTGCTAAAATAAGCAAAATTGAAGGGCTGCTCTTCACTTGCAACGCTATCTCCACTCTAACACAGAATCATGTGACGATGCCAACAATTATCAATAAAGCCACTCAGACAAAAACCTTTGCGGAGGCAGTAGTCCCAATATTTTGCCACGAGATCTAGTAGCTCCAGATTTAACGCTCCTGCAATAAGTAGCACGAAATGCGGCAAATATTGCGGAACTGTTAATTGCGGTTAAAGAGGTTAATACTAGATCTATGGTTCAACCTCATCTGAATAATGTTGATGCATCTCCTCTCCAGGATCCTTCCAAACGTGTGACCCCAGAATGCCCCTCTGTCCTAACGGATCTAATTGATTTATCTGGCGATGATACCGAGCTGAAAGCAACTGCTGAAGAGCAGAATGCTGTCACTTGTTCCGATGAGTCTCCTCCTGCTGTTCTTACCAGAAAACAAAAAAGAGCTTATGCTAGAGTGGAGAAACGTAAGGCATTTGACAAAAGAACAAAGCTAAAATAGATTAAAAAAACCAAAAATCAAGCAGCACTCAAACTAGATCGACAATACTAACATTAAAGAAATATGCAACCTATCTAGTGGCAATGCCATTATTGATCCAAAACAATTAAAGAGTCTAAAGCAGTGCTTAATTTATCTGAACGCATTGCTTCAGCTCAATCAACTATTAAGCATGCTAGTGAATCGAAAAACTCTTCTGTACCTGATCGTTTCACGGGAAAATCTTGCCTGAAATCAGGCAAGGATGTGCAAAAACAATTAACTAAAATAAAGAAAGAGGCTCTGGATGCCTCCAAACGAAATTCAACCTTGACTACTTTGCCTTCCATTGACAATTCCATGCATGCCCCCAAACAATCTGCTATCTCTAACTTTTACCCCATGTTAACTCTAAAGGAAACCGACAGAGTAGTAATTGGTCTGGGTAACTATCATTGTCCAAAAGGCCTATGCAAATCTTCAAAATCAAAAGACAATGGGCATATATCCCTTCCCATTGTTGCCTTGGCAAAAAGAGGGGAAATGCATCACAAAAAAGATGTCACTTGCTGGGTCTCCAGCTTATGAGACTGATAATGGCGGTCCTCTGTCTGTCCCTTTAGCGACCGACTGCATCCCCCTTAAAAAAATCCCAACCCACACTACCGCATCTAACTTGGCTAATGAGCTCAAATCGGCTGTTATGGGTTGGGAAAGTGACCCAAATCGCCATGGTAAAAGGCTGAACCGTTCCTATTTTATAACTACTCTGCAAGAGATTCCAGCCCTAAGAATTATAAGATCAAATGATATTGAATGGGTAAAACTGCCATCTGTTAATAACAAAATGATATGTGGATTCAATTCTTCCTTCATTATTAAACTAATCTGGGAACAAAAGGAAGTTCTGAAGTCCATTGGTTTAGTACCCATATTGTTTTGTTCTATTGATGAGGCTGAAGCATATGTTAACACTCCTATTCCAGCAGAACCAAGTTCCTCCAGCCAGAATGCTCAAGGAGGGCTCCCTAAAATTAATGACTCTAAAACAATGGTTGGCCTTTGTGTCTGCACTCAAGGGTATTCAACTGATGGAATCATGTCCTGCTCATTGACAAGGGGGTCCTGGGAGTCTCTCTGCCAGACATTAGTCCTGGTTACAAGAGATTTACCCAGAGTCTTTAGCTCACTATCTTTCACAGAGAAGAAATATCCCAAACATATCAGTCTTTGTCCTGCCCTGGGCCAGTCCAGCACCGACATGCTAGGCAATTCTCCTCTGAACAAGAGTACCAACAGCATCCCCAGACACATGTTTCGGTCTGGTTGGACCTCATCAGTAGGGAGGAGCTGTGCCTCTCTAAGAATAGTGAGCAAGGGGTCCACGTCTGGATTCCCCTAGTAACTTAGGGTGAGACCCAAAGTTACTTAAATATGCAAACTGACAAGGGGGGATATTTCTTCTCTGTGAAAGATAGTGAGATAAAGACTCTGGGTAAGTCTCTCGTAACCAGGACTAATGTCTGGCAGAGGGACTCTCAGGACCCCCATTGGTAATTTGCATATTTAAGTAAGTTTGGGTCTCACCCTAAGTTACTAGGGGAACCCAGATGTGGACCCCTTGCACACTATTCTTAATAAGTTATCCACCCCTCTCCACCTCATTCTAGATGAAATGAATTCCTTATTGGAGTCGCCATTGCAGCCAACCCTTCTGCAAAAATAATTGTTGGAGGTGACTAATGCTTTTTGTGATGTTTTGCTCCATTCTAATTCTCTGACACCAATTCATTCGGTTTCATCGAAAAGAAATGGGCAAATTTGGTTAGAATTTTTTTGGAATGGGACATTCAATCTCCTCCCACTATTCTGACACCCTATAACTATACCTGGCATAGGGGTAACCATGAAGCCTTTGATTTTTTTTTCATATCCTCCAGTCTCTATCCATTTATCGCTCCTGTCAATATCCTTAATCCAGGTCTTGGTGATCACATGATCATTAAATTGGTTTCAAGTCTACCACTTGCCCGTTTCTCTGAGAATCTTAGTTTAACATTGCTTGAACCGGATATACAGCGTTTATCCATACGCTGGAACTTCAAATTGTGTCAAAAGTTCTTGAAAAACATTGCGACTGATTGCAAAATTATTACAAGATTAGATGCAAGCCGTCATTCATGGTTGTCAATTGAAGCCAGCAATGTGTGTCGCATTCATTTTCATTTAACTAAGTTGGCTTTAGAAAATAAGCTGCAAGCTTCCCGGTCCCCCAGTCATGCACATTCATATAAATCTTTATTTGCTGGTTTAAAGAAAGAAACAAATGGTTATATCAAAGAGTTATTAGGATCCAACCTTCATTCTAATATCCTAGAAGGCATAAGGAAAACCAAGCAGATCTACAAAAACAAAATAAAAAAGTTGAAAATTTCATTGTATATAGTGGATAACCAAAAAATATTTCATCACTTGCTAAAGCACGACTCCAGACAAGTGTGGTCGATTTTGCGCTCCCTAAACTCAGACCACACGCCTGAAATACAATCCGTTATTCCTGCAGACGTTTGGACTAGTTACATTAAGCAGAAATACCAGATGCTGGCATGCTTTGCCTTTCTCCAAGGTAGCCAACCTAAACTTGTTCTCAGTATGCAATCGAGATGGTCCATATGTGACATCATTGATGCTATAGGAAAACTAATTAACTCTAAGCCCCCCGGCCCTGACTGGCTGCCTCCATGTGTCTACAAATCGGATCCTTCCTTTTGGGCACATATTTTGAAGATAAGTTTCGACGTGATTTTTCAGACAGGCATCATTCCATAGTCTTGGTGTTCAGCCCACATTATCCCTACAATAAAGGTACCCCTGATCTTCCAAACAACTATCGCCCCATAGCATTAACTAATGCTTCTTCTAAAATCTTTTCTTTATTGCTGTTACATGAGCTAAAAGTCATTATTGACAAACACACCCTATTGTCTATCAGGTGGGCTTCCGTACATTTATTGGCTGCCTGCTTAATGCCACGATTCTAGCTCATCTCCAAGCACAAACATCCAACTCTCACACTGGGCCAGTCTGCATGGCTAGCTTAGACCTTACAGCCGCCATTGACAGCATGATTCGCAAGATTTTATGGACCAAAATGCTACATCTTGGTATTCCCTCCACTCTGGTTGCCCTAATTGTTCTATTTCATCAACGCACTACTTATTGCATACGTTTAAATCACAATGGTGCGCTCAGTACTGCCATTTCTACTGAAATAGGAGTTAAGTAGGGGTGTATCATGGCGGCAGTACTTTTTAATCTTTATTTGCAAGGCATAGATACGCTTTGGCAAGATCAAATAGTTTTCCCTGCTAAATTGGGGCCTATCAAGCTAGACTGGATTGGCTTCGCTGATGACCTGTTATTTTTTGACGCAACCCCTTCCGGTCTGCAAAAAAAAAACTTGATCGGTTTGATGTTTTTGCATCGGCAAATAATTTAACAGTTAATCCTGCAAAGTCATTCATACTAACATTTGCTAATGGTTGATGCAAACCTATTAGATACCAATGGCCTTTACATGGGATTCTCATTACTTATGCACCATTCATTCGGTACTTGGGCTACCCTCTTACAGATACCTACTCTTTAACCATGTGGAAAACTTACCTTAACAATAAAATTCTTACTTCACAGATGAAAAGTATCTACTACAAACACTGTATGTTCTCCTTACTTCCTCTCATTCAGTTCTACCTATTGAAAGTAGAACCAATTCTTCTTTACTCTCTTGACATATGTACCTATGAAATTAACGCATTTCTAGATGCCCTACAAGGCAAATTGTGAAAGATCGTTTTAGGACTAGCCCAATCTATCCCGAATGTCATATGCCATGAGATCAATTTACTGCCATTGTCTGTAAAGAGAAATTGGAGAAATATAAAAAAACATTATAAAAATGATCAATCCACCTAAAAATACTCTATGTAGAGCTTAACAAAACTTTGGATAACCCATGTATTCGCTCATTGAAAAAAGCAATTGACAAATTGAATTCCATTCTTGAATTGATTAATGAAACCCCTGAGAACGGCTATGCACCTTCCTGCACAGAAGAAAAAATATGAAATTTTCCACTGGTGCATTATGTCTGACAATCAGAATTTACATCTTATTCTGAATACAATGCGTTCCGCAGGAAATGGGGGGGACCGACCAAATTATCTAATTCAATTCCCCTCTTCAGCTGGAAGGAAAACATACCTTTGTTTCAGATTAAATCAATTACCAACATTTTCAAGAATTAAACAATGGAATCGTTCGAAAGGAATTATTGGTTCTGGTTGTTGCCGCTTTTGTGCCTCTGATGAGGAATATGAAACTCTTAAACATTTGGTAATTTACTGTTCACATTTCGCAGCACCTCGAACTTTAATTTTTTAGCTACAAATCAGCGTCTGATTTTTAAACTGATTGATCTTCTTACCATCTGTGATGCTGCGCCTCGGCTGATGCCACGGCGTGTAGCGGCAAGGGAAGCGAAAACCGCTGTGGGTAGCCGCGGCTGGGCTGCGGCTAAAACCGCTACGAGTAGCCACGGCAAGGCCGCGGAAGAAGCCGCTGTGTACAGCCACGGCGGGGCCGCCAGGTACTCACCTGATCACCCCGGTCCGGGGGAGGGGGAGCAGTGCCCACGACGGCACCGAGATATGGGAGAACGGCGCCCGGCTCGCCGCCCCCGTGCTACTCCTGACTGTGCCAGAGCGGCACATTGCTGGGGAGGGACGCCCAACATCCGGATGCGTGCCTACACGGCGCGGCCACAACCGCATGGCCGACACAACCGCCCACCACCACAAGGGGAATGGGAATGGCGACAGCCCGGGACGGCAACCCTTAAGAGGGGCGGGACCACGTCCCAGGAACCAATGAGAAGGGGGTTAACCCAGACCCTCAGTGAATGGTGGGGGCTTGAAACCCCCAGGTGTGTTAAAAGCGCGCCAAACGAGACTAATGGGTTGCTCTCATTCCACAGGACACGGAGAAGAGAGCGGAGAGAGAACCAGAGTGGTGGGCCTATCCGGACAGCTGCTCGAGATAGGACCAAGCCAGGACTAACGCCGCTGTACTACAGGAGGCCAAGACACCGGTGAAGCTAACCGGGAGGACTTGATAGTTATTCTTTCAGCATTTGCTGCCTTAAACCAGTGAATAAATATTGTTTTAGCATTGGCCTGTCTCCGACTATAATTCCACCCTTCACACTGGCGACGAAGGTGGGATTTTAGACAGCGCTATGGAGTCTTTGATAAAGACCCTGTCTGAGGGCCAACAACAATTGCAACAGATGGTACAACTGCAGTCACAACAAGCAGCTGCGGATCGGCAAGCCTTTCAACAAGCCATCCTGCTGCAGGGCACTATACTGTCCTCCGCACAGGACAAACAGCATGAGACCATGTCCCGTCTCACCGATGCAGTGACCAGTACTAGAAACCAACCACTGGTGCCCTCGGCCCTCCTACAAAAGTATAGGGACGGAGAGGATCCTGCCTTCTTCTTTACTAGTTTTGAATGCATAGCCAGAAACGCACAGTGGCCTCCGGACCGGTGGGGTCAGTATGTCGCCCCCCTACTGTCTGGGGTGATGCAGGGCGCCTACCAGGCGGTAAACCCCAACGGCAACACGCCGTACGGAGAGATCAAGGCTGCAGTACTAGACCGTTTAGGCCTGGACGAGGAGGCATACCGGATCCAACTGAGGGAAACCAGGCTCAGGGCCGGGGAGAGTCCACGCCAGCTATACTATAGGATAAAGGACCTAGTTGCTGGCTCCAAACCCCGCTAACCAACCCCTGATCGATAAAATTATTCTGGAACAATTTGTCGAAGCCCTGCCCGGGCAGATGCAGAAATGGGTCAGGCAACACCATCGGCCCACCCTAACCGAGGCTGTGGATATTGCATCAGCATACCAGAAGGCCGGCCACTTCCGACTACCACCTACAGGGGTATCAGCCCGCATCGCCATCCCGATATCCGACCCCCATGTGATCAGGGGTAACCGAGCCTTACCCATAAGATGGAGACCCTCCGATGAGAACACCAGGAGACCCGAGGACAAGAGACCAGGAAGCGAGGAGACGGCCCCATCACCGACCCCTGGTTACAAGCAACCGCAGTGCTACGAGTGCAACGAGTGGGGCCATATAGCCCGGTTTTGTCCCAGGAGAAGAACGGTTGAACCCATGGACATCGGCTACCTGAACCCGATAGACGAGGACGGCGTCCCAGGACCATATGTGGTGGACATTCGGGTCGACGGCAGACCATCACGTGCACTTTTGGACAGCGGCAGCAGGCAGACCGCCATATCACCAACCGTGAGTAACACTCCCTGCTTGCCTAACGTAACCGTACCTATCCGATGCATTCACGGGGACACCAAGTGTTACCCGATGAAGGATGTAGTGATTGATTTAAATGAAACCTCCTCTCCCTTGAGGGTTGCCGTCCTACCTGGTCTTCCCACCCCGGTGGTAATTGGGACCGACCTCCCCAGTTTCGATCAGACATTAAGGGATAAAAGGGAAGGACAGTCCCCGCCCAATTCCGATGTTGCAGGGACGGACCCAGTTTCCCGGGAACCCCCACCTGGGCGAAAGAGGCGGACCCGGATGGCATGGTGTCAGGCCAGTTATATGACCCGGCCTATCGACTGGAAGCTCGAAGGTAACGAAGACTCCATAAGGGGGGAGACCCTGACCGACCCCACCCTACGAGTGGCCAGGGAAAGCGCTGCCCGGGAAGGGGAACCCAACCTAGCCAGAGGCCCAGGGTTTCTACTGCGACAAGGTCTTCTATACCGGAGGTATAAGGGTGACGACGACGCCATAAAGGAACAACTTGTACTACCGAAGAGGCACCGTCTTATAGTGCTACAATTGGCCCACAACCATCCCTGTGGGGGTCACATGGCCTCTCTTAAAACCCAACAAAACCTACTAAAGAGGTTTTGCTGGCCAGGCATTTATGGGGAGGTCGCCCAACTTTGCAAGAACTGCCCCACCTGCCAATTGACTAGCGGGGTTCTACCCGCAAGGGCACCGCTACAGAAAATGCCCCTCATTTCAATCCCATTCCAGAGGATCGGCATGGACATAGTAGGACCCCTGGAACCAGCCAGCCGCGGCTATAGATACTTACTGTTCATAGTCGACTACGCCACTCGGTACCCAGAGGCCTTTCCCCTAAAGGGAACATCGGCCCTGGTATTGTGCGACCAGCTAATTCCATTCTTTGCCCGAGTGGGGATACCCTC
Organism: Ambystoma mexicanum; assembly: GCF_040938575.1. NCBI lineage: Eukaryota > Metazoa > Chordata > Amphibia > Caudata > Ambystomatidae > Ambystoma > Ambystoma mexicanum. The sequence goes on from NC_090940.1 coordinate 45,350,916, forward strand.
CGAGATAATCACCGACAAGGGTACTAATTTCATGTCAACCCTCCTAAAATAAGTATGTGGACAGTTCCAGATCAACCAGTTGAGAACCTCAGTATATCATCCCCAAACTGATGGGCTGGTAGAGCGTTATAACCAAACAATCAAGAAAATGCTAAGAAGGGTGACGGGACCAGCCGGGAAAAACTGGGATCGGGTGATCCCCCTGGTGTTAATGGTGTTAAGAGACACCCCCCAGTCGTCCACCGGTTTCTCTCCCTTCGAGCTCTTGTTTGGGAGACAACCTCGAACAATATTAGACCTGGTTAAAGAGGAATGGGAATCCACAGAAGAAATGTCTTTAACCGAGTATACGGAGGAGTTAAAGGAACACCTAACCGCACTACGTACACTGGCCCAAGACAACCTTGGACATGCCCAAACAACTCAAGAAAGGAATTATAACAAGGGGAGCCGAATGAGAACCTTCAACCCAGGGGACCAGGTATTGGTACTCCTGCCTACCAGCACCAACAAACTATTGGCTAGATGGAGAGGGCCGTACAAGATCACTGATGTACTAAGCCCAGTAACCTACCGGGTACACCAACCTGATCGTACCACCCCAGAGAAGGTCTATCACATCAACCTTCTAAAAAAAATGGAACGAGCCTCTTCTGGGTGCCTTTGTATGTATCGAGGAAGCCAAACCGGACGAGATCCTGAACACCTTCCTGATACCCTGGATTCAGTCAATTGGGGAGACGCCCTAACCCTCGAAATGAAGACGGACATCAGGAACAGGCTGTCCCCTTATGCTGACGCCATTTCCGCCTTACCTGGACGAACCGATGTTCTTGAGCATATAATCAAAACAGATCCCGGACCACCTGTGAGGCTTAGACCGTACCGGATACCCGAAGCCAGGCGAACCATCATCAAATCCGAGGTGGATGAGATGTTAAGGATGGATATCATCGAGCCTTCTGTCAGCATTTGGTCGTCCCACGTAGTACTCGTCCCTAAACCGGATGGCTCGGTCCGTTTCTGTATGGACTACAGACAATTGAACGCGGTGTCCCGATACGAAGCCTATCCAATGCCTTGGATGGACGAACTCCTGGAGGGCCTTGGAGCAGCCAGTTTCTTAAGTACTCTAGACTTAACCAAAGGCTATTGGCAAATACCCCTTCACTCCCAGGACAGGGAGAAAACTGCCTTTTCCACCCCACAAGGCTTATATCAGTATAAGGTCCTGCCCTTTGGCCTCCACGGGGCCCCCGCCACGTTCCAGAGATTGATGGACATCTTACTGAGACCGCATGCTGGATACGCTGCTGCCTACCTAGACGACATTGTGGTATACAGCCAATCCTGGGGATCGCATCTGAACCACCTAGAACTAGTAGTGGCCGATTTACAGAAGGCAGGACTACATATCAACCCCAGGAAGACTACGATGGGAACCCACGAAACCAAATATCTGGGCCACATAGTGGGTGGGGGAGTACTGAAACCGCAGTTGTCCAAAACACAGGCTATCCATGATATACCGACTCCCACCAACAGGAAACAAATACGAGCGTTCCTGGGGTTGATCGGGTATTACCGAAGATTTATCCCTGACTTCTCCTCGATAGCCGCTCCCTTGACGGACGCATTGAGGCTCAAGGAGAATCCCAACCTGACCAACGACCCGAGGGCCCTGAACGCCATAGCTCACCTAAAGCAAAGGATCACGTCCAACCCGGTCCTCTGCTGCCCGGACTTCCAAAAACATTTCTTTTTACAAACGGACGCCTCAAACCAGGGCCTGGGAGCTGTATTATCGCAGATGAATGGGGAGGACCTGCAGCCGGTGTGCTTTATCAGTCGGAAATTGTTGCCCCATGAAGCGGCTTACTCAACCATTGAGAAGGAGTGTTTGGCCATCAAGTGGGCCGTTGACTCGCTCCGGTATCTGTTGGGTCGCCGGTTCACTCTATACACCGACCATGCCCCCCTCCAGTGGCTGGCTCAACATAAGGACACGAACCAGAGGGTACTCCGCTGGTTTCTCTCCCTTCAGCCTTTCGACTTCGTCACGTTGCACAGGCCTGCCAGGTTCCAGCTGGTGGCTGACTGTCTAGGTGTTCACCCTGGCCCGAACGGCCTGGGATTGGGGTGGGGATGTGTGATGCTGCGCCTCGGCTGATGCCACGGCGTGTAGCCAGCCCGCACGAGTCGGGAGGCGCTGCCATGCCCGCCCTTTCCCTTGCGGCAAGGGAAGGGAAAACCGCTGTGGGTAGCCGCGGCTGGGCTGTGGCTAAAACCGCTACGAGTAGCCACGGCAAGGCCGCGGAAGAAGCCGCTGTGTACAGCCACGGCGGGGCCGCCAGGTACTCACCTGATTACCCCGGTCCGGGGGAGGGGGAGCAGTGCCCACGACGGCACCGAGATATGGGAGAACGGCGCCCGGCTCGCCGCCCCGTGCTACTCCTGACGGTGCCAGAGCGGCACATTGCTGGGGAGGGACGCCCAACATCCGGATGCATCCCTACACGGCGCGGCCACAACCGCATGGCCGACACAACCGCCCACCACCACAAGGGGAACGGGAATGGCGACACCCCGGGATGGCAACCCTTAAGAGGGGCGGGACCACGTCCCAGGAACCAATGAGAAGGGGGTTAACCCAGACCCTCAGTGATTGGTGGGGGCTTGAAACCCCCAGGTGTGTTAAAAGCGCGCCAAACGAGACTAATGGGTTGCTCTCATTCCACAGGACACGGAGAAGAGAGAGGAGAGAGAACCAGAGTGGTGGGCCTATCCGGACAGCGGCTCGAGATAGGACCAAGCCAGGACTAACGCCGCTGTACTACAGGAGGCCAAGACACCGGTGAAGATAACCGGGAGGACTTGATAGTTATTCTTTCAGCATTTGCTGCCTTAAACCAGTGAATAAATATTGTTTTAGCATTGGCCTGTCTCAGACTATAATTCCACCCTTCACACCATCATTGAACCAAAATTATATGAATTCCTATCGCCATTACAGACTATGTGAATGATCTCATACTTTTAATGTATCTTATGTTTATTGGACTGTAATGTATTGGATCGTCAGTTTTTTCCCCCTTATACTTTCTCCTGCTCTTGTGCGTTCTAAGATGTAGAATTTATTTTTCTTTTTTATAATTTTTTCGTGCCTCCCATAATTTTCATATTTGTTAAGAAAAAAAATTAGAGTCTTTTAGGTTTGAATCAAGGTCTACTTTGATTATTTTATTATATTTATATTGTATCAAAATTCTAATGATGCTCATTTCTGGTAAATGCGAACTAACCAACATTATTTCCTAATATTGTTTCAGGAATTTTTTGTTGCTGGTTGTCTTTTGTCTTAATACTTAAATTAGTTCTATTAAGAATTTTTTTCTATGTTGCTGGTTGTTTTTTGTTTTAATACTTGTCAAATTAGTTTTGTTTTCCATGCATCTTTTCAATTTTGTAAAGGTTTTTAAATTTGTAAATAAACCAAATACAATAAAAAAATAGTATGCATTAATTAGTTTGTTCCGTAAGCATTACGGATGTTTTCGATACATGTCTACAAGGACAGTTGTTGGTTGAACATGTATCAGAGATAATCAAAGTGTCCTCTTGATACACTAGTTTCAAAATGCATTTCTTTAGATGTCATCACCTTTCAATGTCTTTTCTCAGAAGGGAACATTGAGCTATCCAATGTGCTATGCATAATCAAAGTCTTGTACATTGTGAGCATATACTTTAGAATGTCCATGTTATGTTAACAGGATAAATATTCGGGATTGCCATTTGACCAATATCAATCATCTATTTCTCCAATAGGCAAAATGAATGAAGTAAATAGTGCTCATTGTTGCAGTTGAGTCTAAAGCATCCAATTTATGGATCCGTAACATCTCTCTACTGAGGAGTAGGTTGTTGATGTTGCCTCCTCTAGGGGGTTTGGCCACTATTGCCAAGATAACAAATTTTAATTGGGCGATGTGTTTATTTGTGTCAAATTGTCTGGCCACCAGTGATTTCCCATTTTATTTGTCCCAAAATTATATTTATATTCAGAAATTCGTTCTTTCATTTTCCTTGTGGTTTGTCAACATAAAACTTGCTACAAGGGCAGATTATACCATATATTACAATCTTTGAGTCACATGTGGCATATTGTTGCAGCTTTATTTTTTTGTCCTGTGCGTGGGTGTCCAACATATTCAACTTTCTTAACATTGCTGCAATGGCACCAGTGTAGGCAGGGGAAGGTGCTGTATGTGGGTTTATTGAAAAATTGTTGTTGGCCAATCTCTACTCTCCACTTTTACCGAGTTGTTTCTGATGTTCCGTCCTCTTGAAAATGCCACCATTGGTGGTCTAGGAAATAATTTGTTTAGTTGTGTCTGCAATCTCTAATTTAGTCTCAAAAATAGTTCTTTTTGAGACTATTGTTCTGCGTACTTTGTTGTGAGAACTAAGTAAGGTATATCAAAGGTGGGTTTTCTTTTTCTGCTGGTTTTTCAACAGGGTATTTATTGTGTGTGATGCTCTTGGATTTTGCTTCAGATAGGACAGAATCCGGGTAGACTCTGGATTTGAATCGGTCTGCTGTTCGGCAGCCTCAATGTATTCATTATATGAGATCATTCTTCTTATTCTTAAGAGTTAACTCAGGGGAAGGTTATTTTTCAAATGTTGCTAATGGTAACTGGTATAATGTAGGGTATTATTGACACTGGTGGATTGGCGATAGATGTACTCACGGAAATTGTTGGCTGGTATGATCTTAACATCAAGAAAATGAACACTCAGATCCTACTTCAAGAGTGAATTGGATCCTTGCGTTACATTCATTTAGATACTCCAGGAAGACTGATTTCTGCTGGACCCTTACAGATCCTGAAGACATCAATGAATCTCTTCCAGATGCCCAGCTTACCGGCCCATGTGGGATGTTTGAGGATGTGTTGGGATTCAAATGCAAACAAATATGTTGGCATAGACTGGGGCCATCTCAGACCCCATTGATGTTCCCGAAATCTGTAGATATTGATTATTTTATCTAAAGAAGCTGTTGTACAGAATCATCTTGGTCAATTCTAGTGTGAAGATCTTATTGGATTGAAAATGTTCTTTTAACAGCAGGCATTCAAGTGCTTCAAGACCTTCGCTGAGTGGGATTGTCTCCACTGCCGCACACGCGTGAATTCCAACCGCGGCTGGACCCTGCAGAGGTTGCACTGTTGTGATTCACTCCATCGGCAGCATCGCACAAAGTTTCCTATCGCGCTGCGGACTGCAGACTCGCACCATAGCAGCGTGTATTTACTCCTACAGATTCTGGACTGATCCTGGGGGTTCATGAAGACGCATGAACTTTGTGCCCATCCCGATGCCACAAGCGAGATTCCCCACCTTAGTAAATACTTGTGAAGACAAAGCAACCCCGGTTACGATTTTTTCGGACTCATGGGTACCATTAATTAGGTTACCTCATTTACCTTCACCTGTGGCCTGACTCGTGTCCCCACAGTACTCCCTGAACATCCTGACCACAGTTCTCCTCTTGTCCTGATGAAGGCCCTAGGAAGAAATGGCTCACCTAGCCCCTGAATAGGGCTGAAACACCTGGTGTAGACACATTTTTCACCAACACACAGTATCACCACTGCCAACTGTTAATTCTTGTTAAGATAAGCATTATTGACCTGTTTATTTGTTCACCTTTTGTTTGACGCCTGTCGTCTACCTCCAGTAGCAACAGTGATTGTACTACCTTTGTTTATCAATATCGCCATGCAAGAATAGGATCTTGCCTCTGTTTTGTTCGGATTGTGCACATTTTGATTGCTTGTGTTCGTTGTCTTTTACATGATGTTCAGAATGTTAAAAGTAGAAACTTAAATTCTATCCATATATAAACTTTTGGAAACCACCTTATTGTGTTGAAACTTGGAATGAACTAGAAGGGAGGAGGCTCTTCAATTATTTTGTTCTCAACACTTTCTTCTTTGTTCTAGTGTAGAAGCTTTGGACATCTAAAGTGAATAGAGTCCAGTTGCTTTCAAACTGAGTTCTTGTACTATGTTGCGGTGGTGGGTTGTCTCTTAGATACGTAGATCTCTTCTGTACTAGAGGTTATAGTTTGTCTATGTACTTGGATATCAGATCGACGCTGCTGTCAGTGGCAGCGGCAATAGGCCTAAATGACAGATTTTGTAGGTTCTTGTGGATCTTAGGAAGACCGTAAAATACTGGTGTAATGAGGAATTTAAGTCGCGTTTAGTTTTGTGTGTGATCCATTCTTCTGTTAAAGCATTGGTAATGACCTGTTCAATGATGGGTTGAATCTCAAAGTCAGGTCTTTCTCGATTAGCATATAGGTGTCAGTGAGGAGATTTAAACAGCTTGTTAGATAAAAGTCGGAGTCCATAATTACAATGGACCCTCCCTTATCAGCAGGTTTGAGATCGATAACTCTGCAAACTCATCTCAGAACAGGTTATCATGCCATGTTCATTCTGGAGAGTAGCGCCTTCTACCTTTTTTTTTTTTTTTTAAATATGTGGAAGGAACTTTGGGTTGGTCACCCTGAGTTACCTGGGGGCAACCAGACGTGGACTCCCTGCTCACTGTGCTGAGAGGCGCACAGCTTCACCTCAATGATGAGGCCCAACAAGGCTGAAACACGTGTATGGGGTTGCTGTCAGTACTCTTGTTCAGAGAGGAATTGCCATAGCATTTCGGTGCTGGACTGCCCATGTGGGCGGGACAAAGACTGATATGCAAATGGATATTTCCCTTCTGTGAAAGGTACAGTGAGCAAAAAGCGTGTGCTGCAAACTCATCTCAGAACAGGTTATCATGCCATGTTCATTCTGGAGAGGAGCGCCTGCTACCTTTTTTTGAAATATTGATCTCGATAGATCGATCTTCCGACAGTTGAAGTAATTTTAGTTGATGCTTGCGCATTTTCTGTTCTCGTATGTTGAGGAATTTAATAGATTTAAGATCTTAAACCATCTTGGTTTTGAATAATTCTAGTGCTGAGTTCCGTATTGCCTGATTTTATGTGCTTTTGGGTTTCATTTCGAGAAAGTCAAATGTTTGTCATCGTTCTTCAATGGGTGGAATAGACTCAGTTTGTCCCGTCTTCCTGGTATGTTTAACTAGGTTGATTTCGTTCTCGAATAAAGTAGAATTGTTGGTGGGTATAAATGATAGACTGAGGAGATCCATTTGTTGTTTAGAGAAGGTTTTTGTAGATATGTTTATCACTAGTTCGCTGCTTTTTTCTTTCCTCGTAGCTTTCTTATTTCCTCTCCTGGTCGTCGTCCTCCTAAAAAAAAAAAAGGAAATATATTGCTGTTCCTAAGTTCAGCTTGTGTTATCGGTATAAGCTTTGTGATTGAGACAGTGGATGTAGTTGTGCTACTAGTACTGGTGGAAGGTATAGTTGCTCTGAGTTCTCCAGCATGGGGTCTGGCATGGATTCACATGCTCATGAATATTCCCCGTCGTCAGGCTGGGAATCCTCGGTAAAGAAAAAATCAGTTTCGTTTCTGATCCGTCTTTCTCAGTAGTAACCAATCGCTGGTCTCTGGGTCATACTGCCCCAGCCAAGGACTGCCCTCTCCCTAAGCCCCACCCCTGGCAGCCATCCTCAGATTTGGTAGCACGTAAAGTGGCAGTATGACCAAGTGAAGAGACGCAGGGGGGTAGGAGGGAGGGTTCGCATGTGAATCCATGCCAGACGCATGCTGGAGAACAACAGTTACAGGTAAGTAACTTGTTCCTTCTCCAGCATGGGGTCTGGCATGGATTCACATGCTCATGAATAAAATACACAGCAGTACACACATGCAACCACAGGAGGTGGCAAAGGCTCAACATTAAGCATTACATAGACTCAACATTAAGCAACTCTTACCTCCTCAGCAGGCCCACCTTCAGGCGAACAGGTTGCGCAGAACTGCCTGGCCGACTCTGGACTCATCCCTGGAATGCCGGTCGACGCAGTAGAATCTCGTGAAGGTGTGTTGATCGCCATGTAGCAGCCCTGCAGATGTCCAGCAGGGGTAGACCAGACAAGAACGCGTCATGCGGAGGTGATGGCCACAAGGAATGCTGTCTTCCACGACAGGAACTTCAACGGAGCCGAATGCAAAGGCTTGAATGGTGGGCCCCCATGAGCCTGGTCAGCACCACGTTGAGCTCCCACGCCAGGGCTGAGGCCTTCACCGGCGGGAACGATCGGAACAGTCCTTTCATAAACTCCTTCACCAGGCGATGAGACCACAGGGATGACCGTCCTGCAGTTCTGGGGTATCGGGAAATCGCTGCCAGATGTATCTTGATGGAAGCATGAGCTAGTCCAGCTTTGGCCAGTGACAGTAAGTACGGTAGCACTTGAGGGGCTGTAATCCGTAGAGGGTTAATCTTCTGTGCACGGCACCAGAGAGAGAACCTCTTCCACTTGTGTCCGTAGCACTTGAGAGTTGAGGACGCCCTGGCCTTTGCAAGAACCTCTCTGCAGTCCGCCGGGATATCGTACCCTCCAAACTCTAGTGCTGCAGGAGCCAGGCCTGCAAGTTCAGTGACTCCGGGTCGTGATGAAGGATGGCGCCTCCTCTGGAAAGAAGATCTGCATCCCTTGACAGTTTTGACTGGTGTGGAAGTCCAGAAGGTCCGGGAACCAGATCTGCCTCGGCCAAGCCGGTGCGACGAGGATCATCCTGCACCGGGACCTCTTGAGCTGGTTGACGAGTTGCAGTAGAAACGGCAACGGAGGGACCACATACAGGAACAGGCCGTCCCAGGGGAACGAGAAAGCATTGCCCATGCTCCTCGGCTGGGGAAACCTGCTGGCGAACCTCTGGCACTTAAGTTCGTCGCCGTCGCGAACAGGTCGATCTGGGGTTTGCCTCATCGCTGAAAGAGTTCATCCACTTGATCCTGACGCAGTTCCCACTCGGGGCACAAGCACATCTCCCTGATGATCGAGTCAGTGATTGTGTTTGTCCCTGCCAGATGAAAGGGTACCCGAAACATCCCCTGGGCAACGGCCCAGTGCCACAGATCCTGGGCTTCCTTGGACAGGGCTGGGGGATCTTGTTCCTCCCGGCTTCCAGATGTAGAACATTGTGGTGGTGTTGTCGGTGAAGATCCTCACCACCTTGCCCTTGCGGGACGGGAGAAACGAGAACATTGCCCGGAGCTCCAGTATGTTGATGTGGAGTGTCCTCTTCTCCGGGAGCCAGAGGCCTCTCGCGTGAAGATCTCCGGTGTGCGCGCCCCACCCCTCCAGGGAGGCATCCTTCGTCACCGTCATGAGGTGTGCTGGGGTCTGAAAGTCCGTGCCCGCCACGCAATGCGCACGGGTGCCCCACCACCAAATTGCTTGGCGGAATACCTCGTTGAGTGAGATCTTGTCCTCGAAGCTGCCCGTCGCTTTCATCCAACTGGTGTCGAGGAACTCATGTAGAGGGCGCATCCGAAGCCTGCACAGGCGCACCAGGTAGATGCATGAAGACATCATCCAGAGAAAGTACTTGATAGACCTCACCCTGGCCACGTCCGTGGCCAGCAGACGCTGCACCTTGCCCAGGATGGCCTTCGTCCTTTCCTCCGGCGGCGAGGCCAATCGTTCTACTGTATCGAGCCTGGCTCCCAGAAACAGTGTGACCTGCGACAGAGCCAGGTGGGATTTGGGGAAGTTGATGGAGGAGAATCCCAGGTCCCTGAGCAGCCGGACGGTCTTCGACGGCGAGCTCCCTTGTTCTTGCTCGGAAGAGCCAATCATCCAGGTAGAGTTAGACGTGTAATCCCATGCAGGAGCAGCTGCGCTGCCACTGGCGCTAGGCACTTGCTGAACACCCTGGGCGCCGACTTCAATCCGAATGGGAGGGCCTTGAACTGGTAGTGCCGTCCCTCGACCACGAACCTGAGAAACCTTCGGTGTCCTTTTAGTATGGGGATGTTAAAGTACACATCCTCCAAATCCAACGACAATAGGAAGTCGCCTTCCTCCAGCTGGCCCAGCACATGCTGGAGGGCGACCATCCGTAACTTCTGTGCCTTGATGATTCCGTGTAGTCGACGCAGGTCCAGGATGGGACGCCATCCTCCTGTCTCCTATCTGACGAGGAAGTATCTTGATTATACTCCGGAGCCTCTTTGGGACGAGCTTGATGGCTCTCTTGAGCATCGCCCTTACCTCTAACAGCAGTTGAGGGACGTGGTTTTCCTTCCTGGCCACGGGAGGAATTCGGGGGCACTTTAGAAATTCCAGAGTGTGCCCGTGGGCCAGAGCATCCAGCACCCAACGGTCAGTGCCCACACAAACTTCGTCAGCCGGCCTCCCACCGGTGGGGGCCCGACGCAAAGGCCAGTTCAGTCTTGCTTGGAAGCAGCCTTGCCGCCTTGGCCTTCCTGGCGATGACGGCGAGATCCACCTGACTTGCCTCATCCTCTGTAAGCTTCTTGCGACGAGGAGCGGGCCGCCTGATGGTATGTCGAGGAGCTGCCGCCGAACCATTTGGAGGCACCTTGCTTGCCTCCGGAGTTCCTAAAGGGCAGCCACCGTTGCTGCAGAACTCCCAAGGCCCAAGCCATCTGTGTGTCGGTCTTCATGGCCTGCAGTGACTCATCCACTGTCTTTCAAAACAGATTGTTCCTGTCGAAGGACATGTCCAAAACCTTGACTTGCACGTCTTGGCGGAAATCCGTTGCCTTGAGTCACCCCTGCCGTCTAAGGCAAACACTGCTGCCCAACTGGCAGAAAATGGTGTCGGCAATGTCCGTGGCTACCTTTATGGCATGGTCTGACGCCACCTCACCTTCCTGTAAGATCGCCAGGGCCTCTGCCCTCTGGTAGGAAGTCCAACAGGGGGGCGATCTTGTACCACAATTCCCCGTCGTAGCGGGCCACAATCGCTAGGGCGTTGGCAGCTTTAATAGTCGTCGCAGCCGACATGACTTGTCCCATGGCGTCCAGTTTTTTTCCCTCGCCGTTTGGTGGGGAAGCTGAAAATGAAGCCGATGCCGCCCCCGCACTTTCTTCTTGGCCGCTGCTGAGATGACCAAATCCGAGGTCGGCTGTGCCCTAAGGCACAACGGGGCGGCGTCGGGGACCCTGTGCTTCTTCTCGTACTGGTCCCTCTTGGCAGGCACCGTGAGGAGAGCAAGTCCCTCGCCCCAGATGTTATCCAGCAATGGCACTGCAAGGACCGTCTTCCTCTTGGCCTCACGCCGTTGGTAAAGGAAGCCTTCCTTCTCTTCGGCGCTGGATGAATTCTCTCCTTGTTTGGAGGGCTTCACGACGGACCCGGTTCAGCTGGGTCGTCCGTCGGGGGTAGAGGCAGTCTCGTCCTCATCTCTGTGCATAAGGCTTGTATTGCCGTCAAAATGGCTCGGGCTGCGACGGTTGCTCCTCCTCCACGGAACCTCGTCACCACCCTTGCTCTCGTCGGGATTCCTCCCGTGGGACCGGGCCTCTTCCAAATTCTCGGTCCGTTCCTCCTCCGAGGTTGTGTCCGTAACAGCCACCGCCCCACCCTCTTTCCACCGGGGTCTTCACGGGGGTCCTCGATGGGCTTAAAAGAGGACTCCCTCCTCGGAAGCAGGGAAATTCTGGGCCCTGGGGTAGCCTCCAAAGGCTTCGTCAGGGCCGCAGCTACTCCCTCAATCGAGGCCTTGGCCGGGATCAAGGCCTTCACCACCTTGGGTGTGCTTGAGGCCTTCACCTTAGGGGGAGGGTCACCGCCTCACTCCCCTTCGGCCGGTTTCTTCGAGATCGACTGGGGCCTCTCCAGAAGCTTAGCCGGGTTTTCTCTTTTCGCTTCCGCGAGCCAGAGCGTTGGCTCGTGGTTGATGGCGTTGGTGAAGTTGCGCCCTGCCTGGCAGCCGAGGAGCCCGGCCGTTGGTGCCTGCGGACTTGCGGTGCTTTGCCTTCTGTTGGGCCCCCGTTGCCGGGGGGCCCTCAGGACTTAGAAGAGCGCTCGGACGACTTCTTCACCTGCTGGGCTCTTGCCTTCTAGCCAGTTGGAGACGGGTCCGACGATCCCTCATAGTCCGATCTGACATGTTCATGCAAAACGCACAGTCCTTCTCCATGCGAGATTTGTCCTCGTAGAGGCAGTATAGGCATTTCGAATGCTCGTCCTCCTTGAACACATTCTGTAGATTGTATCCAGGGCCGATCCTGAACAGTTTGCCGGGAGTCGAGCTTCCCTTCTCCTGGGCCATGTTCCTCCCGCCCGCGAGGCAGGCCTCAGAAAACTTCTGGAATCCTCCAAGAAGCGTAACTCAACGAAAACTTCACCCTTGAGGGGCGTAGAAAAATCCGAAACGGGTCCCCGTTGATTGGAAGTAGAAACGGTGGAGCTTGAGGCTCAATTGAACCGAAAAATGAGATAAATCTCTTTGAAAAGCCAAAACGCAGTAAAAGCTCGAGAGCTATAGCACGAGGACTCCCAACACTTGAACGTGCGGTAAAAATCTGAGGATGGCTGCCAGAGGCGGGGCTTAAGGAGAGGGCAGTATGACCCAGAGACCAGTGATTGGTTACTACTAAGAAAGATCAGAAACCGATACTGATTTTTTCTTTACCGAGGATTCCCAGCCTGACGACGGGGAATATTCATGAGCATGTGAATCCATGCCAGACCCCATGCTGGAAAAAGGAGGCTTCTGCATAGTCTGAAGGGTCTGGTTTTGCAGATTCCAATTCAGCGATGTATCCACACCACTGGCTATTTGGAGGCGCTCATAGGTCCTTCATCTTGGACTCTTCGGACACCAGGGCCTCTGGTACGTTAGGGGTACCAAATTCCAGGCCAAAGGATAGAGTGTATCCATCAGAAGGCTCATGCTTTTCATAAATTGATAAAGATTTGAAGAAATCTTTTCTCGGTGCAGGTTTGTAAGTTTTCTCCACCTGCTTAGCTAAAAACATTGACAGCTTTGAGCCGGTCGTCGACAGCTGCTTCAAGATGCATGGCGTCAACGTTAAAATACCAGAGACATCGAAGATCGACACCAACAAATTTGATGTCCTCGACACCAATGGTGTCGATTCACTTTTTTGCGGACAATACCCTTGAAGGGCTAGACCCTCAACTCAAAGGAGCGGTCGACGCAATTTCGTCAGGTCGAGGCATCAATGGCTATCCTTGGGTCAATGGCTTACATTCCAGGCTACAGTGTGCGCAGGATTTTGCCCATGCATTCACCTTGTCACCTATATGTCACCTATATGCAGCACCATCTGAGCATGGCTTCCCTCCTTGTCCTTTGAGGGGGCCCGGGCCTCCTCCTCGAATATCTTTAACATCTCTCTCCAAAACTCTTCCCACTTGGCAGGAGTAGAGGATTTGGTCATACATGAAATTCGCTCAGGAGAGGTCGACGGAGATCTGCAATGCCTCTTTTTCAACTTCTTAGACGAAGACTATGAATGGCGACATCCACTGCTGGAGAGAGATTGTTTTTTGGAAGCTTTGCGAAATCCCCCCCCCCCCCCCCCCCCCAAGAGAGTCTCCTCTCGACTAGTCAGAAGATCGAATTTTAGATGGGGATTAAGGGGGATTTCGAGGAGGTCGTACCCGCCGCTAATATCCACTTACGCACTTTGATCCTTACCAGTCATTGCCTGACAGGAGTCGCAATCAACCGTTCGATGCTCTGTGCCCAGACATACCCCATGAGGGTCAGTGATTAACATTTTGGCAATGCAATCGTGGCATTTTTTGAATCGAGTCTTCGGTGTCGATGGAGCATATGAAGACATTTACTCATCGTTTTTATTTTAAGAAACAAAGCGTGCCACAATTCTTTCAAAGCGATAGCTGCACCCGAAAAACAGAACTGGAGCCAACGGGCACTGCGCGTGCTATATATACTGGCGATGACGTCAACCATGAGACAGGGCCTCGAGGGACATTGAGTCGACCGGAACGAAGCACAGCGCCCTCTGCTGAAAAATGTGTTCCGAAGCAGCTGAAGCTGAAAAGGAGATATCAAAAAATGAGGAATAGATGGGAGGACGCAATCCACTTGAAAGGGGAGTTTTTAGTATGGTTGGTTAGTGCCAATACATTTCTTACATCCAACAGTCCATCCACAAGTAATACAATTCCACAACCTCAACAGTTTATACGAGTGCAATGCCCTGTCCACCCCCACCCCCACGATCCATCCAAGTGAGACACATTCCTGTCTCCAACATTCCATCCAAGTTACACAGTTTCCAAGTGCAACACATTTCTCACCCCTGGCAGTCCATTTAGGTGCGATGCATCTCGCACTCCTAACAGTCTATCCAGGTTTGACACTTCCCATCCCGAACACTTTAACCAAGTATGGTACACTTCCTGTCCCAAACTTCCCAACCAAGTGTGATGCATCTCCCACCCCCCTCAATCAATCCCGGTACAACACTAACCATCTCTAAACTAATCCATCTAGGTGCGATACATTTCCTGCCCCAACAGTTTTTAGTAGAGCAACGCATTTCCCACCCCAACAATCTGTCTCGGAGAGCCAAAACCTTGCATGCTACAGTGATTACATAGTGCTGATCTCAGGGCGCAGCAGGGATAATAAGATTTTGTAAAATTTATATAACAGATGCAGAATGTGGCTAACCTGCACATACAGGTTGATCGTAGAATGGGTCTAGTTTACCCAGTTGGGTTTCATGCCGGATAAGGTTAGCCTATGCTAGTAGACCAAGAGCTGGTGGGTGTGTGATATATCAGGTAATTAGATTGGTGGGTTTTCTGGAGTACATTATTGACTGTACTCCCAGCTTTTCTGGTAGGATTCCCTTGCTGGATTTACATGGTTTAGCGTGTTGATGGTGGTAGGTACCTTAGGTTGGTCTCAGTTCATGTTGGGCATGTTTGATTATTCACCGGATTCGTGGGGTTCCTTTCCATGCTTTTGCTCACTGCATGATCCATAGCTGCTGTTCAGGCGTTTTCCACCCCTTCAGAGGTAAAGAGCCACATTTTTTTAATGGTTTGTGAATTTTAGATGGTCCTCCGTAGTTCGTATTTCTTTTTCGGGAGGGAGTTCAAGTTGTACAGCTATGCAAGAGAAGGCTGATTCTCCATATATTTTCCTCACAGTGTTTAGGTTCTAGGCGGATGACGTTGCTGGATCCAAGTGTTCTTTCTGGTTTGTAGATGGCGATTTAATTTTTTTAATTAATTCAGCTCCCTGGCCATGGGTTGCTCTGTGTGTGATGCACATTGTTTTGAAGGCGATTCGTATTTTGACTGGGAGCCAATCTATCATCCTTAGCACTGGTGTGGTGTAGTCTTTTTGGGAGAGTTTGAGGAGAAGTCTGGCAGCTGCATTCATAGTTCCCTCAGCAAGTATTCTGCCATTCCAATGTATATGCTGTTGACAGTCTATTCTGATCATGAGGGAGATGATGGCAAGTGTTCTGTGCGTCATGGAGAAGAGTCATTTTTTTTGTTAAAAACATGTTTTTTATTGATTTTCAGTAGGTGTAGATAAACATTGCAATCAACATTAGCTCTTAAGAAGAAAGAAAACATACCCCCCTACCCCCACCAACCCAGTTCGTTGCCACTGATCCAGGTTTACCCTATTGTGTGCGGACAGAAAATCCTTCGATAGTCATCGTTCAGAAAGGCCATTACATCCTCCCAGTCTATGGCTAATTTTCCCTGCGCCCCTTGTAGTGTATAGGTCATCCACTATAGTGGAGTGAAATGCCATATTTTCAGAAGCCAGTCATGCTCTGTTGGGTGGGGGTCCTTGGCCTTACACTTCTGCGCTATGACCAGGAGTGCCGACAAAATTACTATCACATAGGCCTTCTTGGTGGATTTTGTCCACTGTGTTTGGCCGGCCGTGGGCATGCAAAGAATCCCTTCCGACAGCCCTCTGTGGGTGCCGGTGCCAACGATGTCGTGGAGGTGTTGGTCAATTTGGTTCTAGTAACCTTCCAGTTTGACAGCCCCTCCAGATGTGGAACCAGTCTCCCATCTCGCCACATTCCGCCAAGCACTTCCCGGTCGTGTTGAGATATATTTGTTTCAGCGTTGTGGGGGTTTAGTGCCACTGTGTCATCAACTTGTACCAGAATTCCCTGATCTGTATTGTTAGGCAGAATCACCTGCAGTACCCTTTGGTAACACTACAGGTAATTAGGACTACAAGTGTAAGCACAATTTCACCTTTTGTACAAGCCTGTACTACACAGTAAATTGGTAGCGATGGTTGAGCGGCCAGACCTATCTCAAGAGTTTACGTGAGCAGTAGAACAAGTTACACAACGGACCAACCAATACAGTGATTCAAGTAAACACTTACTCAAGGTTTACTAGTAAAAGAATATACATTTACTCAATCATTTATAAAACATTACACTAGCATAAGCAGCTCAATATTACACACTAATGTACCACAAAAATCCAACCGGTAAGTAACTGAACAAGTTTAGCTCAAAAATGAAGTATGAGCAAAACGATACTTTTTAAAGGGAGGAAAAGACAAGGTTATAAGAATAGACAGCCCAAACACATTCATAGGCAGGGCAAAGGGTTTCAGTTAAATACAACCAGCAATTCTCCTCAATAGGCCTGGGCCAAAGTCCATGGTTCAGAGTCTTTTGTATAGGATAGCACAGTTATGGTATAACGGTTAAGTCTTTACCACGGATTTTTCAAGAATTTGACTAAGCGAAAAGTTTGACAAATGTTTAGGGAAGGACAAGTCTTTGTAGTTGAGGAAAGTTTCACACACTTTCCCAGTTGCCGAAAAGATTTCCGGACCGCGTTTGCACAGTACCTTTTTAAATGAAGAAAGCTCTAGCTGAAGCAGTTCCTGGCAGTTCGAGCAGATCTCGCTGTTCCTGTGCTTCAGTCATGGAGACAAGGAGGATGTTGGGAGGTTCCTGCACTGCGCAGGGAAGAGGCTAAAAGCTGTAGCAAGACATCGGTTTAAGGTGCGAGTGCCTTAAAATCCCCCTGGTTTCCTTCCCTCTGGCTATCCGGTTTTCAACAGCACTCTGAAGGAAATTCGACCAGAATAGGACGGTGTCCAGGAGGCTTGCGAGTTGGTTGTTACCACCAAACTCAAGGGAAGGAGTTAACCTTGAAGGGCTTCTCTGTCGGAGTTTCAGGCAATTCAGACCTGCAGCAGGGCTTCACCGGTCATCCAGGAGTTGCAGCAGTACTCTTCCTTCCTCCTCTCTTCGGTTCTTTCGTTCCAGTGGTTGACTATGCTTTCTAAGTCCCAGAGACCTGCTTTTAAACAGTTTTCCCCCATTCATTCTGCCTGGCTGGCTGTCACTCCCCCAGCAGGGTGGTGTCCTTGTCGGACAGTCAGCCAGCCAATCACACCAGAGTGCATTCAGGTCTCCCAGGAGACTAAGCACAGGGAGTTTTGGGCACCTCCCTCACCATCCTGTCCACCCTGGACACTGGCACCAGAGGGCTTCAGCACAGAAGCCCGCAAAAGGGCACGAATAAAGGGACCAAACCTGGTTTGGCGTGCAGAGTTACACACCTGGTTTGGCGTGCAGAGTTACACACAAGAAGGACTTTTCCTAATAGAAATGGCGAAAAAAGATGACCCAAGTCTGTTTTTTACAGATAGGTCTGGGGCGCCATATTGAAAAACATGGCTACCCCTGATTTTGAGCTACCGTCGTTAGCGGTCGCAAAAAATCACGGTAGTTGATCTACACCACTGCCACCAGCCATTTAAAATAGGCAAAGGTAACAATTTACTGTTACATGAGTGTTTTGACTCAGGGGAAGCTAAGCAACCCCTCCTGCACTCTATAGTGAGATAGGGTGTGCTGGGTCAGTAAATTTAAAGAGACTAGTAAAGCCAATTTAACTTTACATGCCCTGGGAGAAAGTAGTCAGTCTCAGGGAAGCTAGTTAAACCGTGGGGAGTCTACAAGACACCCCTGTGCCACTGCCCTGAAGGTGCTGTGTGACACAAAAAGATGATGCCACTGGAGTTGCTTTAAAAACTCCATAACCAAAGAATACAAAAGTAAAACACATTGCAAATGAAAAGTTCAAAGCCCCAAAATATAGCAAAAGAGCTGGAGGGCTCCAAGGTAGAGGGAATTGAGCACTTGTGTGAGAAATCTCCCAAACATGTATTGCTGGAGTGAGTTTAGGGATATCTTGCCAGAGCCCTCCCCAGTCCTCTTTCGCGATTGGCTCCCCTAGTGTCGTTTCCCATGCCCTAATGTATGTTATTGGGTATGGTTTGGGCCCCGTCTAGGCCTATTTTGTAAATGTTGGATATGAGTAGTTTGTCCACGGGGTCAGTTATGAGGAATTTTTCGAATAGTGTAAGGGGCCTGGTGGCCGCTGCCCATATCATGGGGCCCATTAGCCAGTGGCGCAATTGGAGGCATTGGATTCCATCAGTTTATTCCAGCCCCAGGTCCCTCTTGCATTGCAGGAATGTTTTTATGTCCTGTCCCTGGAACATGTCCCTAATCTTTGTACAACCAGTGCAGCGTCTTTCCACTTCTTGAAGGCACCATAGGGAATGCTCGGGGTGAATTGGGGGTTATTGAATGTCGGGGTGCATTGGGAAGGAAGTGAAGCGCCCGTTTTGAGCCAACCAGTCCCATTGTTGCTCCACTAGGAGTGTGATATCCAATACATACATATTGGGGGGGGGCGGCTTTCTTTGTGTAGCAAGAGAACTCCCCCCCCCCCCCAATGGGGCACCCATTACTGCTTGGTGCATCTGGCGCCACATCTTCCACGAGTCTGCAGCGAGCCAGTCTTTTATGACTGATTTGGGCAACCCTGTAACATAAGCAGAGGTCCGCCAAGCCTAGCCCTCCTGTGGGCTGGGTGTGTGTGTGTGTGTGGGGGGGGGGGGGGGAACTAGGGGGTTCCGTTTCCAAATATATGTGCCTATAAGTTTGTATATTGCTCAGAACAACGATTCTGGCACTGCGATTGGAAGGGCTTGGAAAAGGTATAATAGTCTGGGGAGGATTGTCATTTTGATAGAATTAATTCTGCCGGGCCAGGAGGTGGAAAGAGGGCCCCAAGTATTAAGCTGTTTCCAGAGTCTTTCAATTTGTGGGGGTAGTTGGCTGGAAGGGAGATCATCGGCGTAGGATGTTACCTTATATTCAATCCTCCCGAATGGTATGCCCCCGATGTCCCCGTTCATGCGGATCGTGGCCAAAAATTGTTCTAGGTAAATGGCGAACAACAAGGGCGATAGGGGGCATCCCTGTTTTGTGCCCCTAAACAGTATTATCCGGGGAGATAGTTCCCCATTTATTAAAATACATGCTGTCAGGTTAGCGGAATTAGCTTTGACCATAG
The DNA here is from genome assembly GCF_040938575.1 of Ambystoma mexicanum. NCBI lineage: Eukaryota > Metazoa > Chordata > Amphibia > Caudata > Ambystomatidae > Ambystoma > Ambystoma mexicanum. The sequence continues at coordinate 45,370,259 of NC_090940.1, forward strand.
CCATGAATTTCGGTCCCAAGACCATTTGCCCCATTGTGTTGAACAGGAAGGTCCACTCCACCCTGTCAGATGCTTTTTCCACATCTAGGGAGAGGACTGCCGTGGTTCCGCTCCTCTGCGTTTTTCCAGGATGTGGCAGACCCTCCTGAGGTGGTCGTGGGTTTGTCTTTGACTTATAAACCCTGAATGGTCAGGGTGGATCAGTTGTGGGAGCAGGCCCTCAAGCCTGCTTGCCAGTATTCTGGTGTACATTTTGGCATCAATGTCTATTAGTGCGATGGGTCTTTAGGAGCCACATTTCGTGGGGTCTTTGTCCGGCTTAGGGATTAGCAGAATGTTGGCCTAGTTAGAGTGATGCTTCGTGACTAGTCAAAGGTGTTGTATAGTGCCGCTAGTTTGGGGGGCCACTAATTACTAGTTACTCACCGTAGTGACTAACATACTCTTAGTATATAGTCCCCCTTTCCTCCATACTGTATGGACGTCCCTCACTAGAGAGGTGAGACAACCTTTTTCACCAGAAATAAACCTTCCCATTTAAATTTAGAAGTGTGCAGGGTGCAGCCCTGGGAGCATGCGCTTGTCTGACTCCACCCACCGGTGTGACTCCTCAGTCCCCATTGACGCATCAACAATTTTACACATTGTCTAATGACACCAGTATTATTGGGGGGGGGGGGATGGTGGGACGTATGGCGGAAAGGTGACTAAGAGTGAGTTAGTCACTACGGTGACTAACTTAATTACCGTTACGTCCTGTCCCCTTTCCAACTGAATGTAGCCCCTGGGTGGAGAGGAGACCCCCCCCCTGTTTGTTATAGTACATGCTGGTGGAGTTGTCCGTCTGGATAAGTACTACCTTGCCCCAAATGAGACGGAGAAAGGCCTTGAGAGCCAGCCAGATGGCCTTCAGCTCTATCCAATTGATGGGGGACTCCAGCCGAGTCCAGACTCCATGGATGCTGTGGCTGCCCAGACTGGCACCTCAGCCCTCTAAGGAGGAGTCCGTAGTAATGGTGACCTGAGGGGCCAGATGCCGGAAGGGCTTGCCCTGGACACAGGTTGCAGTCCACAGACCACCACGTGAGGTCGGAGTGGAGAAAAGGAGAAATGCTGACCGGCTCCGTTTGGGAGCCCTTCTCCCGATCCCATGAGGCTGTGAAGTGCAGCTGTAAATCGCCTCATCCTGAGTCTTGCGTGGGGTACGGCCAGCAGAACCGCTGCCATTATACCCAACAAGGGTTGGTACCACCAGGCCGAGGCCACTGTCCTGGAGAGGAAGTGAGTAGTGGCTCTCTTGAGGGCTGTGATTTTGTCCTCCGAGGGAAAGGCTCTCTGAGCCGATGTCCCAGATGAGGCCCATGAAGGTCAGGCACTACGTAGGCTGCAACTGAGACTTCTTGAGGTTGATGGTAAACCCCAGGTCGTGGAGTGTGTTCATAAGTGCGAAGGCGGTATGGTGAACCATCTCTGGAGATGTGGCCCTGACAAGCCAGTCGTCCAGGTACAGGTACACGTGGTGGCCCTGGGCCCGGAGAAGTGCTGCCACTGCATTCACTAACCTGGTAAATACAGTGGGAGCTGAGTTGAGGCCAAAGGGTAGCACCTTGAATTGGAAATGACAGCCATGATCCTGAACAGCAGAAAAGAACGATGCGGCTGCCAAATCGGGACGTGCAGATACGCATCCTTCAGATCCAGGAAGCACATCTAGTCTCACTTGTCCAGTGTCTCTGCAATGAGTGCTGGCGTAACCATCTTGAATTTTTGCAGAGGAAGGGAGAGGTTGAGGGTGGAAAGGTCCAACACAATTCTCAGGCCAGCCTGGTGGTTCTTCTGTATGGCGAAAATCCTGGAATAAAAGCTCAATCCTATCTGACAGGCTGGGACTTCTTCCACTGCCTGGCTCTCGACGAACAACTGGAACTCCGCCAACAGAGTTGCTGTCCCAATCTGCGGGAGGAGAGGAAGGGACCGGTAGGCGGTACCCTGTGGAGACTACGGATAAGATCCAGGGGGTCCAAAAAGTTCTGGCACCAAAATTGCACGTGAAAGGCAAGCCTGCTCCCCCCCCCCCCCCCACCCCATCAGAGACACGTGGACCCAAAGGGACGCAGCATGCCTTCTTTCCCTCTGATGATTTTGCGGAGAAGGGGGACTGGAAAAAGGCCTTTGCCCCCCCCCCCCCTCCCCTTTGTTGTTTCCATCGGTGCCGACTCAGGGAACGGTCAGGCAGTCTGGACCTCCATTCTTGGAAGCCCCGGAACCCGTCAAACACCTGCTCCTTATTGGAGCATTGATGTGACTGGGTGTATGCCTTGGCCATGGCCTTAGTAAGAATAAAGATGTAGCGGTTTGCGAGCTGTTCTTTTTATCTAATTTCTCATTCGTAGTTGAGTGAAAAAGGTCACTGCCCTCGAATGGAAGTTAGAATATGCATTCCTGGACATCGGGGTTAAACTTAGTAGCCCGCAGCCAGGCTGTCCTTCACATGTCAGTGGCGATGCAGATGGCCCAGCCAGAGGTATCGATGTGGGCCACGGTGGACTCCATGATGTCCTGCTCTCCTAGGCCAGATTTGAAGCGCGCTTGGCTCTGTACCAGAAGTTCCGGGAGGAAGTCCGCCATTTCCCGCCAAAGCCTTTGGTTAACAGCTGCCAGTATGGCATCCACGTTGGATTGACGCAGGTGCAAGTACAGCTTTTTCCTGTACGCCTCCAAGATAATCTCCTCCTTGCCTAGCAGCGCCGAGGACGCTTAGAAAAGAGCGACACCGCAGGGATCACAGAGGAGTGCGGCTGTGGATGAGCCGAAAGCAAGAGTGTATCCAACTCCATCTGCCTATACTTGGCGCCGATTGACAGGTTGGGCCAAGTGTGGCTTCAGCCACCCCTTCTTGGCCAGGGCAACAACGTCTTTCTGCATCGGGATCCCCGTTCAGGGGTTTTAGGGGTGAGGACTTCTGCCAAGACACCCCCTCCTCAGGCTGAGGAAGGCCCAAATATTGTGCCAAACATGCAAGGCGTTCGTGGAAGGCGTGTCGGGGTGGTCTTCCTCATCTGTGTCCACCCAAATGTCCCGAGGGTCCAGAGCTGGATGTGGAGTACTGGGCGCCGTGGGCTGTGGTGTGGAGACAGGAGCCGGTGGCTACTGTGGAGGCTGGTGCGGAACTGCCTGTACTGTGGGAGGCAGGGGAGCTGGAATTGGATGAGCTGGCAGAGGAAGCGGGGGTTTCACTGGGGCCTGAGGCGCCATAGAAGGAAGGACTATAGGCGCTGTGGAGTGACGGGAGAGTGCATGTCCCCGATAGCACCCCGAAGGATGGCCCCCATTTGAGGGGTTCTCATCAGCGTCAGGAACCTTTCGAAGTACCCGTCTTCGAGGCTGAAGAGGTGGCAGGTGATATTGACGGAGTGGCTGCTGGGGCCGGGGCACATTCTGCCCTGTGCTGCAGATGGATAAACTAGGCCACGTACCTGGTGGACACCAGTTCCACCTTGTGACTCGTTCCTCCACCCGCTCTGCCAGAGGGGGCATCGGACGAGCAGTCATCTTGTCTGGCGCAGCAGGCATCTTGTTTAGCTGCGTGCCATGTGCCGAGTCATGGTGCCTGGCTCACTGGGCCCAGCTGCATCCAAGACGCTTGGTGTTGGAGCCGAGGCCTGGAAGGCTTATTGCCCTTGGCAGAAGTGCCGGTAGTGCTGGGTACAGGCACCCACTCGGACAATGCCGGTACTAGGGCGTTGCCGCTCGGGTGTAACCCGGTAAAAACCTTGCGGTCCCTCCGCACTGAATCCGGAGACCCCTCAGCCATGAGCTAGACTAGCCTCGGCATGCGTGCTGTATGAGAACGCGAGAGGTTCCTCCTGCTCAGGCGCTTCCTAGGGAAGGAGTTGCCCTTACGGGGTGCGATGGTAAATAGAGGCCTTGTCTTGGGCCTTGATCAATGTCTGTCTTGGGCCTTGATCAATGTCTGACTAAGTCCTTCAAGTCCAACGGAGACGACCTTTGGAAGAGCTCCCTCCACCGAGCTAGCCTGTTTGTAACGCTCACCTGGTTCCCACAGAGGCGTCTTCGAAGGAGATGTTCAGCACCCTGAAGATGGAGTGGGCTGGGTTCCCAAATCCGGCTTGTCTGGCTCGGATGAATACCCTTCTGTGAGCGAAAAGGAAGGGTTAATACTCTGCGGGTTTTGTGTTGATCTCCCGTTCCCCTTCTCACCCTCCTTGCAACCCTTCTGTAATTCCCTGTGGAGACTCACCTTAGGGATTGAAAAGGCGAGCTCTCCATCCTGCTTCTGATGCAGGGGCGCGTTGGGATACAGTTACCTCACTGGATAGTAAGTTCGAGTTCGCTTGTCTGTTCCGGTAAGTACCGTAAATGTTTATGGCAAGCTTGAGTCTAAACTGTTCCTCTTCTCTTTTGCAGGTAACGGAAGACTCCGGGCTGAGGGCGGTTTCCGTCGAAAACCTGATTTCAGGTGAGTTTTGGTGTAGGCCCACTACTGTCTTTTCCTGTCTCTTTTTCCTTAGGGGCCGGAGTTCGAGAATGCCGAAGAAATGGAGCCGGTACGAAGCAGAAGCTGAGTCCGACCTGTAAGCTGGTGAGTTTAAAATAGTTTGTTTGCTACGGTTCTTGCATTCACTAATGTGATGTTTACTTTTTCCCCATAGGGGCCAGGGTGCTGAAATGCCCAAGGAATGGCATCGACCCGAAGGTAAGAAGAATTAGCTTGGCGGGTAAGTGCTTCTTGGTTATTTTCCCCTTCTCACCTTACTTTCTTCTCTTCGTCTCCCTGTAGGTGCTGGAATGCTGCAGGAGATCCGGATGGGCGTCGCAGAGCCGAAGGCGCCACATGCAGGTAAGATAAGTGCGCCGAGATGTATGCGACGCGGTGAGTATTTAAAATGATATCTTTTTGCAGGAACGTTGGCGCGCTGAATCCGGAAATGCAGCTTTAACAGGTAAGGTTTGTTTTCACCCGTTTCTTCTTCCCTTTTCTATCCTTAGGTGTTTCCAGGATGCTGGCAGGCGTGGTCGAGGACTGGAGCAGGAGCAGGCACGGTGAGCGTCCAGCTGCTATGAGCAGAACAACGCGAAGCGTGGTTTGCTGTCTGGGCGTGGCTTAAATAGCCTTTCAAGTAGTCCCAGGTATGTATCCTTCCACTGAAGGTATGTATCCTGCCACCAGCCACTCCCGTGTGGTTAAGTAGTTCCTTTTTCATCTGGAAGTTGTAGAATGATCTGCCAGGTAAGGAAATTGCAGCATGGTCTGCCAGGTAAGTTTGCACCAAACACTATTCCTTCCATATCTTGTATGAGCCTGGTGCCGATGGTGCCAGGACTGTTATCCCTTATGAGCCTGACGCCAACGGCGCCAGGAATGAGTCCAAAGCGCCCCTATCTGGGGTGGCTGGGACTTCCCTAGTATACATGTTGCCTGCCTCCGAGGGTGCCGGGCCCTGTCTGGCCCCTTGGAGGTAGGCATCATGACACTGTTCTTCAGTGCACATGAAGTCAGTGCGCTGCATGCAGTACAACCTTCCCAGCCGTGGTCGGGGCCAAGGCAGCTGAGGCAAAGAGCATGAGGATCAGACGTAGAGAAAAGCCCCTCGCAGGCTGGACACCTGCTGAAGCCCGCTGAAGTCTACATGCGCCGGGGAGGAGCATGGCGGCAGAGGAGCAAGTACCTGTTTGAAAAGAAAAAAGATAAGATAGAAGAATATCCGGGGAAGAGCGTGCGGAATTACATGGCTGAAGCCAAACCCTGGAGCTGTGAAATCAGCCCGTTCCCGTCGACGCGGACAAGGGACTGAGGGGGGTCAGTGGGCAGAGTCAGGCGAGCGCATGCTCCCAGGGCCACACCCCTGAGCACCTCAATTTAAAGGGGAAGGTTTTTTTTCTGGTGAAAAAGGTTCTGTCTCCCGTCCCTAGCGAGGGACGCCCATACAGAATGGAGGAAAGGGGACGGGACGTAAGAGTATGTGCTGATGGGCTTTATAGAATCTTGGGATAAAACTGTCCAGTCCTGGGGCTTTATCCGATGGGGAGATGCTTTATTGCTAAGTGCACCTCCTCTTGAGAGATATCCATCTCCAGTGCATTGCGTTCTGCTCCCGAAAACTTGGGTAGTGCGATTGCTCTGAGGAAGTCCTGTTGGGCTTCCTCTGCAGGGTTGTCTGAACTATAGAGGTGCTCATAGAAGCCTGCAAATTGGGCCGCAATTTCGGGCGTTGTCTGTACTTTCTACCCCCGGGGTGGGTGATAATCCCCCTGTATCGTTTGGGCGGGCATCTTCTGCTGGGCTGTCTTGCCAGCAATATATTTGCCTTATTGGTGTGGATATAGTATTTGTGTTTGAGTGCTAGTAATCCCCATTCTGCCTTTTTAGTTTGAAGCATCTTCAATTGCCCCCTTATATGTTGATGTTCTTTTCGTAGCGCTTGTGGGGTTCTGCCCTAATCGTTCCATTATGTCCTGAAGTTCTTATTCTAATGGCGTCTTCAGGACGCGCTTCTGGTTTTGCCACCAGCTCCACTCTCAGGGTGGTTTAAAGGCATCCCAAATTATAGGCTCTGCCACTCCTGAGTCCACGTTCAGTTCAAAGTATTCCCTAATTTTGAATTCTATGTCTGCTCACAGGGCCACGTCGGACAGGGCCTCTCTAGGGAATGACCGTCGCCACAGACCCTGGCGGGGTCTGTGGGGTGTTGAAGGTTGCTAGTATTGGTGCGTGATCAGAGAGGGTGATGGGGAGTAGATCTATAGATTGGGTATTGACCAGTAGAGTTGTGGATCCCCAGATATAATCGAGGCGTGAGAAGGTTTGGTGGACACAGGAAAAGTATGTGAATCTCTGGTCCGTCCCCTTCAGTGCTACCCACATGATATGGCATTTTTAACACGCCTATACACAAGTGTTTCACGGCGCAACGAGGCAAGGGAGGGGAACAGAGGGAGGACGAATAACAATCCTACTGTGCCAGGTGTCATTCAGATCGCGCAAGTGCGTGGGAAGAGGGCAGGGACAGTGCAGTACATGGGAGAAAGGTAACAGGTAAGTAACAGCCAGCAAGTGGCAAGTGCATGGGTAAGTGCGGGCAACCGGTATAAAGGGGTGGTAGGGGGACTGTAGGGGTGCAGAAGCAGTCTCCAAGTGCGGGGGTTGCCAGGGGGCAGTGCAGGAGAGCGACGCTGGCGGGGGAAGGACCTGGGCCCGCGATCAAGGGTGTCCATGTAGCCAGTGTAGTTTGGGTTACAGCCAGGTGATCAGCAGAGAAGAGGGGGAGAAAAAGCAGAAGCAAAGAGAAAGGTTTTGAGGTGCTCCCGGAACCGGAGATGGTTCTCCTCAGGTTTAAGGGAGGCTGTTCCAGAGGGAGGCACCAGCAGAAGAAAGATCTACCACCAAATCGTTGCTTGGAGAAGCGACTAAACCTGCGGGAGTTGAAGGCTGATGAGCGAAGAGCTCGAGAAGGAAGATATTTTAGAAGAGAGTTGAAGGTATTGAGGCACCAGGCCCCAGAAGGCCTTGTGCATGATGCAGAGGTTTTTGAACTTAATCCTCACAGCCACTGGGAGCCAGTGTAGAGATTTCGCTCCTAGAGAGATACAATCCCTGGGCTGGAGGCCAAGGACAAGTCTCGCAATCCTATTCTGGATAAGTTGCAGAGGGCGGAGAGTAGAAGCAGGCAGATTTAGAAAGAGGCTGTTACAATAGTCGAGCTTAGAGAGAACCAGCGCACTGGAGACATTGAGCTTCTGGGGGAAGGAGAGGAAAGGAAGAATACCTCTTACGAGGTGCAGCTGGTAGTGTGACTTCTTAGAGATGGCAGAGATGTGAGGAGAGAAGGAGAGTGGCGTCGAAGATGACCCTGAGGTTTTTTGCCTTGCAGGCGGGAGCAGGAAGAGGGCCACGAGATGCCAGCCAGAGAGCTATAGGGAAGAAGGGAGCAGGTGTGATGAGGAGAATCTCAGTCTTACTGGCATTAAGGCAGAGGTCATTGGCGGCACACCACTCCTGGATGGCAGACAGACAATCAGAGATAAGAGAAGGAGAGGAGGAGGCTGAGGGTAGCCTGAAAATTAGCTGGGTGTCATCTGCATAGCACTGAAAGTTGGGGCAGAGAGCGGCGATGCAGTGGGCAAGGAGTGCCAGGTATTGGTTGAACAGCCGGGGAGAGAGGTTAGACCCCTGGGGGACACCACAGGAAGAATAGAAGATAGAGGAGAGGAAGGACCCAAGTTGGACCTGAGAGGGCCGGTCGGCGAGGAAAGAAGTCAGCCACGCCAGAGCCTAACCAGTGATACCCAGGTTATCACGGTGACGGTTGAGCAGGATGGCATGGTTGACAGTGTCAAAGGCAGACGAGAGATCAAGCAGGATGAGGACGCAAGAGGTGTTAGAGTCCAGGTTGGAGAGCAGGTCTTCACAGATGTTCAGGAGAGCAGTTTCCGTACTTCTGGCAGCTCTGAAGGCAGACTGATGGTCATGAAGTGAAGACAACCAACAGATTCAGTGTGGAGATTAAGCTGAGAGATGGCCAGTTTCTACAGGAGCTTGCCCAGGAAGGGAGTGATGGAGATCGGGCGATAATTAGCTGGACGTGAGGGGTCAGCAGAGGGTTTAAGAAGAGGATGCATAAGGGAGTGCTTCAGGGGGGATGGGAATACTCCAGTGGCGAAGGAATGATTGCAGAAATCAGCCATGGTAGGAGCCAGGGAGTCGATGTGGTCCTTGATGGTTTTGGAGGAACAGGGATGAACCTGTTTTGATGAGACTTTCATAGATCGGACTTGTCTAGCAACCTCGTCAGCGGAGAACAGGGGAAGGCAGAGAAGGAGGGAGGAGAGGTGGCTTCAGAAAGGTCAGAGGAAGAGCAGGGAGTAGGGGGAGGAAGGGGATAGGAAGAGAGGACAGGATGTCCTGAGTTTTAGAGATGAAGTGAGAAGCCAGTGCCGTGCAGAGGGCCTGGGAAGGGACAGGAGAGAGATACTGCGGCAGGATTGGCCAGTTCCTTGCAGATTTTAAAGAGTTCAGCCGAGTTATTAGATGCCGCAGTGACGTGGGCTTGGATATGAGCTCTCTTCTTGGTTATGACAGAGAGCCAATATTGCCTTTGGAGCAGGCGACAGGCCAGTTTGTCATAGTATGTACATGAAGTGCACCATTTCCTCTCGGATACCCTGCACTTGCGTTTTAGGGTGACGAGGTCCGAGTCATACCAGGAGTTACACTTGGCTTTGGGCTTCAGGCGGATTCTCATGGCAGGGGCAAGGATAACATAGGTCTAGGAGAGTAAGGTGTTCAATCTTTTTCTGAAGGGCTGGCGTCGGAAAGTGCTGCAGGTGTTGAAGATGCTGCTTCTGTCCCTTTGAGGATCCCACACAAGGTTAAAATCCCTGGTCAGGATAATCTCCCCTGTGCAAACCCCCGAAGCCCCGCTAGTGCCGTTCGGAGAAACACATCCTGACCAGAGTTCGGGGCGTAGACAGTGGTTAATGTGATGGTGGAGATGTCAATTTCCACTGTGTCAAACATTACCAACTTCCCTATCAGATTTAGTGGAGATGATCCGAGCCAACAACCCTGCATTGATTCTGATTAATGCCCACTGACCTTGATTGTTGTGTTTGCTTGTATGGAAGCCCCTTAGCTTCAGTCGGTGGGCATCCGCCTTCTTGATATGGGTTTCTTGTAGTGCAATGATATCCGGCGTGTGGTGCGAAAGGAGCCTCTCTAGTTTTCTTCGCTTTACTGGGGTATTTAAGCCCCGGATGTTCAGCGAGAGGAGTTTAATCATCTATGTGGGTATAAGCGTGTTCTGACCTGTGTGTCTTGGATCGGTGGTTCCTCAGGGTCTCCCCCAACTTGAGCTCTGCGCCCCCCCCCTCAAGCTCCCAACTGTATCCCCCAACCTCTTTCCCCTCCCCCTTCTCCAGTGGCAGGTCCTTTTGCCTGTGCTGCCCCCCACTTTCCGAGAGCAGGGGCTGGACCCACCCAATATCCCAGGGCCTTCCGGCAGGGCATCTGTTAGGGAGAATTCTCTGTTAAGGCTAATTTCCCAAACCTAGCGAGTCCCCCAGCAGCTTTGCTGGATTTTTGGGTTTATTTTTTTCTCCTGCCAAGAGTGAGACTCTTTCTCCCACTCTTAGTCAAAGGACATTCTCAAATCATGCCTATGTAATGTGTTTTATGGGCTATGGGGTCTTTTACTCCATAGGGCATCATGTGTTTTTGATATGCATGTTACACAGCACCCGCAGTAACACAGGGGTGTCATAGTGACCCCCAAACAGACTCCATACCCTGGGACTGACTACTGTCTCCCAGGGCATGCAAAGTCACCATTGGCTTTACTAGTCTCAAATTGTGAACAGAACAAGTAGAAACCATCATATTGTGGAAGTACTGGTAGGGGTAATTCAATTGCCCCTCGGTCGGTTTTCCAAGGGGGCACTGTCCAGCCCCCCCTCCCCCCTTGTCGAGTTTCTGGCTGGTGGCAGTGGATACCACGCGAAATATTCCACCGGAATATTTCCTATGGGATTTTCCCATTCATTTTAAACGCACCACTTTTTGGTGCAATGTTAAAGATACCGCTGGGTTATTTATTTAATATTTATTCCCTGGTTGGATCTTTTTGCCAGGACTCTGTTTTAAAATGGCGTTTGTGTTCGCCTCTGAAACTCTAACCCAAGTCGAGCCCTTTGTTCCACTTTTTGGCGGGCTTCTCCACAGAATCCCTCCAAATGGTGCCACTCTGTCTGGGGTCAACAGGATGTGTGGGAGGGGGATTAGGCACCCGGACTGAGTTGCCTTGGCAACTCAAGTCACACTCATGTGATTGGCCCAGTGGTGAGCCGCCCGGCTCACCACTTAGCATTTTTGAGTGACAGCAAGGCTGATGAATGGGGGTTTTGCTGCATAAAAGCAGGGCTTTGGGGACTGGAACTTCAGAACTCGCCACAGGACCTAAAGAATCCGAAGAGGGGCGAAGCTGAGCCATCTACGACGACTCCACCGGTGGAGCCCTGCTGTACGAACTCACCACTTCCGACGACAGGAGATCTTCCATGAGAGTCTTCTTCCCTTTGAGCTGGTGGGACCAACCAGTTCGCCTTTTTCGCCTTCCTGATCGTCTCGTGGTCGAATCGCCCGTGCCAAGCACCCCGGCAGCCGGATAGCCACGCTTCACCACTACTGCGAATAAAAGGGTCATACCTTTTAACCGGGAAACTCTGCGGCTGGTTTCTTCCCTGGCAGTGCAACGACCTCCAGCTTTCCTCCACGTCGAGATCCTCTCATCCCCTGGACAAAGCCCCGACTTGCACCCGATGCCAGGAAGAACTGCCCCCGCTGGAGCTTTCTCACCATTTCAGGTACTGTGTCCCGCCTGGTCTCCCTTGCAACAGATTGTCCAAGGTGTCCCGTAAATCCTTGACTCTCTATCCTGGAGCAACCTCGGACCTGCTAACTTTACCTTTCTGAACTGATCCAACCTCTTGACTTTTCTGCAAAGACTGAGTGCATTTCCACTGTGTGATCTTGGGCACATTCCGCCTGGCTCTCTCCAAGAGTGGGCCTGGCCTATGAACTTTTCGCTATACAGTAGACCCTGCCTTTCTTGACTTGCTGTGTTTTCCTAAAAGTGTTGGTACTGTGTTATTTTCCTATTCTGCCTTTTCTCTCCCTTTTTAAACAAATTATTGGAGTGCCATTTACGGTTATGCGCTCACCTCTGTTTTGCTAAATAAGTGGTGTCTTAACCTAGACTTGTCGATTAACTAACTAGGGAGGTGTATATACTTATAGTGACTGTGTTTGAACTTGCTTGACATATTAGTGCCAGTGTATTTTTACAAGTGTGTTTTTAAATAAATAATGATATACTTTTATACCAAAGCTCTGGTCAGTGTTTGCTTGTGCTACTGTATTTTTAGCCCTATTTTGTATACTCTATATACTGCCCAACTCTTCTTGAGAGAAGTCTGACTGCTCAGCCACAGCTACCAGGTAAATCTGGGTGGTGCAGAATGCTACCAATTGGGTTTACTGCTTACTCCTGTAGTCTTATACTTATTGCAGTGGTCCCTAAGGGAACTGCACAGGTTTCTGCCTAACAGCATCCTAAAACTGCCATTTGGATCCCAAGAAATCCAAGAGAGCGGCTCATGCGCCCCTGCGCCCTACCTTATATCTGTGCCAGGTCTCAGATTATTTGAGGATGGAATTGGCCCCTAGGTCGTCCTCCTGGGGGTTTGCGGCTTTGGGCCCCCTTAGGTGGGGGTGGTAGCGGTGTGCTAGCACTTGGAGTGGGGCATCGCAGGCGTCTGTGGTAGTGCCTTATTCGCAGCATCCTCCTCGTCCTCTTGGTTGAGTAGTTTGTCCCTCCTGCAGCGTGGTGACCGTATGCGGTTTCTTCTCCCACTGAAACAGTAGCCCAAAGGGAAATGTCCATTGGTATCCGATTTGTTTGTCCTGCAGAAATCTGAGGATGGGTCCCATTTCCTTTAGTTTGAGGAGCATAGCATGGGCCAGTTCCTGGTAGAGGTGGACTTCCGCCCCATTATATCGAATTGGTTCCGCTGAACGTGCTGCCCTGAGGATCGCTTCCTTCTGCAGGAATCTGGCCAGTTCTGAGACCACATCCCGTGGCCTTGCGCCCGGGTCTTGTCTCTTGGGTCCAACCCTATGAACTCGGTCAATCAGGATATCTCCCACAGGATCTTTGTACAGGAAACTTTCAAAGATTAGGGTGACCGTGCTGTTCAGTTCCGGGTCCAGTACAGTTTCCGGCAGGTTCCTTATTCAGATATTAGATCTGCAGGACCTATTCTCTAGATCCTTGCATTGCAGATCGATGTTATGTGCCACTCTCGCCAATTCTTCCAGGGCTATGTCGATATCCAGGTGTCATCCACCTCCTGCAGGGCCCTTTCTGTGGTATCCGTGCGGTCCCCCAGCTCTGTTATGTCCCTCTTCAGCTCGGATATAGATGGCTTCATTTCCCCCATAAGGGGGTAAATTGGGCCTGGAATGTGTGGGTCATTTTGTTGAAGTCCAGAAAGCAGGACTCCATGTCCGCCTTTGCCGCCGCCAGCGACGGGGACCCAGAGCACAGGCCCTCTGTCTGTGGAACTTTGAGTTGCCGGGGGTGGGTCACCTTCGTCAAGCGTCGCTTGACCAGCATCGCTGGATTGAACCCTCCTGTGGTGCGTTGGGGGAGGGGGTTGTTTCTTGGCCTCCGTTGATTTTCCTCTGCTTCCCGACATTGCTGTTTTCCTAGGTCGCTTCCTGTGAGCGTGCCTGTCACCGTCCCTTCCCCATCTTGGCTGTGATAAGAGTCCTGTTGCTGCCGGCTGGGTGCCCAGGCCGGGCCCCGCCACGCTCCCTTTGCTCCACTGTCTACTGAGGCCACGGTGGTTTCATTGAGTCTATCCGGAATGAAGAGCCTACTGCGGGGGTGCAGAGAGCGTATCCATGCCCCGTGGTCTATGCATTCCAGGAGGGGTGGAACCTTTGTCTGCCCTCAGAGCCACTTGGCTGACCGGGTTCCAGCGCTGATCTGTGCGTTGGCTGGCTGGGCCACCAGCAGTCTGCCGCTGGGGGCCGTGGTCAGTGATTAGTGGTACTGGTCCCCCTGTGTCCAGGCCTTCCACTCAGTTTACTTCTGATGCTGGGGAGGATGGGGGTGCGCCTTGATTTGGCACCAGTTTTCCTGTTGGAGGAGGGAGTGGTGGTTGCATGTTTGCCCTGCTCCCCTGAGCTAATTATCGGCTTTCGAGTGCCGCTGCCGATCAGTGGGGGTATGACCATTATGTCCGGGGGCGAGGATCCCCGCGGCTTCTGCTTCTTGTCTCTTCACACCTCTCCTCGCTGGTCTTCTGAGCTGCTCGCTCTAAACTTCCCAGGTCCCGTCCCGAGTCGGGTCAAGTGCGGTGTGCGCCAAAGGGCTGTTCTGCACCCACCCAGTTGCTGGTGTCCGGTGTGGCCCCTGTGATTGCTGTTCGCTGCGGGACACTGGGCGAGTGCTGTTTCATCACCGCTCACCGTTGCCTCCTGCTTCTAATCTTCTCCGTCATACTGGCGATGCGCCTCCCGGCCCCAGCTGACTTTCTCCTTTGCCAGTCTATCCCTGCGCTGCGGGCTCTGCTGCGTCCCGGTGGCTGGGCATCACTGGGCACTTACTGTGGGGAGGGGGGGGCAGCCAGGTCGCCGCAGTTTCTGCTCACGGGAGTTCGTGGTCCAATGCACCTTGCTGCCGCTTGAGTTCTTCCGATGGGGTGTCCGCAGGTGATTGCGGCCTCCTTGCAGCCTGGCTTCCGGCGCTGCACCACAGGCCGGGTCAAGGAGCTCCCTCTGCCGCAGGCTGGGTGTCTTGGTGTTTTCTACTGCCCCCGCTGTGGGTGAACCTCGCCCGCATCACTGCTAGGTGTTCCTGGTGTCACCCTCGTGCTTCGGCTCCGTGGAGACTCTCAGACCAGTGTGTTCCATGCTGCAGGTTGTACTGGCTTCTGGAGGGGGACGGAGCGTGCCGCCACACGGCCGCCGCAGTGAGCTGCCATCTTGGAATCGGGTCATATCTTTATATTGTTCAGATGGAAGATGCATTTCTTAATTATGACGTTAACTTGTGGTTCTAGTGTTGGCTCATCGTCCACTAGGATTCCAAGGTTTTTAACTACTTTGGATGGTTCAGGTGGGGTTTCCAGTTCTGTGGGCCATGGGATGTCCTGGTTTCTTTGGCTGTTGGGTGAAATCATGATTTCCATTTTGTCCGAGTTCATCTTAAGGTTATTAGTGTTCATCCATTGGTAGAGTTGGAGGCAATCTGTTGGTATGTTGTTTTCCTCTTCATTGCAATCGATTGTGCAGATGTGGGTATCATCTCCATAATTGTAGCACGTAAAGCAGTGTCGGCTGATTAGGGGCATCAAGTAGAGGTTGAATAGTGGGGATATTGAGGAGCCCTGTGGCACTCCACAAGCAGTGTTCCGCAGAGCTGATTTGAATGGTTTTAGCAATATTGTTTGTTCTTCCAGACAGGATTTCATCCAAAGGAGTGCTGTACTGTCGATCCCTGGGTCTTCAAGTATTTTGACGAGGGTGTTCTGGTTGCCTGTCGAAAGCTGCGGAGAGAGAGTAGTATCAGAGCAGAGTGTGCATTGGTCTTTAGGTTATCCAATATAGAAAGTAGTGCCGTCTTTGTTCCTCTCTCATGGGTCTAAAGCCTACTTGTGCCTGATCTAATAGCTGGTTGTACATAAGTCTATTTTAGTTTTGCCGGGTATGGAATGTTTGCGATGTGTCTGTAGTTTGAGAAGTCTTCAATATCGCCCGCCCTATCTTTGAGGTGGTTTGACGTAGGCTGATTTGAAAGCTTGCAGTACCTTTCCTGTTGAAATTGACATGTTAAAGAGGTGTAGGTAGTATTTTATGGTGTTCCTTTGCAAGGATCGCTTTGTAGTTGACTGGTGGAATGGCATCAGCTGGGGAGCCTGCCTCGTTGCTTTTGTTTACCAAGCTGATAAAGGTTTCCCTTGAGATTTTGGGGAAGAGGTTCAGCCTGGTCTGTGGGCCGGCGGTTGGTTGAGGTGAATGGTTGTCTACTTTGTATGATCGTTTGTATGTTGGTGATTTTATTCTCAACGTGATCTGCAAGATAGTCACATAGTTTTTGCGAGGGGATTGGTGCTTTATTGCACGTTGGAGGGTTTCTCATCTGATGCATGATGTTGAACAATTCTTTGTGAGTGCTGTTGGCTTTCGTGATCCGTTCATTGTAGTACTTTTTTGCTTTGAGAATTTCTGCCTTGTATGATCAGATCTGTCTTTGATATGTTATTCTTTTGTCTTGTATGTAATTTTTCCTCCAATCTTGTTCTAGTATCAGTTTTTTTTGTCAAAATACAATACATGCTTAAATGAAAAAGGAAGCCTTGAATGCAGGCCAATAAACAGAATATTCACCACTACCCCTCCTCGTCCCCCCCATCGTGTTTAGATGTTTGCCTCTTTTAAACTCGGACAAGACCCGAAAAATTTACAGTTATTTCATCACAGCCTATGGTGCCATCACGGGATCCCTGGTACCCCCCCCAACCCCCACATCACTCCATAGGTCCCCCTTCATTCCACAAACATTAAGGGGAACCTCCAGCATACCCAATGCCCATTTCTCAACCAATGGGTTGACCGGCCGATCACCTCCACTTCTGAAGGCATGAACCTTTCTCAGAATTCCCCCCTTCCGTTTCAAAACTCCCGACCCCTGCATGAATGGCTGCTGTCACTCATTCCATTACATATATATTCTTACCAGTATTAATCCATTCCCTCTTTCCAGGGAGCAGCACATGCTTACAATGCATCGCCAAACATGCCCTGCCCGCCAATAACAGGCAGTGCACCTGATGTGGAAGACTGTTGTAATCCCCCCTCCGTCCCCCTCTAATCTGAATAATACCAGCATTGGAGTTTTATCCCAGGGTACTCAGTCTAATTCCTTAATCCAACCCAACACTTCACCCAAGAAGAATTGCTCTCTCACAGCCCCACCACATGTGCCAGTAGTCTGCCCGGGTCCCACATTCATGGCAACATAGCATGCTAGCTCGCCCCCCCCCCCCCCCGATACATTTTTGAAAGTCAGACAGGGTTGTACTGCCACCGGTGTAATGATTTGATCGCATGGAGATTGTAATGGCATGCAATTGACACATAAAAGGCACAGCAGCATAATTTATGCCATAGTGAGCCGTCACGTCAACCACCAAGCCCAGGGTCCCTTTGCCATGATTTCCATAACTGTCCTGTGTCTCCCTTCCCCAACTACACAAAAGCCCAATATAGGGCGGAAATCGACACTTAATTTCCACAGATGTCTAGGATTCTGTCGGGGTGAGATCCCTCTGAATTCTCTCTCTAGGCCTAAGCAATGATCGCCCCCTTCAACTGTAAATATACAAGAACACAATTTACCTATTCCCAGTGCCTCCTCTAGTGCAACTATGGGACTGAAATGACTGTCTTTCCAGAGTTGATCGACCCTCTACAAACCTGCCTCAAACAATCTTTGAAATGGCGGCACTCACACTTGGTACCCACAGATGGCTCAGTGGAGAGGGCAATGGCGTAACCCCCTTCATCCCTGGACCTTGACGCCGTAGGGTACAGATGACTCCTAGTATAGAATGTTCTCTGATCGTTTGTAGGAGCCTCCGCCTCGGGACTCAAAGCCATTCTCCGACAGTAGTAGGCCTAAGGGGAAAGTTTCACAATTCTATCCACTGGAGGTCCCTTTGCTTAATCAAATGAGGGATCAAAACGGAGTGGGGTGGATTTATAGTACCAGTTCCGAAAGCCTACACCATTCTGTCCCTTCGGAAGCACAAGCGCCTTGTAAGCACTTATCTTTTTTCCCCTGCCAAAGAATCGGAGGAAGCGTCCCTTCGCTTCCGGAAAAAAAAAGAAAAATTCAGGGATCTGAACCGGAAACATATGAAACAGGTAGAGAATCTTGGGGAGGAAAACCATCTTTATGGCCGTAAGGCATCCGAGCCAGGAGACCGCACTTACTCCATTTCTCTAAACTCTCCAACAATTTCAACATTAATGGAGGAATATTTGCCTTGTACAAGTCCTGCATCTCTCCTGTGGGATTAATTCCCAAATAGTGCAGTGTACTTTGACTGATCCTCATCCCCAGGGCTGTGAGGAATCCCACGTTCTTGTCACCCATTTGGTTCAAGAGGACTAGAATGGACTTGCTGCTAGTGATTTTAAACCCTGATCATCTCCCATATTGTTTGATCAATTCAATCACCACCGGCATTGATGGTAATTGGTAATGTACATGCAACATCATGTCATCTGCATATGAGCAGAGCTTATATTCCACCCCACCCACTGCTATCCCCCCACTCGATGCTCACCCCTCAAACTCTTGGCCAGGGGCGCCAAGGAGAGGGAAAATAAAATTGGCGGAAGGAGACAACCCTGTCTCATACCTCTACCTAGATCGACCCACTGAGAAGCCCCTATAGGAATATACTGCCATGATTCCGCATAGGAATTGGACTCCCTCACCATACGCAAAAGGACTGCCTCGGAAAACCCCACCCAGCGCGGTCGATTGCTTTCTCTGTGCCCACCAAGAGGAGAGTGGGGTCCCCATCCAGAGAACTTAATGAAGTATAGGGACTTCCTCAGTGTCTGCTCCAGACTCCCTTTTATAAAAACCGACCTGGTCCGGGTGGACCAGGCGTAGCATGTATACTTCCAATCGTGAGGTCAGGACTCTAGTGAATATCTTTGCGTCTATGTTGAGGAGTGTGATCGGGCACTAAGAGCCACACATTCAGGGGTTTCTACCTTCTTTAGGTATTACCACGATAATGAAAAGAATGCTGTACAGTTTCTCATTAGTATGTCTGTAAATTGAGCTCTAGAGAAGAAAATGTTTGTAAAAAATAAAGATTGCACACCGCTATTCAAGGTAAGTAAAACCCAAGGCAAACATTTTAGACAGTCTATACAGCAGGTCAAGGGAAGCAAGACCCAGTTGATAAACTTGTGATTCTAAGCAGATTAACAAACATCAGAAAACTATATATACTTTTCAGAATGGCAAAACACATTCAAAGGATAGTAACCTTTGCAACGGCTCATATTTCAGAGGGAAAGTTACCAACCAACTCTTTTACAAGTAACTTAAATACTAGTTATACTTTTCAAGGCAGAATCCTTTTCTTATTCAGTCCTTCCATATTATATTGTACCAGTTCTCTCAGAGGCAGAAGCGGGACCCATTTGGTCTAGGTACCAGCTGTAGGCAGGGTAATATCGGGTTCAGTTACAGAAAAAGTCAGTTACAGAGGAAGTCTCTTCAAAACAAAGTAGTTCACTTTCGAGCGAGTTTATTAGGGCCCAGGGACTTCAGAGAAGACACCCTAGGGGATTCCAGCAATGGGCCTGGGCAAACTGGAGAGGACTCCCAATCGCATGAATCACCCCCAAGGCTTCACATGAATCACAAAAGGCTTAAGGCAAGTAATACCTCACCCAACAGTACCTCTGGACAGAAGAAGAGTTTGCAGCAGGATGTCTTCAGGATCTGCAGCCAAAAACCCGGTTGATGAATTCCTGTCGTGAAGACAGGACACTGGAAGGGAATTGGAAGCAGGGATCAACAGGGAAGGCTTCAGGCAAGAGTTTCTTCACGGCTGGATGTGGCTCTGGTTTTGGCAACCTTTTCAGGAGCAAGGAGAAGACTGAATATCGTTGGTTGCAGTCTCATCGCTAATCTGGTCCAGCACTCTGGTGAGGCGACTTTAAGGACACAAATCGTGTCTGAGAGCCAGGAGTAAGTCACCCAAGTTACAGATCGATTTGGACTTCGGAAGATGATGCAACGCACAATGGCTCGAGGTCCCAGGGTATTGCAGCTTGCAAGGTCGCAGCACGATGTGGGATGGCTGAAAATGCAGGTCATCTTGCGTCTAGTGGATTTCTCCAGGCTCTGGCTCGTTTTTGGGACCCCTTGGTCGACTGGAAGGGTTATAGCAGGTTCTGGTTATAGTGCAGGCTCTCCGGTCACTGGAAATCGCTACAGCAGTCTTTTCTTCATCTTCGGCTTCAGCTCCAGTGGTCAACTTGTCAGCAGCTTCCACGTCAGTTTTTATCAGGAACTACATCACAACTTCTGCCTTCTCTACTTGCATCTTACAGCAGGGGGTGGCCCAGCTGTTTAGTCAGGACAGCCGGCCTCCAACTGGGAGTTGGTTCCTTTCAGACAAGGTGAAAAACAAAAGGGCTCCAAAGCTTTGCAGCACTTTTGTTTTTCACCTTGCCTGAAAGGAACCGACTCCTCCCTCGCTTCCTGCCTCAATAGACACCCAGGAGCCTGTGCAGGGAATCAAAAGGATTCCAGCTGAAGACTAAACTTCCACTGAGGTTGTTTCCACCTAGAATGGCAGGGGAAGACCTCAAACAGCAAGCACACAAGAAAAGGCGAAAAAAGAAGGTTGGTATCTTTCATGGATTCACATGCTGTGAATCTTTCCCGTCAGGCTGGGAACACCTCAGTAACTTTAACATAGCGTTTTCCGATGGAAAACTGACGAGTGTCCCATCAACGTCTTTTTTTGGGTGCTTTAGGCTGCACCAGTAGGATATCTAATATAAATAGCCCCGTCCCTGTGGCTTCCCTTCAGATTTTAACATCCCAAAGTAGAGGAAACCTGAAACAAGGTATGCCTGCAGGGACGGCCAGTGGGCGCATGTGAATCCATGAAAGATACCAACACTGGAGAAATGGAGTTACAGGTAAGAAACTACTCCCTTCTCCAGCACTGGATCTTTCATGGATTCACGTGCTGCGAATAGATTACATAGCAGTATGATCACTTGGTGGTACATGACAGGCAAACAAAAACCCATAACCCCCCCCCCCCCAGGCCATAGTAACCACATCATAAAACAATCCACCAATAGGCATGAGAAACAAACTTCATTAGAACTAACCAAACCCCGGAAGCTGGGCGGCTTACCTTATTGGAACAGGTGTTGGAGGACTGCACGTCCCACCTGCACATCCTCCACACATTTCCCCAGACAGTGTCTGGTGAAGGTATGCGGCACTGCCCAGGATGCTGCTTGGCAAATGTCACTGAGCGGTATATCCGCCGCCAACGCCGCCGTGGATCTTGTAGAATGGGCCTTAGGAGTTGCTGCAGAGGCTTGCCAGCCTTCCCGTAGCAAAAGGAAATCGTAGAGGAGACCCAACAGGAAAGGCCTTGCTTAGAGATAGACTGCCCCCTAATGGAGGGACCAAAAGCCACAAACAGCCGCCTTGACTTCCTGAAGACTAGAGTGTGGTCGAGATAAAACTTCAACGCCCTCTTAACGATTAAGGAGTACAGTGCTCTCTGCGCAGGAGTGGTAGCTGTAGCGAAGAAAGTGGGTAAGGCAATTGTAGAGTTTTTGTGAAACTCCGACGGCACTTTATTCCTAAAGTGCGGATTAGTATATCGGAGAACCTTGTCCCTCATGAACCTCAGATACGGCGGGCTGATGACCAGTGCTTGCAGCTTAGAGACCATCCTGGCTGATGTAACAGTCACCAGAAAAGCGACTTTCCACATGCGGAACGTCATTGTCACCATCAGTTCAAACGGTGGCTTCATGAGAGCTGAGAGAACCACAACTTCTCCGGGGCAAATGTTCTGAAAAGACCCTTGAAGTGTTTGACCAACATGTCACTGAACAGAGGCATAGAGATGCTCCGTCTCATGAACCTGGAGAAGGCCGCCAGATGGACCTTGATCGAAGACAACAACCCCCCCCCCCCCTTTGCCAGCAGTAGAGGATACGGCAGAAGCTGAGCTGGTGCCAGCTGTAATGGCTGCACGTCTGTCATGGGGCAGGGCAACAATCATGGTGTACCTGTTGCTGGAAGGGGTCATAGGTTATTGGTAGCCAGTAAATCAAAGAAACATGTGTTTCAGGAAGAATCCTGCCTTACAAAAGGCTATGTCCTTTTTGCAGGCGAAATAGACTGCAGACTACAATTGCCAGGCACCCCCGGGCACATAACTACTTAATGAAGCCCACGTTGGGCGGGGCACATGCGCGCGTGCAAGGTCATCAAGAGCACGGGGCTTGTGCTCTGAAGCTCGATCAGAGAAGATGTGTTCTCCGGAGCTCCGAGCAAGGGGAAATGTGAATGTGCAAATGTTTGATTGTGTTACCCTATGTTCCCTTCCCTGTCCACCTCCCCTACCCTAGTCCTCTCACCGGTTACCGATGCTACGGAACCCATCCAACCAACGAGATCCTAACCATCTTTCCCCGCCAGGGTCTCGGAGGCTTGTGTAAGTTTCAACTTGCAGGCACCTAGACCGTGGAGGGGTTGGTTGGTTCATGCCACTCCTGAGCCTGGAAACTGAAGCCGTGACAACGTCCGGTTGCTCTGCGCACCAGTCACATAATCTGGTCCACTTTCTACTGTACGACACATTGGTAGATGGTGCCCTTGCCACAGCCAAGATCAGACGGCAATCCAGCGGGATTTCTAGATGACCAAATTTGGAGATGTCAGGAGCCACGGGTGTTAGGCAGAATCCTGTGCATGCCCTTAGGGACCACTACACACAATTAAGACTACAGGTGGCAATACAAGTTTTACCTTTGGTAAAAGCCTGCACTACTATGTTAGAGTGGTAGCAGTAGCGGAGTAGCCAGGCTTATCTCAAGAGTATATGAGCAGTAGCAGAGATTACACAAAGGGACCACAATTACTGTGACTCGAGCAAACACTGACTCAAGGTTTTAGGTAAAAAAATATAATTACATTTATTTTTAAACCATTTGTTATAAACACAGCACTTCTATTAATTCAAAAACCACACGTAAAATACGCTACAACTAACCAATTCACTTTGTACAGTATAACTTCAAGATAAGTACCTTGTGTTTGAGCAGACGGTGTTGTGAAACAAAAGACGTTACCGGGAATACACTTGCGATCACTTTTTGACAGAAATGACAGTTCGGTCTTACTAAAGAAACGCGTATCCACGGCTACAAATGTTACCGGGGCAAAAACAAACTTCGCACCTGAGATACCCAGAGAGAGTTGGGGGCAAAAAATCATAGCAATACTTTTGTCAACGCAGACAGAATCAGAGAACACTCTTAGACAGAAATTCAAAAGTCAATAGGCCGGAGCCAGTGTCAAGGGGAACTGGGTTCCTGTTGTCGAGGATCACACAGTCGGATAGTTCACGATTCAACGTAGCCAGGATTACTTAGATATTGTCAACAGAGGAAGCAAAAGTTATAAGAAGGGGGGAAGACAAGGGCAAGCCTTGGAGGGCAAAAAAGGGATTCACCCAAATTTCCTCAAGCAGAACATAGTACCTTATTCAATGAAGAATCCGGTGCCACGGCAGTTGTTCCTGGTAGTTTCCTGGAGACCCACGGTTCCTGGAGCTTCGATCCGAAGGAGGACGTCTGGAGGGGTCTGCACCACACAGGGCTGAAGCCGGCAGCAGCAACGGTTGAATAAAAGGTGCGCTCCTTAAAAACAGGTGAGGCTCTTCAGATGGCTATCCGGACCACTACAGCAGTGTGCAGCGGTTTCGACCACGAAGAGGATCCTCTGGCTGTAGAAGATGAGCTGGTTATCCCCTACCAGCTCAAGGGAAGACGACTCCGGACTGGATCTTCTCTGGTCGTCGAAGGGTAGATAGCTCAGGACTGCAGCAGGGCTTCACCGGGACGGGATAGTTGCAGCAGTTGACTTCTCCGCTTCCTTGTAGTTCCAGTGGCGACTGACCTCTAGCCCAAGAGACCTGCCTTTAATGCGAAAATCCCCCATTCACACAGCCTGGCTGTCAATCACGCAGCAGGAGGGTTGTCCGGCCCGGAAAACCACCTCAGCCAATCATGTTAAAGTGCGACTTGGGTTTCCTAGGATACCCTGTGCTGGGGGTGACTACAGACCTCCCTCACATTCAGCCCCCCTAGACACCCAGGCGCCTAGAGGAGGGCTTCTTGGCAGAAGCCCGCCAAAAGACAGTGAACAAAGAAGGCAAACCTGGTTTGCCGTGCAAAGTAAAACACAAGAAGGACTAACAAAAAGAAATGGCGAATAAACCCGACCGGAGCCAAAAGAACAAGTATTTGGTCAAGCGGGTTTAAGTTCGAGGCTAATATAATAGCCTGAAACAATGCCAGGTTTATATAGTATAGTTGCGGTAGAAAATTTAGGGTAGATACCACTGCCACCAGCCAAGTCTAAATGTTAAAAGAGCAAAACCATGCTCTAGGAGGTACAGATACAAAGGGCTAAGGATTAACCCTTTCCAGTACTTCATGTAAGATTGTAAGATGGGGTGTACTGGATCTGTGGTTGAATGACTAAGTAAAGTTAATTGCAATTTTACCCTTTTCTGGGGGACAGTAGTCAGCCTCAGAAATGGAGTCGGTGGGAAGTCTAAAAGACAACCCTATGTCACTGCACTGAAGGTGTTGTGTAACACACAAAAGGGGGCTACTGAAGTGGTGTACTCCAGAGTCCACAATCACAAAAACAGATGAAATACACATGGCAAAACACAGGTAAGAGTGGGGAAAGAGGTACACTTTTACCAAGTGGAAAAACAAACTCCACAAATCCAGCAAAGCTGCTGGGGGACTCACTAGGTAAGGGAAATTTGCCATAGAATGAGAATTATCCCTAACAACGGCGCAAGCCGGAGAGAACCTGGGTCGTGGTGCCACACCTTTCTGTTGTCCTGTGATAGCAGATCCGGCTCCGACCCCAGATGAAGCGGGTCTTCCACCGCAAGATAAAGCAGATCCGAGAACCACGTTTGCTGGGGCCAAAATGGGGCCACCAAGATCACCTTGGACTGGACCTTGTGGATCATCTGGATCGTTCTCCGGATCAGATGAAACTGAGGAAACACGTATGCGAACAGACCCGTCCGCAGGAATGAGAAAGCGCCCCCCCCTTAAGTCTGGATGTGCCACCCTGCTGGCAAAAGGCGGGCACTGCTTGTTTACCGGGCTGGCAAACAAGTCTAGAGGGGGAGGCCCCCCCATCTCCTGAACATTTTCGCCACCTGGGCGTTCTTCAGCTTGTATTTGTGCAGTTGACCAGTGTCCCTGCTGAGAGCGTCCGCCTGAACATTTTGCACTCCCGGTAGATGGTAAGCAGTGATGTGAATCCCGTGAGCAACAGCCCAATGCCAGACTACCTGAGCCTCCCGGGACAGGAGCCGTGAGTGTGTGCCTCCCTGCACAGGTAAAACATTGTGGTGGTGTTGTCTGTCAGAATGCGGACCACTGTACCCTGAATGAGAGGCAGAAAAGAATTCAGAGCCCAGTGTACTGCTTTCAATTCCAGAACATTGATGTTGCAGGATGCCTCCTTGAGAGTCCACATGCCGTGTAGCTGGTCGAGGTGAGCACCACAACCCACCTGGGACATGTCCGTCACGATCATGTATTGAAATTTCATCTCCACCAGGGGCATGCCCCTCCACATTGTCAAAGCGTGTCCACCACCACAGGGCCTCCTCCAAAGCCCGGGAGACGACCACCTTGTCGGACCAGGAACCGAGACACTGCCACCACCTGGAGGCGAGAATCTCCTGCACCAGTCTCAAACAGAAAACAATTTGGGTTGAGAGGGATGCAGGACGCCATGCATCCGAGAAGAGACATGTAACCTCAGCCCGTGATCGATGTTCCTGGCCCCCCCATGCGGCCGCCCTGGGGAACAGCTGCTGTATACAGTCGACCGAAAGTCACGAGATTGAGCTGCGTGTGAAAATGGGCCCCTACGAAAACCACGTCCCTGGATGGCGTCAGACAAGATTTTGCGAAGTTGACCGCAAAGCTCAGTCGCTGTAACAGGAGAACTGCTGCCTGGAGAGAGACATCCTTTGAGATGATGCACCCCTGACCAACCAATCGTCCAGGTACAGGTAAACATGCCAATCCCTGCAGAGGTAGGCCGGCACCGGAGCCAGGCACTTGGTGAAGGTTCTGGGAGCAGACTTGAGGCCAAACAGGAGAAGCCTAAACTGGTAATGCTCGTCGCCGACCACGAACTTTAGGAACTTGCAATGTTTGGGAATCATCAGGATGTGGCAGTTGGCGTCCTCGAGGTCTAACGCTGCCAAGAATTCCCCTGGCTGAACCGAGTGTATGACATACTGCAACGTCAGCATCTTGAACTTCAGGCGCAACAGATTCTTGCTCAATGGCCGAAGGTCCTGAATAGGGTGCCCCTTTCCATTCAGTTTATTACAAAATACCAGGAGTTCACCCCCCTTGATCCTGTTCTGACAACAGGAGCAGTTTGATAGCCCCTTTTTCCAACATCAGACACCTCCTGCCGCAAGATAGACAGGTGCGGCTGCGCCGCCTTCACTGGTGGGTTAGGGAGTTGCGGGTCCCGAAACAGAGTGGCCATAACATACTGCATCCAGCATCCATTTGTCTGTGGTAATTAAAAGCCACTCGTCGACATGGTGTGTCACCCAGCCCTAGTTGACTGCCTATATGGCAGAAATTGCTGAGGCTTGGACTGGCGGCCTTTACCAGCCGCGGCAGCCTGACCCCTCTTCCGCTGCGCTCTAAAGTCCCTGGTCCTTTGTGCGGACTGGAAATAACGTCAGAACCCATGGGAGGAATAACCGGGGTGACCTTAGCCCCTGAGACGGGAACCTGTAAATCTGGCATTCCCAAGGCTCCTCGAAAGGCACGAAAAGGGTGAAAAAAAAAGTGTCCACTATGCAACGTGCCCAGTGACCTTGTTGTGTCAAGAGTCCTCCTTCATCCCCTTTAACGCCTCATCAATCTTAGCACCAAACAGCTGCTCCCCTTCACATGGCATGTCTACCACTTTGTGTTGCACCTCAGGCCGTAAATCGGTGCAGCGCAGCCAGACCTGTCTAAGGAGCACCACACCATTGTTGATCTGCTTGAAACCAGACTGCCAGGTCCACTGCAATGTTAATCCTGTGGTTGGAGGCTTCCTCCCCCTCTAGAAACAGCAGCATTGCCTCCTTTGTTGCTCCGGCAGATGATCCAAGAGTGGAGCCAACCAGTGCCACATCTCCCCGTCATATCGAGCCATAATGGCCAAATAGTTGCCCACCTTGACAGTCGTGGGCCCCACCATAAGCACCTTCATGCATCCTGCTTTTGGGCCTCGCACACTTGTGCTGACTGCGTGCCCTTCGACCCGCCGTCACCACTGACTCTGCCGTGGGTCGTGAGGCACTTGGGCGAAGACTCCGGCACCTTAAACTTATTTTCCAAGCGGCCCTTGACCGCAGGCTCTGAGAACGGATGGCACATCGTGCTCAGCCCCTCTTGTCACACGTGGTCCAAAATGGCAACAGAGAAAACCGCCTTCCGCCTCTTCCCCATGTGATCGAAAAGAAAAAAGAAAAAAAGTCCTTTTGCTCCTCCTGCAGAGAAAGGCCAAACTCCTGACATGCCCTGGCCAGCATTGCATGAAAAGCGCCAACATCATCTGGTTGAGAGGGCTGAGCTTGGCTGTTCAGGGGATCCACTTTGGGGTCAGTATCCCAGGTATCCGTCCACCTGGGCGATGACGATGCAGTCGACAGTGTCACGTGAAACACTCAGGATCCGAATCCACCAGCGCCCCTTCTTCTGGATGCGTCCCAGGGAGGGGACGAAACCAACTATGGACCGCACCAGCGACCGAACTGTCGGTGACATACATGGGAGGGCCGGGCGAGTGGCACCCGCACCCTCATTGTCATGGCACAACCCATACCACCTCCTCCATGGGAGCCACCGGGATCAGCGGGACTGGGAGCCGCGCATCCAACTGCCCCAACGACTGCAGCGTGGTCAGTGTTAGGGAGAATTCTCTGTTTGGGCTGAATTTCCCTACCTAGTGAGTCCCCCAGCAGCTTTGCTGGATTTCTGGGGTTTCTTTTTTTCTCCTGCCAAGAGTGAGACTCTTTTACCCTCACTCTTGGACCTGTTGAAGTGTGTTTTCTTGGTTAAACCTTGTATTGAATGGGCTATGGGGTCTTTTACTCCATAGGGCCTCATGTATTTTTGTGATGTGGGTTACACAGCACCCTCTGTGCCGTGACCCAGGGGTGTCCTAGGGACTCCCCAACATAGACTCCATACCCTGGGACTGACTACTGTCTCCTAGGGCATGTAAAGTCACCAAAGACTTTGCTAGTCTTGAATCCTGAACAGAACCAGTACAAACCATCATATTGTGGACGTACTGGCTGGGGCAATTCGATTGCCCCAGGGTCTGTTAGTCGAGGGGGCACGTCTCCGTCCCCCCTGATCGAGTTTTGGCTGGTGGCAGTGGAAACTACTTTTTATATTCGACCGCGAATATTTCCCTATGGGATTTCCCATTGTTTTAGGCTAACACATTTAATTATTTATTTACGGTAGCCTTAAACATACCGCCGGTTTATATATTTATTATTATAACTCCGGTTGGGACTTTTTGCCAAAACTTGATTTTAAAATGGCGTTGGCGTTCGCCTCTGTAACTCTGACCCAAAGTGGAGCCCTTTGTTCCACTTTTGGCGGGCTTCTCCACAGAAGCCCTCCAAAGTGGTGCCACTCTGTCTGGGGTACTTAGGAGGGGTGGAGGGGGATTTAGGCACCCTGGACTGAGTTACCTTGGTAACTCAAGTCGCACTCCGTCCTGATTGGCCCAAGTGGTGAGCCGGCCGGCTCACCACTTAGCATGTTTGAGTGACAGCTAGGCTGGGTGAATGGGGGTTTGCTGCATAAAAGCAGGGCTTTGGGGACTGGAACTTCAGAAGTCGCCACAGGACCAAGAATCCGACGAGGGAAGAGCTGAGCCGACCTGCTTCGACGACACCACCCGGTGGAGCCCTGCTGAACCGTCTCACCACTTTTCCCGACGACCGAGGAGAACTCTTAACGGAGTGGCTCCTTCCCTTGACTGGTGGGGACAACCAGTTTTCACCTTCTTTTCGCTCCTCGAGGTATCTCGTGGCCGCCTTGCCCGTGCCAAGCACCCCGGCAACCGGAATACCACACTTTTACCCCTAATCGCGAAAGTCGGTACAACCCTTTAACCGGAGGACTCCGCGGCTGGTTTCTTCCCGGGCAGTGCAACGACCTTCTTCTTCTGCTCTTCAGCGAGAACTTCTTCTCCCCTGACCGACGTCGAGCCTTGCTGCCACTGCCTGGAACAACTGCCACCGCTGGAGGATCCTTTCCGCTTAAGGTACCGTGTTCCGCCTGGCTTCCCTTGCCACCGACTGTACGGGGTAGATTTAGCCCCCGGCTTTCGAACCTGGGAGTGCCTGGGACACCCTGACTAAACTTTCTAAGCCACTCTAAACTCTTTCTAACTCGTTGCAAGACTTTGAATCCCTAATAACAGTGTGATCTTGGGCACATTTTCGCTCCGGCTACTCTAAGAGTGGGCCCTGCCTAGTGACCTTTGCTCACCTGTGACTTTGTACTTCTTTGAGCCTATTGCAAGTGTTCTGGACCTTAGAGTGGTGTGTCTAACCTATTTCTGTTTCTTTTTATCCCTTTCTTGAATCTACTAGAGTGTCATCTAACGTTAAGCACTCAGCTCTGTTCGAATTATGTGGTGTTAACCTAGAGTTGTCTAGATAGGAGTAAGGGTTGAAACTGCTTTCATTATAACTGTGTTTGAAGTGTTTTTACTATATTTTGCTAGAGTGATTTCAACTTAGGTGTGTTTAATAAATAAATAACTATATACTTTTTTTGAAACCAAGCTCTGGTCAGTGTTTGCTTGTGCTATTGTATTTGAGTACCTATTGTGTATACTTTACATACTGCCTAACTCTTCTTGAGGGAAGTCTGACTGCTCAGCCACAGCTACCAGGTAAACCTGGGTGGTGCGGACTGCTACCAAGGGGGTTTACTGCTATACCTGTAGTCTTAAACCTTTTGCAGTGTTCCCTAAGGGAACTGCACAGGTTTCTGCCTAACAGTCAGCACCTGTATGGACAGCAACGAGTGCGGACTCACCAGCAAGTACTGCGATGGGACAGTATTCAGGCGTGCTGACATGGACGGCACTGCCGGCTGTAGATCAAACGCCAAAAGATTAGAAAACTGATGGTTTCCTTCCTTCGGAGTGGAGTCCAAGTCGTACGTCGTGGGGTCCTGCTGCAGAATCTCCAACGGGAGCAATGACCCAAGGCCGGACGCCAACTGCCACAGCACCGCTGAAGGCAACTGCGCACCAGTCACCGCAGTCGTTGAAGAATCCAGCGTGGTCAACGACAGAACAGTCGCAACCACAGTCGAAAGAAGAGAGGGCAGCACCACCACTGTCAAAGGGACTTCCGACAACGAGCCCCTCGGCGAGGGAACCCAGGCCGCCACTGGCCTAGCCTTCTCCTGCGAAGTGATCCGTTTGGACATGGAGCTGCATTGATGTTTGGAAGATTCACGGCCTGAAGAGGAACGGTGCCAGTCCTTCGAAGAAGAGTGCCTAGTCGACGAGGAGGACGTTTGAGACTTTGCCTTCTCTCCATCAGTCGCCGAGGCCTTGAGCGACAGCATCGCTGACTTCTCCGGCCTGGAACGCACCACCTTCGACTGGTGAATCCTGGGGCTTGTCCTGAGAGGGACCACTCTACCCCCCCCCCTACTCTGCTGCACCAACCTGGTGCCCGATTACTCCCCGCCTTTCCTCACCTCCGCCCCTACCGTGGGCTGCTTCTATGATGGGGGTTCTGCCGACTGCACCCTCAGGAGCGAAGGAGACACCTTCTCACCGTAGTAGGACTTGCCGCCGCGGGCAAAACCAACCTTTGACCCCGGGTAAGTCCCCTCGTTGAGCCAGCAAATTAACCCCCGATTGAGGTCCTTCAGCGTCTTCTGTGAGAAGCCTTGACAAACCTCACAGTTGTCAGAGGAATGATTGGGATATAGGCAATAAAGACAGTCTGCATGCCGATCCCCATCGTAGACTTTCTTCAGGCCGCAGGTCGCTCACGGCCTAAACATCGATTTCTTCGGACCCACAGATCACATACTGGGCCTGGAAAGAAACAACTAGCGAAAGCACGTGCAGAACACGAGAGAGAAAACACAAGGCGACCCCAACAGTTGAGACCGTTGAAATCTGAAGGGTAGCCCGACGGTCGGGCTATTTATACTAGATGTCCTATTGGTGCAGCCCAAAGCACCCAAAAAAGATGTTGATAGGACACTCCAGTCGAAGCTTTCCATAGGAAAACGCTATGTTAAAGTTACTGAGGTGTTCCCAGCCTGACGGCAAATATTCACAGCATGTGAATCCATGAAAGATCCAATGCTGGAGAAATCACCTTTTTAGCAAAAAGGTGGCCCTTCTGTGCTTTACCAAGGCTGAATTAACAGCCTGCGAGTAATACAGACTAAAAGTCAAAAGGGAAACCCACTGCCGCCAGCCATTCATGTAAACTCACAATTGTAGCATGTAAGTAAGAAAGGTGATAGGGATACAATGTATCCCCCAGCTCTCCACATAAGGTATGATGTGCTGGCTCACTTATACTAAGTGTAGAGGGGATGAACATCCCTCTTTGCTAGTAGTTCACCCAAATTACAGGAAAGCAAAATTAACAGGGAAGTCCAAAGGGGCAACACAGCCTAAGCCCAAATGTTTGAGGAAACTAACTCCAACCATACACTATGGAGAGACACACAAATGTCACCCATAAAAAGAGTAAAATACTAGGTAAGAGGTAAAAAGGATTCCCACTCACTTAGGGACAAGGTAAAATAGTTACCAAGTCCAAGCAAAACTTTTGGGGTTGACACAGGAAAATGGACCATAAATATGAAAATCTTACCCAACAACTTCACTTAGCTTTGGTTTGGTTTTCTGACAGGACTCTTCTTCCTCCTCCTCCCCTGTGGCTTCTTTAGTTTGCCTGAAATTAACTGGAGCTCTTGATAACTGTAACCTACTCAGTTGGTATCTTAAATGAAAGGCCGTTTAGAATTCCTCTCAACATTCAAAGCTGCTTTTCTTGATTCCAGCCAATCAACTTCTAGATGCATATCCTCCATCTTGGAAAGGGACAATCCCAGTCTCCTGATCAGCCTTCCGTTAAAGAAACATTAACTGCTTCAAGAAACACACTTTCTTCCAAAAACAAATGGAAGAAACATCCCCAACTTTACGTACTACCTTCCCTTTCCTGGAGTATCTTCCCCGTAGGACTCGGACTAGTATGGTGGAAAAAAACAATCTGGGGGTCCTAGATACGTGAGGGATTATGGGTACACTACACGTCATAGTAAGGATAGTGTTACACACCCAGGTAGACTCCCATCTTCGGGAAAAAAAGATGCAATACTCAGATTACCGCTAGATGACGGACTATATGCACATCATGCAATTCTAAGCAACTTCACAAGCATCAAAAACCTGGTTTATTAGTGATGGAGGGACGATATGGGATACATTACTCACCGTAATCGTATTTCTGATGCTTGTATCTGCTTAGATTCACATGCTGTGCATAGGCCGACATCTAGTGGAAGCTGCGGAGTATTACAGTTTGTTTTTCGAAGTCGAAAAATGGGCGTCGACACAGGGCGTGCCAGTAATACTATCCCTAGTGTGACGTCCCCTGTACCCATGATCCCCCACGCGTCTAGGATCCCCAGATTGTGTTTTTCCTGACATGAGGTAGCATGAGGAGTAGCGTGAGTACAGATAGTCCAAGCAGATAGACAGAAAGGTAAGACTACAAGCAACCATGCGCCTTCTCTCGGAGGGGAGGAAGGGTGGGTCGCATGTGAATCTAAGCAGATACAAGCATCAGAAATACGATTACGGTGAGTAATGTATCCCTTCTGAGGCTTGTGGAATCTGCTTAGATCACATGCTGTGCATAGATTAGCGAGCAGTACCAGAAGAAGGAGGTGGGATGTGAGAAGGGTCATGAGCAAACAGGTGTCTTAGAACCGCTTGTCCCACTTGTGTATCTGCCTTGGAATGAGTGTCAATGCAGTAATGCTGAGTAAAAGTGTGAATAGAGCTCCAAGTAGCTGCTTTGCAAATGGTGTCAAGGGGAACGTTTGCAATGAAAGCCAGAGTGGCCCCAATGCCTCTGGTAGAGTGGGCCCTTGGCGTAAAAGGCAGAGTCTTTTCAGAAAGAGAGTAACACAGCTATATACAGTTGATAATCCACTTTGAGATAGCGCCCTTAGAGACGCGATCCCCCTCTCTGCCTGTAGCTACGGAGACAAACAGTTGATCTGTTTTCCTTAGCGGTCTGGTTTTATTTACATAGTATAAGACCGCCCTACGCACATCTAGGGTGTGTAGTTTCACCTCAGCTGAGCTTTGTGGGTTTTGGAAGAAAGCCGGAAGCTCGATGGACTGGTTTACATGGAACTTGGATATGAATTTTGGTGAGAATCTAGGGTGTGTGCGTAAAACCAGTTTGTCCTTGTGGATAGTAAAGAAAGGATCTTGCACTGACAGAGCCTGAATTTCACTGACCCTTCTTATGGAGGTAATGGCTACTAAGAAGGCTGTTTTATAAGTCAGGTGTTTGAGACTACTTTTATGCATGGGTTCGAAGGGGGGCCCCATGAGCTTAGATAGCACCACGTTGAGATCCCATCCTGGCGGTGGGTTCGATATAGGAGGGTGAAGTCTCTTTACTCCTTCCATGAAGGCTTTAACCACTGGTACTTTCCACCACGAAACCTTGTTATGGGATGTGGTGTAGGCTGAGAGGGCTGCCAGGTGTACTTTCAGAGAGTTAAAAACCAACCCTGCATCCAGCAGGTGGAGCATGTATGTTACAACGTTGGAAGGAGTGCAATCAACCGGGTTGATTTGTTTACTCTGGCACCAGATAACGAATCTTTTCCACTTGTCAAAGTAACAGTGCCTTGTATTTGGTTTCCTGGACTCTTTTAGAATGTCCATACACCTCTGTGGTAATTTGAGATGTCCAAACTCTATGACTTCAGGAGCCATGCTGCTAGGTTCATAGAGTTGGGTTCCTGATGCACTGTTTGACCTTGTTGCTGGGACAGAAGGTTGTACCAGGCTGGGAGTCTGATGGGCTCGCATACCGCCATCCTGCGTAGGTGTGGAAACCATGGTTGTCTCGCCCACATGGGAGCAACTAGGATGAGCGTCATCGATTCCTTGTTCATCTTGTACACCACTTTCCTGATGAGAGGAGTTGGTGGGAAAGCGTACGCAAACATCCCTGACCAGTTCATCCACAGGGCATTCCCCTGGGAGTCCGGTTGTGGGAACCTGGATGCAAATCCTGGGCATTGTTTGTTTTCGCTTGTGGCGAATAGGTCTATAGTGGGGAAACCCCACTGAGAGAAGAGATCTTCTACTACGTCTTTGTGAAGGACCCATTCGTGTTCTTCTGGGAGGGAGTCTCTGCTTAGAGCATCCGCTAGGGAATTGAGCTCCCCTGGAACATGTTGCGATGACAGGAAGATGTTCCGTCTGAGTGCCCATATCCATATTTTCTGGGCAAGCTTGGACAGATTTGGCGAACGAGTCCCTCCTTGCTTGTTCAGATAGAACATGGCTGTCGTGCTGTCCGTCCTGATCTGCACCGACAAGTTTAGTAGATGGGGCTCGAACGCCTGCAGCGCTCGGAATACTGCCAGAAGCTCTAGCAGATTGATGTGGTTCTTGGCTACTGAGTGAGACCAGAGACCCTGAGCTGTGTGGTGGAGATGGTGAGCTCCCCACCCCGTCAGGCATGCATCTGTAGTCACCACTGCCTGTACTTCGGGATCGTAAAAGGGTTTCCCCTTTGCGAGATTTTCTCTTGTCCACCAGAGTAGGTTCTGTACGAGTGTTGGCGAAACGACCACTAGATCGTCCCACTGACCACTTGCCTGAGACCACTGTTTCGCCAACCATTCCTGCATGGGACGCATGCGCAGACGCGCGTGGGGGACCAGGTAAATGCATGACGCCATCATGCCCAGTAACCGCATAGCTTTGCGTACTGTTATCTGTTGACCTGACTGATAATGCAGAATTTGCAGAAGTATGTTCCGAATTCTTTCTTCCGAAGAGAAGGTGAATCCTTTCTGAGTATCTAGGATAGCTCCTAGAAACTGTTTTGAGGTGCTTGGCACCAGACTTGACTTTTTCTCGTTGATGGAGAAGCCTAATTCGTGGAGGAGGTCGATGGTCCTCTGAATGTTTGACCTGCAGATTCCTGGGGTTTCCCCCGTTATGAGCCAGTCGTCCAGATAAGGGTACACTGGGATTGCCTCCCTGCGTAGGTGTGCAGCTGCCACCGCCAGTACCTTGGTGAATACCCTTGGTGCTGAAGCTATCCCGAAGGGCAGTACCTTGAATTGGTAGTGGCGACTGTCCACCTTGAAGCGCAAGTATTTCCTGTGCGCCGGGAGCATGGAAATATGAAAATAGGCATCTTTCATATCCAAGGTTGCCATGTAATCCCCCTTTTTTAGGAGTGGGATTACCTCTTGTAGTGTGGTCATACGGAATTTTTGGGGCTTGACATACTTGTTGGCAGGCCGTAAGTCCAAAACTGGGCGCATTGTTAAATCTTTCTTTGGCACAAGGAAGTAAGTTGAATAGATACCCTTGTTTACCTGGTGTCCCAGGACGAGTTCTATCGCGTCCTTTTCTAGCAGAATGGCGATCTCCTCGAGGAGGATCTTCTGATGTTGTAAAGAGTGGACTTTTTGTCTTGGAGGATGGTTTAGGGGACGTTGCAGTAGTTCTATGCAGTACCCATTGGATACTGTTGACAGCACCCATCTGTCGGATGTTATCCCTTCCCATGCCTGGGTGAAACTTGATATTCGTCCCCCTACTGGGGTTGCATGGGAAGGGACCCTGAACTGAGCGTCACTGCTTTGGTGGAGGCGTGCCTCCTCCTTTACTGGGGCTGCCTCTGCCTCTACCACGTCCTCTTTTACTACCCCTACCATACGCCTGGGTAGACTGTTGTGAGCTGGTGTTCCACTGTGTACCCTGGGTGTGGGAGTAGCTATTTCCTCTATTGGAATTTTGGGCGCGGGAGCGACGAAAATTGCCATTCCCTCTTTGGTTAGGTGGTTTGGTAGTTAACTGGCCAAGGGATTTGAGGGTGTCGAATTCTTCCTTAGCGTTTTTTAGAGCGTCCTCGACTGCCTTCCCAAACAGGAGATCACTTTCCACTGGTTTGTCTAAGAGCGCAGCTTGTGTTTCTGCTTTGAATCCCGACTGCCTCAACCAAGCATGCCTTTTGATGACAGTCCCCTCTGCTATAAGTCTACCCGCATTGTCAGCGGCGTCCAGAGTTGCTTTTACAGTGCAGCCTGACACGTTCCTTCCTTCCGCACAAATGCGAGCTAGCTGGCTTTTAAGGGGTTCGGGAGCAGAGTCTATTAGTGCTGCCACTTCTTCCCACTGGTGACAGTTGTAGCTAGCCAACAGTGTGGTGGAATTCGCGATTCTGGCTTGGTAGGCTGCCGTGGAAGCTACTTTCCTGCCAAAACCATAAAGTTTTTTACTTTCTTTGTCGGGGGGAGCCTCAGAGGAAGATAATGGTGTACCAGCTCTTTTGCGGGTGTTGGTTACTACTAGAGAGTCTGGCTTAAGTTGACCTCTAATATATAGGGGGTCCGACTGGGCTGCTTTAAACAGCTTCTCCACTCTCGGATTTACAGGTCTTGTCAGGTTTGGGTTGACAAGGGATGGTGCTATCTGCGTTGAACAGATTTTAGGATGGGAATGGTCTGGGCTACTGGCTTCCTTTCCCCTATTAGTTCTTCCGCAAAGTCCCTTTCTTCCTGGGCACCTTGTGTGTCTATGTGGAAGTGGTTAGCTGCCCGAAAGAGCAGTTCATTCAGGAGGGGCTGATTATCTATCGGGGAATCAGACACTGGGGCTTCCCTTTCGACTGGTGAGTCCATTCTGAAAATATCTGGGCTATTTTCTGGCTCATCCTCGTCTTCGTCTTCGCCGTAATAATCTGATCCTGCAGGATCTTCTGGCGTGTCAATTTCCTGACCTTCTATAAGGGAAGAGTTTCCTTGGTCTGTAGGGAAGAGGTAAGAATAGGGTTGGACCTCGATGGGGTCTAAAGGCCTAAATGGTGTCTCGACCCGGGGTCTTTTATTTGAGGGGATAGGGTCCCTTGACCCTGAGGGAGAATCTTCCTGAGGGTTTAAAGCTATGAGTTGTTCAGGGTGTCTTTCGAAAAAATTCGCCAAGGAAGACATCCTTGACATTACTCTGTCAATGTCCTCGCATGACCAGAGTTTTGAGCTTGGGGTGACCTTGCTGGGACTTTCTATGGATTGGCCCTGAGAAGACTTGGTCAGTTCTTTTGTAGTGGAGGACTGCAAGGGTTGTTTCCTTTGCTGTTTACCCCCTTCCCCGTGGGTGGAAGTGTGTTTCCCCTTTCCCTTATCTTTCGACGCCTGGCGTCGAGGATCGGAGGTGGAATCCCTGTCTTTCGAACTAGCCTTCGAAACTGGGCCCTCTTTACTCCCAAGTGATGTACCCTTTTCCTGGGGTGCAGGCTGGGGGTGGAAGTCGTGTTCGTCTCCGGACGAATGATCTTCCGGGATATTAATGGTCGAGGCACTCTGTGCAAGTGTGGAGGCTTGCCTGACGTCGTGCGGCGACCTCGACCGGGACCGCCCAGAGGACGTCCTTTCGGACCGCTCCTTCTGTGCCTCTTTCCGAGGTTTCGACGACGTCGAATCTCGGGTGGATTTTTTGTGTTTAGCGTGTGTATGTGTAACGCTTTTGTCGCCGGGGGACTTCCCCATAGTCGCCGGGACGGACGACCTTCCGAGGCCGGGGACGTGCGTTCGGCTGTCTTTCGACGCCTTGGTGCCCTCGCCGTCCGAAAGTTCGGCGTCGCTGCCGTCGCTGA
The DNA here is from genome assembly GCF_040938575.1 of Ambystoma mexicanum. Classification (NCBI taxonomy): domain Eukaryota; kingdom Metazoa; phylum Chordata; class Amphibia; order Caudata; family Ambystomatidae; genus Ambystoma; species Ambystoma mexicanum. The sequence goes on from NC_090940.1 coordinate 45,407,699, forward strand.
AGGTACCCTCCGCCTCCATAGCTGCTAGCTTGGCGTGGTGGGCCCAACGCTTGGTGGAGCGGTCCTTAAGAGTTTTGGTCTTAAACCTACTACAGGCCCTGCAACCCGTCTCGGGGTGGTCTCTGGGTAGGCAAAGGTTGCACGTAGCGTGCTTATCTACCCAAGGGTATTTCTTATTACACTTGGGGCAAAACTGAAAGGGCGTACCCTCCATACGCGCCTGTGGGCAGCGGGCAAGTGTGTGTAGGTAATAAGGTGTCGAGTGTGGAAGTGTACCACCCCCACTCTCCCTACTTGTAGGGCCGAGGCCAGCGGCCCAGGCCCGAGCCGAGGCGGAAGCCTCAAGGCCCAATCCGTCGGGTATTCGACGTTGATCTCCTCCCCGGTTCGGCGTCGAGATGTTGATCGACGAAAGGTTGGTCAAACGGGGCAAATTAGAATTAGTTTAGAGTGAAAATATGGCAAAGCCAGGGAACTCCGATGAAGTGCTTCCGACCAGAATGGTCTGTAATACTCCGCAGCTTCCACTAGATGTCGGCCTATGCACAGCATGTGATCTAAGCAGATTCCACAAGCCTCAGAAATATATATATTTTTTTTTAACTTTGTTGTTTTCCATGACAAACCAATAACCAGACCAGACAAAAACACAACCAAGAACTTGCAGAGGGGACAATATTGAGCTGAACCAGTGGGGATACCATTGGTGCGCCAGGATAATAGGGCCATCAAGCCTGTAATACTTCACTCAGCCTGAAATAACAGCATAGCCACGGCTATCCATTCTTCTTCCCTCGTGTATGTCCCACGTGATACATTTCCAGTCTTGATCATATCTCCCAGTGAGTACACATTCAGCTTCTCAAGGTGGAGCCTGAAAACGCAATTGTCACACCACGCACCCTGTAAATGGAAAAGTCGGAGTGTACAGCAAATCCGACCCCCCCAGCTCCACCCACCATTCGCCTCAAACATTCCCATGCATGTGATGTCCACTGGTTGAATTTACATCCACACCACGCGTGTGCATTTCCCCCACAGTAGTCCCCTCAAATCATTTGCAAGTTATTGCCCTCGTCAATTTAGCATGTAGTAACTTTGGGGAGGGGAACCACCACTAGACTATTTTAGTGGTGTGGCCAGATGACACGCATTACTCACCGCAATAGCATTTCTGATGGTTGTATCTGCTTAGATTCACATGCAGTGCATATGGTCCGACATCCAATGGTAACCGCAGAGTATTGCATCTCGTCTTTCGGGGACCGAAAGGGGACATCGGCATAGGCGTGTCTGTAACACTATCCCTGTGGTGACGTGTAGTGTACCCAAAATCCCCCACGCGCTGGAGGTCCCTCCGATTGTACCTTTTGTGCCATGAGGGAGCACAAGGCTATTGTGAGTGAGCACATAAAGAGAGAAAGTAGTAAGACATCTATGTTCCTTCCACCCGAGCGGGGAGGCAGGGTGGGCACATGTGAATTTAAGCAGATACAGCCATCAGAAATGCTATTACTGTGAGTAATGCATGTCTTCTGATGTTTGTTAATCTGCTTAGAATCGCATGCTGTGCATAGACTAGCGAGCAGTACCTGGAGGTGGGCTATGAGAAGGAACAGTAGTGAAGAGATGTATTAATACTGCTTGTGCCACCTGAGAATCAGACCTAGAATGAGTGTCTAGGCAATAGTGTTTTGTAAAGGTGTGTACAAAACTCCAGGTTGCCGCTTTGCAAATTGACTCAAGGGGAACATTTGCAATGAATGCTATGGATGCCCCAGTGCCTTGAGTAGAATGTGCTCTATGCTTGAAGGGCAGTGCTCGCTTAGCAAGAGCGAAACAGTGTGATGCATTTGACAATCACCTTGAGATAGCCGATTTAGAGACAGGATCCCCTTCTCTACCAGCTGCCAACGAAAAATTGTTTTTTCCTCCTCAGTGGTTTAGTTCTTTCCAGATAGAACACGACTGCCCTGCGCACATCTAATGTGTGTAGGCCTCTTGCAGCGATGCTAGTGGGATTCTGGAAAAAAGTAGGTAGTTCAATCGATTGGTTCACATGGAACTACGAGATGAATTTAGGTGCAAATCTGGGGTGAGTGCGCAGAACTACCTTATCCCTGTGGACTGTAACAAAGGGGTCTGGAACAGAAAGAGCTTGTAGTTCGCTAACCCTTCTAATAGAAGTGATAGCCACTAGGAAGGCAGTTTTATAAGTCAGTCCTTTCACATTTGCTTTATGTATTGACTCAAAGGGAGCTCCCATGAGCCTGGTCAAAACCACATTTAGGTCCCACCCAGGAGCTGGGTGAGAAATGAGAGGATAAATCCTCTTAACTCCTTCCATAAAGGCCTTAATCATCGGTATCTTCAACCGCGACTCCTTTTGTTGTGATTGGTGTAGGCTGAGAGCGCAGCCAGATGAACCTTTAGGGAATTGAAGACCAACCCAGCGTCTAACAGATGGGTAAGGTACAGCACAATGTGTGTGGGTGAGCAATCGATGGGATTGACGCACTTGGAATTACACCAGATGACAAAACATTTCCATTTGCTGGCATAGCAATAACGTGTATTAGATTTTCTAGCTTCCCTGAGTATGTCCATGCACCTCTGAGGGAGCTGTAGGTGTCCAAACTCTGATCTCAGGAGCCAGGCTGCCAAGTTCAGAGTTTGTGGGCATGGGTGTAGGGTCTCTTCCCCCCCCACCCCCCGTCCGGAGACAACATGTTGTACAGGTTGGGTAGTTTTACTGGTGGGAAGAGGGACATTTCGATCAGATGAGCGAACCAGGGTTGGCGGGCCCACATGGGGGGTCATCAGTAGCATGGTAACTGGTTCCTGGTGCATCTTGTGCACTATCTTGTTGAGAAGGGGACTTGGGGGGGGGGGGGGGGGGGGGGGGGAACTCGGAAGACTGGGGTGGAACGTAGACAAATTTCCCTTACCATGTTATCCAGGGACCGTTCCCCTTGGAGCGGTTCTGGGGATACCTAGAGGCGTAGTCTTGGCATTGGGCGCTCTCCCGAGTTGCGAACAGGTTGATCTCTGGGAGGCCCCATTCTGCGAAGACGTTGGACACTGTCTTTGTGCAGACGCCATTCGTATTCTTTGGGCAGAGGAAAATCTCTGCTGAGCACGTCTGCCAGAATATTGAGTTCCCCTGGAACATGTTGGGATAACAAACATCTTGTGTCTGAGAGCCCATATCCAAATGTTTTGGGACAGCTTGGATAGCCGTGGAGAGTGAGTGCCCCCCTGTTTGTTCAGGTAATACATGGCTGTAGTGCTGTCTGTTAGAATCAGCACTGTCTTCCCTTGTAGTTGCATCGGAAAGGCCTTTAATGCCTTGAACATCGTTAATAGCTCCAGTAAATTTACACGGTTGGACGCTACTTGAGGGGATCACACTCCATATGCTGTCTGCTGAAGCATGTGAGCCCCCCACCGATACCTTGGGGTAGTACCTTGAATTGGTAATACTTGTCCCTCCATCACGAACAGATATTTCCTATGCGCTGAGAACATTGAAATATTAAAGTATGCATCTTTCATGTCCAATGTTGCCATGTAATCCCCCGGTTTCAACAGTGGGATCACCTCCTGTAGCGTTACCATGCAAAATTTCTGAGGTTTATGAACTTGTTCGGTGGGCGCAGGTCTAGAACAGGGCGCATGGCGAGGTCCTTTTTGGGTACAAGGAAGTATACTGAATAAATACCCTAGTTTACCTGAAGAATAGGGACGGCTTCTATGGCGTCCTTTCCCAGCAGCGCTTCCACCTCTTGATTCAGGATCTCCAGATGGTCTGGTGAAAGGCACCGTGAGCATGGTGGTCTGAATTGTGGAGGTCTGGTGAATTCCACACAGTACCCGTGGACGACCATCTTTATGACCCACTGGTCTGAAGTTATCCCCTCCCATGCCGTGAAGAAAGATGTTAAGTGCCCCCGACCGGGGTGACATGGGAGGGGACCTGGATCTGATGGTCATTCCTCTAGGATTGGGGCTTCTACCTCTGGCTTTGCCACGTCGCTGACCCCTTGGAGGGTAGTATGCGGGGCTTCCTGATGTTTGTCCGGTATTGAAGTTCCCTGTGACAGTTCTGACTTGCACGGGACTGCCCTGGAAAGGACAGCCGAGAGTTATTTCCACTCTGGGGGGTAGGGAGGGTGAAAGTCTGAGTTATTTGTTCCAGAGACTTAAGAGTCTCATGCTCTATTTTGGCTGTTTCGAAGGCCTTATCGACCGCCTTTCTGAAGAGGTGAGCTTCTTCAATCGGTTTATTGATGAGCAAGGCTGCGTTTCAGGCTTAAACCCTGAGGCGCGCAGCCAAGCGTGCCTTTTGAGTAGTGTCCCTTGGGCCAGAGACCTGCCTGCTGTTTCAGCCGTGTCCAGAGTGTTCTTTATCACATTCTGGGTCACCTTCCTTCCTTCGGCCACAAGAGAAAGAAGCTTGGACTTTACTGGTTCTGGGACCTACTGCAGGCCTTCCTGAAGTAGGTTCCACTGAGCATAACTCGCCAGCAGCGTATTATTTGCTATACGCGTGGTACATGCGGCAGCCAAGGTGACTCGCTTGCCTAAGGCATACAGCCTCTTGGATTCCCTAACTAGAGATGCCTCCCCCGTGGCAAGGGGTACTCCTGCCCTTTTTCAGGTGGTAGTTACTACCAAAGAATCGGGGGTGGCGTGTCCTTTAATGTATTGTGGGTCAGAAGGAGCTGGCCGAAATTACTTTTCAACTCTTGGGTTCACTACCCGGGTTTGAGCTGGTGATAGCAGGGAGGGAGCCAATCTTCTCTTGATGGAATTAAGGAGGTGAATGGCCTGGCTAGAGGGTGGTTTCCCCTTCAGAATATCCTCTACAAACCCCTGCTCAGGCACTGCCTCTTGAGTAGAGATTTGAAAATGCTAAGCTGCCTTCTTTAACATGGAATTGAAGGCCATCTGGTCGTCCACTGGCGAGGCCTGGCGAGCCGGGGTGGGCGGAGGGGAATCCAGGCACAATACATCAGTGTCCTGATCTTTATGGGAAGCGTCCATGGGTCCGTTCCCCCTTGCTAGGTTTCTTCCCAATTGTCCGTGGCATCCGCCTGTTCCTCTTCGTAATTTTGTAGAAAGGAAGGTTCTTCATCGTAAATGTCCCTATAAGTGTCTGGACGATGTCTTCATGTTGGACGGGGACAGAAGGCTGATCTTCTTGGAAATGTGAAGTAGCTTGAAGATTAGGCTCTCCGCAAGACCTTTTTGGGGAAGACTGTTCAGAAAAACTGATAATTATTTCCAGACGGTCTATACACCCTTCACATTTTTCCCTTGTCCATTTAGAGGACCCAGAAGGGCCTACGGGTGGAAAAAGTCCTCTTCCGCCCTACAGCGCCGGAAATTGTCTCTCAGGGTGTTGGAAAAAAGCCCTTGACTGTCCTCATAGGTATCGTGAGAATCGGGGAACCATGGCGTATCCAAAGATTTGTCCGTAGCCTGGCCAGTGTTTTTTGACGTAACAGGAAAAAGGCCAACAAGCCGAAGTAATTCTCTCGATGCCGTCTTCGATTATAGCCTGAGTGAGATAGTGGTTCCGATGGTCTATCGGTAGGTTTGTTGCCTTCCATGGCAATAGAGAGCCGACGGTTGTTTTCTCGACTTGAGGCCTATTCGTGATTTTTGGGCCTATCACAGCCTTCGGGACTGCCGTAGCATCGGATTTCTGCGCTTCGGCGTGTAAACCTAATTTAGGGGTAGCGCCCTTATTTGTTTTTGAATGCCCAGTCGCAACACGTTGCTGCGGATGCGGCGAACGTTTTGGATCTGTACGATCCGAGGAATCCGCCGAAATTTGACGGCCCTGATGGCGCTTTCACCTTCTATGACGTACCCGTCGAAATAGGTGTAGGGGTTGTGCGCTCAGTGAAATGCACTTGTGCGCCCTGTTGTGGGTGTTGTCCCTGAAGTAAGACCGGAGTCAAGCCTTAAAGGGATAGGGACTGGCGTGGCGGACCTAGAAGTGTCCGCATCGAGGTCTATCACATCCGCAACGGATGTTTGGTCATCGGAGGTGCCCCCGTCACTTTCGGCGGGTGTGGCGGTAGGGGAAGGTGATTCTACCCGTGAATACCGTACACTGCCCACCGCTTTACCCGGCGCTCCTTAAGGGTCTTAGGCCCAAGGAGTTTACAAGCCGCACAACGCTTCTCGTCGTGATCTAAGGGGAGCCCGGCGTTGCACGTCCAGTGTTCGTCCTTCCAAGGATATATGACCCTACACTTAGGGCACAACCTAAAAGGAGTCCTTTCCATAGCAAAAGGGGAAGATGACCAGACCTAAAGGGTAAAGAGGGGGAAAGAGGAAAGACATACCGAAAATATGGCCACCCCACCCCACTGTAAAGGTTGGCCAGAGGGCCCGACCACGTGGACGCTCCGGCCACCGGATCTTAGGCGTCGAAATCCACCGCCGTAGACAAATCCCCTGCAGTCTTCGGCAAAGTTGTTCTTGTGACCGAAGTGACTTAACGGGGGAATAAGCGACAAGTCAGTATAAGAAACTATGTTTCTTATGTAAGAGCACCGCTATAGGGCGACCAGTTATCTGGCCGGAAAAAAACAATCTGAGGGACCTCGGCGCGTGAGGGTTTTTGGGTACACTACACATCACAATAGGGATAGTGTTACAGACATGCCTATGCCGACGTCCCCTTTCGGTCCCGAAAGACAAGATGAAATACTCCACGGTTACCACTGGATGTCGGACCATATGCACAGCATGTGATTCTAAGCAGATTAACAAGCATCAGAAATGTTGCTATCCTACCCCTAGCTCACAGCGGCCCTTGGAGGCACGTGCTGGGTAGAGGAAGACCTATCAAAGCCCAATGACAAAGCCATATCAAAATCTCCAGCCCAGATAACCTTGTAAGTCGAGAATTTATGGAGAATTCGCACATGTCTGGAAGAAGTCGGGGGAGTCAATGTTTGGGGCATGCATCCCCAAAACATTCAGCCGCAATTATAATAATGTGCCCCTCTGGGTCATCAATTCGGCCATGAAGTCAGAAGTCAAGAGACCTGTGAATATTTGTGGGGACTCCCCCCCCCCCTGAGAAGGATGAGCCATGCCTATGAACCACCCACTCCCTGGGCCACGGGGAGCCTGCTGCCCCTACCCAGATGAGTCTCCAGCAGAAACAATATATTCACCTGATGTTTTTTCACATGGTTCATGATCAAACTGATTTTTTTTTAATTATTGGTGAACCTGCATATGTTCCAGGTCATCAGTGATTCGTTCACCTGCCAGTCTATCCAACACAGCGATATTTAGCCATAACCCATTTCCACCGGGGACCGATAGAGCAACATTTCTCAGGCGGACTAGGGGACTTCAGTGAAAACAAGTAGAACAAAATAGGTGCCACTGCAGATGCTGTATCCCAATAAATCAGAACAGACCCAATCGCCATAAACGCAAACATACCAGCTATTACCACCACCCTTTTCTCCCAACCAACTCAAACAGAACACAACCACCACTGCAGTTACTGTGGAATCGGGGAGCCATCGGCAGGTGCTCTAGCTCCTTGTGACAGACAACCTTGTCAAAATGTTCACTTTCCTGTGTTAATGTGCCGCTGTTGAAGCTGTAAGCCTCCTGGTCAGGAACTTACAGCTACATATGCGAAGGAGCGCAGTTCATGCACCACTCGGTTTTGCTGGGAACAACGTAGCACATCTACTTCCTGAGGATGTTCTTGACCACCTGGAAAGTTTCTTTGCTCCTGGACCTGTGGGCTAAAGTCCGGGAAAAGAAATAATTGCAGAGCACCCTCCTCTCTGGTGGCATTAAGTAGCACATCTGTCCCGATAAGGCAAGTTAGGCCTTACACCATCCTGACATTTTCTTTAATAAAAGCCTTTTGTTATTTGTGATTCGATTTGAGATTGATAATGCTCATATCCTTCCGGAGCCAAGCAGATACCTGCATCTAAATGCAGATATTAAATCCTTTGCCCACTTCATACAACACCACAAAGAAAAACATGGAAAAAAGGACTTGCAACATGTAAGAATTCACCATACTCTTAAGTCAGATCTCTCACTTTCAATTAACCTCCCGACTCTCAACAAAACTCAACAACCTCCCTGGCTCCATACACCTCTTGCACAATCCCGGAGATTAAAAATGGACCTTTTCCCTCTAACCCCCCCCCCACCTTGGCTTTCTCGCAAAGTGCACTCGCATAAATAGATGTCCTTTGAAGCACTCCGAAGTGGTGCCTCGTCAAATAGCCTGCGCAGCTGGGCAGAGTTGAAAATTCTAGCGGCATGTTCTGGCGACCCTGCGGTGGTCTGGAAACCAGGGAGCAATGCACTCATTCCACTAAAAACATTTGATATTGGCGGGTCCTCCAAGGTCTCCAGAGGCAACTTCTCAACACATTTTTCCATATTGACTAATGCAGTACACTCCAGCAGCCCTAGTATACGCGGATTATTTCTCCTTGATCTACCCTCAAGATTGTCGTTCTCTGCCACGACCACCTTATCCATCTGTTGGAGGAGCACCATTTCCTTCTGCAGGTCCGCCACCATCTTCCCCATCGCTGATTATTTGCTCTGCCTCCGACATGCAGCTGCACAGCTTTTTGATCTGTATCGCTGATTCCTTACAAGTGAGGGCATCTATCTTTGCCGAAAGGCTGTCTGTGCTATTTTTTTTTTAAGACAAATGGAGTATGGTTGAGAGCCTGGGCATTGAACTAATAAGGGCCTGGGATAGGGTCCAACACCTGTTGCGCCTGATCTGCCGGTGCAAACTGTTTCATCTTCGCCTGTTTCTTAGGGTTGTCCATACTGGTGGGGCCCCCAGGTACCCTCTACATGCTGGCGAGCAACCACGCTAAAACATGGTTTGTACTGAGGATCTTCTTTCCAAACTTCTACCTTGCTCGGGTGCATAACCACAAGAATAAATTACCAGCTCAACTTGGGGCCTGATATCACCCCCATGAGGTGCGAGCCAGTAAGCTCTCAGTGCGAGATTCCACACAGGTGGGTCAGCTGAGGTAGTCATCTAGGTAGGTTTGCACAGGAAGGGGGACCAACTTCAGCCCAATCAGTCTCCCCTAGGCCCTGTGTAGACTTGTGCCCTCACCTGTCCACACGGTAGCCCCACTGGTGATGCGAGAACGCAGTCACTGCTGCCCTAGCAGTACTACGAGCGCAGTGACTATGTCCCCCAGGACCTGTTAACCGAGGATCCGTTCCAGACCAAGCAACTGTAGTGTAATTCAGCGCAATGCACATCAGACTCTCAGTACCAACTTGTAGCAGGTGGGGGGCCCACCACTAGCCCCACTTGGAACTAAACCTCACAAGCAGGCTCTCACTCTGGCCCTGCGCCTGAGCAGCCACTGGGGTATACCCCCAAAGCGCACCATGCATCACGGCCTTCATGTGAGTTGGGACACACGGCAGTCCGGATCTTCTTGCTGCCTCAATGAGCTTAGGATGTCCTGATAGGGACTACACCCCACTGCGGTGAGGCTACCAGGCCTCCTTCCCGACAGTCACATCACAGGGGCCACCGCTGTTATGGACACCTCAGAGGTGGAGTCAGAGATATCCTTCAGGTGATGAGGCCGGCTGCTATCTGTGGGATGCCAACACTGTAGTGCACGTCCCTGGTGGGCCACCCTGCCTGGGCCCGGTCGTCAACATGGAGCAGATGAGGCAGCCGGTCTGTACTGCTAGTGCTCCCAATCAATATACTGCTCACCGCCTCAGGATCCTGGGGCAGATATTAACTGGATGCCAGGCGGGACGCAGGCCCTGCCCCATCATGTTGTTTGTGCGCAAGCAGCCTGACCCGCTTCGACAGGGCGCTCAGGGTGTCACAGTGATGCAGCGGTCCCAGAGCGCAAGACCTGGATTTTGAGGTGCGATTGTATAAGCACAAACATTTAGAAAGAAGTATATTAAAACAGGATGAATATGTCATCCGTCGGAGCACTCTCAGGCTGCAACCATTTTGCAGCAGCGCAACAGCTCCCTCCACCCAACACAGCGTGAAGATATTGGACCAGAAGTCTTACTTGCTTAGAGTGCATTTCAAAGGCATAATAAACTATTATATCATTTTATACTTCACCTTTGGCTGGAATTATTGGTGTTAGTCAGTGTGGACTCATTGTAGCCCTAAACCACTTACACCCTTGCTGAGACTAAGCCTTATTGCTCTGCTACCTTACCCTGAATGGGTTGGACTAACGGCTCAGTGTCTCCCCTGTTCATTATAATAGGGTGGCACCCCAATATTCGCCTAACAGAGCGGATTTTGTAAATCCAACTGAACACTGATCAGTAGGGCACTTGCAGGGAGAAGAGTGCTCTCATGGGGCAGAACAGGGTATTCAGTGTATCCTGAGCCACGTAGGCTTAGGAGCGCAGTACCACATCCATTACATTTTCAACTCCGACGAGCCATCCATTGGGGACTCAGGGAACATTCGCTTAACTGGTCAAGGAAAATTAAGGCAGAAGGGAGTTTTGGCAGAATTGCAGTTCAGGACTTTTGACATTGCACACCTTACCTGATCGGCTTATAATACTCCTGCACTCTGCACACTCCCAACTCTGCTCCCAGATCTTCATGGAGGAGCAGGCCAGGTGAGTACCACGTGAGCCACAGCACTGACAGCGCACAATTTCCCATTTGCTGCAAGGAAGAAGAGCAAAGATTTACAAGACAAAAAAACTCTTAAAGAAATCAAAATCAAGTTCATTTTAGCCCTTTACTGAAGTGCCAAGGCTGCTGCTTATGAAACAGGTGCACCATTATGTTAACTATCCCTCTGTCAGGTTTCCATATTATGTTCTTCACATTCTCAGGGGTTCTGGGAAATGTGGGCGTTTCAGGCATTCATTTTGAAGTAGGAGAAACAGAGGTGTGTTTAAGTACTAGGTTTAGCTGAGAGAGTGGAGCTCTGGGTAGTAGTTTAGGTTTGTTATCCTTAACTTTATTATTCATGAAGGCTTAACTTTCCCTGGCCAAGATGGTGGATCGACATTACAGCAGTGATTGGTTCAGACATTGTGTTGTCACTTGGAACCCTCTGTGAAATTCTAAACTGCCTTTCATTTTAGTTTTCATCTGAATAGGTCATAATATTGTTAACTCCAGTTAATAAATAGTTTAAAAGTTTCTAAAAGTCTTAGATCTTTTGTTTTTGCAAGTTTAAGCCCAAATCCTAGTTTAGGAAAATAAAGAAGTCAGCAGCAGACGTTTTCTGAAGAAACTTGAGTGGCAGAGTAAGCAGATCTACAGTGACCTCTGAAGACAGATTAAGCTAAGTGTGCTATGTTTTTTAAAAGAAGATTTACTAAGTCTTGAGAAGAACTGTTTTTTCTACTGAATCATTTCCTTTGTGAGAGACCGTTTTAAATGACCTTTAGAAGAGTTCTCAGTAGTTTGTGGAAGAATCACTATTCAGTGGGAGGAGCAGTAAAAAGTAGAAGCATGTGTTTTACATTTTTGTTGCGCTTGTAATGTTTTCAAGTTAACATTTACTAACTGGGCGAGCAGACGTAAAGTAAATCATCACTTTTTAAAAGTTATTAACAATAAAAAGTCCTAGCATAGCTTCGGGGTTTTGTTCTGGAGGCAGACGCGCGAGCCGAAGGATTCATGTTAATGCGCTATTAGAGAAAATGACGTAGCACGTGCGTTGCAGCCATTTTGGATACTACCTTTTTTTATTTGTTGCGCTTTGCGAAAAGGGTTTTTATAAGACTTCAGACTGTATTCATTGAAAAGCCATTTCACATTTTGGATTTTTGGAAGGAAGCAGAGAAAATTAATTTTTGAAAGATCAGCAGTAATTGAGAATAAGGAAAAGAGACTTCACTGCTGCCATGTGAGGTACATTGAATATCCTAGCAAAGTAATATCTTTTGGGCAATTCAATTGAAGGTCATCTGTGAGGAAGACACAAGGAGATTTCAGCATAGAGCAAGTAGAGAGAAAAAAAAATAATTTTTACAGCAGTTCAGTCAGCTCAAGAGTTTCACCAGAGCAGCCTAAAAGCAATAAAGTTTAGGCTACAGGACATCTACTGACGAGGCCAAATAAGCAGTAGAAGATAGAGTTTATTTTTTTCTCCATTCCCCTTGCCCTTTGGGTTGGTCTGTCCAATAGTTTTAAAGTTTCAGGATATTTGGGCTGGCAGGTTTAAGGGTCTGGTGGGTTAGCTTCACTCCTGCTGGATCCTACAGTTACATCTTGACAGAATGAAAGGCCCACGAATTTGATCCTGCCTGAGTGAAGCTGGATCCAGAGTCTGGGTTGAGTTTGGCCACTTTGGGAAAGATATTATTGGAAGTAAAAGAATAACTGAGGGAGGCTAGGAAGGAAACCTTATCCTTGGGAGTTAAGATGGAGGAACTAAGCAGTCAGGTAAAAAAAGGAGATTCAGCAGGACCCTCTGGTTTGAGTTTGGGCATTGAAGAGGGACTGCCAATGTTGTACCCTTGTTGGGCAGAATCCAGTGCAGTTCCCTTAGGGAGCACTACACCAGATTAGGACTACAGGTGAGAGCAATAAATCCCCTTTGGTATTAGTCTGTACCACAAAGATTTAGTTGGTAGCTGTGGCTGAGCTATCAGACTTATCTCAAGAGGGAGATGAGTATTCAGGGTTTACACAATAGGCCCATTAGGCTATGGTATGGAACAAGGAAGCACTGACCAAAGCTTTGTATTTAAAAAGCAGATACATATTTTATACACTTCTAATAAAACACGTATCACAGTCATGAAGCAAGTTAAGTCAAAGGAAAAATATACACACTCCCAAGTTAAATTGTACACCAAGTGAACCAGAGTGAAAAACTGAGCAAAACGGCACAGTGACAACTACACACAAGAGATCCTCTAACAATTCCTCACAAGGGAGGGAAAGCACAAGTTATATAGGAACTTCTTACACACCCTAGCAACACTTCCAATCATTTTTCTAACCAGTTTAAGCAAGGGAGTGCATCAGTATAATCAATACTTAAATGAAAACTGAGCAAAATGGCATTTCACAAGGTTTAGCAAGGGGAAGAAAAGGGTAGTTAGAAGTAGTAAGTGCACCAACAGTTCACAGTGAGAATCAATCTAAAGAAAGCAGATCTAACAAATGTGATCAGAGTCAGTAGGCCTGTGCCAGAGTCAGTGGTATAGGGCAAGGGCCCAGGAGCAAAATGTTCTTGTAGCTGCAGTCAAGTCTTTGGTTAACGAAATTGAAAATGTGGTTGCAGAAGTTGACGAGACAATGTTAAGAGATAGGGGGCGGCCGACCCAACAGTTAGGTAAAGGATTTAAAACACCTTTAGTGCTACTGTAAAGAAAGGGCGGCCTGGAGGAACAATGTACCTTTAAATGAAGAAGTGGCTCCTGCGGTGGCAGTTGTTCCTGGTAGTTCCTGCAGTTTGGGTGATCCAGCAGAGGAAGAGAGGCTCTCGTCGTGGAGGAAGGTTCGAGTTACTGCACTACCCAGGGAAGAAACCAGCCGCGGTGCTGCCCGACGAATAAAAGGTAAGCTCCTTTAAGTCGCAGTCCGGGTGGACTGGTGTCTGGCTATCTGACCTCCGGGTACAGGGTACGGGAGACTCGACCAAGGCAGGTCTGGGAAGGCAATTGGCAAACTGGTTGGCCCCACCAGCTCAAGGGAAGAAGGCTCTTGCAGGTGAAGATCTTCTCTCGTCATGTGGAGAAAAGTGGCGAGACGTTGCAGCAGGGCTTCACCGGTGGTTCAGTCGTTGCAGATGTCTTTGGCTGCTCTCCTCTTCGGCTTCTTAGTTCCAGTGGCAACTTCTTGCTCTTCCAGTCCTCAGGACCCTGCTTTTATGCAAAATGAGCCCCATTCATACAGCCTAGCTGTCACTCACACAGTGGAGTGGTCATCTTGGCGGTAGATTCTCCAGCCTATCGGGATAGAGTGCGACATGGGTTGCGGAGGCAACCCTGTCCAGGGGTCCTACTACCCCTCCCACACAACGGACCCACCCCAGACTCAGTGTCGCCGAAAGGAGGGCTTCTTGGTGGAAGCCCGCCAAACAAAGGATCCCCGACCTGGGTTAGGAGTTTAGAGAATGGCACGAGAAAGAAGGCACAAGAAAGAAGTTATATTAAAGTTCTGGCAAATAAAACCTACCTGAGTAAAGTTAACATAAGAATAAACCGGCGGTATATTAGAGGCTGTCAGAAAAAGTGGTAGCCTCGAACAATGGGAAAATCCCATAGGGAAAAATTCGTGGTCGAATATTTGTGGTAGTAACCACTGCCACCAGCCAGAAACTTGAGAGGGACTGTATGGTACCCTCTCGAAAATGAGCATAGGGGAAAAACTATTAACCCCTTCCAGTACTTCCATAGTAAGATGGGTTGTACTGGTTTAGTTCATAGGATTTGACTAGTAAAGTCAATCGGGACTTTACATGCCCTGGGAGACAGTAGTCAGTCCCAGGGTATGGAGTCTATGTTTGGGGGTCGCTATGACACCCCCGTCTCTGCACTGAGGGTGCTGTGCAACACATGTGGATAAAGATGGTTCCTATGGGGTTGAGAGAGATCCCATAGGCATCAAACAGAAAAATAGCCTAGAAAACACAGCAAAAATGCCTAAGAGTGGGGAAAGAGAGTCTCACTCTTAGCAGGTAAAAAGAAACAAACCCTTCAAATCCAGCAAAGCTGCCGGGGGACTCTATAGGTAAGGGAAATTGGCCATAAAATGAGAATTCTCCCCAACAACCCTGATGGTAGGGATGTAAAGGAGTCTAGGGGTTTAGCAGACAAAGAGCAGAGAGGTAGGGGAGATCACATTCTTTCAGGTTTAACAATGGTTACTACCCCTTTAGCACCTCCGGAAAGATTTGGAGGGGATTTCAGAAAATTAAAATCTTTAATGCAATGAGAGTTGCACTATATGTGCAGGCCAGACTCGTTTCCCATGGAGACATCCACGGTAGCATTTTTAATTTCTTATCTTACGGGGGAACCTGCAGCTTGGTCAGTACCCTTGGTTGAGGGGGGGGAGGCTACTGAATTACATTGTTGGTTGGATTTTAAGGCAGCATTTGGAAGAATGTTCGACAGAAGAACACTTTCACAAAGTCTTGATGGCAAGTTATTAGAGCTGCGCCAAGGGAGTTGTGAACTGGTGGCTTATATTACCCAGTTTAGGGGGTTGATTTTAGAGAGTGGTTGGCCTGAAGAAAAAAGACCTATCTTTTAAAGGGGTCTGCGTGAGGAGTTAAAGGACGCCTTGTCTACTATTATCGAGAGACCAACCTCTTGTGAAGACTATTTCTTTGGTAACGAAATTGGATGTGAGGTTGAGTGAGAGAACGTCAGAAAAGCGAAGATGTTTTTCTGAGAATAGGGTCTGGTTTAGGAGTGAGCGTCCCAGAACAGATCAATTGGTGAAGGAGGTTAAGGGTTCGGTGCGGGATGGTCAAGTTAGGCCACCTTTGACCAAGGATGAAAAAGACAGGAGACGAAAGGAAAATCTGCCTTTATTGTGGTGACAGTACTCATTTTGTAGGAAGATGCACACGCACCACAGACGTTTTCAACCACTTGCTGGAAGAGGACAACCGGTGGCAAACACAATCCAGAGAGCAATTCCACACATAACATTAAACGTATCCTTTACTTGGGAAGGTAAGCTTAGGTGTGGTGGTCGGTGTGTAATTGACTCGGGGGCAACTGGGAATTTTATCGATATTGGGTTAGCTGGCAGGTTGGGTATTCCAGTAGTTCAAAAAGGCGTCCCTGAGAAGATACGGGAAGTTGATGGAACACAGCTTGTCTCTGGGTTGATGACGCAAATGACAGATCAACCGAAAATGAAGATTGGGGAAGAACATAGTGAGGAAATCGTTTTTGAACTCATTGATGCACCACAGTTAGATAATTTTAGGCATGCTATGGTTATCGTTACATAATCCCATAATTGATTGGGGGAAAAGAACTGTGGAATTTAAATCAGAGTATTGTAGAGAACAATGTTTGGTGGAGGTTTAGGAGGAGGGTCAGGAGGAAATGTAAGTTGCAAAGAGTTTGTTTAGCAGCAGGGGTGGTGAAGGAGCATGTTGTAGGGGCTGTGGCTGGAGTTCTGCCTGAGTGTTATCAGGAGTTTCAGGACATGTTCGATAAAAAAGAAGCAAATGAGTTACCTGATCGGCTATTTGACTGTAAAATAGATCTTAAAGATGGAGCACCAATTCCTTGTGGAAGAATTTATGCTCTTACTGAGAAGGAGTTCTTAAAAGAAGAAGAGAATCTTGCTGAAGGTTTTATTCGACATTTGCAGTCACCAGCAGCTTCATCCTTGTTTCTCGTCCCCAAGAAAGATAAGACTCTTAGGACTAGTATCGACTACAGAGCATTGAATAAGATTACATTCAAGAATCGTTAACCTTTAATATCGCTAATGTTGGATCGGATTCAGGGAGCCAAGATCTTCACAAAGTTGGACCTTAGAGGGGCTTATCTGGTTCGAGTTAGAGAAGGTGATGAGTTGAAGACTGCATTTAGAAATAGTTACTGACTTTTTGAGTATCAAGTTATGCCGTTTGGTCTATGCAACGCTCCAGCCACCTTCCAATTTTTTATCAATCAGGTTCTTCACAAGTTTTTGGATATATTTTTGGTAGGGTATATTGACATCTTGATTTTCTCGAAGGAACAAAAGCAGCATGTGGCGCATGTTAAGAAAGTTTTGGTGAAGTTGCATGAGAACCATCTATTCGCCAAGTTGGAGAAGAGCCAATTTCACATGGATCATGTGGAATTTTTGGGTTTTGTGATGTCTCTTGAAGGTTTTGAGATAGATTCCAGTAAAGTAAAGGCAGTGAGAGATTGGCCACAGCCGGTCTCTGAGAAAGATATACAGAGTTTCATAGGATTTGTGAATTTTTATCGTAGATTTATCCTGAATTTTTCACAAGTGGTTTCCCCAATTACTAAATTGCTGAAGAAAGGAGTGAAGTTTGTTTGGAATGAAGAAGCTGAAGAAGCTTTTCAATTTATGAAGGAAAGGTTTATTACGGGGCCAATTCTGTTAGATCCAGATGTTGATCAACCTTTCTTTGTGGAAGCCGATGCCTTTGATTGTGCAATGGGTGCTGTTTTATCTCAACATCATCCAGTAACGGGACAGATTCATCCAGTGGGGTTCTTTTCAAAGAAGTTTTCACCGGCTGAAAGAAATTATATGATCTCTGATAAAGAACTTTTGGGCATCAAGTCAGCATTTGAGGAATGGAGGCACTCTTAGGTGGACGTCATCGAGTCACGGTTTTGACTGATCACAGGAATTTGATTTTTCTTCGCTCAGCCAAGACTCTAACACCAAGACAGCTTTGTTGGTCATTTTATGCAGAATTCGATTTTGTAATTACGTTTAAGCCTGGACGTCAGAATGGGAAAGCAGATGCCTTATCTCGATCTTTCCCAGGAAGTTTGAAGACAGATGTTAACACTCCTGTATCGTTGTCTGAGAAGAATTTTATTGTGGGTGAGGTGCACAAGGGAATTGATTTTCGGAAACAAATTCAGCAACTATTATCAAAGAAGCAATTGGAGGAATGGGACGCCGAAGATCCTGTGCGAAGAATTAAGGAAGGATTACCTTAAGTGGATGCAAGATTGTTTCTACCTTCTGAAGAGTTATGGGAGGAGACGTTGAAGGCTTGTCATGATTTGCCATTGGCTGGACACCGGGGTGTTAAGAAGACGTTGGAATTGCTACAGAGAGAATTCTGGTGGGAATAGATGCATGAAGACACTGAAAATTATGTCAGAACTTGTGAGATAAGTATTTGAGCCAAGTCGGATCAGAGCTGCAGGTTTACTTGTGCCTCTTATTTTTTAAAAATATTTTTATTGGTTTTAAAAAACAAACCTTTTTGTTACAAGCATCAATTCCTGCACATAATTCATTGATTAAACCCAATCCTGCCAAAACCCAAATTAACCGTTACATCTTTCTAACAACCCAGTAATTAAGATTGAAGTAAGTCCGGTTTCAACAAGTTCTCAATCACGGTTAAGAAAGATGTGAGTGGGACTATCATCTTCATGTCGATCCCGTTTAACATTTTCTCCCACCATTCGTCGGCGCATAGTGAAGGATGGTCCTCGGCCCATGAGCCCAGATGGATTGATCGCACGTCTCTCAATTTACTACAGAACAATACCAAATGTTTGAGGGTCTCCACCTCACGTACACATAGCCTACATGCTGTATCTAAGGATGCATTACGATCCTATACTTTGAGCCGCTCTTTAGTTTTGAAGGCGTTCAGTCTGAACAGCATGAACACTCTCCTTGCGTTTGCACTCGGAAACAGGCCTAGGTATCTTTGTAGAACATTAAATGCTCTCGCTTCAGTCGGTACATCAGCCATCAATGTCTTGTCAGATCTTTGAGCGCATGTCGCCGCCCAGTCAGCATGCCAGATTTTTTACTTTGCAGCATCCGGATTGTCATGCAATGTTTCCATGGTAATATCGAATTCCACGAGGAGGTCTTCACAGCGCTTGGCCCACATTGCAACCATGGTATGACCCTCGGAAGATATGTGATGTAGGATCTGAAACTGCGGAATGTTCTCGCGTTTCTGTGCTTTACGAAATAAAGACAAGAGATTCCAACAAATTCTACCATGCAATGAGGTTAGTGCCAATTCGTATTTTATACATGCCGTGGACAACCCCCTTTGGCAGACTCAATGCTTTGGACCAGAACGTGTTCTCCAGTGTTGCCCATAAGGTATCGGGACATCCCAGCACATTTTCAGCTCCGTACGTTAGGATTGGAGAAACCTTTTGTTGGTAAAAGTTTCGAACTGGAATTAGCGAAAACCTTCCAAATTTTTTTGTTTCAAAGCAACGCTTGGTTGGCAAGTTGATGACATTTCCTCCTGATTTCAATGATCCATGGGCCATCATTTATGTTAGAGCTTAACCGCATGCCTAGATATTTCACATTGCTTGACAAGCCTATCTAATCGTGGCCCAGCTTCCATTTAATTTTGCTTTTGGTTTTGTTTCGAGCTGTTCTCAAGTTGTTGAGCACCACGATCTCGCATTTGGAGGTATTAATCTCCAATTGATTCATGGTCACGTATTTGTGTACTGCCTCTAGCTTTCTCTGTAGGCCAATAGCTGTTATATCTAGTACAATCAAATCATCAGCGTATAACAGCCAGCTAATATGCGCCATATGGAGTTTGGGAGGAAAAGATCGCACAGAGTTTATGGCATCTCCAACGTCAGATATAAAAAGGCTAAATATAGCGGCAGCCAAAGGGCAACCCTGCTTCACTCCTTTATACGTCTTGATTTCTTTGGACAGCGTTCCTGCTTGGTCTAGTCGGATACGAATCGATGCATCTGTGTGTAGAACTTTAATTGCATTTACCAAGCCAGGTGGTCCGCCCCATAGTCGCAGCTTATTCCACAGCATTTCGCGGTTAATGGTGTCAAATGCATGGGAGAAATCGATAAAGGCAAGATTAACTTTAGTGTTGGTACATAAGGCCTCCATCTTCAACAAGTTCAGAATAAGTAAATTCAATGAACATCCAACATATTTGACAAACCCTGCTTGTCTTCTGTCTACCCTATTAGCCTTTTTCGACCATTTAATCAGTTTTCTTTGTAGCACTGTAGCGTAGATTTTACAGAGAACATTAGCAGTGCCACCGGACGGTAGTTTGTAGGGCAGGCTCTGTTTCCCTTCTTAAAAATAGGCACAATTATAGCCGAATTCCAGGACCTAGGAGTCTGCGGTTGTACTCTTATCCTTTCGAACAACTCCAGACACACATCTGCCCAGATTTCAGGATGTTGCTTGATTGTGAAGTTCGTTAGACCATCTGGTCCGGGGGACCTGGAATTGTTTGCTTTTTTTATTATGGCCATAATATCTTCTTTTGAAGATTGTGTGTCCCAAGATAATTCCAATAGGGTAGATAGAGCTGGGGTGACGTTCGGTCTGCTATAAAGAGTTTCATAATGCGTCTGCCATTCAGCTTCCGTCACCATGCAAGCTTGGGGTGCCGTTTGAGGTGCTTCGAGATTGTTAATAATGCGCATAAAATCTCCACTATTTTTGTTTAAGCACATCAGCATCTTCTCTGAGTCTTGTTGTACCAGTAGGTGCCTGTGGCCTTTTAGGCAGTTTTTGTAGTTTTGTTTCGCCAGCTGATTTTCCGCTATTTATTTTATGGCTTGGGAGCATTTTATTTTTACGGATCGTTGAACGCAGATGCTTCCTCTTCATCACCTCTAGGTCGAAGCAATGGGTGTTTTTGAATGACACATTTTTGAGCCCTAGGTTTTCTGCTTTAAACACAGATAGTAGCAGTGTATATTCCACTGTTATGCCATCTCTGAAATTGCTCTGATAAGTGCGCGACTGTTTGTGTTCAGCCGCAATCTGATTCTACTGGATTCCACCAACACCTGTGGTTGCCACTCTAGACCAGGCTTATTACTAGCAGTTGAGAACTCCATTTTTAGCATGTCATGGTCGCTGCTAAGCATGTGGACCACCTTTAAAGATTTGACTTGGGAGTGGAAGGCATCCGATGCAAACATAGTCAATAGTGGATGTTAGCTCACCTCGTTGCCACGTTGAACCAGGTGGAATATCTCCACGAGTACATCCATTTAGCATCGTTAAGTCCCGAGCTTTTAGTTCTTCCAGCCATTCTTTTGCAAGGCTTGCTTTATGTGTTTTTAGCGGTTTAAAGAAGTCTATGTTAATGTCACCACAAATTATTAAGTTTATTGGCCGTGTAGATTCCAGCAAGTCGTCAATAATTGTCGAGATTTGATCTATGAAGGAAGATGAGTCCGCCCTCTCGTGGTTCCAATATATAT
Source organism: Ambystoma mexicanum (assembly GCF_040938575.1). Lineage (NCBI taxonomy): Eukaryota > Metazoa > Chordata > Amphibia > Caudata > Ambystomatidae > Ambystoma > Ambystoma mexicanum. The sequence goes on from NC_090940.1 coordinate 45,428,636, forward strand.
TTATAATATATATATGCGATCCAAGCAAGCCTTTATTTTATGGTGTTTCCCAATATCAGACACCTGATCTAAGAAGAGTAGTTTGTCGATTTTAAAAGATAGTAGCCCGAGGATCGCCTAATGAGAGTCACCAACCCTGCCATAGGACAAACCTTTTCTAGTGTAATGGCAGGATTGAGGGCCCCTTCGAATTCAGAGACCACAGGTAGGGTACTCATCCATGTCTCTAGAAAGCAAGCTACCTGGATTCCCTGCAGCCAGTTTGAATTAAGCAGATGTACAAATCATCTTGTGTTCCATCATATAAATGTGCATGATGGATTGCGTTCCTCCATCTGGCGTCAACTTAATCTATTTTTGTTTAAGGATTTTGCGAGCCAGTTCCAATTGTCCATTTGATCCTTAATAATCGGGCTGCTTGAAGGAGTGTTCACAGCAGTCTCGCAATTGATTCTTCCATTTATGGTGATTCTAATGATGTCCATTTTACTACTCAAGGCATCGAGATGGGTTTCAGAAAACGAGATCTTCGGCAACCCAAGTTTTAAGATGCCATGTGGTTTCTGAGGAACAAATCTCTGCTCGTCAACTGCCTTCTAATTATCAAAGTGCTCATTCTGAATGATTGAGTCGGACGTTCCTTCCCTCGTGTGAGAGGATCGATCAGGTGACGTAGATCCCATGACGTGTGAGAATAAGGCGTCTGCGGCCTCTAAGATTGCTCCTGCAATTATGTTTGATGCTAGATGCAAAATCACCTTATCGTTCCGTTTTTCATCAGGGAACTCTACAATTTTTACGTCCTGAGAACTCAATGCTCGTAATTGGGGAATGTGGTGTAGAAGTTTTATCACGTTTATGCGGTTCAAGATCAGATTATCCCAAGAGTCAATTCTCTCAATCAAGATCTTTGATACAGGGATATTGATTTCATGAATTTTGTTTTTCTGAGACTTTGTTGTAACAGTGGAATTATCAAATCTCTAGCAGATTTGTCCTTGGTCCCATGTGGTGTACGTTTTAGTGATGGTATTAAATCATTACTATAAGACTACTCATGACCAGCACTTACCCCAACAGATGACAGTTGGTCAGGCTTTGTAATAGGCAAGCTAGATCTCTGTAGATTAGCCCTTAATAGGGCCCTTTTTCTAGGGTGTGATACACGTGGCTTAACGGCAAAGTGTCGTTTGCCACGTCAATAGCGTTTTCAACAATTGCGCATGTTCTTTCGCTGTTAATTACATCTCTGTCATCAATCAGCCCGTCTGAGGAAGTGAGCGCGGTTTTCCTAGGTAGCGCAGCCCCACTGTCAACTGGCAAGGTAAGTGTAACCTTTCTCAGTGGTTCCTGTGGTTTGGGACTGTCTAATGCAGCCTTCACTGCAGACCTGATGGGCTGCTTCTCACTATCCTCGTATTCTGGGTCATTGTACATGGATAGGTCCAATAATGCCTCCAAACTATCCTGCAAGGCATCGATCTGAATGACTTCCTTTTCTATTAGTGTAGGTGATGGAACAATCGTAGTCTTGTTCTCAGGTGCCTTTAAGGTAAGACCGGTATTGGGTGCTTTCCCCATCTCTACATATTGGATCACTTGTTAAATTGTCTTGACTGCGATTCTTCCAGATGTATCAATTTAGAATTCATTAATGCCTCCAGGGTTGTTAGATCCCTAGAACTGTCATAAATGGACTCAGTTTTGTGAACGGCACCATTGAGATAGCCATTGAAGAGGTTAACAGAGCTTGTAATTCATTGAATGGCACGTGGTCACATGTAGATTTTGGAGCCCGTAGACTATGAGTTGAGTCTTTGGTAAATTGTTTTTGTTGAAGCATAGCCATGTTAGACCTCCTTACTTTTGGGAAAGGACGATCCACAAATGAAGCGTCTGATGTTGAAGAATCATCAGAGACTGAAACAGCACTGGGTCTCAAGTCAGATGTGTTTAATGCATCGTTTTGATTTAAAACATGAATGTTCCGATTGCTGGAAAATCTTTGAGAGTCAAGCACAGTTGACGGAGAGGTCTGAGTCACCTCTTGATTAGAATGCCCTTCACTTAGTCTCGGGCGTTTATATGTGACCCATGGCCAGATATCCTCGTTAGAGTTCGAAAGTCTGTTGTTTCTCTTTAAGGACATTCTGGTGCCACCCTCGTTTTCTAAAATTGGTTTCGGTAGGTGGTTTGGAGTACGTGCTTTATTTATTTGGAGCAGGTTCTGTAACACCCCATTTACCACATCCAAAGAATTTCTCCACTCTGAACTGGCTACTGATGTCTGTGCGGGGTTCTGCATCACGGCAGAACAGAGTACTATAGAGGCAGTATTGGGAAAGGCGTGTGCGACTATACACGCAGGAATATGGTCATCCGACAAGGGTGCAGTACCGAACGTTTCCACCTGAGTAAGCTGTTCACTCGAAGCAGCAAGGACTAATGGAACCGGCAATGGCGGCACCACAGCAGCCCCGCTTGAGCAGCCGGAATCCAAGGGGACGTCCCCCAACTGCAAGCACAGCCTCCTCACCAGCTAGGCGAGTCACCTCGAAACTGCAGACCCACGGTGGGACGCAGTCAGTAATCAAACTGCGGAGCTCACGCACGGCTACAAGCGTCGCAGGCCCCCCGGCCGCCTCGCAAACCAGGAAGCACAACTGTCGGGCGAGCCGCATGAGCCACTCCCACCAAGCCGGCCGCCACGGGTACATCGCTCCCGCCGACATGTTCAACAGCCCGTGCAGCCAAGGCGCACAGGCGCTCCGGCACGGCTCCACTCGTCAGGAAGTCACCCCGCCCCTCCTGGAGGCCAGAGTCAAGCCCCGCCAGCCGCTGCGATGCACTCGGTACAAGCACAGCATCAATCCGTGAAGGAAGTGCAATGTTTTCTGCGCATAAGTCAGTATTTGTCTCGTGAAAGACTTGTAAATCAATAGCAATTTCAGGAGCCATTTCACGAACAGCGGTATAATTCGTGCCAGCAGCAGTTATAATGTCATTATAATCAAGTACCTGAGTAGATCTTTCTTCAGATTCCGAGGCACAAGAGTAATAGTGACTAGCCTGGGATTGTCTCGATCTCTCTGCCATAGCGTCCTCGTTCCTGGCACAGCGCTTTGTTTGCGCTCGAGTCCGTGGGGATAGGAGGATTGTGTTGCCGGCGATCATATCGGGCTCTGTAGGAGTTTGTAGTTTGGTGGAAGAACCTCACCTTGCCACTGCCAATCGCCAAACAGCCAAACAGGAATCACCTCGCCCTTTGGCCTCAGGGCTTACGCCGCAAGGGCGTCCAAGGTGGCCTTAAGTAGTCAGTCGCCAGACAATCCTTAAAGGCACACGCACCTTGAGGTGAATAACAGGTAGAAGCAGGGAGACTTCACTCTTCTCCTTCTCCTCTACTGCAGGTCAATTCGCCACAGCTAAACAGGAATCACCTCACCCTTTCGCCTCAGGGCTTACCTCTTCCAATTCTGCACGTCCTTGGCATACTGCATCCATGGATTACATTGTGGAATTACCATCTGACAAGGGATGTTTGACAATTTTGGTAGTGGTAGACGTTTTTCTCCAAGCCTGGGCATTTTATTCCCATTAAGGGGGACGCCACAGCAAAGTCCCTGACTCAGGCTTTTTTGCAGAATTTAGTGAAGCTTCACAGGTTGCAGAGTCAGGTGATTTCAGATTGGGGAGTACAATGTCTCGCAATTTTGGCAAGGCTTTTGTAAGGAGTTGGGAATTGACATTCATTTCGCTACTAGTTATCATCCAGAGGGTAATGGTCAAACAGAAAGAGTGAACCAGGAGTTGGATAAGTACATTCAATGCTATTTGGGTTCAGATCAAGGTTGGGTGGAGTTGCTGTGGTTGGCAGAATTCTGCTATAACAATACTGTAAAGGACTCAACTTCAATGTCTCAATTTTTTGTAAATCAGGGTTTTCATCCACGTTTTCGGAGGGGAGTGGTGCTTGAGGAGGAGGTAGAGGTTCCAGATGTGGAGTGTAGGTTGAGAACCATGGGACAACATTTGGAGAAGGCAATGCGGCCTTTGAAGGCAAGTAAGTTGGTACAAGAAATGTGCTGATAGAAAATGCAGGGAGGCTCCTAGATATCAGGTGGGTGACAAGGTGTGGTTATCTACTAAAAATTTAGCTCTGAAAGCGAAGAACAAATTTAGTCCTCGTTTCATTGGACCATTTGAGATTGAGCAGGTCTATTCTCCAGTTACCGTGAAGCTGAAGATTGCCTCTGGGTTGAAGGTGCATCCTACTTTTCTTGTCAATTTGTTAAAACCATGCAGAAGAGACGAACAAGTTACTCTCTTACCTGCTAACATTCTTTCGATGGGATCGTCCGACGACGTATTCCATATCTATGACAGTAATCACCACAGCTGTGTTGCTTCGGAAAATCTTTCGGCGTCTGCATCCTGCGTCAATGACATCGATACGCCATCCTCGAGGACCTCCGACGGCACCAGATGTTATAAGTAGGACGCACGACGCCCATAGCCTCAGTTGTAGTTTTTTCCCAGAACGTGTGGCACCAATATTCTGCCAGTATGACCACAGAAAGCTTTGCGGAAACGTAAGCTGCAATAGCACAAGACATTCTGTAGCGGGGTAGGGAGTGAGCGATATGGAATACGTCAGACCATCCCATCGAAAGAACGTTACCAGGTAAGAGTAACTTGTTCTTCGAAGGGATTGGGTCCTCCGACGTATTCCATATCTATGAGACTCCCAAAGCAGTACCAACTTAAGGAGGAGGGAAAAGAATTTAGAATATACAAATTTAGAATGCCCAATCAAATTGCAGAGTAAAGGACCGCCTTGCCAAAGGCCAGATCCTGCCCCCGGATAGAATCGAGGGAGTAGTGACGTATAAACGTATGGACCGAAGCCCAGGTGGCTGCATCACAGATGTTACGAATGGGAACACCCCTCTGCAGGGCAGTAGAGGCAGCCATACCCCTGGTAGAATGGGCCCGTAAGCCTACCGGAGGGTCCTTACCTGCCAAGCGGTAACATTCAGAAATTGACAAGATAATCCATCAGACAGTCTGCTTAGTAACAGCTTGTCCCAAACTCCTTCCAGCTTAACCAATAAAGAGTTGATCGTCCACACTGACCCGGGACATGCGTGAAATGTAGAAGCTTAAAGCTCTCCTAGGAGCCAGCCTATGGATCCTCTCCTCTTCCTTACCAGGATGTGGAGGAGGATACAATGTCAGAAGAATAACCTTCTGGCTTAAATGAAATTCCGACACCACCTTCGAAAGCAAGGAAGGACGAACTCTAAGGACAACCCTGTCCTTATGAAACACAGTCAAGGGTGGCTTAACTGAAAGTGCCTGTAACGCACTCACTCTGCGAGCGGAAGTGACCGCAACTATAAACACAGTTTTAAGGGTTAACAGTCTCAAAGGACAAGAATGCAAAGGCTCAAATGGAGCACCCATTAGAAACCTGAGAAGAAGGTTCAGATCCCAACCGGGCACCTGTAAAGGTGACGGAGGGAACACATTAGTGAGCCCTCTCAGAAACTGAGAAATTAAAGGGATTTTAAAATGAGAACACTCCTCAGACGAGCGCTTAAATATAGACAGCGCCGCCAGGTAACCTTTAATGGTACCCACTTGCAGGCCCCTGTGGGCCAAAGAAACCAAAAAAGACAGAACCACAGGAATGTCACATGAAAAAGGATCCACATTCTTAACCCTGCACCAGTCAGAACTTTCTCCATCAACAACGGTATAGGGACTTTGTTGCCGGCAGTCTGGCCGAAAGCAACACCTCCATCACGTCTTCAGGGAGGTCCCAATCCGTATACCTCAACCTTTCAGAAGCCAAGCATGAAGGTTGAGGGATCTGACCTCTGGATGGAAAACCTGACCACCCCCCTCCTGTGAGAGCAGATCGTATCGGTAGGGAAGACTACGTGGAGGGCAGACTGACAAGTCGAGAAGGTCCGGGTACCACGTCCCCCGGGCCCATGCCGGAGCAATGAGGATCACCCAGGAACCGAACCTCCGCAGCACTTGCGGGATGACGGGCACTGGAGGAAACACGTACAGCAGTGGGAAGGACCACTCCACCACATACGCGTCTCCTAAGGCTCCTTTTGGAGGAAATTCCCACGAGCAGAAGCTTTTGCACTTCCGGTTGACACTGGAGGCGAAGAGATCCACTTGAGGGGTCCCCCAAAGGGTGAAGATCTCCAGGAGAATCTCCTGAGCCAACTCCCACTCGTGAGAGATCGCGCTCTGCCTGCTCAGAGCGTCCGTCTCGTTTTCGTCTCTAGCCAGATGAACTGCCAAGATCGAAATTTCCTGTTCGATGGCCCAGAATCAGAGCTGCATCGCCTCCCTCCACAGAGGAGGAAATCCTGCCCCCCCACTTTTTGAGGTAGTGCATGGCCACTGTGTTGTCCGTCAGAATCAGGACATTCTTTCCTTGCACAGTCGGCAGTAAAGCCTTCAGGGCAAGCCTGACGCCCCTCAGCTCCAACAGATTGATATGGTGTGTGGACTCCGACGGAGACCAACGACCGCTGACTGTCAATTTGTTGACATGAGCACCCCATACCCTCCAGCCAGGGTAGCCAAAATGGAGCCCCCTCAGGTGCCTTCGTCGGCCCACCACAAAAGGTCCTGGGCGACCGAGGGCGGCACCTGAACAGGGTCCGACATCCTGCCGGAGGACTGTGACCACTGCATCTTGAGCGCCCACTGCAAAGATCTCATCCGCAGTCGAGCCTCTGGCTCAAGAAGAATGCAGGATGCCATGAGGCCGAGCAGCCTTGAACTCGAACGCCGGGAGACTCTGGGCATGTCGAAACTTGTGTACCATCTGCCGAATGTGAAGAGCCCTCACCTGGGGAGGAAAACACTGCCCCAGGGAAGTGTCGAGCACTGCTCTGATGTACTGGAGCCGCTGAGTTGGCGTCAAGTGGGACTTCTTTAAGTTGAGGGAAAAGCCCAGCTTGTGAAGGGAGTGTCATGCGACAGACAGATGATCCAGGAATTGCTCGGGAGAGCGTGCCCTGATCTACCCCTAACTGGACGATGGGTTGAAGTGAATCCCCCTTTCCTGAGATACGCTACCACCACCATGAGCTTGGTGAAAACCCTCGGGGCGGAGGTCAATCCGAAGGGCAGGACCCAAAACTGAAAGTGCGAGTCGCCAACCACTAACCTCAGGAACTTGTGCTTGGGATGGATCAGCACATGAAAGTAAGCGTCCTTGAGGTTGAGAGACACCAACCAGTCCTGAAGTTGAAGGGCCTGGAGGACTTGAGAGAGAGTAACCATCTTGAACTTGTCCTTTCTGAGGAGCTTGTTCAAACCGCCCAAGTCCATGATGGGTCTCAATCCCCCATCTTTCTTTGAAATCAAAAAATGAGGGGAATACCATTCCTTGTTCCTCTCCTCTACAGGCACCAGTTCTATGGCGCCTTTCTCCAGCAGGGATTGAATTTCCTGCACAAGGAGTGGATCCGGACTCTTCAAAGAGATTCCCTGGTGGATTGTCGTGAGGCCTCTGCCGGAAAGGAAGACAGTAGCCGTGGGCTATGATCTCCAGAACCCACACATTTGAAGTAACGATACGCAATTCTATAGGATACGCCAGTATTCCCCCAACCGGCGAAGCATGGGCCTCACGACTGAGCTGAAGTGGCTGCGGCAGTGCCTGAGGGCAAAGAGGTAACTGCTCGAGCGGCCTTGGCACCTCGAGTACCTTGTTTTCCACCTCTGGCACTCCTACGGTTTCCCCTTTGACTTGCAGCTCCTCCCGATTTACTAAAGGATGAGTAATAGCGAAAGGAACCTCCCCTCCATTGCTGTCCCCAAGGACGAAAAGGCAAAGGTTGGCGAATTGCAGCGCCCAATGACTTCGCTGCAGCTTTGGAGGTCTGCAAGCTCTCGTCAGCCTTGCTGCCAAAAAGATGTTCACCATCAAAGGGCATGTTGAGGAGCCGGGCTTGCACATCAGGACCAAACCCCGACTTACTCAACCACGCAAACCTGCATATTACGGTGCTCGCCGCCATGGACCGGCTGACTCAATCCACCATGTCCAGATCCGACTGAACGGATTCACACATGGCATCCTTGCCATCCTGCACGAAAGCAAGAAACCCATCCCGTTCCTCCCCTTCGGGAATATGATAAGCCGCTAAGGAAATACAGTTCCACAGAGTGTGCGTGAAACAGAGTTGGCAGCCTGAAGCGCCATACCCCCAGAGGAAAACACCTTCGCCCAGCCGTCAAAACGTTTGTAGTCCGCATCAGGAGGGCTGGTAGTTTACAACGCCTGCTTTACGGGGGCCATAGCCACCTGCACCACCAAACTCTCCATAGTGGGGTGCGTGGTCAAGTAGCAGGGGTCACCACTGGCTGGGCAAATCCCCTTGGGGGGCAGACCACCCCAGGTAATCTGTGACCCTCGATATCAGGCACCGGTATGATGACGCAGCATGCGTGCCAGGCTCAGGCCTACCAAACTCCACCTCCGGAGAGGTGTCTAGACCACTGGCGTCGTGCAACGGCTGACGCAGGTCCTCAAGTTGGCTATGACCAGAAAGGTCATCAGGAACCTCTGCAGGAACCTCACCTTCCTCAGACCCCTCATCCACCTCAGAAATATAATCCAGAGGCTGGAAGGAGAGTACAGAAAAAGGAACAAAGACATGTTTAGCCTAGGCAAGAGCCTTTCTAGAGGGTTACCCTGTGCCATGGGGTACCCCCAACAATGCCGCCTCAAAAGGCGTTGACGGCGCCGACAACATCGACGGCTTTGACACAGGCCTCGAGGGTAGAGCCCCGAGCGTGTCTCGGCAGCCTAGGCACCGATGGCGTCTATGACTTCCTCAGAGGCGGAGCCTCGAGAGTCAGTCGACGACCTTGGCGCCGCAGGCGTTGATGTCTTCTTCGAAGACTTCACAGGTTCTCGCGGTCTCGAGGGCGCCGAGGACCGGGAACTGGAAAGGGGCATGTCTAGAGCGACCATCTTTGTCCGACCGGGACCTCGAAGATGCCCGATGGTTGCAACGACCACTCGAGCCCGAAGGCGTACGAGCAGCATCTCTAGAACAGTCACGGCCGGCCTCTTTCGAAGGCGCGGATGGACCAGAGCCCTGCGATTGGAAAATCCTCAACATCTCCTTTCGGAAGGAATCCCATTCCTGAGGAGTGGAATGCTTGTTGGGACAAGCAACCCACCGACGGGCGGAGTCCTGAGACAAGGAAGGCGACCTGTGACGGCGCTTCCTGGAGTGCCTCGACAAGGCAGAGGAATGGCGGGACCAACTCCCAGACCGAGAACCCCCAGACTCAGGACGATGCGGAAAGCCACTCCTCGAATCATCCATCGAAAGACCAGTGGCACGCGACTTCTGGGGCTTGGCCGCCTTACCGACCGACAGCTTCTTCTTACGCTCCCGCAAGGCCTTCGATGTGAACAATTGGCAGTCGATACAGTCATCCGTATCGTGGTCCTCCCCGAGGCACCAGAGGCAAGCGTTGTGCGTGTCAGTCAGCGACATTTTGGACTCACACACCCGACACTTCTTAAACCCGGACCGTGGGGTGGAAGAAACCGAAGACCTACAATATCAAGGAAGAAAATAGGTTCGAAGAACCGAAAGAGAAGGATTCAGTAGAATCGGGGCATGCCGAGATCTCTGAAGCGAACACGTTCGCGGAAAAAACAGAACTGAGGCTACGGGCGTCGTGTGTCCTACTTATAATATTCAGTGACGTCGGCTCCACAGAGATCCTCGAGGACAGCGTATCGACGCAGAAGCCGAAAGATTTTCCGAAGCAGCAGAGCTGTGGTGATTACTGTCATAGATATGGAATGTGTCGGAGGACCCAATCCCCTCGAAACCTTATATTGGAACCTGTGACTTTTGGGCACCAGACCCCACACAGCATAGGGCTGCACTTTGTAAGTGAAGGACATTTTACTTGTGACTTGTTATTTTACCTACACCTACTACCCGTTTCACCTGGTTAGTAGTTTAGTGAAATATTATAAGTGGAACATAATGGTGAAGGTACACATTTGTCTTATATGGTTTTGTGTGAAATTACAACCTGCTAGTTTCATGTCTTGGCATGTTCTTAAAGCCCTAAATAAATCCCTATCTTTATAACGGACTAAGCTGCATTATTGTTTTATTCTGCGAGGACTCATTGGGGATCATGACCATACTCACTGCTGGGACAAAGCATTGACTGCACTCCACACTATGCTGATTGGGTTTTGGCTACATTCTGTATTCCCCGTTAAACATAATAGGGTGGCATCCTAAAATCTGCCCACAACGTTTGATTTTGGAAATTAATAACAGAGTGATCTTACCTTAAATTTAACTTTTCGACTCCAATCATTACCACTGGCATCACCAATGTCTTAATAAACCTACCTGGGAAGTATCTACTTTGGAATTGTTGACCCCTGGGCACAAGACCCCTAATAATCATAGGGTTGAACTTTGAGAGCTAGGAAGCTGATCTATGATTATTCTTAATTATTTCTATTCCTAATGAGGAATACCTATGTGTGTTTCACTGGTCATTGAATCGAATGCTATTCTGTTCCTCCTAAAGGAGAATGTATATATCGTGTTTATAAGTGTGTGTGACAATATTGGAATACAGGTTTTACTTGCTTAGTGTGAATTTTAAAGGCCCAATAAACAAATGCATATTGTTCTCCTTACCCATCTCGCTAGAATTATTGGTGGTGTCCTGTGTGGACCGATCGTGGTCCTAGACCACTCTCACCCCTCCTGAGATTCAGCCTTGCCACTCTGCTATCTACCATGATTGGGATTCGCTAAACTCTGTATTCCCTGTTCACCATAATAGGGTTGACTCCCCCAGGAACGATTTTCAAAATCCATCTCAACAGCAACCATCTTGAAAGCCGGACTACTTTGGTCCAGCAGACTACCTTGCTTGTGCACCTGAAGATTGCAGAGAAGACGGAAGGTGATCTCATGAACAAGGTTCTGCACTGGTCAACTGGCTACCCCCTGAATTCAGGCCCAGGTCTCCTGGCATCCCCTGCACTTGTGGGCTTTATCTGCAACCCTACAGAGTGCCCTTTCCTGCACTTATTGACGCCCATTGTCTGCACTTTCAACACTTGCCACCTGTTGGCTGCACTAATGGTTTGTGATCCCTCGTCTGTCAATTACACAGCACCACCTAACAAACGCTAGCATCCCTGAAACTGCACACTGCATTAGAATCATCCTAAGGCACAGATAACATTGGGCTGTCTGTTGCATCTGCGGTTCGCTCACTCACTGCATTGTAATCTGCTGGTGCAGGTGAGGCTGCAGCCCCCACTGCTGACCCATTTTGGCCCTTTAAAAATATTAACTTGCTTCCCCCAGCCCCATGCGAGCACCGGCTCACTCCCAGTCCATTCCTCTCATTTTCTCCCCTCTGCCCGACTCCCGTCATTCCCACCAACCCTAATTGGCTAACGGGTCCCAGAAGTATCAGTGCTAGGGCCACCCTCAGACTGTTGCATCCCCTGCGGCTAAAGGCTCAAAAGCAAAGGGCAGCCCCCAAGAGGTGTCTGCCGGTGTTAGCAGGGGAAGCGGGCTATCAGCCAATTTAGGTTTGTTCGCTATTCAATGCAAACCAAACCCTAACCCCAAATGCCACCCACAGTGTACGAGAACCCAGTTCTTGACCACCAACCCATCCACTGGAACACCAAACACAGATCAAGTGACAGGTAAAGTGCCAAGCATGCGACACCCAACCGCAGCAGCAAGCACCGCCGCTTGCCAAAGCCGCTGCCCACTAGTCCACTGCCCACACCGAGACACCCATAAGCACCGTCAGACAGTAGTCACACATGCTGAAAGAGTAACAGACAGCCGTCAACCTGCATCAACAGACAAGGTATGAAGAACTATGGGTAGTAACTACCATCACCCCCATACATTAAGTAATCTAACCACTACACCAACACACCTAGGACATCCTTTGGGAATTCAATGTGAACACCTCATATTTACACACTAAAATACCTATTGTAACTATGCCTTTTCCCTGTGTCTTGGAGCCTCAAACCCAGGTGTTTTATTATTGCCTGCCATTTTGTGAAACCTAGGCCTTTCTCCCACTACCTTGGAAACTCAAATCTAGTTGTTTATTAACAGTCATTCTGTGAAATCTAGGTCTAGGAATCTCAAATCTAGGTGTTTTTTTTTATTACCTGCCATTCTGCGAAACCTAGGCCTCTCTCCCACCGACCAGGAATCTCAAATCAAAGTTCTTTTAAATAAAAAAAAAAAATTATGTTTATTGATGCCAGATATTCTGTGAAACTCAGGCCTTTCTCCCATGGACTAGGATCCCAAATTCTAAGGGCACTATCTCGCTGTAAGCCACTCTTAAACCTAGGCATTCCTCTTATTATCTAGATCTCTCACATCTAGATGTATTCCATCACTGCCTGCCATCTTTGAATCCTAGGGTCCTCCTGGTACCCAAAAACAACAAGCAATCACCAAAAGCTAGCAACTACAACCAAATAACCACTAAAGGAGACCAAGAATCAATAGTCCTCCCATACCAAACTGCGCTAGCCACCTGCAACCCATAAGATAAAGGAACACCCAAATGATTCAGTGGAGAGAGCCATCAGAGGGCACCTATTACAACATAAGAAGATAGACCTTAGTAGCAACCAAACGCAAGGCCCGACAGGTGGACTCATGGCCCGGTGAAATCAACACCCAAACCAACCCTACTACCAAGGACACAAAATGCCCAGACACAGAACTGGATGCCGCCAAAGAGAATTGGAAAAAGGACCAACCCCAATGGATCAACAGCTTCACCCACTCCCAGTAGATGCAGCCAAGAGTATAGAATGCACCCCAGCAAACAATACAACCAACAATACAATCTTAAAGAGAAAAATCTCTATACCTTACACAATACCTCACTACAATCGCAGAACCTCAAGACTTTAATGCCAACAACATTTCCTTACATGCTAAGAAACTTCTGGAACCCTGAAAAAAAAAAAAAAAAGATAGCAGCCAAGAAGAGAAAGATAAGATACCAAACCCTGTATTACATACATCACAAGAACACAAGGACACTGCCGAAAATCACAAAAACACGAAAGATGTAGAATTCATCGACCAAACTATCAATATAACAGACCGACTCAACAATGAAGCAGCCTCCATAGAACCCCAACCAACCAGCAACACAGAAGCAATCCAACTTAACATCGAAGTCAAAACTGGAATCCGTAAACAGACCTATCCTTACCAATAGGATCCACTGCAATCTAATCAATGCTAGGTCAATGTCCAAACATGTCACCGAAATCTACAACCTCCTGTCCGATGGAGGCATCGATATCCTATTAATAACCGAAACAAGGCTAGATGACAATTACAAAATCACCCTTCATAACTGCCTCCCTGACAACTTCAAATGCGCTCAAGCAAACATGAAAAACAAAAGAGGACTGGCAATAGCTTACAAGGAACACCTAAAAATAAAAATAGAAGACCTGTTGAGCATAGAAAACTGTGAATCTCTAAACCTCCTCCTATCAAACCTCAAAACAAACCTCAAATTCATTCCGGTATAAAGACCAACTTACGATGCAACCTTCGTGGACGCCTTCACAGAAGCAATCACCAACCTTGCCATTGATGAAGAACATCTGATAATCCTTGGCAACTTCAACATCTGGTCTGACGAAGAAACCACAATCGCACAAAAATCACTAGCCAAACAACTGAAGACAATGAAACTACATCAACTAGTGGAAGGAGCAACTCATACGGCGGGACATACACTAGATGCAATCTTCGCCAACAAAAACCTCATCACCATGGCGTCACCAATTCAGATCCTCTGGAGCGACCACCTCATCCCCTTTGTGATCAGGCTGGCTACACCAACAACCAACCAAACAACCAAACAATATGTCATCTATCATGAAAAGAAACTGGAGGACCATCAAAAATAGTAACTTAATAGAACTATTGAACTTATTGTTCTAATGACCTGTTCATGTTTGTAAATATACTTCTCTCACTTTTGTACCTGTTATATTGTAAAGCACTTTGGCTTCAAGCGCTAAATAAATTCAATAAACAAACTATTGGAAATCAACAAACCATCGGCAACAACTATGGACGAAGCCACCTTGACAGAAAAAAAAAAACTTTCACAATTGGACCACAACAATAGACAAGATCTCCAAGGAATGACTTTTCACCCCATCAGGCGAAAGAGCAACAGCAAAATGGTTTACCCCGCTACTCAGCGCCATGAAAAGAAAAAAACTGGAAATAGAATGGAGGAACAAAAACTACCATGTCAAGAAATTTCAATTCCAACAAATCTGCTCATACAAAAAGGAAATCCAAAAGGCCAAACAGAAATACTTTAACGGAATCACCAAAGCCCCCAACACCCAAAAATGACATGCATTACTTAGCGTAATAGCATTTCTGATGATTTTATCTGCTTAGATTCACATGCTTTGCATATGGTCCGACATCCAGTGGTAACCGCGGAGTATTGCATCTCGTCTTTCGGGAACCAAAAGGGGACGTCGGCATAGGTGTGTCTGTAACACTATCCCCATCATGATGTGTAGTGTACCCAAAATCCCTCACGCGCCGAGATCCCTCCGATTGTATTTTTTCTGCCATGAGGGAGCCCAAGGCTATAGTGAGTGAGTACATAAAGAAAGTAGTAAGACGTCTATGTTCCTTCCACCCCGAGCAGGGAGGGAGGGCACATGTGAATCTAAGCAGATACAATTATCAGAAATGCTATTACGGTAAGTAATGCATGTCTTCTGATGCTTGTTAATCTGCTTCGAATCACATGCTTTGCATAGACTAGCGAGCAGTACCCAGAGTTGGAGGTGGGTTGTGAGAAGGAACAGTAGAGAAAAGATGTCTTAATACTGCTCATCCCACCTGAGAATCAGACCTAGAATGAGTGTCTAGGCAATAGTGTTTTGTAAAGGTGTGTACAGAACTCCAAGTTGCCGCTTTGCAAATTGACTCAAGGGGAACATTTGCAATGAATGCTATGGATGCCCCAGTGCCCAGAGTAGAATGTGCTCTAGGCTTGAAGGGCAGTTCTCTTAGCAAGAGTGTGATGCATTTGACAATCCACCTTGGATTAGCTGATTTAGAGACAGGATCCCCTCCTCTACCAGCTGCCAATGAAATGAATTGTTTTGGTTTCCTCAGTGGTTTAGTTCTTTCCAGGTAGAACATGACTGCCCTGCGCACATCTAGTGTGTGTGTAGGCTTCTTTCGGTCATGCTAGTAGGGTTCTGGAAGAAAGTGGGTAGTTCGATTGGTTCACATGGAACTTTGAGATGAATTTAGGTGCAAATCTGGGATGTGTGCGCAGAACTACCTTATCTTTGTGGACTGTAACAAAGGGGTCTAGAACAGAAGGTGCCTGTAGTTCGCCAACCCTTCTGATAGAAGTGATAGCCGATAGGAAGGCCGTTTTATAAGTCAGGTCTTTCAGACTTGCTTTATGCATAGGCTCAAAGGGAGCTTCCATGAGCCTGGTCAAAACCACATTTAGATCCCATCTAGAGGCCGGGTGAGAAATGGGAGGATAAATCCTCTTAACCCCTTCCGTAAAAAGGCTTTAATCACCAGTATTTTCCACCACAACACTTTTTGTTGTGATGGGGTGTAGGCTGACAGAGCAGCCAGGTGAACCTTTAGGGAATTGAAGAGTAACCCAGTGTCCAACAGATGGGTTAGGTACAGCACAATGTGTGTGGGTGAGCAATTGATGGGACTGACGCCCTTGGAATTGCACCAGATAAAACGTTTCCATTTGCTGGCATTGCAATAACGTGTATTCGGTTTCCGAGCTTCCCCGAGTATGTCCATGCACCTCTGAGGTAGTTGTAGGTGCCCAAACTCTGACCTCAGGAGCCATGCTGCTCAGTTCAGAGTTTGTGGGCATGGGTGTAGGGTCTCCTCCTGTCCTGAGACATGTTGTACAGGCAGGGTAGTTTCACTGGTGGGGAAAGGGACATTTCCATCAGGTGAGCGAACCAGGGTTGGCGGGCCCACATGGGGGCCACCAGTATCATGGTAACTGGTTCCTGGTGCATCTTGTGCACTATCTTGTTGAGAAGGGGAGTCCGGGGGGGGCGGGGGGGGGAGGGCGGGGGGCAGGGGAAGCATAGACAAATTTCCCTGACCATGTTATCCAGAGACTGTTCCCCCTTGGATCAGTTCTGGGTGTACCTGGAGGTGTAGTCTTGGCATTGGGCGTTCTCCCGAGTAGCAAAAAGGTCGATTTCTTGGAAACCCCATTCTGCGAAGACGTTGGACACTGTCTTAGTGTAGCCGCCATTCTGATTCTTCGGGCAGAGGAAAATCTCTGCTCAGCACGTCTGCCAGAAGATTGAGTTCCCCGCGAACATGTTGGGACAACAGAAACATTGTGTTTGATAGCCCATATCCAAATGTTTTGGGACAGCTTGGATATCCCTGGAGAGTGAGTGCCCCCCTGTTTGTTCAGGAAATACTTGGCTGCAGTGCTGTCTGTTAGAATCAGCACGGTCTTCCCTTGCAGTTGCAACTGAAAGGCCTTCAAATCCTTGAACACTGCTAATAGCTCCAGTAGTTTTATATGGTTGGACGCTACTTGAGGGGACCAAACTCTCTGCGCTGTCTGCTGAAGCATGTGACCCCCTCCCCCCACCCTGTGAGAGATGCGCCTGTAGTGAGTGGCTTCCACTGCAGGGGTGGTGAAGGTCTTCCCCTTCAAGAGGTTTTCTCTTCACCACTGCAGAGAGAACGAGGGCTGGCGAGACAACTACCAGATTTTACCATTGTCCGCTGGCCTGACGCCACTGGCTGTTGAGCCACTCTTGCATGGGACGCATGCGCAGCCGCGCATGGAGAACCAAGTATATGCATGACGCCATCATTCCTAGCAAGCGCATGGCCTTGCGCACCGTCGTCTCGCGACTGGCTACATATTGAGGGATCTGAAAACGCATGTTCTGAACCCTCTCATTTGGGAAGACGAGACCGTCCTTCATCCGAATTAGAGCTCTCAGAAATTGTTTTCTTTGACTGGGGACTAGACTGGATTTCTAGTCGTTGATTGGGAAACCGGGCCTGAAGTGGAGATCTACGTTTTTTTTGGGTGTTTGAAAAACATGCATCGAATGAGTCCCCCATGATGAGCTAGTCGAGTCGTCGAGGTAAGGGTAAACTGGGACCAACAGTCTGCGCAGGTGTGCTGCAACCACCGCCAGGACTTTGGTAAACACCCTTGGCGCAGACGCTATGCCGAAGGAACAAGTTACTTACCAGCATGGGTCTGGCATGGATTCACATGCTCATAAATATTCCCCGTCAGGCCGGGAATCCTCGGTATAGAAAAAATCAGTATCAGTTTCGTTTCTGATCGGTCTTTTAGTAGTAACCAATCACTGGTCTCTGGGTCATACTGCCCCCAGCCAAGGACTGCCCTCTCCCTAAGCCCCACCCCTGGCAGCCATCCTCAGATTTGGTAGCACGTGAAGTGGCAGTATGACCAAGTGAAGAGCCACAGAGGGGTAGGCGGGAGGGTCCGCATGTGAATCCATGCCAGACCCATGCTGGAGAACAACAGTTACAGGTAATTAACTGGTTCCTTCTCCAACATGGGTTCTGGCATGGATTCACATGCTCATGAATATATAGTAGTATACACATGCACAACCACGGGAGGTGGCACAAGGCTCAATATCAAGCAATACAACAACTCAACATTAAGCAACTCTTACCTCCTCACCAGGCTCACCTTAGGGGAACAGGTTGCGCAGCACTGCCTGGCCGACTCTGGACTCCTCCCTGGAATCCCGGTCGACGCAGTAGAATCTCATGAAGGTGTGCGTCGACCTCCACGTAGCAGCCCTGCAGATGTCGAGCAGGGGCACACCAGACAGGAATGCCATAGTAGCAGCGATTGCTCTGGTCGAATGGGCTCGGACAGCCGGGCAGCGGTCGGTTTGCCAACCGGTGACAGTGCATGATGCAGCCGGAGAGCCATCTGGAAATGGAAGTCTTTGAGAGAGCCTTCCCTTGATTCACAGGTCCAAAGTTCACAAACAGCTGTGATGTCTTCCGGAGACTCTTCGTGCGGTCCACGTAGAACTTCCGCGCTCTAGCTACATCTAGTGAGTGCAGAGTCCTCTCAGCCGGCGACGGGAAGAAAACTGGCAACACCAGGGGCTCGTTGAGGTGGAAGTCCGACGGCACCTTGGGCATGAAGGAGGGTTGCGTCTTCAGCACCACCCTCGTGTCGTGAAAAGTCAAGTATGGTAGCTTGCAAGATAGGGCCTGGACCTCTCCCACTCGTCGTGCAGAGGTGATGGCCACAAGGAATGCTGTCTTCCACGACAGAAACTTCAACGGCACTGAATGCATAGGCTCGAATGGGGCCCCCATGAGCCTAGTTAGTGCCACGTTGAGCTCCCACGCCAGGACAGGGGCCCTCACCGGCGGGAATGATCGGAACAGTCCTTTCATAAATTCCTTCACCAGAACATGAGACCACAAGGACAGTATTTTGTACATTTTCTCTGGAGGAGGGGTCAGATTTTTTTTTTTTTTTTTTTTTTTTTTTTAATATTTGCCTTTATATGGCAGAATAAAGCACTGCTTTTCCAAAAGTTAGCTCCCTAGACTGGGAAGCAGCCAGGTTATAGAATTTTGAGAAGGTGTGTAGCGAAGACAAAGTTGCTGCTTCGCAAATGGACCTTAATTGGAACACCTCTTTGAAGGGCCGTGGAGGAGGCGATGCCTCTGGTGGAATGAGCCCTTAACCCTTCCGGGGGGTCTTTCTGAGCTAGTCTGTAGCATTCTGAAATGCAAAGGACAATCCAGTGTGAAATTGTCTGTTTTGTTACCGACTGACCCAGTTTCCTTCCTGTGTAACCTATAAACAGCTGGTGGACCATTCCAAGTCTGGAAAGTCTAGAGATGTAAAAGCTTAAAGCTCTTTTCGGATCCAACCTGTGTAATCTTTCCTCCTCCTTCGAAGGATGGGGTGGAGGATAGAATGCGGGTAAAACAATCTTCTGACTTAAATGAAAATCAGATATTACTTTTGATAAAAATTATGGTTTAACCCTCAATACAACTCTGTCCTTATGGAACACAGTATAGGGTGGCCCAGAAAACAGTGCCTGCAATTCGCTCACTCTTCTTGCTGATGTTAGAGCAACCACGAAGGCTGTTTTCCACAGTAGTAATCTTAATGGACATGTGTGCATAAAAAAGGAGCACACTAAGAATTTTAGGACTAAATTTAGATCCCAGATCGGTACTTGAAATGGGTGAGGAGGAAACACATTAGTGAGTCCTTTTAAGAATTGTATTATCAAAGGAATTTTGAAGTAGGAGCATTCTTCCGATGAGTGCTTGAAAATGGAAAGCGCTGCAAGGTAACCTTTTATCGTTCCGCTATTCAGACCTCTGTGCGCTAGGGTCAGAAGGAAAGATAATACTTCCGGAATAGAACATAGAAAAGGATCGACATTCTTTTCTCTGCAACAGTTGCAAAATATTTTCCAACGGCAACGGTATAGAGACTTTGTTGCTGGCCTTCTTGCCGAAAGCAACACCTCCATAACGTCATCTGGAAGGTTCCAATCCCTGTATCTCAGCCTTTCAGATGCCAAACATGAAGGTTGAGCGTTCTGACCTCTGGATGGAGAACCTGACCCTCCATTTGAGAGAGAAGGTTCTCTCTCTGAGGAAGACGTACTGGAGGACAGATGGACATGTCTAGAAGGTCCGGGTACCACGTTCTCCTGGCCCAATCCGGGGCAATTAGGATCATGCGGCTCCGAAACCTTCTCAGCCGCCTGATGACCTGAGGAATGATGGGAATCGGAGGGAACGCGTACAATAGTGGGAAATTCCACTCCACCACAAACGTGTCCCCCACGGCTCCTCTCGGCGGAAATTCCCTTGAGCAATACCTTTCGCATTTTCGGTTGATTCCGGCTGCAAACAGGTCTACTTGAGGGGTTCCCCAAAGGGTGAAGATCTCTTGAATGACTTCCTGAGCCAGTTCCCATTCGTGGGATACCGTGCTCTGCCTTCTCAGAGCATCTGCCGTCATATTCTCTTCCCCGGCTAGATGAATAACCGTTAAAGAGATTCCCTCCTGAATTGCCCAATACCAGAGCTGCATTGCCTCTCTGCACAGAGGTGGTGACCCCCACACCTCTTGTTTAGGTAATGCATGTCCACCGTATTGTCCGTCATTATCAGGACATTCTTTCCCCTGACAGATGTCAGGAAGGCCTTCAGCGCTAGTCTGATCGCCCTCAGCTCTAAAAGGTTGATATGTATTTTGGACTCTGATGGAGACCAACGACCGTTGATCGTCAAATCGTTGGCATGAGCTCCCCACCCATGAGTGAGGCGTCCGTCACTACTGTGATCTCCACCCATGGTTGCCAAAAAGGTTCTCCTTTTAGGATGTTCTCTGTACAGGTCCACCATAAAAGATCTTGTCAGACCCTGTTCGGAATCTGAAGATCCGTCATTTGACCTGAAAGAACAAGTTACTTCTTACCTTGTAACGTTTTTTCGATGGGATGTTCCTCCGACATATTCCTTATCTTTGATAATTCGTCTCCAGCTTGCTAGCCTCGGAATTTTTTTTTCTCTGTAGAGGGCGCTGCGCGTTGACGTCCGCCGAGTCGATGTCCCTCGACAGCCACCGTATCGGCGCCGACGTCACCATGCCCATAAATAGCCACGCGCGGCGACAGTTGCTCTGTTCAGTTTTGTAGCATAAGATAAGTCATGCCTGAATTGGTTATTGACCTTGAAAGAGCGTAAACTGCAACCACAAGGGAAGAATTACTGGGGGGATGGATGGGAGGGGCAATAAGGAATACGGAGGAACATCCCATCAAAAGAACGTTACAAGGTAAGAAGTGACTTGTTCTTCGAAGGGATTGTGTCCTCCGACGTATTCCTTATCTTTGATAGACTCCCATAGCAGTGGCATGTAATTGGAGGTGGGAGTAATAATGTCATGTATCCCTTTTAGGAATGAACCGAATGTAATACGGCTTTGCCAAATCTGGTCTCTTGATTAGTGGAGGAATCCAGGTTGTAAAATCTTGTGAATGTATGTGCGGACGACCATGTGGCAGCCGCACATATGTCTCGGACCATTACCCCTCTTTGGAGGGCCGAAGAGGCTGCGATACCCCTGGTTGAATGAACCCTAAGATTCTGGGGTGGCTCTTTCCCTGCCAGTTTGTAATATTCCAGAATTGCCAAAATAATCCACCTGGAAATGGTCTGTTTTGTTAAGGGTAGTCCCAACTTGTGACCTGAGTATCCTACAAACAGTTGGTCTGCTTTCCTAATCCTAGCCAGTCTGCTGATGTAAAAGCTTAGAGCTCGCCTTGGGTCCAGCCTATGTAGCCTTTCTTCCTCTTTCCCCGGAAGGGGAGGAGGGTAGAACGAAGGTAAGGTAATTTTCTGAGTGATGTGAAATTCAGAAACCACCTTTGGGAGGAAATGAGGCTTCACTGTAGGACAACTTTGTCGTTATGGAAAATTGTATGGGGGGGGGATTTACAAGATAGAGCTTGTAATTCGCTCACACTCCTAGCAGATGTTAGTGCTACTAATAGGACAGTTTTAAAAGTGAGAAATCTCAGCGAACAAGAGTGGAGTGGTTCGAAGGGAGTACCCATTAGGAAATTTAAGACTAAATTTAAGTCCCATAAGGGAACTTGGAATGGTCTTGGAGGATAAACATTAATCCCTTGAGAATTTGTATAACTAGTGGTAGTTTGAAATACGATGGTTCCTCCGCAGTGCGCTTGAAGATTGATAGCGCTGTGAGGTATCCTTTTACAGTGCCAACTTGAAGGCCTGAGTTTGCCAAGTAGAGCAGAAACGATAACAGAGTTGGTGTACCACATGAAAAAGGGTTGATATTCTCTTCACTACACCAGCTGCAAAATTTGTTCCAGCGGCAGCAGTCGAAGGCTGGGAGATACATCACCTGGCATACCTGTACGTGGACCTGAGGTGCACCTGGGTCTCTTTGTATTATAGGAGTCTCCACCAGCTACGTTGTGGTTGTAAGTCCTTTTTTTATTAGTAATGTCTAGTAGTGGATGTGTTGTAATGTTGCAGACAGATGCATTAGTGTTCTGTTCTGCGAGAGATATTTAGAGCTGTTTCTGTTGGTTCCATAGGCTCAACATATACATTGACGCCAATGGAGGATTGATTTCCGCTGTCCTGATTTACCGTCCCGCAAGCCGGAAAGTGGGGGTGAGTAGGGCTTATGTGCTACTTTTTTAAGCATATTGTGACATTGCTTGTCACCTTTTTCAAGAAATAAGGGATGACATTCTGGTTTTTATGTTTTTTACATTTTAAATTTATTACTGGCCCATATACGTTGAGAACAGGGCGGAGCAACTGCTCCTAGCCAGACGTCCTGAAGGTGGTCTCTGACCGAAACACGTGTCGACGTGGTCTCTATGAGGGACATCTGGTGATACTTGAAACCAGTGACATAGCAACACCTGATACTATGGACTGGGTCACTATAGGAAATGTTAACTAAAACATTTGGAAGAATACAAATTGATATTATTACACGAGGGTGTTTTATTTATGGAGTCTTGAATGTATTTTTGAATGTGGATACGTATGAAGGCATGATTTGACTTAAGATTTTTATGATATTTTTATGACAATAAAATGATTGATCATGTGATGAGTTTTCAAATAAATATTTTGATATGAACTTAACTTAACAAGTGTCATTCCATTCCACTGATCCGCCTTTTTTGTTCGCTATATACTTACTTCTTGTAGAGACGGTTGCCAGCGCAATGAGGCCCTCAGACAGTACAGCTCAGGACATGCTCAAGACAGGAGCCAAGCCTCCTTCTTGGCTGTTTCCAAAGCCTCATCCACTGCTTTCCCGAAGGTTAGATTCCTCAATGGGCTTATTGATGAGAGAGGCTTGGGTTTCCGGTTTAAAACCTGAGGTACGCAGCCAAGCGTGTCTTAAGTAGGGTCCCTTGGGCCAGAGACCTGCCTGCTGTTTCCGCAGTGTCCAGGGTGTTTTTGATCACATGCTGGTTAACTTGTCTTCCCTCCATTACAATGGAGAGAAGCTTCGATTTGGCGGGTTAAGGAACCTTTTGGAGGCCTTCCTGGAGCAAGTTCCACTGAGCGTCAGCATAGCTTGCCAATAGTGTGGTATTATTAGCAATCCACGTAGTGTATGCGGCAGCCGAAGTGACATTTGCCTAGAGCATACAGTGGTTTGGATTCCTTGACCGGCGGCGATTCCCCCGTGGCAAGGGGTACCCTTGCCCTTTTCCGATTGGTAGTCACTACCAATGCATCAGGGGCGGTGTGCCCTCTAATGTATAGAGGGTCGGAAGGGGAAGGGGCGAAATAACTTTTCCACTCTTGGGTTCACTGCCAGAGTTTGAGCTTGTGATACCAATTAGGGGGCCAAACTTCTTTTAATTGAATTAAGGAGGGGATGGCCTGGCTAGATGGAGGCTTCTCCTTAGGGATATTCTCTACAAAATCCTGCTCAGGCACAGCCTCAAGTGGAAATTTGTATTCAGCTGCTTTTTTCAACATGGAGTTGAAAGCCATTTGGTCATCTACAGGTGAGGCTTGACGAGCCAGAGTGGACGGAGGAGAATCCAGGCACAAGAAATCAGTGTCCTGATCTTGCTGTGTCCATGGGTCCTGTCCTTCCTGCTGGGTTTCTTCCCAGTTGTCTGTAGTATCCTGCTGTTCCTCCTCATAACTTTGGAGAAATTAAGCTTCTTCCTCTTCATTATAAATGTCTCTATGTGTGTCCATGTGGACAATGTCTTCCTGCTGGACAGGGGCAGAAGGCTGATCTTGAAACTGATAAGGAAATATGAGGTTAGGGTCTACCATAGACCTTTTTGGGGAAGGATGATCAGAAAAACGGATAACCTTCTTCAGCCGATCCATACACCCTTCAAACTTTTTTCTAGTCCATTTAGTGGACCCAAGCGGGCCTACAGGTGGAAGAACGGCGTTCTCCGCCCTACGGTGTCGAAAAGAGTCTAAGGGTGTCGGAAAGAGGCTCCTGACCATCTTCGTAGGTATTGTAAGAATCGGGATCCCAATCCGCATCTGAAATCTTATCCGCGGCTTGTCCCATAACTTTAGGCGGAACCGGGGTAAGACCCACTGCCGCCGTAATTCTTTCGATGCTACCTTCGATAATCGCCGAATCGGCGCGAGACAGTTGCTCCGATGGTCTATCGGTAGGTGTACTACCTTCCGCGGTGCTAGAGGGCCTAGCGGTTGGTTTTCCGGGTAGAGGCCTAGCCGTAATTTTCGGGCCTACCGCGGCCTTTGGGACCGTTGCATCGTCGCATTTCCACGCTTCGACGTGTGAAGTCTTTGGAGTAGCGCCTTTACTTGATTTTGATTGCCCAGTCGCAAAACGCTGATGCGGGGAAGGGTTTGGATGTGAGCGATCCAAGGAAACCAGCGAAATTTTCGGCAGCCTTGTTGGCACCTTCACCTTTTTCGACAAAGACGTTGAAAATGGTGTAGGGGTTGTCTGCTTAGTGTGATGCGTTTGTACGCCCCCGTCGCTGGGTGTTCTCCCTGTAGCGAGACCAGAGTCACGCCTTTAAGGGTCGGGGACGGGCGTGGCAGACCTAGAAGTGTCCGCCTCCAGGTCTATAACATCTGCAACGGATGTTTGGTCATCCGAGGTACCCCCGTCACTCTCAGCGGGTGTGGCAGTGTGTTCCGTACGCGGCCCACCGCTTTACACATCACTCCTTAAGGGTCTTAGGCCGAAGGAGTTTGAAGGCCGCACACTGCTGCTCGTGCTCTAGGGGGAGACAGGCGTTACACGTCCCGTGTTCGTCCTTCCAAGGATATCTGACCCTACACTTAGAGCAGAATCTAAAAAGGAGTCCTTTCCATAGCTAAAGGGAAAGATGACCAGAGCAAAAGGGAAAAGAGGGGAAAGGAGGAAAGACATACCGACAATATGGCCACCCCGACCCCACTCTCCCTACTGTATAGGTCGGCCAGAGGGCCCAAACACGTGGAAAATCCGGCTGCCGGATTTTAGGCGCCGAAATCCAAAGCCGTAGACGAATCCCCCCCGCAGTCTTCGAAGATGTTCTTGTGACCGAAGTGACTTAACGGGGAATAACCGACAAGTCGGTAAAGATAAACAATGTCTCTTGTAAGAGCTCCGCTATAGGGTGACCAGTTATCTGGGCGGAAAAAAACAATCTGAGGGACCTCGGCGCACAAGGGATTTTGGGTACACTGCACGTCACGATAGGGATAGTGTTACAGACACGCCTATGCCGACGTCCCCCTTTTGTCACCGAAAGACAAGATGCAATACTACGCGGTTACCACTGGCAGACCATATGCAAAGCATGTGATTCTAAGCAGATTAACAAGCATCAGAAAACTGTTTAAAATAATAAACAAAATGATAACACCCCCTCCCCCCCCCCAACCCCCGTGCTGCAAAAACACACCGATACCCTCGCTGAAACTATGCAAGGACCTTGCAGACCACTTCAGAAAGAAAAATCAGCACCATTCAACAAAGCATACAAAGCAGACCAAGCAACCTCAACATGCAACCCATGCACCCATCCGAGGACCATCAACTTCCCCCAAGTATCAGTGGAAAAATGTGTGAAGCTGGTAAACAATAGCAACAAAGCAGAATCCCCATGGACCCTTGACCCCCAGACCTACACAAATCAATCCTCACACAAGGAACTCCCATGGAATATTACAGAAACCTTCTCAATCAATCTCAACAGGGAAAGTACCACAATCTTTCAAATCAACATACATCAAGCCGCTCCTCAAGGACACATCAGGCAACGTGGAGGACCTCTCCAACTACAGACCCATTGCCAACATTCCATACCCAGCAAAACTACTCGAAACATACATCTAAAGAATAACACAAGAATTCCTAGAACGCCTACTGCTGGATCAGGCACAAGTAGGCTTCAGACCAATGAGAGGAACGGAAACAGCACTGTTTTCAATCTGGGACGATCTAAAGGCGAATGCAGACTCAGACAAAAGGACAGCTCTTATACTTCTGGATCTCTCTGCAGCTTTTGACAGTCAACCACGACATCTCATCAGGAGATTGGAAGAAATAGGAATAACTGACCTAGCACTACTATGGATTAAATCCTTTGTAACAAACAGAAACCATATGGATTGAACCTTTCTAATCCACTTTAAGAGAATCCTCATTGGAGTACCACAGGGACAATCCTTCTCCCCATTGCTTTTCAACATATACCTGGCTCCACTAATCAAGCTCATTAAAAGACACGCCTCACATGCAACAACTACAAAGACGACACAAATACTCTACAAACTACAAGAAGCACAGGAACAAAACACTGGAGGACTGCCCGTTAGGCAGAATCCTGTGCAGTGCCATTAGGGACCACTACACACAATTGAGACTACAGGTGGTGATACAAGTTTTACCTTTGATACAAGCCTGTACTATGTCAGAGTGGTAGCAGTGGCGGAGCAGCCAGGCTTATCTCAAGAGTATATGAGCAGTAGCAGAGATTATACAAAGGGACCACAATTACTGTGACTCAAGCAAGGTTTCAGGTAGAAAAATATAAGTACATTTATTTTTAAACCATTCGTTATAAAACAACACTTCCATCAAACTTCAATAAAAACCACACGTTAAATATACTACAACTAACTAATTCACTTTGTACAGTAAGTCTTAAGGCAAGTACCCCGTGTTGGAATTAACCGGTGTTAGGCACAAAACATGTTACCGCGAATAAGATTGCGATCACTTTTTGACAGTTCGGTCTACTACACAAACGCTTATACGTGACATGAAATGCTACCGGGGCAAAAACACACTTAGCACCTGAGATACCCAGAGGGAGTTGGAGGCAAAAATCAGAGGCAATATTTTGATTAGGCAGGCAGAATCAAGAAACACTCAGAGACAGGAGTTCAAAAGTCAAAGAGCCGGAGCCAGGGTCGAAAGACACCGGGGCCAGTTGCCGAAGATCACACAGTCCGACAGTTCACGATTCAACGTATCCAAAAGTACTTTGATATTGTCAATGTTCGGAAGCAAAAGTTATAAGGAGGGAAGACAAGGGCAAGCCTTGGAAATTAAGAAAGGGATTCACCCAGTTTCCTCAACAGAACACAGTACCTTGTTCCAATGGTGCAGCTGGTGCCCTGGCAGTTGTTCCTGTATGGTTTCACGCAGACCCACGATTCCTGAAGCTTCGTTGAGGACGCCTGAAGGGGGGTCTGCACCACAGAGATGAAGCCGGCAGCAGCGACACGGAATAAAAGGTGCGCTCCTTAAAACAGGAGAGGCTCTTCAGGTGGCTATCCGGACCACTACAGCAGTGTGCAGCGATTTCGACCACGGAGGAGGATCCTCTGGCTGTAGAAGATGAGCTGGTTATTCCCACCAAGCTCAAGGGAAGACGACTCTGGACTGGATCTTCTCTGAGTCGTTGAAGGGAAGATAGCTCAAGACTGCAGCAGGGCTTCACTGGGACGGGGTAGTTGCAGCAGCCGTTCTCTTCGCTTCCTTGTAGTTCCAGTGGCGACTCTCTGACTTCTAGCCCAAGAGACCTGCCTTTTATGAATAAAAACCCATTCATGCAGCCTGGCTGTCAATCACCCAGCAGTGGGGTTGTCCAGCCTGGACAACTACCCTGGCCAATTATGACAAAGTGCGACTTGGGTTTCCTAGGATACCCTGTGCAGGGGGTGACTACACCCCTCCCTCACATTCAGCCCACCTAGACACCCAGGCACCTTGAGGAGGGCTTCTTGGCAGAAGCCTGCCAAAAGACAGTGAACAAAGAAGGCAAACCTAGTTTGCGCGCAAAGTAAAACACAAGAAGGACTTTAACAAAAAGAAATGGCGAATAAACCCAACCGGAGCCAAGAGAAAGATGATTTGGTCAAGCGGGTTTATGTTCGAAGCTAATATAATAGCCAAGAACAGTACCACGGTTATCTAATATAATCGCGGTAGAAAGGTTAGGGTAGATATCACTGCCACCAGCCAAGTCTAAATCTTAAAAGAGCGAAACAATGCTCTAGGAGGTACAGATAAAAAAAGGATACGAGTTAACCCTTTACAGTACTCCATGGAAGATGGGGTGTACTGGATCTGTGGTAGATTGACTAAGTAAAGTTAATTTTAACTTTACCCTTTTCTGGGGGACAGTAGTCTCAAATGGAGTCGAGGGAAGTCTCAAAGACAACCCTGTGCCATGGCACGGAAGGTGCTGTGTGACAAAAAGAAGGGGGCTACTGAAGTGGTGTACTTCAGAGTCCACAATCACAAAAACAGGTAGAAACACATAGCTAAACCCGGGTAAGATTGGGGGAAAAGCTCTCACTCTTACCAAGTGGAAGAAAATAAACTCCAAAAGTCCAGCAAAGCAGCTGGGGGACTCACTAGGTGAGGGAAATTAGCCATAAATGAGAATTCTCCCTAACACTGCCTCAAAGAACTCTACGACTGGATGGACTCAAACAACCTCAAACTCAACCTGGGCAAAACAGAAATAATGATCATATCCAAAAATTGAGAAAAACAATCACTACATCCCATGGAACTTGGTACAGCAACAGCTCCATCGACGATAGTAAAGAATGTGAGAGTTTTGATGGACAACAAACTATCGCTAGAGCCACAAGTAAACGCTATAATCAAGAAATACTTCTTCCTTCTAAGGATCCTACCATTCCTCGTTTACCCACAAAACGCTCACCATCATCACTCATGTCCAGAGTAGACTACGCCAACAGCCTATACCTAGGAATGCCAGACCGAGACTAAAAAAAAAACGGAACCGCATCCAAATGCTGTGGGCAGACTCCTGCTCAAGTTACCATGAAGAGAACACATTACACTGGCACTAAAGATGCTACATTGGCTACCAATAAAACAATGAATAAAAGTCAAATCAATGTGCATAACGTATAGAGCAATCCACGGCCAAGGAGCAGAGTTCTACCACCCAACAAGACCACTCAGATCAAGCAACGACATCAGACTAGAACCGAAACCATACAACAAAAGAAAACGGAGGATTGTCTCTCTCACCTGGCACCAATAACCTGGAATGAGCTACCAAAAAAACATACATAACACAAGACATCTTCAATTCAAAACTACTTTAAACTTGGCTCTTCACCCCAGAACAAGAAGGAAACTACTAGTAAGCACTTACGTACCGGGAAACAAGAACCCCATTAAGGGAACCCTATCGCCCCTGACTTGACTCCCAAACATATCTTCACCAACCGGAAGGCGGGGGAGAATGCCAATGCATACCATTATGCCATAACGGAAACGTAGTTAGGCAAGGATCTCGCTTGGGAATCAGGAAAGGAGGGAACTTGAGGATGGGTGTGGTACAGCATGTTCACGTGCCACTGGTCTACCATGACACGGAGGTCGGCAGGGGGGAGCTGAATACTATGGACTTTGCCTCCCCAACACCAGAGTGGGGGAGCTTGCTTGCTTCGACCAGGTGCACGGACAATGGGGTGACACAGAGGAAAGCTGCCACACAGTCATGCCTCAGACGAACCAGACTGGCTTACAGTACCTTACTCGCAGGATGATGAATCATTTTAACAAAAAGACAAACAAATAAAACCCCGACTAATCCTAAACTAGAAAAACCTCAACTTTCCCAATACACTTCTCTCACAACCACTTCTCTGCACAACAATCCGCACAAACTTCACCACACCGCAAGACAAACACAACCCGTTTCAACAGCACATGGGAACTCACCGATCTGAGAACCGTTCAGAGCATGGTGAAAACCGAACGGAAGCTGCCAACAGGACATCACAACTCTCCCTTTACTACTACCGCTACACCCTAACACCCCCCTCCCCTCCTCTCCTCTTTCAGATCCGTCAGAGCGCCTGGGGACTACTTCCAGTGGTGACTGCGCATGGTACAAATACCTTTAACATAACTCAGAATACAGACTTTACACACTGCTAAAGTGTCTGAACTCACACATTTTTAAGTCCTACCATTTAGTGAGTTAAGCTACATCAGAACAAGACGGCCCACCAACCCCCCAGTAAAGCGGACGTATGAATGTTAGTTGTGGCCCTCTGCTTGAAGGTTAGTCTATTGAAGGCAGAAGCTGCATAAAATTAAGTTAATTGTGAGCAGTACAAGAAACCAACATAATGGAAACGTGTTAACGCATGCTAGGCTACACCACTACCAATTATTCAATGCACAGAAAACTTCCTAAAATTGAAGTTTGTGAATCCCATTCAATTTGCTCACCTGAATGGCAATCGATCTAGGGACACTAGTTTTGTTTAAAAATGATTTTAAAAAAAGCACCCTGAAATGAATTAAGCAGATTTAAAGTTCCAAAATATACTTTAAGCTGCAACATTTTCAATTAGGGCCCCCTCATACGGAGGTCACTGGGGGGAAAAAAAGGTTACATGTCTTTATGACAAAATATTTTTATAAAAAATGAACGTATATCGAATATTTTATAACATTTTTATAGAGAATGCACTTTTTGTGCAGGTCCCCGCCCTAAAACGGCCATTTCCCACCCCTAAAAACACACGCCCAACTCCCAAAAATAACCCTTTACACCCCCCCCCCCAAAATGCATTCTCTATAAAAACCTTGTTATAAAATATTGGATATATGTTCATTCCTTATAAAATAGTCGATATAAAGACTGCATACCGAAAAAACGGGGCAGGTGCGAGTTAGATGAAGCCAACACACCAACTTGGGGTATTGTGCCCAGCGACTGAGGTCAGGTATCTGACAAAGTAGAGACAGGTGTCCAGTTAAAGTTTCGAATCCTTTTGGTGGAATGCCAAAAGGATCGAATCAATAGGCCCGAAAACAAAAGGGTCGACATTTTTTTTTTTTGGCTTTGGTATACATAAAAAAAGGTGATATGAACAAGAAAAACAGGGGTTTGGGGGGAACCCCCCCCCCCCCCCCCCAACCCAAAAAAATAAAGAATTGACATTTTTTTCCGTCCTATTGACTCGATCCTTTTGGCATTCGACCAAAAGGACTCAAAACTATGACCTATAACCGTAGAGACAATATCATAGACTGCATAAATAGCTTAAGATGTAGAAACCAGGGAAAAAGGTGTTGGATGAAACTGGCATTGAATATTGCAATCCTTTTTAACAGAGCAGCAGGATCAAAAGGACAGATTGAAAATGGAAGTTGTGAAAATAACGGAGAGGATCTAGGGAAGGAACCAGTGTTTCTTTGGTATGATATACGATATGATGCAGCATTTATAATGCGCCTGTACACAAGTGTTTCTAGGCGTGACAAGACAAGGAAGGGGAAACAAGGGAGGACAAAATAACGATCTTACTAGGCCTTGTGTCATTCAGATTGTGCAAGTGCGGCAAAGAGGGAAGGGGAGAAGTGCCAGGGGGAGCGAAAAGGGGGAGTGCAGTTAACTCAAACGTACAGCCAGCGGGTGGCTCATAAGTGCAGAGAGAAGGGACTGGAGGGTTGCAGATAAAGACCCTTAAGTGCTGGGGAGCCAGGAGGCAGTGCGAGGGCAACTGGACATGCAGGAGACTGGTGACCAGTGCGCGGAGCAGTCCGCTGCATCAGCAGGGGAGAGGGAGAGAAATCGGAAGCGAAAAGGAAGGTCTCGAGTTGCTTCCGGAACCAGAGGTTGTTGTGCTCAAGTTTGAGAGAGGCGAGGAGGCTGTTCCAGAGGAAGGCCCCAGCCAAGGAGAGATATGTGCCCCAAACTCTCTGCTTGGAGAAGAGTCTGACCCTCAGAGAGGTGGATGAACAGAGAGCTCTAGAAGGAAGAAGTTTTGGAAGAGAAAGTTGGGTGTAGAGCGGTCCCAGGCTCCAGAAAGCCTTGTGGACAATGCAGAGGGTCTTGAAGTTGATCCTTGCGGCCACAGGGAGCCAGTGAAGAGATTTCAGAGCTGGAGAGATACAATCCCTGGGCTTGAGGCCAAGGACAAGTCTCGCAGTCCTGTTCTGGATAAGTTGTCAAGGCCGAAGAGTAGGAGGCAGGAAGATTTAGAAAGAGGCTGTTGCAATAGTCCAGCCTAGAGAGGACCAGAGCTCTGGAGACAGTGAGCTTCTTTGGGAAAGCGAGAAAAGGAATACCACCTCTGAGGAGATACAGCTAAAGACGTCCGAGATGTGAGAAAAGAAGGAGTGGGTGGAGTCAATGACACCAAGGTTCTTAGCCTCACAGGAATGAGCACTAGAAAAGGAGGGAGTGGGTGTCCCAATGAGGAGGATCTCAGTCTTAATTAAGGCAGAGATCACTGGCAGCACACCATTCCTGAATTGCGGCCAGACAGACTGGTATGAGAGAAGAAGCAGAGGTGGCTGAGGGGAGCTTGAAAGAGCAGAGTGTAATCCGCATAACATTGAAAATTGGAGCAGAAAGTAGCGATGCGGTGGGCAAGAGGTGCCAGGTAGTGGTTGAAGAGCCAGGGAGAGAGGTTTGACCCCTCGGGAACACCACAAGTAGAGAGATAGAATAGAAGTAAGACCCCAGATGGATCAAAGGGTCTGCGAGAAAGGTCAACCAGGCCAGGGCCTGATCAGTAATACCAAGGTTGTCCTAGAGACAATTGAGTAGGATGGCATGGTTGACCGTGTCAAAAGCAGAGGATAGATCAAGCAGAATGAGGACAGAAGGGAGATGGTACGGGTGGGAAGATAGAATACAGCAAGTGGAGACTGTGGATCAATTACAGCGGCAGAAAATGGCAGAATTTTAAGATTTGCTTATACATTTCTGAAACTATTATCTGAGTTTCCCCAAGTAAAAGGCTCATCTTTCCATACCTGTCCGGGTCATCATATTCTCTCCCTTCTTTGCAGAGACACTGTTTTTCATCGCAATGCTGGTAGCGCTGAAGGAGATCCTGATATGCGTTTTCTTCCAGTTCCCAAGATGCATCTCTGCAGAAATTGCACTCTATTAAAATGGAAAGCTTGACAATTCGAGTTTCACAGCTAAAATAGCAGAATGTACAAACTATATAAACTATGAATTTGTTCTCAAAAGGAAAAGCACTACAAGTAGCAGCACTGTTGATAGTTTGAAACAAAATTGGGCTACTCCAGTAAAGATTAGGTTCAAGAGTACCAATGCTGTGTACATCCCAAAGGATTGACATTGGCAGGATGTAGGATTTTCTTAGGCTACTCCATTCTACATTACCGTATACATGCAGAGAAAGACGTAACTGGTAAAAAACAAACTAGCCTGACAAAGTAAAACTATAACTCCAATGCCAATATTCAAGGAGACAAAAAGTCTGCAACTGCACAAGATACTCACTGTGGTTACCAGTGAAGATGGATTTCTAAACTCTGGCCTGGTGGAATAAGTTTAGGAAGCCACCCTCGTTACAGTGAAATGTTTAAACTCTAGGAGCTGTAGCCAAACCAATCAAGGTAGCATAGAGAGTGGACATGTATTTTCAGATTTTGCCATGCGTGGGGCATGTCGTCAGTGATATACCAAGCCATTTAGTCATAAGTCTTAAACAAGAGCATTGTTTGATACACATATGAAATGTGATCAGGCGATATGAAACAATTCACAAATAAGAACCGAGAATTACAACCAAATGTCTGGGCTGCGTGCCATTGTTATGGAACAGTGCGAGCACAAAGTGTAAACCGTATTTCTGGGTCACACTCCAGGACAGTCTGAGCAGCTCTCCAAATGCCTTGGTCTGAAAATGTTGCAGTTATTTAATAACAATTGTTAAAAAAAGTCAGATACAAGGATGGTGGGACGTATAAAGGAAAAGTGACTATGGACTAGGGGTATGTTAGTCACTACGGTGAGTAACTTCTTACTTTCACATCCCGTACCCTTTCCTCCATACAGCATACTGCATGGGTGATTACAACTGAATGTAGCCCCAGGGTGGAGAGGTGACTCCTAAAGAAAACAAGTTCCTTAGAACCGCCTGTCCAAAAGCCGCATCGGAATTAGAGCCAGCGTTCAAATAGTAGTGTTTTCAGAAAGCCGAAGGGGTGGCCCACGTGGCCCCCCTGCAGATGACCTACCACAGAACCTGTCTCTGGAATGAGATGGCCGTGGCTTTGGCTCTGACAGCGTGGGCATGCATGTTAGCTGGAAGAGGTTTGTGCTGCCCCTCAGAGGCCTCCTTGATGGCTGAAACCATCCACCTTGATATAGAGGCCTTGGATGCCTGATACACAGGCCTTGACCGCCATGCAACCCCTGCAGGTGACTTGCGGACGCTCTTGGTCTTGCATCTGACATCCAGACAGTGCAATACCCTTTGAGCATCATCCTTTGGATCAGCAAAACACGTGGGTAACACCATCTCCTCGTTTAGATGGAAGGAACAGGTTACTTATCTGTAACTTGTTCTCCAGCATGGGACTGGCATGGATTCACATGGCTCATGAATATTCCCCATCGTCAGGCTGGGAATCCTCGGTAAAAGAAAAAATCTGTTTCATTTCTGAACTGTCTTTCTCCTAACAACCAATCACCGAGCTCTGGGTCATACTGCCCCCAGCCAATGACTGCTTTCTCCCTAAGCCCCTCCTCCAGCAGCCATCTACAGATTTGGTAGCCCATAAAGTGGCAGTAGGACCAAGAGAAGAGCCGCAGAGGGGTAGGCGGGAGGGTTCGCATGTGAATCCATGCCAGATCCATGCTGGAGAACAAAAGTTACAGGAAAGTAACTTGTTCCTTCTCCAGCATGGGGTCTGGCATGGATGCTCATGAATGAAGAATACATAGCAGTACACACATGCACAACTGCAGGAGGCGGCAAGGCTCAACATAAGCATCTCTTACCTCCTCACCAGGCTCACCTTCAAGCGAATAGGTAATGCAGCACTGCTTGGCCGACTCTGGACTTAACCCTGGAATGCCTGTCTACACAGTAAAATTTTGTGAAGGTGTAAGTTGACCTCCATGTAGCAGCCCTGCAGATGTCCAGCAGGGGCACACCAGAAAGGAAAGCCGTTGTAGCAGCGGTCGCCCCAGTGGAATAGGCTCTCGGACAGCCAGGCAGTGGTCGGTTTTCCAACCAGTGACAGTAGGTGATACAGCCCGAGAGCCATCTGGAAATGGAAGTGGTTAGGGAGAATTCACAGAAATGTCACGCCTCGGCACCGTTCCACACCAAGGCCCCGTGCTTTATACTCACCACAGGTCCGACAGCGGAAAGGGGCATTTGGCAAGACTATTGCGCTTCGCCGTTCCGTTCGGTATTCTGTGGCGCCATTCCTAATGAAGTGGAGAATGCCCTGGAGGCTTACGACTACCGCATCAGCCAGACGGTCTTCGAACTACGGTTCCCATGAAACCTAGGGAATCCGTAGTCCATGACATCACGATTGCCTCCCTCATTATGCTCCACCTCCTCATTGATTTAAGCGGCTGTAACCCGGAGGACGCTGCTTCTGTTTGAAAGTTACAGCCGGCGTTGAAGTTCCGTCTTATCGCCTTGTTCCTGAAACTTAATTGTATCGTATGTTCCTTCATACCACGCTCCGTGTATCGAACCCTTTTTCTGAAACTAAGGACTGCCTGCCTGCTGATTCTGTTCACTTATTGCTCGCCCGTGTACCGACTTGAGGATTGTTGTAAGGACTGCCTACCTGGTTCCACCCTTTAAGTGCACCTTGGGACGCCTTGCAGTTGTGCACCCACCCGGATCTAGTGCGTCCCTCGTTCTGCCCGGGAAAAGCTACCCAACTAACATTTCCCCGTTTATTATTTTACACTGTCGTTGTGTTCTGCAACCTGGAGTATAAGGAAACTTCGACTTCCTAGGGTAAGACCTTCAGTGCCCTTACTTTTGTTCTCCTTGTTATCTACACTTCTTAGGTTGTTTCTAAATCCTTGTCTAGAACTCCAGGGGGGAGGGGTCCCCACCAGGACGTTGTGGGTTCAGGACACAGGGACTGGGTTGTTCCGGTATTACTCTGTCTTATCTCCACTTAGTGGTTTACTGTTATTCCAAGTGATTAATCATGTGTTGTTTCTTGCAGCTGGGTCCGTGGCGGCGTGTTTCTCCCCGCTCTTTCGGGTGATCGGTCCCTCTGTCTGGTACTAATATCAGCAGTGGGTCATATCATCAGGAAGGTCGTTTTTTCCCTCATAGAGAGGAGGCTCGGGTGGAGGCTCCAACCCGAGCTCTTCAATCAAGGTACCGTCTCGCCGGTTTGGCATCCTGTCTTGTCCACTCCCGTTCGGTGAGTAACAGAAACAGGAGCCATGGAAGAGACGGACCCCTTGGTTGCTCTGGTCCGTTTGGTATCCGACTTACGGTCGGACATGACGGCAGCACATGATGCCTTGCACCACCGAATTGATGGTTTGCAACGCTTCCCCCCTCCACATACACTGGGGATAGACACGTCTGGTGCCACTGCTTCTGGTTCCGGTGTCTCTTCGGCCTCCACGACGGGATTCACGGCAGCCCCTGTTCTCATGGCTACACAGTTTCCATTGGCCCCGCCGGAACGCTTCACTGGCGATCCAAAGCATTATCGGACGTTCATTAATCAATGCAAATTGCACTTCCTTTGCCGCCCTGCAGCCTTTCCCAATCCGACCACGAAGGCGGCTTTTGTCCTCTCGCATCTAGGAGGGACGGCTGCAGCCTGGGCCAATCCGTTACTCGAGTCAAATAGCTTTGTCTTGTATGACTGTGATGTTCTCATCACTGCTATGAATAGGGTTTTCGATACCCGTTATAAATCCCAAGCTACAGACTTAGAGTTCCTGAACTTACGTCAGGGTACTTCTTCTCTGTTCACTTATCTTACCAGGTTCAATCAACTCGCAGCCGAGAGTGACTGGCCCGAGGAGAAGAAGTCAGCAGTGTTCTATAAAGGGCTGTCTGAAGAGCTGAAGGACACCCTAGCCACAGTACCAGTAGTCCCTACCGTATTCGGTGAACTTCAGGACTTGGTATTACAGATTGACGCTAGAAAGACTGAACGGAAAGGAGAACGTAAGCCTACCACACCAATGCCCCCTCCCTTGGATTCTGTCAGTCTTTCTTCCTCTGTTCCGGAACCCATGCAGGTGGGGGCCGTCCGAGGTCCTTTAACACCTGCACAACGGGAGCACCGGCGATCACATAATTTATGTATGTGATGTGGATCGGCCGAACACTTGCTAAGCGATTGTCCAAAAAGACCCAACAAAAAGGCGGGAAACGCCAGAACCCGGCGATAGATGGAGTCCCTACGCCGGGGGTACACTCTTTGGACTCTCATGAGGTCGCGTTTGCCCCAGTCAACCTGCCGGTAGTCTTTACCATGACTCCTGGCGCTTCATTTACATCCCTTGCCATTATTGATTCCGGGGCCACCGGTAATTATATGGACTACGATTATGCTGTAAAAAACAACGTACCAGTTTTGCCCAAAACTCAACCCGAAACGGTACATGCAGTTGACGGTACGTCCTTGATTTCCGGTCTGGTTACCCAGAACACGTCCCTGCTCCGGATGCAGACAGAGGAAGGACATGTGGAGACCTTATCGTTTGATTTGATCAAAGCTCCTCAGTTTCGGGTCATATTGGGAATCCCTTGGTTACGACACCATAACCCCGATATCGACTGGGCAAACAGGGCGGTTCAGTTTCCTTCCTCCGTGTGCAATGAAAAATGTTTTCAGAACACAAGTGTGTATCCAGAATCATCCTCTCAGGCGTTGGTAGCGTCCATGTCAGTCATCTGGGCCGTTTCTACCACCACGCATATTCCTTCGGAATACCTCTCCTTTCGGGATGTGTTTGATAAAGGGGGGGCGGATCATTTACCACCTCACAGACCGTATGACTGCCCTATTGATCTGGTTCCGGGATCTAAAATCCCGGTTGGGAGAGTATATTCTCTTACCATACCCGAGGACAAGGTACTGAAGGAATACATCGACAAATCTTTGGTTACAGGGTTTATTAGACCCTCTAAGTCTCCGGCAGCGTCTCCCCTCTTTTTTGTCCCTAAGAAAGAGGGAGACCTTCGTCCTTGTGTTGATTATAGAGCATTGAATGCTATTACAATAAAAAATCAGTACCCCCTTCCACTGATTTCGGTCCTTTTGGATCAACTTGGTTCTTCTGTTATCTTTACCAAATTGGATCTCCGGGGCGCCTATAATCTCGTCAGAATGCGTGAAGGGGACGAGTGGAAGATGGCGTTTAAAACCCGGTATGGACTGTTAGAGTATCTAGTGATGCCCTTCGGACTCTGTAATGCTCCGGCCACTTTTCAGGCCTTTATGAATGACATCTTTCATGACTGTCTGGACCAGTTCGTTGTTGTTTACCTGGACGATATCCTGATATACTCATCCTCCAGCGAACAACACACTGAACATGTACGCCTTGTATTACAACGACTTAGGGAAAACAATCTATTCGTCAAGGCGGAGAAGTGTGTATTCAGCTCTACTGAGGTCGAATTTCTCGGTTATGACCTAACCAATCAGGGCATCAGAATGAGTCATTCCAAAGTTAAGGCGGTACTTGAAGGGCCTGTCCCTGCCTCAACCAAAGCCTTGCAGTCCTTTCTAGGGTTTGCAAACTTCTACAGGCGTTTTATCCACTCGTTTTCGTCCATCTCAGCTCCTCTCACTGCTCTGACAAGCTCTAAGAAGACATATCGATGGAACGAGGAAGCACAGAATGCCTTTGAGGCTTTGAAAGCTGCGTTCTCCACCGCTCCAGTGTTACAACATCCCAATCCTCACTTACCCTTTCTAGTGGAGGCGGATGCTTCTGGTTCCGCCATTGGGGCGATACTGTCTCAGCGTTGTCCTGACTCAGGGGAGGTTCATCCAGTCGCATATTATTCCAGAAAACTGACCCAATATGAACGCAACTACCCCATCACTGAAAGAGAACTCTTGGCCATTAAGGAGGCCTTCTCGGAATGGAGGCACCATTTACTGGGTGCACGTCATTTGGTCACAGTCTTCTCTGACCATCGAAGTCTCCGGGCGTTTAAATCAATGAAATGCCTCACCGCTCGGCAGGCCCGTTGGCATCTCTTCTTTTCCCAGTTCAACTTCACCATCACCTTCCGACCGGCCCGGCTCAACACATGTGCCGACGCATTGTCGCGTCTGGATCACAATCCGGGCAGTTCTGCATCAGACCGTTCTCTATTGTTACCTTGTAGAGTGGTTTGTGGCTGCACACCCCAGCCTTCACTTCGTTCCCTGGTCTCGGAATGGGTTTCCTCACATGTAGAGGAATGCGTGGCCCTCAATCTCGATGTTGTACAGGGATTGCCATACATTCAGGGTCGCTTATACTTGCCACCTGGTGAAGCGCGTCTCCGCGCCCTGGAATGGTCTCATGACTCATTGATAGCGGCCCACCCGGGTCAACAAAAAACTCTGGACTCTTTGCGTCGTTGGGCATGGTGGCCCTCTATGTCCAGGGATGTGGTTGACTATCTGGCCGCTTGTTCTGTGTGCGCCCAATGCAAAATCTCACGGTCCAAACCAGTGGGTTTATCGCAACCGCTTCCGGTGCCGCACAAGCAGTGGTATATGATCTCCATGGACTTCATAGTGGAATTACCTCCGGTGGACGGTTTTGATACGGTCTGGGTCGTCATTGACTATTTCACCAAAATGGCACTCTTTATTCCTTGTAAGGGTCTGCCTTCAGCACCAGCGTTGGCATCTTTGTTCCTCAAGAATATCTTCCGTTTCTTTGTCCTACCATCCATCGTGGTGTCGGATCGCGGCCCGCAGTTTACCTCGCGTTTTTGGAGAGCCTTAACTGCTTCTTTACACATTGACGATCGGTACAGCACTGCCTATCACCCCCAGACAGATGGGCAGACAGAGAGCCAACGCTACTTTGGAACAGTTCCTCCGTTGTCTGTGCCTACGCTTTCAGTCTTCCTGGTTATCAATGTTGTTGCCCGCTGAATTTGCCTATAATAACTCTTTGCACTCGGCTTCTGGGGTGTCACCTTTCTACGCCATGTATGGGCAGCATCCACGATCTTTGCCTTTGGACCCTTCTGTTCCCTTGGACAATCCGGCAGCCCAGGCGTGCGTTCGGGACATCAAGTCCATCCACACGGCAGTTCGTTTACATCTCCTTGCTGCCCAGAATAGGGCCAAGAAATATGCTGACCGGCATCGGAGTCCTGCCCCAACATACAAGGTGGGCATGAAGGTCTGGTTGTCGACACGCAACCTGAAACTCCCTGGTAAACGCATGCTTTTGCCCAAATTTGTGGGTCCCTATTCTATCACTGATAGGATTAGTCCTGTGGCAGTACGGCTTTCTCTACCCGCCTCATGGAAATTACATCCGGTTTTTCATGTATGCCTCCTGAAGCCCTGTCCTCCTGCTACTCGCTTGCCACTCCGTCCTTCTCCCGTCCGGGTACAGGGCGAGGTTGAATACGAAGTGGCGGATATCTTGGACTTTCGACTACGCAGGGGTCGCCCGTTCTACCTAGTTGACTGGAAGGGCTACGGTCCTGAAGACAGGTCTTGGGAACCGCTGCATAGTATGCACGGTCCTAAGCTTCTGCGCTCCTTCCATGCGCGCAGGGGGTTGGTGCCGCCTTTGGGGGTGGATGCTGTCACGCCTCGGCACCGTTCCACACCAAGGCCCCGTGCTTTATACTTACCCCAGGTCCGACAGCGGAAAGGGGCATTTGGCAAGACTATTGCGCTTCGCCGTTCCGTTCGGTATTCTGTGGCGCCATTCCTAATGAAGTGGAGAATGCCCTGGAGGCTTACGACTACCGCATCAGCCAGACGGCCTTCGAACTACGGTTCCCATGAAACCTAGGGAATCCGTAGTCCATGACATCACGATTGCC
Organism: Ambystoma mexicanum; assembly: GCF_040938575.1. NCBI lineage: Eukaryota > Metazoa > Chordata > Amphibia > Caudata > Ambystomatidae > Ambystoma > Ambystoma mexicanum. The sequence goes on from NC_090940.1 coordinate 45,469,666, forward strand.
TCCCTCATTCTGCTCCACCTCCTCATTGATTTAAGCGGCTGTAACCCGGAGGACGCTGCTTCTGTTTGAAAGTTACAGCCGGCGTTGAAGTTCCGTCTTATCGCCTTGTTCCTGAAGCTTAATTGTATCGTATGTTCCTTCATACCACGCTCCGTGTATCGAACCCTTTTTCTGAAACTAAGGACTGCCTGCTGATTCTGTTCACTTATTGCTCGCCCGTGTACCGACTTGAGGATTGCTGTAAGGACTGCCTGCCTGCTGATTCTGTTCACTTATTGCTCGCCCGTGTACCGACTTGAGGATTGTTGTAAGGACTGCCTACCTGGTTCCACCCTTTAAGTGCACCTTGGGACGCCTTGCAGTTGTGCACCCACCCGGATCTTGTGCGTCCCTCGTTCTGCCCGGGAAAAGCTACCCAACTAACATTTCCCCGTTTATTATTTTACACTGTCGTTGTGTTCTGCAACCTGGAGTATAAGGAAACTTCAACTTCCTAGGGTAAGACCTTCAGTGCCCTTACTTTTGTTCTCCTTGTTATCTACACTTCTTAGGTTGTTTCTAAATCCTTGTCTGGAACTCCAGGGGGGAGGGGTCCCCACCAGGACGTTGTGGGTTCAGGACACAGGGACTGGGTTGTTCCGGTATTACTCTGTCTTATCTCCACTTAGTGGTTGACTGTTATTCCAAGTGAATAATCGTGTGTTGTTTCTTGCAGCTGGGTCCGTGGCGGCGTGTTTCTCCCCGATCTTTTGGGTGATCGATCCCTCTGTCTGGTACTAATATCAGCAGTGGGTCATATCATCAGGAAGGTCGTTTTTTCCCTCAGAGAGGAGGCTCCAACCCGAGCTCTTCAATCAAGGTACCGTCTCGCCGGTTTGGCATCCTGTCTTGTCCACTCCCGTTCGGTGAGTAACAGAAATGTGCTAATTCCACTCTACCTTAGAGACCCCCCCAGCGACTTTACTGGATTTTGAGGACTTATTTTTAACCTGCAGAGTGAGACCCTTTTTCCCCACACTCGCATGTATTTTTGATGCGATTTGAACACGGTTTCTTTTGGTTGGGGAGTCTGACAAACTCTATAGGGATCATTTACATTGAGTCACACAGCACCTTCAGTGCAATGGCACAGGGAAGTCTTCCAGATTTCCCCAAGGTTTAAATATCTTCTCTTGGATGAACTACTGTTTCCAAGAGCAGTAAAGTGAAACTGACTTTACTTACGTTTGTAACTTTCTAGACCTAGCACACACCATTTTACAATCGGATGCTGGAGGGGTTACTTCGTATCCCCTTTGTCTAGCTGCTCATGTAACATTTTTATGTTATCCTTTCCTCGATGAATGGCTGGTGGAAGTGGTTTACTTTTAACTACCGTAGTGTGCTTTTACCTCGGGCTGCGTTTGCAGCTGCAGTAAAGCACCCAAGGGTGCAATTTTTGGCAAAATGGTCCCAGTCTTGTTTTGACATTTCTTTGTGGAAAGGTCCTTCGAGATTTACTCTGAGCCAAACCAGGTTTGTTCCCTTTGTTCGTTTGGCAAGATTCATGAGTGAAGCCCGCCTCTGGCTCCAGGTTGTCTGGCAGGGGCAGTCAGCGAGGGAGGTGCCTGAAACTGTGTGCTTAGTCTCGAGACAGGAATGCACTCCTAGGTGATTGGCCAGCTGGCTGTCCTGCAAGGACAGCCACCCTGCTAGGTGACTGACAGCTAGGCTGGAATGAATGGGAGAAACCTGCATAAAAAGGCAAGGCTTTTTGGCTTGGATGGCAGAGTCGACCACTGGCCGAAGGAATCCGAAGAAGAACTTAGAAGAGATGCCTGCTGCAACTCCTGAACCGTTGGTTTGCCCAGTGAAGCCCTGCTGTTGTGCTGAAGCTATGAATTTTGTCTTCACTAGAGAAGGCCTGCAAGGACGACTTCCCCCCTTGAATTGGTGGGACCAATCAACTCCAAAGTAAGCCACGTGGACATCCTCTCAAAGCTGGTTGTATTTCCACTTCAGTTGCTGCTGGAAGCAAAGAGCCAGGGAGAGGAACACCAGATCGTGTGCGTTGCTTTTAAGTTGGCCAAGCGCGCCAGGAAGATCCTATGGACTCCCAGGAAGCAGGACTGACCGAGCCTGAGCCACCTCAACAGAGTGCTGGACCTCAGATGCAAGGAAAGCCCATCTCAACAGCCAATAGTCTGCAGTGGTGCCATTTGCTGAGACGTGAGGAGCTAAAACCACTAAGTGCCACTGAACAGAAGTTGGTCCTTTTCAGTCGCTGACCGTCCCGTTGCAGTACAGGAGTCCTCCAGACGTCCTCCCTCTTGTCCCCACAACTGAGGCCCAGGAACAAAGGATCTGAGAGCTGCACAGGAGCAGAAGCCAGCTCGAACAGTTTTCTTCTAATCAAAGGTACTCTAAAGTCTAAGAGAACTTACCTCTTGCTGTGTAACCTCAATTGTTCTCAGTTGAGACTTGTCTTGGTTGATTCTGTAGAGTTGCTAACAGCTTCGTTACCTCAAAAGACTAATCAGTGGCCCTACTTTGATTTCTTCTTCTCTACAAAGAAAAGAAAACATTGTGTTAGACTTGTACCTACCTGCAAGAATTGCTTTAGCCCACCCTGACTTTTGCCCAATTGACATGGGCCTGGCTTGCCTCCCTGAATGACACTTCTTCCCTCCGACTGTTGTGTCTTCCTTCCAGGAAGGAGTTAACTTACTTTGCACTGGGGGTTACCAAATGTAGGTACCTGCTTCAGAAGATTTGTGAGATCTCTTGTTTTGATATGATGGGTTATTTATAACGTGCTTAATATCCAGAGGTTTCTAAGCACGGACCCGGCGATCGCACCTGTGCTGCTCGAGTCGTCTTGCTTCCAAGACGAGCATGTTGCCGCTGAGCTATCCTCCCGAGACATTTTGTTCCAATAACCTTTTTCTTTGACATACTCCGAAGTATTGCCCTAAATTCAACAGTGATATTAATGTCCACAGTGTTCTAGCTATTCAAGTCGAGGTAGGTTGAGGCTCTAGGAATTGAACCTGCCTGTGCTAAGCTCCATTCGCTTTGTGATTGTGAGTTTTAGCAAGATCACAGGAGTGGTTTTGGGGTTTAGCCTAAGCCCCAGTTTGGTAGGTAGAAGAAAAGGTCTTTTTACTCCCGGGTATCTCGTTTGGATTATCCGAAATAATTATTTCCAACACTGCGGTTAGTACGAGACTATTCGTTTTTTATTGGTGTTTTCTTGTGTGGTTCATTTATAAGAAATATTTGTGTTTTAAGAAGTTTGTCTGAGAGGAAGGAGGGGCTCAGCAAGTTCCTTAGAATTGGTGCACTACTGTTTGACATACTAGGATATGTTTCTAGTTGTGGCTTGATATGTTCATCCATGCGGAGTAGGCCCCGGTGCTTGGTCAAGATTTTTTGGCGTGCATAGCTGTCTTTGTTATATCTTGTTACGAATCTGATCATGGGATTGTCATCTTGTCTTCTGGGTTTGAGTGTGAATAGAGTTGATCTTTCTAGTTGGCAGGCTTGTCTTCTTGCATCTGCCAGGTTTTGGTGAGAGTAGCCCCGACATCTGAATCTTCGATCTAGTAGGTCGCATTCTTCTGTGAAGGATTTATCTGTATTGCAATTTCTTCTTGCCCGAATGTATTCCCCTTTGGGAATGTTGCGTATAACACTCTGACAACTCTGTGCATGTAGGGTGGAGTTCACTTCCGTTGGCTTACGGTAGGTTCTGGTTGTGATTTTGTTCTCTTCTATCTTAATCGTGAGATCCAGGAAGTCAATTTGAACCTTGCTGGTGTGGCTAGTTAGCTCAATACCAATGTCATTGGTGTTGAGGTATTCCATGTACTCTTTCAGCTCGTCTTTGGTTCCTTTCCATATTAGGATAATGTCATCAATGAATCTTGCCCAATTGACGATGAGCTTAGTGTACTTGTCTTCTTTCATTGCATGTTTAAGTTCAAAAGGAGTGCATAAAGCAGTTAGCTAGTGTTTTGATGTTATGTACTTAACATGTCACTATTTTCCACATCACTTAAACACCACAAATGAATGTACTACTACTTGTCACCCAATTGTCACTAACCACTTTCCACTTGGCACTCTTGAACATTGCTCAGCCTTGAGAAAGACCCTTTGGGTCGAAACACGTGTCGGCTGACCAAAACTTGCACAGCAAGTCTCAAACAGTGTTTCTTAAAACACAAATATTTCTTATGAATGAACCACACAAGAAAACACCAATAAAAAACAAATATTCTCGTACTAACCGCAGTGTTGGAAATAATTATTTCGGATAATCCAAACGAGATACCCGGGAGTAAAAAGACCTTTTCTTCTAGCTATTCAAATCACCTGAGGGTGTAGGAAGTGTGTGTGTGCGCCATCTCAAATGGGTACTTGCTGATTTAGAGAAAGTGTATTTGTGTTACTATTATATTGCCCTCTTCTGAAGGTTTACTCAAACTGCCTGTTAAATTAATAATTGTTTAATCAAGAAACTTTGCGTGCAAGTGATTATTTGAATACTGGTCACTGTGAATCTCTAACTCCCCTACTGCTCACATTGACCCCTCTTCAGATAAGCCTGGCTGCTCAACACGCTACCAACCTGTGTTGTTCAAACTTATACCAAACGTTGGGTTCCTATTGCTAGGTGGTCAGGGTTGGTGTAGTGCACCCAAAGGGTACTGCATACAATCTTGCCTAACAGAACCCTTGGACAGGGCCTTCCCAAAGAGCTGAGAAGTTTTCCGGAAACTTTGTGCGGGCCACATAGAACTTCAGCACCCTAGCCACATTCAGCAAGTGCAAAGTCCTTTCTGCCGGCGAAGAAGGCGTTGGAAAAAAACACAGGCAACACCAAGGGCTTGTTTAGATGAAAGTCCAACGGCACCTTGGGCATGGTGGGGTGCGTCCACAGCACCACCCTCATCGCGTGGAAAGTCAAGTAAGGTGGTTTACAGGAGAGGGCCTGGATCTCATCCACTCATCATGCAGAGGTGATGGCCACGAGAAAAGCTGTTTTCCACGATGCAAACTTGAGTGGAACAGAATGCATAGGCTCGAAAGGAGGTCCCATGAGCCTAGTAATTACCACATTGAGCTCCCAGCCGGGGCCGGAGCCTTCACCGGTGGGAACAAACGGAATAGCCCCTTGACGAATTTCTTAACCAAACGGTGCGACCACAAGGTGGGTCGTCCTGGGGATATGATGTAGCGGGAGATAGCCGCCATATGGACCATGGAGGCATGAGCCAGCCCTGATTTGGCCAACAGCAGCAAAAGTACCTGAGGGGCTTTGACCCTCAGAGTCGATTTTCTGGGAACTGCAGCAAATGGCAAATTGCTTCTACCTGAGTGCGTAGCATATCCTATTAGACAATGTTCTAGCCTTGGCTAGAACTTCCTTGGAGTCCGATGGGAGATCGTAGCCACCGAATTCTAGCACTGCAGGAGCCAGGCCTTCAGGTTCAGAGACCCTGGATGGTGGTGAAGAATGGCGCCTCCTTCCCTGGCAAGAAGATCCGCGACCACTTGCAGCTTCACTTGTGGGGACGCCGACATGCCGAGAAGGTCTGGGTACCAGATCTGCATCTGCCACGCCGGTCCGACGAGGGTCATCCGGCAACGGAACCGTTTGAGTTGACTGATGACTCGAACTAACAACGGCAACAGAGGAAACATACAGAAAGAGGCCTTCCCAAGGGAATGAGAATGCGTCCCCCATTCTCCCCGGCTGGGCGAACCTGCTGGCAAAACTCGGGCAGATGATGTTTGTCGCCGTCGCAAACAAGTCGATCTTGGGATTGCCCCATTTGAGGAACACATTCTCCACCAGGTCCTGCCAAAGTTCACACTCGTGGCAAGAGGGAAGCTCCCTGCTAAGAGTCGGCGACCGTGTTCTATACTCCTGCCAGATGAAACGGGATGAGGAACATCCAGTGGGTGACGGCCCAGTGCCATAAATCCTGCACCTCTTTGGAGAGCGCTGGATATCTGGTGCCCCCGTTTCTGTATGCAAAACATTGTGGTGGTATTGTATGAAGAAGACCCGCACCACCTTGCCCTTGAGGGACAGCAGGAACGATTTGAGGGCCCAAAACACTGCCCTTGGCTCCAGAATGTTGATGTGCAACACCTTCTCTGGCAGCCACAGGCCTCCGGCGTGAAGACTTCTTGTGTGAGCTCCCCATCCTTCCAGAGAAGTGTCCGTCGCGACGTCTCCTGGTGCAGTGGGGTCTGGAAATCCACGCTGCAGGTCAGATGCAAGCACATGCCCCACCACCTTATCGCCCGACGGAACCCCTCGTCGAGCGCGATCCTGTCCTGGAAGCTGCTAGACATCTGAATCCAACAGGTGTCGAGGAACTCCTGCAGTGGGCGCATCTCATCGGCACCCTCGTCGTACGGTGCGACTCCAACATTTCCCTCATCGCCACCCTCCTGCTGGATGGTCTGGAGGTAGACTAGTTCTCCTCCTCAGTAGAGTAGCTATCAGTGCCCTGGAGGATTTCAACACCTGCCACCCTTTCTTCGCATCCAGAGGGGACAGTCTCGGGGAGATGACCGGCATCTTCTTCCCAGGGGTCTTCTCAATGGGCTGGAATGCAGTCTCTCTCCTAGGAGGGAGGGACAATCTTGCCTTCGGAAGGGCACCCTGTGGGTCGTCCTCACGGACATCTATGGGACGCTACCACCACTTCGATGGAAGGAGTCACCTTTGTCTGGTGCACCTGGGCTTTCACAGTCATGCCAGGCCCCTTGTCCTGTTTGGCCTTCATGGTCGCCCCAGACACCTTGTCCTGTTTGACCTTGTCATTAGTGGTCGGGTCAGAGGCTTGGTCCCCCCTTTGGCCTTTGCAGAGGGCAGGCTGGATGCCGTATGCGGTTTGGCCTTCCCCTTGCTTGTCTCCGGGCCACCTTCAGCTTGGCCAGGTGATCCGACTTCTTGTATGAAGATCCGGAGCCTTGACTGGAGACCGATGCAGCTGGGGATGTCAAACGCGCCCTGGCCGCTGAGGAGCACGCTGCAACGTTGCTCCCGACAATAGCAGACTCACAGTGCTTAGCCTTTTGTTGGACCCCCGTCGGAGGGGCGCCCTCAAAGGACTTAAAAGCCTGCTCTAAAGAACGGAAGGCCACCAGGGGGCGCACAGACAGGCATGCTCTGCGCGTGAGCTCCGCTGCCACGGCCCCCAAAGTGGATTGAGCCCCCACTAGTGGTCCCCCCGTGACAAAAATTTTAAATGCTGTCGGAAGGTTCCCCCTCCCCCCTCAGGTGGTGAAAATCTGGAACCAAAACGGCGGAGGATTCATATAGAAATCGCCTCGCCGAAACACGGCCAAAACGAAAGTAAAATACGCGGGCGGAGGAGCACGGCGGGCACTCTCGCAGTGACACACAGCGGATAATTAAGAAGCCGGTGGAGAGCCTGCAGCTGGGACCCCGGAAAAAGAAGACACCGAGAACGTGCAGCTCTCCACGACCAGTGAACGTCGCTGTGAGCGGGGAGCATGCGGCGGGATGGACCCGGAGGTAGGAGGCGCGTGGTACAAGGTGGCGCAGCTGGTAGGACCTGGCCTCTGAGCACCGTTGCGGCCCGGGACATCGCGCGAAGACCGAGACCCACTGGCCTCCCAAGCCCCAGTGGAAGTGATGGCACAAACCGACCCGCGGGTCCCTCACAGGTACCCCCCCCTCCTCACCCCACAGACCTTGGAGCCTCCAGCGCACCTGGAGGGCTGCTCGCCCTGCTCCGGTGTGACGGGGGGTGCGGAGAGGACCCTGCCTGTTGCAGCCGCCATTGTACGGAGGAGACCAGTGGCGACTTGCACGCTGCGGCCTGTCGCAGCTCCTGTGCACGGCCCTTGTCCACCACGTATGTAGGAGGTGCACAGTCAACAGGGACTTGACTGCCCCCCGACCCCGGTAGAGACGCGCATACACAACACGTATTGGATTGACACAAAGAGCCCTCAGCCAGGGACCCGCTTCACCTACACAACAAAATTTGTATGAATCAGTACATAATAAACCTGCAATGGGCATCAAAAGGAAGAAACGGCGCTTTCCTTGCCGAACAGAGCGCCCTCAATAAGGTGGAGACCGCCAAACAGGATAATAGCCCCTCTGGACCACAGCCTGCCCTGTAGGCACCCACCGGGCCCGATTGACTCCCAGGTGTCCCATCACCGACGGAGAACTCAGACTCACCATCAGGGATACAGCAGGCTCCACGATACTAGCCCAGTTCTGAACCAACACCATCCCCGAGACCTCCGGGACCCCATGAGCATAAAAGAGAAACTAGCCCCTTTCGCCTACACCGCCTCGCCTTTTGGGGCCAACAAATTCAACATGGCAAACACAGACACTACGACAAGTGAATCAGCAGCTACCAAAGGGCACATTGCTGCCTTACTAGGAGAAATAAAGAACATGGGAGCCAACATTGGATGCAAAATAGACAAGATCACAAATCGACTAGACCGCATGGAAGAAAGGCTTGAAGGGGTGGAGAATAACGAAGCTTCCATAGACGCCTTGGAAGCACAGCTTGACCAGAGGTTGACGGAACTAGGACGGGAAGAAGACTTCAAACTTAAACTCTATGATTTGGAAAACCGGAAAAGACGTAACATATGTATTTTTGGTATCCCGGAACAAGGTGAAATACCGTGCATGACATTATTAAACTCCTGGTTGCCGACGATGCGATTGATGAACCCAAAACTGAAAGCATACATAGAGCCGGGGGCCCCCTGGGAAGACCAAGATAGGTTCTTGCCCGATTCCATCGCTTCCAGGATAAGGCCAGAGTCCTTGAAAAGGCAAGAAACAGCGACTCGATCACTCTGGGGGGTGCACAGATCTCAATATATCAAGACCTATCACCCATGACGCTTGCACTCTGGCGGATGTGCGACCCTTTACAAAGCATCTGAAAGAAAATAACATAAGATACAGATGGGGCTACCCCTTCTCCCTCTCCTTTGAATATGAGGGCAACAAAAAGCTGAGCTCAGAAAAGGAAATCAAAACATATCTCCGAACTTCTCGGACTGCGCTTGGAAGAAGCCAACCGGGAAGGGCCACGATGAGAGGACAGAGAATGGCGCATACAAGGTCCCAGGAGAAGACGTGTGAAGGGCTCGAGGAAATACCAAAGAGGTAACGCCTCCCCGGAGATGGACAAATGATCATCCACGAATACTGGTAAGATGGCATATATTCCAATATAAAAGATAGAGAACTGATTGGACACAAAATGTCCTTGTTGGTTGGCAACAAGGTCAAGACATGAACATGAGAGGGGAGGACACAGGGCTCAACTAAGATTGAGATGTTATATTAAGCAAGGGGTCGTGAAGTAACAGTCCCCCAAAGGTGGTTCGATGCAGAACCAGAGTAATCATCCGTGTTCGATCAAACGCCACCAACTCAGGGAGGGAGGTGAGGGGGAGCGAAGGGGAGACCAACACTGGGAAAAGGTCGCAGCAACATCGGGGTCAATTCACAACGCTAAAGACAATGTGGGACTTGATGAGCAAACAATCAACTGGTCATGGAATATAAACAACTGCCCAACAAAGATCAACAATGGCATCACCGAATGAGCTGAAGGGGAGAGACTCTTAGAGTAGGGACACTCAATGTGAAAGGCCTGAACTCGCCAACCAAGAGGTCGCTGGTAGCTAGAGAATTCCGAAGATCCAAAATTGACATTCTTCTATTGCAGGAGACAAAGTTTGCAAAGGGTGAGGAACAATGCATTCTTGGGAAGCGAGGAGGGCTGGAATTGTGGGGCTCTGAGCCACTCAGGAAGGGAGGCGTGGGAATTCTGCTTAAGAAGGCAATTAACTTTGAGGTAGACAACATGGTCTTATGTGGGAGGACGGGCTCTCCGGATAGTGGGGGAAATTGCAAAGGTAAAGGTAACAATTGCTACGGTATACTCCAACACTGGACAAGCCACATTTCTTGAGAAATCAATCCCCAATATAATGTTGGAAGCCTCAGGTCATCATTCTAGGAGGAAACTTTAACCAGTGGGCAGACCTGGCCAAAGATTGGAAGACAGGTAGCCCTGAAACGAGAAACCAGAATAAAGTCGACCACGCTGAACTGTTAAACATTATGAACATGTACGAAATGAAGGATGTGTGGAGAATCTTGCACCCCAATTATAGTGGATACACTTTAATCTATACACTCACCCGTATTGATTATGTATTCCTCGCAAGAGATCTTCTTGACGCCACAACACACTCAGAAATCACTCCGATAACATGGTCAGATCATGACATGGTCCTGGCAGACATTAACTGGGTAGACCTACCTGTCATGGGAGGGAAATGGAAGTGTAATGAGAGCCTCCGGAAAGATGCTGTTTTCAAAACAGAAATGGAAACTGAACTTAATGAATATTTCAAAATGAACGATAATGGGGAGGTATCCAAGCAAACAATCTGGGAAGCTGGGAAAGCTACATGGAGGGGCATACTGATACGTGGAGGGTCCACTAAGAGGGAGCGAAAGATCATAGAGCATAGACTCAGGACTGAAATATGCCAACTGGAAGAGGACATAAGAATGGACCCTGGGGTAAATCCTGCAAAATGAACACTGCACAACAGAAAAGGGAGGAATTCCGACTGTTGGAGCATGAACAAGAAGTGCGTAAATTACGATTCCTTAAACAGAAACTCTACGAAAAAGGGGACAAGGCCGACGCCCTATTAGCCGCCAGACTCAGAGAACAAAGGGCAGAGCGTAAGGTAGAAGAAATAACTGAAAACACCACCACCACGACTCTCACTCCTGATACCATCCCAGAATGGTTCGCCAATTTTGATGAGACCCTGTATACCTCAGAAACAATACCCGGCCAACAAGAGAGAATCCTACCTATCCCCAATCAATATGCCCAAAATAACATACTCAGAATCCGAGCTCCTAGACTCCCCAATAGTTGAACAGGAAGTCCAAGATGCAATAAAAAGATTAACCTTAGGCAAATCTCCGGGGGAAGACTGATACACGGCCAGCTTTTACAAAACCTTTCAAAAGCAGCTAACGCCATTTATGACAGACCTATTTAATGAGATGCTAGAAACAGGAGCAGCCCCAGATTCCTTCAAAAGAGCACTGATAACAGTAATTCCCAAAGAAGGGAGAAACCCCAAACATTGTGGATCATACCGCCCTATCTCCCTTCTCAACCTTGATAAAATGTATACTAGGGTGTTAGCGGCTAGATTAGAAACACTAATGCCCCATCTAAAACACTGACCAAGTTGGGTTCATATTGGGAAGGCAAGGGGCGGACACTATGCACAAAACACTCTGCCTCGTTCATACATTGCATACCCTAACCGGTGACCCTGCCCATTTATCAATAGATGCAGAGAAAGCTTTTGACAGAGTGGAGTGGGAATTCCTGAGGGCAGTCTTGCGAAAGGTAGGAATAGGACTGAGCTTTAGAAAGGGAATACAGGCAGTATATACATCCCCCAAAGCATCAATATTCGTAAATGGAGAATACTCCAGATAGTTTGAATTGAAACGCGGAACCCGACAGGGTTGTCCCCTCTCCAATTCTTTTCGCACTCTCCCTAGAACCCCTGGCACAAAAAATGAGAACTAACCCCATGGTGGAAGGGATACGACTGGGAGAAACGGAATATAAAGTGGCCCTCTATGCAGATGACATACTACTACACATAACTAACCCTTCTGTATCTCTCCCCCGAGCCCTTCATCTATTGGAAGAGTATGGGCAACTCTCTGGGTTTGTAGTGAATAAGAATAAATCGATCCTGTTTCCCCTTCAGGGATCCAAAGAAGAAAATGAAGATAGATTCCTCCCATTAGGCCTTAAGATTGAACATTCCACATTGAAATATTTAGGCATACAGATCACCAAAACCTTGACTGACCTATATGAGGCCAATTTCTCCACCCCCCCCCCCCCTTCTCCATAGATTCGCCGATCTAAACAAGTGGAACAAACCCACGATTTCCTGGTTAGGACGGATTAATGCCGTCAAAATGGTATGCCTCCTCCGGTTCCTGCATCCCTTCCAAATGCTCCCCATTAAGATACCAAAAGGATTCTTCACTGAGGCCAAAGAGATCAGGTTACGGTTTCTCTGGCAGGGGAAGAAGGCGAGAATCCCATACAACACACTAACTCTCCCCAAAGACAAAGGTGGAGTAGGGCTCCCTGACCTACAAAATGATTATAAGGCCACCCAGCGACGCATTCTAATCCCACACCTACGAGACTACAAAAATCTCCAGTGGATTCAAATGGACAACCATTACTTGTCACCAGCTACCGTATCAGAGTGGCTATGTACCCTCATAAAAAGCTCCAACATAGACTCAAAGGACACCCAATATTAAGCACCCTATGGTGTATATGGCAAAAAGGAAAAAGGCATGCACAAGATTACCACATGGCCATCCCCGCTCAGCCATCTATGGCCCCCTGGCATAAACGACCATATTCCCAATGTAGGAAGATTCCAATCATGGTATGAGGCGGGCCTGGCGAGGGTGGGGCAATTGCAGAAAAAATACTCTTTCATCTCACTCCCAGAACTGACTGAGGCCCTAGGAATAGGCCACTGTCCACCTTCCAATACATACAGATAAAATGTGTTCTAACAAAACCTGAATGGAAAGATACATTCACAAGAGACCTTACCCCATTTGAAACACTCAGACTCTAAATCCGAAATGAAGGGCCTGATATCCGCAATGTACAAGGAACTAATAGAAGCAGGGGAAGGATCCACAGACCCTCTGAGAAGCAGATGGGAAAAAGACATAGGGGACGATCTAAGTCCCGATCAGTGGGATATAATGTGTAAGGCGGCATCTAAAACGTCCATATCTAGCCAATACAAACTTCATGCCATTAAATTATTACACAGGTGGCAGTACGATCCACTTAGGCTCTCTAAAATGTCCCAAACAATGAGTCCAAGATGCTGGACAAATTGTGGAGAAATAGCCGACTATTGGCACATGTGGTGGAGTTGCCCACATATAAAGGTTTTCTGGGATAAGGTCCTGGGTTGGATCAAAGAAATAGATAGTATACAAAGTCGCCGACCCTCACTTGATCCTATTCGGACTGGAGCGGAATGAAGACTATTGGATCAGAATCAAAGGTCTGGCCCCCCCCAATACCAGCGCTCGTGCCTTAATTGTAATGAAATGGAAATCCACGACTGTCCCCGGGAAAAGCGAGTGGATAAATATAGCTTCCAATATCTACACAATGGAAATGATCACAGCCTCCCTGCACAACAAAGCTTTGCAATGCGAGATTCTATGATGGACTTCAAAAATAAACACCTTGCAACAACCTCCAAGTCCCAACCAGACGAAGACCCAGAGATTTAATCCAAGTCGAAGGAATCAATGGATGACCTAGGAAGACAGCGCAGATCTCTCAACTGAGAACTCATCACATCAGTAGAAATATGGCCACCTTTTTCCACACATGTAATATTTGTTAGATGTCTGCTCGACCAAGGAGGGAGTGGGGTGGGCGAGGGTAATGTTTTTGTTAACTGTCACATTCAGAGTATGAAGACACGTTTGACGATGTTAGAAAGTATAACAATGCTATTAGCTCTTCTCTCGTATGTAACCATGAGCTAAAATATATGTACTATGTAATGAGAATGTTTTCTTTGTTAAAATCAAAGTCAAATTTAAAAAATGTTTTTAAAAAAAGCCTGCTCAGCTTTCCTGGATCCGGGAGAGGCATGCTCCTGGGAACCACCCGGTGCAGAGACCTTGGCATGCAGCCACTCCTCAGCCATTTACGCCGATCCTTCAACATGCGTTTCATGAGTTCACGACAAAACACACAATCTTCCTCCTTATGCATTGGGTACAGGCAGTACAGACACTGGGAATGTTTGTCGTCCATTCCGCAAACTGCAGTCGGAGCGAAGCCTGAAAAGGGAAGGGGAATCCTTCTCGTCAAGAACCACGTAGTTTAGGCCTTGAAGAATATTCTGGAAGCTTCCAAGAAGAAACTCCATGAAATCCGCCCGTTAAAAGTGGGGCGCTGAAGAAATCTGAAAACGGGTCCCCATTAATCAGAAGGATGAATCATGAGGCTCGATGGATCGAGAAATAGAATAAAACTGTTCCAAAAAGCAAAAAACGCAGTAAAATCTCGAGAGCCAAGCACAAGGATTCCCAACACTTGAACGTGCAGTAAAAATCTGAAGATGGCTGACAGGAGGGGCTTAGGTAGATGGCAGTCATTGAATGGGGGCAGTATGACCCAGAACTCAGTGATTGGTTGTTAAGAGAAGCAGTTTTACCGAGGCTTCCTAGCCTGACGACGGGGAATATTCATGAGCATGGGAATCCATGCCAGACCCCATGCTGGAAAAGGAAGAAACTACTTTAGGTAGGAATGCAGGATGCGTTCTCAGGACCACCTTATCCTTGTGAAAAGTAGTATAGGGTGCTGAAGCCACCAGTGCTTGGATCTCGCTAACTCTACGAGCGGATGCGAGACCCACCATTAAAGCTGTTTTAATGGTGACCAGTCTGATGTCCGCAGACACCATTGGCTCGAAAAAAGGTTTGTGCGCTAGGGTGTCCAACACTACATTGAGATCCCAGACAGGGTATGGTTTCTTGATGGGCGGGTGGAGCCTGGCGAGGCCCGCCAGATGTCGTTTAACCACCGGGTTAGAGGAGGAGAAGATCTCCTACTCAGTTCCTGTAGGCACCAATGGCTACCAAGTATGTTCTTAGGAATGTGTCGATTTGCACCCCAGAGCGAGATGTACAGAAACAGAGCACATCGTCCAGTGTACAAGTAAGGTGGTCAATCTCCTTAGAGTCCACCCAGTGAGAGAACCTAATCCATTCACTCTTGTACTGGCTCCCAGTAGCTTTGCTCCTTGCTTCCTGAATGATCTCTTAGCTTGAGATGGGCTCAGATGCTTCAGTGTACCCTGCTCAGGAACCACGCAGCCTGGGCTAAATTCTGTGGAGCAGGGTGGATGACCCTGTCCCGCTGCTGCAAGAGGTGGTGAACTGAGCCCAGCGGCAGGTGAATGGGAGGCCGGTCCAAGAGGCTGAGGCGCTCCGAGAACCAGTCTCGCTGGCCACCACAGAGCTATCAGAATGATGAAGAGGTGACATGACTCAACTTGCCGATCACACTGTGGACCAGGGGAGTGGGAGGCAACGCATATACGGTCATGCTGTCCCACTGTATCTGGAAAGCGTTGCCCAGGTAGCAGGGGCCTGGGCCCTGCCAAGAGGCAAACTGCTGACACTTCCTGTTGAAACAGGTGGCAAAGAGGTCCACCTGAGGGTGCCCCCATCTGCTGAAGATCCCCAGCAAAACCTGACTGTTCAGTTGCCATTCAGAATTGTCCGTTCCCAGTCTACTGAGCCTGTCCGCTTCCAGACTGGACTCCCCTGGGAGGTGGATATCGGTCAGGTAGATGTTCCCCAGGGTCCATTCCCACATGTTGATCGCTAGGCTGCACAGCAGGGAGGACCTGTTGCCACCCTGCTTGTTGACATAACACATGCTGGTGGAGTTGTCCGTCTGGATGAGGACGACCTTGCCTCTCCAAGTAGCTGCAAGGAAAGCTTTGAGAGCTAGCCAGATAGCCTTCAGCTCCAGCCAGTTGATACGAGTCTCCTGCAGGGACCAGACCCCATGGACACTGCGATTGTACAGCGTAGCCCCTCAGCCTTCCAGGGAGGAGTCCGGGGTGATGGTGACCTGAGGGGGTGCCTGCCGGAAGGGCCTGCCGGAAGGGCCTGCCAGTCTGCAGTCCCTGGATCACCAGGTGAGGTCCGGGTGGAGAGGAGGAATGCTGATAAGCTCTGCATGGGAGCCACGCTCCCGATTTCAAGAGGCTGCGAAGTGCAGCTGTTATCTCCTCATCTTGAGTCCCGTGTGGAGGACGGCCAGTAGGACTGCTGCAATGATCCCCAGTAAATGCTAGTACCACCAGGACGAGGTGTTCTCTCGGCTGAGGAAGTGGCCGACGGCCCTTCTTGATGGCCATGATCTTGTACTCCGAGGGTAAAACTCAGAGCTTGTGTCCCAGATGAGGCCCACAAAGGGTAGGCTCTGTGTAGGCTGCAGCGAAGACTTCTTGAGGCTGATAAAAAAAAAATCCTAGCTCTTGGAAAGTGGTCATAAGGACGAACAACGTGTGATGCACCACCTACAGAGATCTCACCCTGACGAGCCAGTCGTCCAGGTATGGGTATTCGTGGTGGCTCTGAGCCATGAGGAGGGCCGCCACTGCATTCATTAGTCTGGTAAACACCCTGGGGGCTGAGTTGAGGCCGAAGGGTAGAACGTTGTATTGGAAATGGCAGCCCATGATCCTGAACCGCAGCAAGGATAGATGAAGCTGGTAAAATCAGGACGTGTAGATAAGTGTCCTTCAGATCCAGGAGGCACATCCAGTCTCCCTTGCAGTGTCTCTGCTATGAGTGCTGGCATAACCATCTTGAATTTTTGAACAGGGGGGAGGGGTTGAGGGTGGAGAGGTCCAACACAACTCTCAGGCCATGCTGTTGGTGCTTTTGAATGCCGAAAACTCTGGACCAGAAGCCCAAGCCTCGCTGGGACTTCTTCCACTGCCTGGCTCTCGACGAGCGACTGAATTTCCGCCAACAGCGTTGCTGTCCCAATCCGTGAGAGTGGAGGGGAGAACCGGAGGAGAGGGAGGAATCAGTAGGCGGTACCCCATGGACACTACAGATAGGGGTGAGCGAACTTCTGAGGACAAAACTGTGCGTGAAGGGCAAGCCTGCCCCCCACCGGTGACATGTGGACCCGAAGGGGTGCGTCATGCCTTCTTTCCCTCTGAGGCTGTTAAAGAGGGGGAGCTGAAAGAAGCCCTTGCTACCCACTTTTGTTGTTTGTGCCAGTGCCGACTCTGTGACCAGTCATGCTGTCTAGACCTCTGTTCTTGGAAGCCCTGCAAACAGCCGAAGGCCCGCCCCTTATCAGAGCATTGAGGCGACTGGGTGTACGCCTCAGGCGTGGCCTTCGTAAGGATAAAGACTTCGCAGTTTGTGAACGGTTTCTTTTTATCTAGCTCCTCATCGGTGGTGGAGTGAAAGAGGTCACCACCCTCGAATGGAAAGTGCAATATGTGTTCCTGGACATCTGGGTTGAATTTAGTAGCCCGAAGCCAGGCAGTCCTCATGTCTGTGTCAATGTGGGTCACAGTGGACTCCATGATGTCCTGTGCCACCCGCCTTGAAGCGTGTCCGGCCCTGCACCGGAAATTCTGGAAGGAAGTCGGCTATTTGCCGCCAAAGTCTCTGGTTAACGGTTGCCAGCATGGCATCTGCATTGGATTGACGAAGGAGCAGTGTGGCGCTGGAATAAAGCTTCTTTCCTCCAAGTTCTTCTCCTCCTTGCCTAGCAGCGCCGGGATGATTTCTGGTGGGGGGAGTTGGGGAGGTGTGTGTGTGTGGGGGTGGGTCGTGTGTTAGTATTGGCGTGCGAGGTTTGTGGACCCCTGGATTCTATCCGTAGTGTCCACGGGTTACCGCCTACCGGTTCCTTCCTCTACTCCCACAGTTTGGGACAAAAATTCGATTGTTTGTAGAGAGCCAGTCCAGTGGTGGGACTCCTTCAAAATTCCTAATGAAAGAACAGCACCTTGGAAGATTTGTGTCAGGGTATTGGTTGCTGGTAATTATTATTTGGCAATGGCACTGCCACCATCATATGGGGGATCCACAGCTTACAGGGCAAGTTTAAATGCCCAGGAAAACAAAGGATAACTTTAGGTAAATCGACCAAGAGAGGCTTCAGGTCGAAAAGGTGGACAACTGCCCTAGAAGAAGACTCACTTGGGAAAATATTCTGTTCATTTTTATTTGCTTGCTAAGAGTGCAAAACTAGTTTGAGAGCAGCAGAGCACTTTTCTAAAACATTGCATGCATTGAGCCTGGCATTTTATTAAAAAAAAAAAAAAAAACAGCACTGCTCGGGGAGGGAGGGGATTTTTTTAAAATTCACCCAGCAGATATTGTTGAACGTCATTTCAGAACCAGCAAAGGTTTAGTGTCTCGTGCCAGATCTACAGATCAGCACCTCTACCAGGACTGCTCCAGAAAACCTGACACTTGATGAAATTGCATAAAACCTATGCTCGCTACATTTAAAGCAGTCTTCATGACATTCTTGGAGCCAAGCCAAACGCATGTAGAGTGAAGACATCACCCAAGCTGTATTAAACAAAACTGCTACCAATCAAACATTTACAGATGTCTGGGGTCAGGCTATAGACCAAGAGAAACTAAGCAGAACAATGGTAGTAGTTCCCTTTCTTTGGAGTCCACGAGGATTGTCTAAGGGCCACAACAGTTGGGTGCCTAGTGAGATCTGGATAGAATTGCTGGAAAAAAAACAGAGCAAGTAAAAAGTAGCAGCAATCGCGGACTGACTTTCTAATAGATAAAAAAAAAGAATTCACTTGGAGGAGACATCCAGTGATTAAAGATTGAAGAACAGAAGAGTAGGCGGCCAGGTGGCTGCCTGACATTTCAGGAATAGGCACAGACTTCTGGAAGGTTGTTGATGTTGATTTAGATTTGATGGAATGTAGATGGAATCTATGAAGCATGATGGCCAGGTAAAGGCCATGGTTCTCCCAAGTGAGAAAACAGGAACTGGCGTTTGTGTGGCTGGGGAGCGGTTATCCAGGGGAGCTTGACTTTAAGAATGGTAACTGAGCATTTGTGCACCTGGGTTAAAAGCCCCGACATAACCCGTCAATTACTCTAGTCAGTAGCACTTTATTAACGTGATCTTTTTGTTGGATACAGGTTTTGCCACCAGGAGAATTAGGTTACCAGGGTTGAATGGAGAGATGACCATGAAAGAGAATTTTCAAACAAACCACATGTGGAAATTATAAATAATTGTAGGCACTTTGTAAAATGAACACAGTTCTCCAATTGGTCTGTGCACATGGTTAAAAGAAAATGCTTGCCTAAGCAGCAAGACAATCCTTTTTGCTCTGCATGTGTATTCTTGGAACAGGCTTTCAGAGTACAAATTGCCAGTTAACAGCTGTACCAACGAAAGTCGAGACACTAGCCTGTGTCCACAATTAACCTGTGAGTTAATGACCTGTCACAAAAACTAGGTGTATCAAATGTATAAAAGGTTGTTTTGAGAAGAACTTCAGATGTAGAACGAAGCCAGCAGCTGTCTCTCTGCTTGAAGGGCACTAAAATAGACTAAAAGCTGTGCTGTGCCTTTTAAAAAAACATGTGCTGGTGTTTCATTTATGGAATTTATTATGGACACAGGCAGGTGTCAATGAAATTATAGCCCACAAATTGGCTACCCCAGATAAAAGTTGAGATCCAGCTGGACTATGCTGCCACGGTCGGAGAGCAAGCAGAGGATGGGAGTGGGTCATACTGGTTATTTGGACGAAACATTTTCCTGCAGCCACACCTTCACTCACCAGCTGGTCACTTCGACATGTTGATCTCTGCAACCGAGGATCAACGTGTGTGTGTGTGTGTGTGTGTGTATAGAAGATGTACACTCCTGGTGTTTCCATGGGAGCATACTGTTAATGAACCATAGGGCAATGAACTTTGTGTACACAAATTGAAACCACGGGATGGATGAATCATGAAATAAGTGTGTAGTTTTGCATAGATTGTGGGCGCACTGCTGACATTATCAGAGCAACTTTGTGATCACAAAGAAAATAGGAAATAAATGAGATTGCAATGTTGCAAGTCTCGACCGGAATTAGAAAAACATGTGCCTGCTCCCCCGGAAGGTATGCAAGGATGGGGGTTGATTAAGGCTTGAGGGTAGCGTTTTTGCAAAAATGGCATAAATACACTGCCAACAACCCTAATTTACAATTCCCAGCGCATGGGACCTATATGAACAATGGGAAGATTATGCGAGACAAATCTATGAGGGAAGCACAGAAAAAAAAACAATTTGAAAAATATAAAGCGTGTGCATATGATAAACAAATGAAGGATTGGGAAGAGGGAGATTGTGAACACCGTTTGTAGGAAAAGCTTACCCCTCAGCCCCGACACCCGAATCAAAGGTGACCTTGGAGGATGAGGCAGATCCGTTGTTAGAATGTTTAATCGGGTACATAGTGATAAGGCGCTCTCCTCGCAACCTGGTGCCTGCAGGATAACAGCCTACCACAAGGAAACCGTGGAAAAGGTAGTGTTTGCGTAGATCAAAAATGGGGTTGAAGCGGTGGGTCAAGCTATAGTGTACGTGCCCCACCAATGAGATACCCTTATATTTGCAATAGTACAAAGGTTTTGCAAACAAATGTGGGAGGTTCATGAAAAGGTGAACGCTGAGTATGAAGACTATCCCCTGCCAGATGACTATGAGGACAAAGACCAAGCCATTAAGGATTATAAATTTGATTCAAATATCTGTGCTGCAAGTGCCAACATTTTTATTTTACACCATAAACTCCCCCTCAAAGTTTATGGTCCCTTTCCAATGAGAGAAATGAATGCGTTTGATATTGATAATCCAACACAGAATGTCCATGTCCCCTGAAATAGGATGAGTTACTTACTTTTACTAAAGACTATCCAGCCATTACAGTGGTACACCCAGACAGACCGGGTACTTAAAACAGGTCCGCTAACATTGGGAGATATAGACCAGTTGTTTTCATGCATTCTGCTAGCAGATATAAGGCCAATTGAATTTCAGACTTTTCAATCTAATTAGAAAAACATTAACATTTTTGTAATTAGAAGTAATTAATTTCAAGAATGTACAATTTAGACATTGATCAATAGCTTAATACAAGGCACATAGCTTAATTCCCCATCAATGTGTCAGTCATTAATACAATGGAATAATCATTAAGCCAATCATCCGAATGTCACAGATTGTTGGTAAGAGGTCCACTGAACCATATTGAGTATACAGCAATTTAATTAAAAAAAAATAAAAAAAAATTGAGAACACCTTAGCTTCGTTAAGGAAAGAGGATAATGTCATACTTACCCTAGGGGTATTCATGGGTCTCTTTTAGTGAACGGTAGTCTGTATCCAAGCTAAGAAGTACCAGCTTAGATCTTCAAATCAGGGATGCTAAGTTATATTAAGGTAAAAACATTATGGTAAATGTAGGAAACATACCAACATAAAAGTATGGCTGCTGTTTTCAAACAGTGTGTCCGCGGACAGGTGACAACGGGGTTATTGCTTAGTGCAGGTTGATCGCTGTCAGGGGCGTTAGATGGTCAAACACGCTATCCTGTGGTCTTGTAATGATCCTAGGAACAAGATAAAGTAAAAAATAATATTTGCTAAAAAAAGCTAAAAGGGTGGCAGCTAGTTTAGAGCAGTACCGGGTATTCCAAATGGACAGGAATTAGCAGTCTAGCATAAAGAGACTTACTTGTTGGAGGTAAGAGCGTTCCTGGCAGTAGATAAAAGCATTCCTGGAAATCGGAGGCAAGTCTCCAGCTCCCAGTTGAATGGTGGTTAGGATGGCTAAATGGCCATTTAAAGGCGTTTTGACTACGTTGTGGACCGGAAGTGACGTCATTACGTCAATGACACGGGTGATGTCACTTTTGTAAACAAAGTGTTAAATGACGTGTTTGGTTCGTGAAAAGTATCAATGTAACGATACCCAATCTTCAAAAAAGGGAGAGGAACATTCTCTAGTGTGTGTTCAGATTGTCATTTCTAGGCATTTACCTTCATTGTAGACTGGAAGTGAAGTTATTGCGTTGACGCGAATGACGTCATGCTGGTAAACATGTTTTATCATGTATGTAGTTTGTGGGGAGTACGAATACAATGACACTTAGTCTTACATAAAGGTAAATATATAAAAGATGTCACAATCCGATGTTTAAGAAGGGCACGCGATCTTGTCACAATCTATTAACTGCATTGTCTATTGTCTGATGAGGAAAGTTCTGAGTTTGAAAAAAGGTGTCTGTAGTCATGTTTAAGGACGGAGCGTGAAGCCTCATTGCATTTATCAAAGGATGGCCTAACACTTAGGTGTGCTGGCGTTCCTGTGGGTAGCCTAAAAAATAGAACTTTCCGTGATCATTTTCACCCTAAAATGGGAATGGTGATACGAATTCTACGAGGGTAACTTTCTAATATGATGAAGAATCTACACTTCTGTCTCATTGAGTTCACAATCGGTCGCAATATGAGCAGTATTTTAGGTAATGGAACTAGCAAACACTTCAATATAAAAACTTCATATCAACATAACATATTATCCCATTTGGTGATTTTTTTAAAAAAAAACAAAGTGCATGTTATCTGTCTCCTGTTAGGAGTTCACAATCAATAGGCTAAGAACCCTTTTAATAGTATTCACTTTATGGGGCGATGGGAGAATAGTCGGTGATAACCTTTTTTGTTAGTGGGTTGTTTTTTCTAGTGATGTAATGTAACAGTTGGGGTGTGTTTTGGGGAATGAGGTTAGAGGAAGGGTCCCAGGTAGTAGTCCTCATTCAGACCATATGGTGTTAGTGCGTCCAGTCTGTGCATCCCGTAAAGTTCTCTCTGGGACAATCTTTTGGCCAGGTCTCCTCCTCTTGGCAGGGGGTGAATCACTTCCAGGATGACCCATCTTAGTCGGGTGATGATGTGTCCGTTTGCTTTAAAGTGTCTGTAGACTCGAGTTTTGAGATTACACATTCTAATGTTGGACTTGTGCTCTGTCCAACGCTCTTTGGCTTTGCGGATGGTTTTTCCTATGTAGTATTTGCCGCATTGGCATCTAAGTGCATATACTACATTCTTACTGTCACAAGTTATCAAATCCTTTAATGGAATATTTTTACCAATGTTAGGATGGCGAATGTGGTCCCCTTTGATTATGTTGGCACAGTGTTGGCAGTTTAGACACGGGTGTGTACCATGATTTTGTTTCTACAATATTGATGGATTGGATTTTTTTGCCTTCTCTTCTCTTATTGGACTATCCTTGAAATTCCTAGCCCTCTTATATGCAAGCATTGGGGGTTCAGGGACTAGTTTGTGTAAGTTGGGATCAGATTTTATTAGGTCCCAATGTTTGATGATTTTTTTGATATGATAACTTTGGATTGAAAATTTCAAAGTGTGGATCAATCTTGTAGTTTCCTTTTTTGGCTCAACTTCCAACAGTTTAGTGTGGGTGTATGATTCTGCACGTTTGATGACTTTGTCCAAAGTTTCTTCAGGGAAGCCCCTTTTCTGGAATCTTTACTTCATATTGTCATACTCATCCAGTAGTCTTGTTGTGTCTGAGGTAATCCTTTTAAGTCGCAGCATTGTACAATAATAAGTGTATGAAATTATATATGTGTTCCTACTAATTCTTTTTTCCTTCAAATGTGAGTTCTAGAAATTATCTTCAAAACAACTTTTTGCAATGTACAAAATGATGACTAAAATGTTTGGCTATCCTAGCCTTTGAAAGTGTGCAGGGTACGGGAGTTCCCTAATTGGGAACTTATCTTCTTTCTCTTCATTACACAGCCCATATGCCAGTGTTGTTCCTCTTCTCCCCTGCACCTTAAACCTTTTGGAAAAAAACTAACTTATCCCAAAACATAAACCTTACTTTAGTTGAATTTGGTGTGAAAGTGTTATTTTTCTCATTCTTTTCAGCAGATATATGGCACCAATACAGAATTCAAGACAGTTTAGATCCTGTCTTAAAATGGGATGAGTTGACAGAGGCAGAGAACAAAAGGGGAAAGACAGGAGAATTGTATTTGTATTTATTGAGTTTTATATAGCGCTTTTTTTGTCAGAGAAAAATACTGGCTCTTCCAGCTTTATTGATAACACGCAATCCAGCAAGTGGTTCCCTTCAAGCAAATGAATTTGGATACATTGACCGCTTGCAGGCAGGAAGAAGGGGAGTCAGTTGAAAAATATTTTGCACGAAAGGAAGAAGCTTTTACCTAATTTAGTGGAATGGAAATATACACCAGGGGGACAGAAAGCCTTTTGTTCACACTTTGATGTGAAATTATTGCCTCACCTAAAGAATGATAGACAAACCTACATTGCCAACTCAAGCTGCTGCCCAGCTTCTGATTCTAGCTAGATATGCTAAAGATAAAGTGGATAAGGAAAAATAAATGAAGGAATTAAAAACAAGGGCGCTAATGCAACAGGCTTTTCCAGAAAAAAGCAGAGGTAATATGCGTATACAAAAGCAAAGAGTAATGTATAGAGGAAGAGATGCTAGTGCCCGCCAAATAATGGAGAAGTTTTAATAGCTAGTAGGCCGCTCTTATGGGCAAGGAATGACAAGAAGAACTTTTATAAGGACCAACGTCAGGATCAGTAGAACAGCAAATACTGGAACACTAGGAGAAAAATGTGCAACATTTAGGAATTATGAAGATGACTATAGCACAATAGACTACACAGCATAAGTTTTCCTGTAGATTGAAAAATCTTTTAAAACCTGCAGGTCGAGTAACTTAGTTCATCTACTCTAGCTTGGAGAAATACACTCCACCCACGAACTAAACGGCACTTTATTTTTACTGATAAAACATGGTGCCCACCAGAACAAACATTACTGGTGCAGTCTACTTGCATTTTCATAACCATGATGACTACTGCTGCTTTGATTTTTTAAATATCAAAACTAATCAGTATGAGTCGTCATGTTTTTGGCGAATCATGAAACCTGTTCTAGGCAACAATCCACAAATATTAATAACATGCAAAGATTAGGACCATATAAAGGGCCTGTTGTCATCCGAAACATTGCATAGTTATTAGATCTGTCATTTACCCTTAACAATGCAAGTTGTTACACACTTTGTGCTGAATTATTCCTGCTTGTGATTTATCAACCACAGAATAATCAAATGCTGAATTGGCCCTGCTGGAGACTCGAACAGGAAGTGTGTGCTGGCCTGTGATAGGAGAACTTGGTAGCTGCCGTAAGAACTTGGGGATGTGTGACATATTGAATCTTCTGTTCCCTGCAAAACACAGATATGGGGTAGCCATGTAGCAGAAAGACGCAGCAAAAACAAGGTGCATCCTGTCATGTAGCACACTTTGAATGTATCATTTGCAAGCTGGTATTTGACATAGTAGCTTGCATTGCAAGCATTTTCCACAGATTTTGGATGTTTATATGCCCAAAGCTGATTGTTGGGGTGGTGCCTGCAAACCATGCTTTTTTACCCTTAGGAGGTATTTAGAGAGATTCTTGAGGACTGTCTTGAGGGATTTGGTTGATGGCGACTGGCCTTCTGGGTGTAGTTGTCTCAAGCGCTGCCAGAACGTTTGAGAGACGGCACATATCCAATCCACAAACATAAGCAAAGGGGTCCAGCCGGAGGGGCCTGCAATAACTGAGTCTCTTAAAAAGAGGAACACAGCACACATTTCTTAAGTTATACTGATGCAATGAGTGCAAACGGGTTGGGCATTAGCACCATGCACGATTAATACCTTAACAACTTGGTAGCATGCGCAACACATAAATGAAAAAACAAGCTATTAATATTGACTGCAACAAGTTACATAGATGAAGTACGTTTTAAATTGCAGCACACATGGTTTTAAAGAGGCAGTCCAGCCCGAGCTGCTAGGTTACATCCCTTTTGCACAAGACCAGAAGCATCCCCAGACATGTTTCGACAACAGTGAGGTTTAGCGTGGGTCTCTAGGGCCAGCATGCTTGGAGCCCACGTCTGGGGATTGCTTGCTATCAGTTTGTCTTACTTTGTGATGTTTTTGATCCACGATCCTGCTTGTTGGTGTTCCTTAAATTACCCAATTGGTGAAGGTGTGGTGGCTCACCTGTTTGGGTGTGTGTGTGATGCTAACTAAGGAAGGATGGAGCTGGTAAATTGCACTTTAGGGCCATGGCAGTGCTTTGCATTAGGGTGTGCTGTGACTTCCATTGTGCAGCAGAACCTATTGGG
This sequence comes from Ambystoma mexicanum, assembly GCF_040938575.1. Lineage (NCBI taxonomy): Eukaryota > Metazoa > Chordata > Amphibia > Caudata > Ambystomatidae > Ambystoma > Ambystoma mexicanum. The sequence continues at coordinate 45,495,653 of NC_090940.1, forward strand.
GATGACAATAGGGTTGGAAGGAAGTGGGGGAAGTACTATATCTAATGGGAGGATATGCGGCCTCCCAGAGGCTCCCCTGCACTACTTGCATGTGGAGAGGTAAGAATTGGGAATGGGTCTACTGCGAAAGGCTAAGGGCACAGAAACACTGTTGCCTTGCTTGAGGCGAGATTGAACGCGGTTAAGGTGACCCGCGATGGCTGAAATTCCCTGCACCTTAGAGCATGGCCCCAGTCCTACAGTGCAAAGGGGGGGGGGGAGCATCGTCCCTTGCGCGCGCGCACCTCCACCAGCAGTACAGACTAGTGTCTCTCTGCAGGACTTCCTTCTGTCATTTAAAAGCTGCCCATTTTGAAATTCTTGAGAATAAGTAGCAAAGGATCACTGCAATTAAGCCTTGCTTTTCAGATGAGGACTTATGGGGAGAGGTGTAGGCAGGATGTAGTATAACGGGCTGATGTTTCTGGCCAAAAGCTCCTTGTATCTAAATGGACATTTGCTGTTTAAGTGTTCAAATTTATGAGGGAGTGTGCCCCTGCGAGCTGGCCACCACAACTCCATGCGTTGTCACAGTAGTTTGTCTAACTGCAGACTGGTGCTACAGTTAGTTTGTAGTCAGGAGTGCACTGTCCGGAGGACGCAGCCTTTGGTTTAAATACGTGTGGGAGTCATTTCTGAAACAGCTGGGGGCTCTGTTCACCTTCACACACAATTGTATGGTGTGGATGGGGGCCGTAATCCGCATTAACTACTAACAAACTCCCAGCGACTTTGTATTCAATTGAGTGCCCTCTGAAGGCTGGGAGGGTGTCCACAATTTATTTCAATGGTTGCTGGCAGGAGCTCATCATGCAGACATTCTGGCGCCATACTGCAGCTGCCGTGAGCTACTGGATGTCCATTAATCAGTGCGATCTCAGCCCAATATCCATGATTAGGAATGGGTAGAGAGCACACCACATGAGCCCACATCTTCTCATCCCAACTGCATTCTTACGCGCAAATAGCGAGTGGAAACTGCAAATTTGGGGGCTGGTGCAAGGGAGAAAACTATTGTCGGAAGCTTGCTGACTGAACAGAACGACTGTTGAAAGATCCTAGATAGAATATTGAAATGCTGGTCACAGTGCACTGCTGCCACCTACAGGCTTCAGGGACAGTGCATCATCTTCACTATAAACAAAGATTTCCAGAAGAGGCTCGCAGGCTCGGACTAGTAGAACTAAAATGATACATGACCCGTCAAAAAAGTACTCACCTATGTGATTGGGCAAGTGGGTTGATCGAGGCCTGGGGACCATTTGTAAAAGCTACAGTGCAAGGCAAACAGGCAGCATTCATCCTTGATACAGGTGCGTCCAATAGATCAATGTCCCACAAACTTGCAGACCCGACCCCGGTGAGTGCTTGCTTCAGCCCCAGACTGCTCCGAGACTCCATTTTACCCCATCTAGGTGCCCCCCAGGCCTGCGTGCAGCCCGTGGAGTGGGCTTCCCTGCTTTCGTTACCCCTTCCCTAGTTCCTCTCCCTACTGCCTAGCTCCACCCCTGATTGGTGTCTCCCATTCCACAACACTAGCCCGCCTGGTGCTGGGAATCCTCTCAGCTAAGCCTACGACCCGCATTGGATCCGCTCCAACCCCTCGCTCCACTCACAGCTTCCCCTTCCCTCCCAACCCTCCCTTCTCTCATTGGTCCTCTCAGCCTTCATTACCCGTCTTCCCAGGGCAGCCCTCTGCACGGCAGCCCCCTGCAGCTAAGGGCCGCAAGGCCAAGGGTGGCTCCAACAGAGGCGGCTCCAGGAAGTGTCAGCAGGTGTCCGCAGGGGAAGCCAGTGGCCAGCCGTCAACCATCAACTACAAGGACCAGTAAGGTAGGAGTGGCCTGGGTTAGGGGAGAGCTACAACTCTACCCTAGAATCCTAGCCACTTAGCAAACCAACGTTAAACAGTGTGATTATTCCCCATCGCCCCTCTCCCTCCCACACCCTCAAGTAAGACCAATCAAACTATGCAATAGGGTACCCAACAAACCTGCTGACCGTGGACCACTATACAGGTCTCTCAAATCTAGTAGGGGTTCTGTGTCCAAATTGCATTGTGTGATGTTCAGATTGCATGGATAGGCCTCTATCCCACCATACAGGTTTCTCAGATTTCGCTGACCAACTCACTCTAAAGTGAGACTGAACCCACTAATGAATTACGGTGGAGTCACACTCCGATTAGGGGCCGACGCCTCATAAGGCGCAAGTCCTAGCTGCGTCCCTCAAAGTCACTCTTCAACTAGTAGATTTCCTTAAACCCACATAGCTACCTCATCACAGTGAACCACGTTCAGGGAGACGGATACTAAAGGGAGCCACCAATAACACCCAACTATATAACCCCTAACCACCTCCCCTACTCACCCCCCCAGACAGCATCAGAACGAGTCGGCAACTTCAGCTGAAATACCACCTACAGACAGAGCCCAAACTGGTAGCGGACAGCCCTACACACCCAGTACCACACCACAAGACAACCAGACCAAAGCAGAACCAACTAGACATCAGCAAACAAATAAAGACTAAACTCTCAATCCTATAATGGCGCGCAAACGATGCATTACGATGGAAAGAAAAAGAGAACACACACTCCGGAACAGCAACAACGAACCACAAGTACAGAAAACACACCCACAGACAGGAACAAAAATCGAACCAACACAGAGAACAGACAAATCCCTCTACTTAACTCCATACCTCGTTGACAACTGGTCACCAGAGCAAACCAACCCAACACTAGAAGCTGCAACATCAAACAACTTAACACAAGCGCACAGAAGGATTAACACTAGAAACAAACACACGACTGATGCGATAACACCTTACATCACCAAAGCAAGAGGAACTTCCAAACAACCACCACAACTCCTGGAAGAATAACCAGACTGTTAGGGAGAATTCTCTGTTTAGGCTGAATTTCCTAACCCAGTGAGTCCCCCAGCAGCTTTGCTGGATTTTTTGGTGTTTATTTTTTTCTCCTGCCAAGAGTGAGACTCTTTCACCCTCACTCTTGGGCATGATTTGAGTGTGTTTCTTTGAATCTAGATGTGTTTAATGGGCTATGGGGTCTTTTACTCCATAGGGCTTCATGTGTTTTTGTGATGTGTGTTACACAGCACCCTCAGTGCAGTGACGCAGGGGTGTCATAGTGACCCCCCAGTATAGACTCCATACCCTGGGACTGACTACTGTCTCCCAGGGCATGTAAAGTCACCATTGACTTTACTAGTCTTAAATTCTGAACAGAACCAGTACAAACCATCATATTGTGGACATACTGGCTGGGGCAATTCAATTGCCCCGGGATCTGTTAGTCGAGGGGGCACGTCTCCGTCCCCCCTGATCGAGCTGTGGCAGTGGATACTACTTTTTATATTCAACCGCGAATATTTTCGTATGGGATTTCCCATTGTTTTAGGCTATCTTTATTTAATTATTTACGGTAGCCTCGAACATATCGCTGGTTTATTTAATTAATATTAATTCTCCGGTTGGTATTTTTTGCCAAAACTTGATTCTAAAATGGCGTTTGTGTTCTCTTCTGTGACTCCAACCCAAGTCGAGCCCTTTGTTCCACTTTTTGGCGGGCTTCTCCACAGAAGCCCTCCAAAGTGGTGCCACTCTGTCTGGGGTACTTAGGAGGGGTGGAGGGAAATTTAGGCACCCTGGACTGAGTTGCCTAGGCAACTCAAGTCGCACTCCATCCTGATTGGCCCAAGTGGTGAGCCACTTAGCATGTTTGAGTGACAGCTAAGCTGAGTGAATGGGGGTTTTCTGCATAAAAGCATGGCTTTGGGGACTGGAACTTCAGAAGTCGCCACAGGACCTAAGAATCCGAGGGAGAAGCTGAGCCGACCTGCCACGACCGGTGGAGCCCTGCTGGACCGTCTCACCACTTTTTCTCCAACGACAGAGGAGATCTCCCACCGGAGAGTCTTCTTCCTTTAACTGGTGGGGATAACCAGTTTCACCGTCTTTTCGCTTCCCGACGTATCTTGTGGCCGCCTTGCCCGTACCAAGCACCCCGGCAACCAGGATACCACGTTTTACCACGACTGCAAAACCAAGGTACCACCTCTAACCTGAAAACTCAGCGGCTGGTTTCTGCCCTGGTAGTGCAACGACCTTCATCTTTCCTCCAAGTCGAGATCTTCTCTTCTACTGGACGACGACGCAACTTGCATCCACTACTAGGAACAACTGCCACCGCTGGAGGATCCTTCCCACTTAAGGTACCTTGTCCCGCCTGGCTTCCCTTGCTACCGACTGTACGGGGTAGATTTAGCCCCCGGCTTTTGAACCTGGGTTAGCCTGGGACACCTTGGCTAAACTTTTCTAAGCCTCTCTAAACGCTTTTCTGAACCCTCTGCAAGACTTTCTAAGACTAGTGTAACTGTGTGATCTTGGGCGCATTTGTGCTCTGCTCTCTCTAAGAGTGGGCCCAGCCTTTGGACTTTGGCTCACCAGTGACTTTTTGCTCTCTGCCTTCCTAACAGTGTTCTGGAATCGTAGAGTGGTGTATCTCTTCTTATTCTGTCTTTTTCCCTCCCTTTTTCACAAACTTATTAGAGTGCAATCTAGTTAAGCGCTCACCTCTGTATGAAAATAAGTGGTGTTTTACTGTGATTTTCTAATAGGGAAAAAGGGGTGTATATATCCTAATAGTAACTGTGTTTAGAATATTTTACAATAAGAGTGCTGGAGTGTTTCAACTGTGTGTTTTAAAATAAATAATTATATACTTTGATACCAAAGCTCTGGTCAGTGTTTGTATTATTGTATTTGAGTGCCTATTGAGTATACTTTGCATACTGCCTAACTCTCTTGAGGGAAGTCTGACTGCTCAGCCACAGCTACCCGGTAAATCTGGGTGGTACAGACTGCTACCAAGTGGGTTTACTGCCAACACCTGTAGTCTTAAATCTTTTGCAGTGGTCCCTAAGGGAACTGCACAGGTTTCTGCCTAACACAGATGAAAACAAAAACCCAAGACATAACCTAGAAGAACTCTTCAAAGACGCAGACACCCCGAAACCTACACCTCAACAAGAGATCGACCAGGAAGGAAATCTCAACACTGATCAAAATCCACTGCAATCTAATAAACACAAGATCCATGTCAAAACACTCAGATCTTCGACCTACTTGATGACAACGGCATTGACATCCTGTTCATCACAGAAACAGGCTGGACGACAACTACAAAATCACACTACAAAGCTGCCTTCCAACCAATTTCAAATGCCTTCAAATAAACAGAAAAAACGAAAAAGGAGGAGGCATCGCAATAGCATTAAAAGGACACCTGAAAATAAAAAACGGACAAAACCGCTCAACTGCGAAACCATGGTAATAAACCAAACAGCAAGCCTAAAAACCAACATCACATTCATCCAGGTGTACAGACCACAGACATATGATGTAACGTTCGACAACTTAATAGAAGCCATCACCAACATAGCCATCAACCACTAACACCTAATCATCCTGGAGGACTTCAACATCTGGTTTGAAGATAGTCACACCAACTCCCAAAACTCACTGAACAACTCACTACCATGAAACTACAACTAGTCAAAGGGGCAACACACTTTGCAGGACACAATCGGCGAGATTTTCGCAAAGGAAAAACTCATCACCACTGCACCACCAATACAAATACCGTGGAGCAATCATCTCATCATCCCATTATTGATCACTCTGCCTACTCGACTCTGCATCCAACCTCCTAAACTTACAACCACAAAAAGAAACTGGAAACACGTCAAAGAAAGCAACCTATTCGAACTGAAGTTAACCAAACCCTCAACCACAGAACTAGATCTAGAAGACCTAGACGGGAAAGCAGAGCTACTACAGAAATGGATTGCAGACACAATTGACAAGACCGCCCCAGAAAAAACATTGAGGATTTCTCAGCTCTCAGGGTGTGGCCGGGCAGAGGTTTGGAGGGGGGTCCGGGGGTGATGGGGTGGAGGTTGTCGGGGGTTATTCCAAAGTTTGGCAGCAGTTTAAGGGGAGCTGGAACCTCCAGCTTTGGATCTTTTTATTTTAGGAACAATTAGACTGTTGGGTGCCCTAGTGGGCCTGGTGGAATGAACTTTGATGCTTCTTTGGGAGAGGTATGGCGGAGCTGCGTTTGAGAGGCACTTGTGGGCAATGGAGAGCATTTTGAAAGTGATGCGCTCCTGAATGGGGAGCCAGTGTGCTTCTCTTCTGGCTTTGGAGATATGCTCTTTTCATGATATTGAGGGCTGTTATGAGAGTTGTTTTGTAGGACTTGCAGTTTATGGATATTTCCAGCGGAAGTGCCTGTGAATAAGACGTTGCAATAGTAAATTTATGAGCCAATGATTGAGCGGGCAATGGTTCAGCAGTTATCTTTGGAGAGAAAGCGTCTGGCAGCATTCAGGACCTTGGTGGCGTAAGCTGCTGAGGAGGCAATGGCGCTTACTTGTCTAGTCATACTGAGTGAGGTGTCGAGGTAGACTAGTCTTTACAGAGGTAGAAGCTGCGATAGTGCAGTTATCGATCTGGAAGGAGGTATAATGATTGTTGAGAGCTTTGATGGCATTTGGGGAGCAGACAATTGGGATTTCTGTTTTGTCACTGTTGAGACAAAGACAATTTGCTGCCATCCAGGCCTGAATTGTGGCATAGATCTTGTTGAGGGTGTTGGAGTCATCTGTGTACTTGCCGGAGAGTGGGATCAGGATTTGGGTACCATCCGCATAGTTGGTTTAGGCTATGCCGAGGGAGTCTAGGATGTTAAATAGAGGTCTGGTAAAGAGAGGGAGAATAGTTTGGAGTGTAGAGGGCAGTGGGATGGAGAAGTGGATGATATGGTGGTCTGACCATGGACACTGATAGCACTAGTGGAGACCTCGCAATCCAGTCTAGGGGTGCAACCTTTTCTGTGGGTGGGGTAAGTAATGCACTGACAGCAGCCTAAGATGTCAAGGGTGTCATGAAGCGATGTTGCTTGTTGGTCATTAGGATCATGAAGGCATAGGTTGAGGTCACCTAGCAAAATTGGAGGAAAGTTTTTGTTGTTGTCCTGTAGAATGTGACATATGTTGGACTCAAAGTTGAGAAGGGGACCGGGTGGTCGGTAGATGAGGTGTAGGGTCATGGTGAAGGAGAGAGTTTAAGAGCTAGCAGATCAGTGTTGCCCTCGCTGGAGGTATTGCACCGTGGGAGTGTTTTGCTATCAGTGAGACGCCACCACCTCTAGAGTAGAGTGTCGTTCCGGAAGATGGTGTATCCTGTGGGCAGGGCTAAGGATAGGGCTGGCCCACAGGCCTCATGAAGCTAAGTCTCTGAGATGGCTAAGGTGTCAAGGTTGTGTTTAGTAATTAAGTCGAAGAAGTCTAATGCATGGGCAGGCAAAGAGCGAGTGTTGATGAGGGCGCAGGTCAAGAGGGCTGCGTGACTATAGTAGGGGCGAGAGTGCCAGAGTCTGGCTGGGATGTGGTTGCTCGGTTTGGGGATAGAGCGCTCAGAGGCTGCAGGAGGCTGATTTGTAGTTGACTGACTGTTGGGAATGCAGTTGGGACTTGTGGCAGTCTGCTTCCCTATGTGAGGAGGAAGATAATGGCCATGCAGTTTTAAGGTGTTGAGTGTGGGGCCGGGTGGTGGCGTGGCCTTCTATGCAAGGAGTTACAGAAGGCCTTATGGGAGCCCGTAGGGCAGAGATGTTGGGGAGATGAGGTCACCAGTGGACTGAGACCAGGCCTAGAGTTGGGGTTGAATGCAGTACCTGGCACGCCTAGGGATGCGTGCAGCATTGCAGATTTGTTAAAGTCATAGATCAGTGGTGGTGTAGTGGTATCTACCTTTAGGCGGATGTTGGGATAGGTTGTGAGGGCAATCAGCTTGTAGGTCATTGACGGTAGGGCTGGTACACAGCCCAAGTCTTGCGTCCCTAGACCTCAAGGTTTTGGGGGGGGGGGGTAGTTTGTGGTGGGGTGCACCCTGTATGGGGAAAGTAGTCTTGCGTTTCTGTGCGCTAGTTTGCTGCCAGTGGGGGTCAACAAGTTGTGCAAGGCGTGTGGGAGGGGGTGCTCCTGAGGTTCAAATAGGGTAGGTTGGAGTAGTATGGCTGCTTGGGTCTGGGAGGTGTATCATTTTTGCAGTAACATTAAAGGACAGCCTTGGTTGTTTTTTGTAAAAATGTTTAGTATGTGTGTCTGATAGCATTGGGAAGAGTAAGGGAGCACCCAAAAGGAAATGTTTAGCCACCTGAATTTCATTTGAAGCATTACAGCTAAAGTTTATTAAAATTGCCTCCCTGTCAAGTAACAATGTAGTATGTATATTTAGCAACTAGGTAGAAGCAGTGCGCTGAGAAGACAGCACAGCCATTGTTAAAATACTTGCAAAGGAGTATTTACCCCAATTTGGACTGCCTTACACTGTGGGAAGCAACAGTAATGTGCATACTGTAAAATACTGCAATAGAAATTAGTGCACTCTGGTGTTGGATTGTTTCTTTACAAAGTAGCCATGGGCCACACAGCAAATGTATGGGGTGTGCCAAATACGAAGACCTGTGTCATATCCACTGTTATTAAAAAAAAAAATTGTTTGACTTATTCGCTTGCAAACAGGCAATCACAAAAACAAGGGGAGAAACTTGTGGGGTGCGTGTTGCCATGGTCTCTGCTCTCAGCGATGTATGCTCGGAATGGTGACCAGTAGTCCTTAGGTCTGCCACTGGGTGGAGCATTTGGTTATATCGCGTCTCTCTCGCTTCGCACCTTGACATCGTGGTAAGCCATTCATGGAAACTGGAGGTTCTATTCGCCCCAGGCCTTGGCAATAAGCAACCTCGCCACTATGGAGGCCATTCCCATGAGGAGTTTCTCGTTGTGGGTGCCTGCCTCTATCATGGCGAGCATCCAGAGCTCTGGGGATTGCAGTACCTGTGTACTGCATCAACGATTTTACACCAGAGCGCTTGTACCTGGCGACACAGCCATGCTACGTGGTAGAAATCTGCTTGGGTACGTCCACAGCTTTTACAGTTCGGGGATCTATCCGGGTAAAGCTTATTCAAGAAAAGTGTAGAGTAATATATTTGATGTTGAAATTTAAAGTATCAGGCAAAACCTGTTAATGGATATGGTTCTAGTTTGTGTACATATTGTATCCCACCGGTCTTCAGTCAGTGTATTCCCCAAGTTGTCTTCCCATTTTAAAGAAGTTACTCACCTTAGTGACTACCTTACTCCTAGTCTATAGTCCCCTTGCCTCCATACTCGTGGGACATTCCGTCCTTCCGGACAGGACCGGAGCACTTTTGTAAAAAAGCATCAAAAATGTCTATTTGTGTCCTTTTATTTTTAAGTGGGGCCACCGCATGTGGCTGTAACCCCGCCCCTCCCGAGCTCCACCCCTTGCTGAGCTCCACCCCTCGCATTTCACCCTTCAGTCCTTTCCTATCGTGAGGTCTGAGACCATTTAAGCAATAAGAAAGGATACTTATTAGAGGGGACGACAGGGGGTATAGGGGTGCGTATGGAGGTAAGGGGTCTATGGACTAGGAGTAAGGTAGTCACTACGGTGAGTAACTTATACTCATACTCATACGTCCCGTCCCCTTTCCTCCATACTTGTGAGAGATTCCCAAGCACACACCATAGGTAGTACGGGCGGATGTAAAACCCCTTTACTGGAATAAGTTCTGAAGAACAGCCTGGCCAAATGGGGCCTCAGCCCTGGAGCTCAAGTAAAGCCGATAGGGAGGCCCACAAAGCCGCCTTGACGATGGACTCCCAAGGGACATATTTTGGAAGGCAACAGCAGTAGCTTTGCCACAGACTAGATGTGCATGGATGCTCTTTAGTGGTTTAAGGGCTTGAATGCTATAGGCTTCTGAAAAACATGAGACAATCCAGCGGGGGATAGTTGCTTTGGAAGCTGGTTTCCCCTTCAGGTCTCCGAATGTGAGAACGATGCGAGGAGCTTCTGAGTTCACTCGATCTATAAAGGTAAAACTTCAGGGCTCGCCTGACGTTCAAATTGTGTAAAACTCTGCATCAGATGCCGGGTTAGGAAAGAAGACAACTAAGGAGACCAAGTAGTTCAAATGAAAAATTGGTAACCACCTTAGACAGGAAGGAAGAATGAGTGCAAAGCACAACCTTATCCCTGTGGAAAGTGAGGAACGGATGATCCACGGAAAGAACTTGGATCTTATTAACTCGCCTCAGAAAGGCAACCTTCCAAGAAAGGTACCCAAGATCGGAAGTGGCCATGGGTTCAAATGGCTTATGGCATAACGCCCTGGCGGGAAGAGATTAAGAGACCTGCAAAATGCCTTTTGATGACTGGATTAGTCAATGAAAAGGAACATCTATCCGTGGACAGGAAGGCCGCAATAGCGGATAAGTAAGTTCAGCATAACAGAACATGGATGCCAGAAACAGCCAGATGAGACAAAATATAGAACAGTGTCGACCGAAGCCTGGCTGGGATCGAGCGGTTTAGCTGAACACCAATGGCAAAACCAGAGCCATCGTAGAAGGCTTGCTGGCTGCTTGGATAATGCGCACATTGTCTTCGGACATATCAAACTGTGCTAGCGATCTGAACTCCGGCACCAGGCTGCCAATCTGAAGGATTGTGTGGGGGCGGTGGTGCCACATCTAGTGAAGCAGGTCGGGAATCTGATCGGGAAAGTTCCGACAGATGCTGTAGTTCCGAAAACCAGAATCTGGCAGGCCACCAAGGAGCCTTGAACAGGAGAATGCAGTTTGATGTGCTCCTGAGCTTGTTAAGCGACCGATGGATCAGAGGCAATGAAGAAAAAACATACGTTTTCATGCTGTCCCACGAGATCGAGGGCATCACCCAGGGAGGACGCACCGAGCCCGTCCCTGGACGCATAAAAAGGCAGTTTCTTGTTTGAAGAACAACAAACAGATAACTGTAATTGTACCATTTTACTACTGTAATTCATGTAAATGCACCCAGATACCTCTGTTTGGTGTGCTATAGAAATAAACAAAACAAGAAGTTGCAAAGAGGTGCACCTGTGGATTGCCCCATTGAAGGAAAATGTTGGAGGACATTGATGTTCATCTCCCACTTGCAACTGCTTCCGACTGGCGAATGAGTGAATCTGCCGCCACATGGATGTGACCCGGGATGGGTAAAGCCTGGAGCCAAACACTGCACTCGATGGCCCAGTCCCATATTTGTATGGAAGATCCACAAGGAGAGAGGACTTGGTGCCGCCCTGCTTGTTGATGTAAAAACATTGCCACCGAATTGGCAGTGCGAACACGAACTACACACTTACCTGTAACTGTTCTCCAGCATGGATTCACATGCTCATGAATATTCCCAGTCTGTAAAGAAAAAAATCAGTTTCACTTCTGAACTTTCTCCTAACAACCAATCACTGGTCTCTGGGTCATACCGCCCCCAGCCAATGACTGCCCTCTAAGCCCCTCTTCTCTGGCAGCCAACTTCAGATTTGGTAGCAAGTAAAGTGGCAGTAGGGCAAAGAAGAGCCGCAGAGGGGTAGGCAGGAGGGTTCGCATGTGAATCCATGCCAGACCCATGCAGATCAGTTACAGGTAACTAACTTGTTCCTTCCCCAGCATGGGGTCTGGCATGATTCACATGATCATGAATAAAGAATACATAGCAGTACAAACATGCACAACCACGGGAGGTGGCAAGGCTCAACATTAAGCATTCGAACATCTCAACATTAAGCATTTCTTACCTCCTCACCAGGCTCACATTCAAGAGAACAGGTTGCGCACCACTGCTTGGCCGACTCTGGACTCCTCCCAGGAATCCCAGTCGAAGCAGTAGAATTTCGTGAAGGTGTGCGTCGACCTCCACGTAGCAGCCCTGCAGATGTCCAGCAGGGGCACACTAGACAGGAACGCCGTAGTGGCAGCGATCGCTCTGGTCGAATGGGCTCTCGGACGGCCAGGCAACGTCGGTTTGCCAACCGATGACAATGGGTGAAGCAGCCGGAGAGCCACCTGGAAATGGAAGCCTTGGAGAGGGCCTTCCCTTGGTTCTCAAGGCCAAAGTTCACAAAAAGCCGTGATGTCTTCCGAAAACTTGTGCGGTCCACGTAGAACTTCAGCGCTCTAGCCAGCGAGTGCAAAGTCCTCTCAGCCGGCAACGAAGGTGACGGGAAGAAAACTAACACCAACAGCTCGTTGAGATGGGAGTCCAACGGCACCTTGGGCATGGAGGGGTGCGTCTTCAACACGACCCTCACTGTGTGGAAAGTCAAGTACGGAGGCTTACAGGAGAGGGCCTGGATCTCTCCCACTCGTCGTGCGGAGGTGATGGCCACCAGGAACGCTGTCTTCCACGATAGGAATTTCAGAGGTGCCGAATGCAGAGGCTCGAACGGAGGACCCATGAGCCTAGACAGAACCACATTGAGCTCCCACGCTGGCGCCGGAGCCTTCACCGGCGGAAACGAGCAGAAAAGTCCTTTCATGAACTCCTTAACCAGGCGATGTGACCACAGCGACGATCGCCCCTGAGTTCTGGTGTAGCGGGAGATAGCCGCTATATGGATCTTGATAGAAGCGTGTGCCAGCCCTGCCTTGGCCAGCAACAGCAAGTACAGCAGCACTTGAGGGGCCGTAATCCGTAGAGGGTTTATCTTCTGTGCAGGTCACCAGACTTAAGAGTCGAAGGAGCCCTGGCAAGCACCTCCTTGCAGTCCGCCGGTATCTCGTATCCTCCGAACTCTAGCGCTGCAGGAGCCAGGCCTGCGGGTTCAGCGACCCCGGGTCGTGGTGCAGAATCGCACCTCCTTCCCTGGCGAGAAGTTCTGCGTCCATCAGAAGCTTCACTGGAGGGGACGCGGACATGTCCAGAAGGTCCGCGTACCAAATCTGCCTCAGCCACGCCGGTGCAACGAGTATCATCCTGCACCGGGACCATCTGAGTTGACTGGCAAGTCGCAGAAGCAATGGCGTTGGCGTGAACACGTAGAGAAACAGGCCGTCTCAGGGCAATGAGAATGCATCCCCCATGCTCCCCGGCTGGGGAAACCTGCTTGCGAACCTCTGGCCCTTGGTGTTTGTCGCCGTTGCAAACAGATCGATCTGGGGATTGCCCCATCGTTGGGCGAGTCGGCAACGGTGTTCTTCACTCCTGCCAGATGCAAGGGTACCAGGAACATCCTTTGGGCAACGGTCCAGTGCCATAGGTCCTGCGCTTCCTTTGAGAGAGCCAGGGATCTGGTGCCCCCCCTGCTTCCGAATGTAGAACATCGTCGTGGTGTTGTCAGTGAAGACCTGCACCACCTTGCCCTTGAGGGACAGAAGGAATGACTTGAGGGCCCAAAACACGGCCCAGAGCTCCAGGACGTTGATGTCCAACAACTTCTGCTCCGGGGGCCAAAGGCCTCTTGCGTGTAGATTTCTGGTGTGTGCGCCCATCCCTCCAGGGAGGTGTCCGTTGTCACAGTCTGATGCGCTGGGGTCTGAAAGTCCGTGCCCGCTGCTAGATGCGTGCAGACTCCCCACCACTGGATTGCTCGACAGAATGTCTCGTTCAGGGCGATCTTGTCCACGAAGCTTCCTGTCGCTTGCATCCAACGGGCGTTTAGGAACTCTTGCAGCAGCTGCATCCGCCGTCTGCACAGCCGAACGAGGTAGGTGCATGACGACATCATGCCGAGCAGGGACTTCATGGACCTCACCCTGGCAACCTTCATGGTCAACAGCCATTGTACATTGCCCAGGATGGCCTTTATCCTGTCCTCCGATGGTGCAGCCAGGTGCGCCAGCGTGTTGAGTCTGGCTCCCAGGAACTGAGCGTCCTGAGATGGCTCCAAGCAGGACTTTGCATAGTTTATCGAGAACCCCAGTTCTGTGAGCAGTTGGACGGTCCTCGCTGTGTCCTACGGCGAGTCCCTTTTACTTTGCTCAGAAGAGCCAATCGTCCAGATGGGGGTAAATGTGGATCCCCTGCAGGCGCATGGTGGCAGGCACTTGAAGATCCTTGGGGCCAATTTCAAGCCCAAGGGGCAGGCCTTGAATTGGTAGTGCCGCCCATGAACCACGAAGCACAGAAACATTCAATGTACTTTGTGAATGGGGATGTGGAAGTAGGCATCCTCCAAGTCTAGCGATGACAGGAAGTTGCCTTCCTCCAGCCGTCCCAGCACGTGCTGGAGGGTGACCATCCGGAACTTCTGGGATTTTATGTATTTGTTGAGGCAGCGAAGATCTAGAATGGGTCGCCAACCGCCGGTCTTTCGGATGAGGAAGTAGTGAGTATACTCCGGAGCCCTGGAGCCTCTTTGGGACGAATTCTATTGCACCCTTCTTTAGCATTGCTCGTACCTCCAGCAGAAGCTGCCGAATGTGGTTTTCTTTCCTGGCCACAGGAGGGAAACGGGGACACTTCCCTTGGAACTCCAGAGTGTGTCTGTGGGCCAGGGCATCCAGCATCCAATGGTCGGTGCAGATGGATTTCCACACGCTGAAGTTCGCCAGCCGACCTCCCACCGGGGTGCTCGGTGGGGGCCCGACGTCACAGCCGGTTCAGTCCTGCTTCGCTGAGGCCTTACCACCTTGGGCCCCTTGGTGACGACAATGTCCTCCGGCCTTGCTGAGGCCTCTGTAGGCTTCCTGGGACAAGGAGGGCCACCTGACTGTATGAAGAGCTGCTGTTGAATCCTTTGGAGGCACCTTGTGACTTTCCTCCGGAGGTCTGAAAGGACGGCCGTCGTCAATGGAACGTGCCCAAGGCATGGGCCATATTGGTGTCTGCCTTGATGGCCTGCAGTGACTAGTCTACTGCCTTGCCGAACAAGTTGTTCCTGTCGAAGGGCATGTCCAGTACCCTCGTCTGTACGTCCTGACAGAAGTCGGTGGCCCTGAGCCAACCACGCCGGTGAAGGCAAACGCTGTTGCCCATCTGGCGGAAGCCGGTGTCGGCGATGTCCGTGTTCACCATGATGGCGTCGTCAGAAGCCACCTCGCCTTCTAAGATTTCGAGGGCCTCTGCCCTCCGGGAGGAAGTCCAGGAGGGGGGGCGATCTTAAACCACAGCTCCCTATCGTAGCGGGCCACGAAACCAAGAGCATTGGCCGCCTTAATGGTCGTCACTGCCGACATGACCCAGACGTCCCATGGCGTCCAGCTTCTTCCCCTTGCCGTCCTGCGGGGAAGTGGATGTCGGTGCCGTCGTCGCAGCAGATTTCTTCTTGGCCGCCGCATAGACCACAGGGTCTGGGGACGGCTGTGGTCTGAGACACATTGGTGCCGAGTTTGTAACCCGGTACTTCTTCTCGTACAGGTCTCTCTTCGCCTAGGCCGAGGATGGGTTCTTCATGAGGGCGAGCCTTTCGTCCCAGATGTCGTCCAACAGCGCGACCGAGAGCACGGTCTTCCTCTTGGCCTCTCGTCGCTGATAAAGGAATCCCTCCTCCTACTCTTCGGGGCATAGCTGAATAAGCTCTGAGGCCCTAGCAGGCCCCCGGGGGGGGGGGGGGGGGGACCGGGGGTCAATCGACTGGAGATGAGTTCTGTCGTCGTCCCTCGTCTCTGCCCTCGGAGGAGGGGATGAGGTGAAGGATGGTAGGGCAAGGGTGGATGGACCCACCTCTGCTTGGATGGAAGACTTCCCGACAGTCCAGGCGCCGCAGGCATCCTTGTCCTTATTTCTGAGCACAGGGTGTGCAGGGCAAGTAAGATGTCCTCCGACCTCTCCCTCGGTGGTGGCAGCGGTTGAGACAGGAGCGTTTGCACCGGCGTGGTGTCCTCCTCCGACCTGTCCATCTGTGGTGGCAGCGGTTGAGACAGGAGCGTCTGCATCGGTGTGGTGTCCTGTTCATCGTCGACCTGCCGCTCCTAGTCGGCTCATTTATCGCTCTCCAAGTCCGTCTCGTCGGGGTCCTTCCCGTAGGACCAGACCTCGACAAACTTCTTATCCAGAACTCTTCTTCGGAGGAGCTATCTGAGTCTGCTAGGACTATCGCGTCCCCCCTTTGTCTGCCAAGGGCTTCACGGGGGTCTTTTCAATGGGCAGGAAAGAAGATTCCCTCCGGGTGGGCAGGGAAACTCTTGGCTTGGAGCTCGTCTCCACTGGGGCCACATCTGCGGTCTTAGCCAGGGACACTGCCACTGCCTTAATCGAGGAAGTAGCCTGGTGAATCTGGGCCTTCACAACCTTAGGTGAGTTTGAGGCCTTCACCGTGGAGGAGGGTGGGGGTGGGGGTGGGGGGAGTCGTAGCCTCACTCCCCCTTGGCTTTTTCCATCGGAACAGACTGGGGCTAACCCGGGTTGTCCGACTTCCTTTTCGTTGAGCCAGAGCGTTGGCGCGTGGTTGACTGCATTGGCGATGCTGCTCCCAGCCTGGCAGCCACGGAGTCTGTACCAATGGCGCTCCCAGTGCCCGCGGACTTGCTGTGCTTTGCCTTATGTTGGGTCGCCGGAGCGCCCTCAAAGGTCTTAGAAGACCGCTCAGACTTTTTCTTGGCCGAAGTACATTGCCGGGGCTCACCTGCCGCCGGGCTCTTCGCCTCCAGCCAGTCAGCTAGTCGCTTGTGACGGTCCTTCAAGGTACGGGTGGACATGTCCTTGCAGAACGCACAAGCCTCCTCCACATGCGACTTGTCCGAGTGCAGGCAGTAGAGGCACCGGGAGTGCCCATCTTCCTTGAGGATGTTCTGTAGTCCACATCCTGGCCAGATCCTAAACTGCTTCGATCCAAGATCTTCCGGAATCCTCCAAGAAGTGAAATTCGATGTAAATTCTCCCCCGAGGGGCATAGATATTTCCAAAACTGGTCCAGTTAATCAGAAGATTAATCGGTGGAGCTTGAGGCTCAATTTGACCGAACAAATAGGAGCAAACTCTGAAAAAAAAGCAATACGCAGTAAAAGCTCGAGAGCTAAGCACGAGGACCCCCAACTTTTGTACGTGAAGTAAAAATCTGAAGATGGCTGCCAGGGGAGGGGCTTAGTTAGAGGGCAGTTATTGGCTGGGGGCAGTATGACCCAGAGACCAGCGATTGATTATTAGGAGAATGACAGTTCAGAAACAAAACTGATTTTTTCCTTACCGAGGATTCACAGCCCGACAACGGGGAATATTCATGAGCATGTGAATTCATGCCAGACGCCATGCTGGAGAAGAGGTGGAACCACCGTTGGACGTGTAGGAACAGCTGGGGCGGAACAGGAAGTTCAGGGTAAATTTCCTTGAAAAGACCCTTAATATACTCCTTCATGGGGGTCAGAGTGCATGAGCATCTGAAACTAACCAAAAAACGCATCCTCAGAAGGTTTTGGCGTTGGGAGAGGCCACTCATAAAGGGCATACTCCCAAGAACGCAAGCAGGATGGTTGCCAGGAAGGCCCACCGCCCGCCAGGTCCACAGACCAGTGAAGCAGAAGTAAGCAAGACTGTACGAGGCAGCGGAGCCCAAGTTCGCCAGTCATGAGAAAGGCGGAACAGGTTTGTTATCCACAAGGCGTGGAAACGGCTGCTCAGGCCCAAAAGGAATGCTCTCAGCACCAGACGTGAACATAGGTGTAAGGGAGGTGTCCAAAAAGGCCGTTGTGCACCAAGGCGGTTAAACTGCCATTTTGTCGACACCTGGAGAGAACTGTCACGTGTAGATGAGGCAATTGTCTCCTCAGGCGAGTCAGGGGACTTAAGCAACACCTTAGCCTTGACACAAGGATCCTCGGCAGAGGCAGTACTGGGAGGCCTTGGATGTTTACTAGACATTTTAGAGATCGCCTAGACAATACCTTCAAAGCCCGTCTCTTGGTTCTGTCGGTAGTGACCTTAGCCTCAAGAAGAGGAACCTCTGGTTTCACCACGGTACTAACAGTTCCCTGAAGAAGGGCCTCAAGCCGTGGCTTGGTATGGAAAGCTCCAAAAACTGAGACCTCAGGGCGTACCCCGGTGTCAGCGAGTAAAGCTCCAGAAATGGAGACCTCAGGGCAAACCACAGTATCCAGAGCCGCAGACGAACCGGGCTGAACTTTAGTCCCAAACAGGTGACCCTCAGAACGTCATCCAGTTTTGGCAGGACCAACATGGGAACCCTTGGAGTAAACTCCAGCGTGCCTTTTAAGCCTACGAGGCACCTCAGGGGAATCACTGTTGACAGAGCTACACAAGCCCCTCCCGAACCTGGAAGACCCCAGGAAGGAGTCCCCTGACCGGGCGCCCTAAAAACTGAACTTACCGGGCGTTTCTTCTTTTTGTAAATGAACAGCTTGAGGAATGCGCTGAAACACTTCCTCCCACCGAAGAAGACGGAGTGCCCGGACGGAGAGGGTGTCGCAGTAGAAAAAAAAAAAGAGTCCCAACAATGGTCCGGCCCCAGACACTCCAAGCAGAGAGAATGTGGATCTGCCCTAAAGAAGCGACGTTCGCATGAACAGGAAACGAATCCCAGAAGCTCCGGCATATGCAGATGGATGACCGCAGAACCTGAGCAGGAAGGAAGGAAAAAAGGGAATACAGAAGAAATTCCTGGTGATGCTAGCCTGTGCAGCCCCAAACGCGCAGAGAAGGGAATACAGAAAAAAATTCCTGGTGATGCTAGTGTCCAGTTCCAACCGCACAGAGAAAAGGGCGATGTGCGGGGCAGAGCTCAGGAGGGCGGGGTTACGGCCACGTGCAGTGGCCCCGCGTAAAAATAAAAGGACAAAAATAGACATTTTTGATGCTTTTTAACAAAAGTGCTCCAGTCCCACCCGAAGAACAGAATGTCCCACAAGTATGCAGGAAAGGGGACGGGACGTGGGAGTACTCCATGTAGGCATTTGCTTGAGGGATTCTATGTGACCGTACTATTTTATGTAAAGAGGAGACCAGCTTCCCCGTAGATAACGGTGTGGTGACATACATTATAGAAGTTGTAGGGGCATTTGGGAAATCCGGCCACCTGGATTGTAGTACTTCGCGTAATCGATAATACAAGAACATAGTTATGGGGGTCCACTGTCCCTTGAGATAAATCTACCGTCAGGTGCCACGTCACCCACTGTGTTGATGTGTAGGTTTGTAAAGTGTTGTCAAAAAATGTCCTCATGTGTAAGTAGGATACCTCTAACGTGAAAAATAGCCATAAGGGGGAAGAGTAACACTGTTCCAAACAGGCCCACCACGCCAGGCAGTCTCATGCCTTAAGTGTAACCTCCAGGGGCTGCACCTCTCACTTGACATGCTTCTACCGTGTGTCCCATAGTAGCCCCTTCACGTCATTGGGCCATATTGTCGCTTTCTCCAAGAGCGTATGTGGTAGGTTGCCCGTGGGGGTCCACCACCAGACTGCGTATTGACCCTGCGATATCAGGTAATATAGGGGGCGGTCAGATACGTCTAGACAGCCCTGTGAACAGGGGTGGCAGTGTGTCGATTGAAACCCAGGGCGGCTCCCCCAGCCCATAGCTTATTCATAATGCTCCTGAGTCAAGCCCAGAATCTCGTGGGTGGCAATACCGGCACGTTATTGAAAATATGTAGTAGTTATTATAAGTTACTCACCGTAGTGACTAATGTACTTTTAAGTCCATAGTGCCCTTTCCTTCATACTGCATGGGCATCCCTCGCAAGTGACGGGAGACGGAACCTTTTTCACCAGAAAAATCTTCCCTCTAAATTTAGAGGCGCGGCCCTGGGAGCATGCTCTGTCCTGACTCCGCACTCCGGCGCCACACCTCAGTCCCCAAAGACGCGTCAACAATAGATTCACCATTGCCTAATGACACCAGATTAGAGGGGAGGATGGTGGGACGTATGCAGGAAAGGGGACTAAGGACTAATATGGTGAGTAACTCATAATTACTCTTATGTCCTGTCCCCTTTCCTCCATTCTGCATGGGCGATTACAACTGAATGTAGCCCCCAGGTGGAGAAGAGACCCAGTTTAAGCAAACAGGTTCCATAGAACCGCCTGTCCGAAAGCCGCATCCGACCTGGAGCCGGCATCCAAACAGTAATGCTTGCAGAAAGCAGATGGGTGGCCCATGTGGCCGCCCTGCTTATGATCTGCCAGTGGACAGCGCTGAAAGGCAATGGCCGTTGCCTTGGCCCCGACGCGTGGGCATGCATGTTCGCCGGAAGGGGTCTATGCTGGCCCTCGTAAGCTTCCTTGATGGCAGAGACCATCCAGCGAGAAATGGAGACCGGATGGCCTGGCGCCTCCGAAGGTGATGAACCGGGCATCCGACTTGCGGAAGCCCTTGGTCCTGTCCAGGTAGAATTTCAGGGCACGCCCGACATCTAGGCAGGGCAGAACTTGGAGACTCGTCCTTCGGGTCGGCAAAAAATGTAGGACGGACGATGTCCTCGTTTAAGTGAAAGGCTGATGGCACTTTAGTTAGAAATACCAGATGGGTCCACAGGACCACCTTATCCTTGTGAAAGGTAGTGTCCGCTCTGATGCGACTAGAGCCTGGATCTCGCTGACCCTGCGCGCTGAAATGAGGGCAACTAGAAGGGCCGTCTTGATGGTGACCAGCCTGATGTCTGCGGACGCCATAGGCTCAAACAGCTTGTGTGCGAGGGCGCCCAAGACTAGGATTCAGTCCCACACCGGGTGCGGCTTCCTAATGGGCGGGAAGAGTCTAGCAAGTCCGGCCAAATGTCTCTTGACAACCGGGTTGGAGGAGGAGAAGACCCCCTCCTTGTAGTTCCTGTAAGCCCCAATGCCTGAGGTATGTGCGGCAGGTGTCCACCTGCATGCCGGAGTTGGCGAGGTGCGCCGAGAATGACAGCACGTCCAGTGAACATGCCAGCGGGTAGATTTCCCTGGTGTGTGCCCAGTGGCAGAACCTGGTCCATTTACTCTTATATTGGGCTCTGGTAGCCTTGCTCCTGCCCCCCTGTATGATTTCCAGATTGGCTTGGGATAAGTTGAGGTGGCTGAGCGTCACCTGCTCAGGAACCACGCTCTGAGGGCTAGTTTCTGAGGGGCAGGGTGGACGACTCGGACCCCCCTGATGTGTCAGAAAATGTGCTGGGCCCGTCGCGAGGTGGATTGGATGGACCTCTGAGAGCCTGAGCAGCTCCACGAACCATGGCCTGGCTGGCCACCACGAAGCTAGCAGAATGAGGTTGAGCTGGCGAGACTCCCTGATCTTGCAAAGTACTCTGAATCAGTTGAGTGAGTGGGAAGGCGTATGCTGCCAGGCCGTTCCACTGAACGCCCAGGGAGCCCCAGCCCTGCCAGGAGGTGAACTGGGGGCACTTCCTGTTGTGTCTGGTGGCAAAGAGCTCCACCTGGGGGGAGCCCCATCTGTGGAAGATTTCCTTTGTCACAAGGTCGTTCAGCTGCCACTCGCATTTGTCCGCACCCAACCTGCTGAGCCTGTCCACTTCCTGGTTTGATTCCCCCGGGATGTGGACTGCCAAGAGGAAAATCTTGTTTTCCAAGGCCCATTCCACCATGTTGATCGACAGTCTGCACAGGGAGGGGGACCTGGTCCCTCCCTGCTTGTTGATTTAGTACATACTGGTCGAGTTGTTTGTCTGGATGAGGAAAACCCATCCCCTGAGCCGTGGGAGGAAGGCTCTGAGCGCTAACCAGATGGTGTTCTGTTTCAGCCAATTGATGTGGTACTCTTGTTCTTGACAGGTCCACGTGCCGTAGACCGATAGATCCTCCAGGGTGGCTCCCCATCCCTCAAGGGAGGAGTCCATGGTAATCGTCACCTGTGGGGCAGGGGGCCTGAAGGGCTTCCACGTCCGCAGGTTGCAGCCTTCGGACCACCATGTGAGGTGCGAGCAGAGAAAAGTGGGGATCTCAATGATTTCGGCCTACAATCCCTGCTCCTGGTTCCACGACGTTGAGAAGTGGAGCTGGATCCTCCTCATCCTGAGTCTTGTGTAGGGGACGGCCAACAGTACCATAGCAAAAAGCCCCTGGAGATGTTGGTACAACAAGCCGAAGTAGAGCTTCGGCTGAGAAAGTGGGACATGGCCCCCCTGATGGCAGAGATCTTGTCGCTCGAGGAGAAGACCCTCTCGGTGCACGTGTCCCAGATGAGGCCAAGGAAGGTTAGAGACTGCATGGGTTGGAGCTGTGACTTGAGATTGACCGAAAAGCCCAGGTCATGTAGTGTGTTCATCAGTGCTTGGGAGGAGTGTTGAACTGATTCCAGAGATGTAGCCCTGACGAGCCAGTCGTCTAAGTATGGGTATATGTGGAGGCCCCGAGCCCAAAGGAGGGCTGCCACAGCATTCATGAGTCTGGTAAAGACGCTGGGGGCCGAGTTGAGGCCAAAAGGGAAGACCTTGTACTGAAAATGGCAGCCCATGATCCTAAACCGGAGGAAAGAATGATGGGGTTGCCAGATCGGAACTGGCCTGGCTCAGGACAAGCGTCCAAATCTCTGCCAAAAGATTTGCTGTCCCAACTTTGAGAGGAGGGAGGAGAGGCAGAGAGGCCGGAAGAGGTAGACGGTACCCCAAGGAGACTGACAGGATCCAAGGGTCCGCAAATTTGTCTGCAAAAGTGTGCGTGAAGGGCAAGTCTGCCCCCCACTGGCGACTCGTGGACCCAGAGGGATGTGTCAAGACTTTTTTCCCCTCCGAGGCAGAGGCGGAAGAAGGGGACTGGAAAAATCCCTTGCACTCAGTCACCCCGACCCCTGCCCTTTTTGATGCTTGCGCCGACTAGGCGTCGGCAAGCGTCCCGGCTGCCTAGACCTGCGCTCCTGGAAGCCGTGGAAGCCTCCGGATGAGGGACCCTTATCAGAGCGTTGCTGAGACTGGGAATATGCTTTGGGCGTGGCCTTTGTCAGAATGGATAAAGAATTAGCCGTCTGAGAGCTATTCTTCTTGTCTAGCTCTTCATCTGTGCTGGAGTGGAAGAGGTCGCTACCCTCGAAGGGCAGATCTAGAATACGTTCCTGGACATCCGGGTTGAACTTGGTTGTCCGGAGCCAGGCCATCCTTCTCATGTCCGTGGCAATACAGATGGCACGTCCAGAGGTATCTATGTGTGCTAGCATGGACTCCATGATATCTTGCGCCACCAGCTTGGCCTCGGCTAGACCCGCCTTGAAACGTTATTGGCTATGGGAGGGGAGTTCCGGGAGGAAGTCAGCAATTTCCCGCCATAATCTCTGGTTAGCGGCAGCCAGCATGGCGTCTGCGTTGGCCTGACGCAGTTGCAAGGAAGCGTTGGAATACAGCTTCTTACCGTATGCCTCCAAGGTTTTCTCCTTGCCTAACAGCGCCGTCGATGAAGACGACGAGGACTACTGAGGTTTGGAGTACAGTGATGCCGAAGAGATCACTGAGGACTGTGGCTGAGGATGGGAGGAGCACGAGTGTATCCCCCTCCATCTGCCTGTACTTGGCGTCCAGGCAGCGGTTGACTGGCTGGACGGCGTGTGGTTTGAGCCAACCCTTCTTGGCGAGGGAGACTACATCGGATTGCAGTGGAATTCCCGTTCTGGCGGAAGGGTGCCTTGTGAGGACTTCAGCGAGGACACCCTCCGCTGGCTGATCGACCTGTGGCTGTGGTAGGACCAGGTATTCCGCCAGGCCTGCGATACGTTCGTGGAAAGCCCTGGCTGATGGTGTGTCAGGATCCTCCTACTCATCAGTATCCCGAGAATCTGTGGGATCCTGCGGAGGAGAAGGAGTATCCGGAGCCGGAGGCTGGGGCACGGGGACCACCACCAGAGGCTGAGGAAGGGCCGGAGGCTGATATGGAACTGCCTGTGGAGTAGGCTGAGGAGCCGGAGGTGGCAGCTGCGCCGGGGCCAGAGGCGTCGGCAGAGAAGTCTGTGGTGCTGCTAGCATAGCAGGAATGACTCCTTGATAGTGCGCATATTAGGAGACTTCATGAGGCAGAGGAACTTCTCGAAGATCCGGTCTTCACTTGCCGAAGAGGAGTAGGAGGGCACTGAAGGGGTTACTCAAGGCAACTGAGGCCGCTGCCGACCCTGTACATACGGATGCAAGGTAAAGCAGCCCTGTGCATAAGAAGGGTAGGCCGTAGGCCACGTACTTGGTTGATGCCAATCCCACCTTGATACTCTCTCTTCGCCGAAGTCTTGCAAAGGTGTCGAACGGGTATCCTTTTCTGGCCTGTCGGCCATCATGTTGAGCTTCCTACCAGGTGGCTGCGACGTGTTGCTTGGCTCGTCGCTGCAATTCTCTGCCAAGTCTCTTATGTGTGAGGTGCACAACTTATCCCACTCCTCAAGCACGTGCCGGTAGGTGTATTAACCTCGACCTGGGGGTCGTCAGAGCTTTGTTACTGCACCCCCCTGATAACAGCCTCTTCCCAGACATAACATGACAAATATACAAGTAGGAGAGACGCACACAGGTGGCAACATAACCTTGCTAACATAGAACATACAGGGGTTCAGTAATGGCAAAAAGGCACACTTAATCAAGAACTACGCCAGAAACCACCACGTGAATGTCCTGTGTCTCCAGGAGAGCCACTTGGGAAAGAACAAACTCCCCAACCTCGCCGGATGGGGCATTCACAGATACAGATCACCCTACACGCCCGGGGAGTGGCAATATACATACACAGCCCCATGGAGTTTAAACTCCATGACCCGATAGCGGACACGGAAGGACGGTTTATCCTGGTAGCAGGTAAAAATAACAGTGGCCCGTGCTTTTTATAAACATATGGTCCCAACTATGACTGCCCAGACTTCCAAAAATGCGCAGAACATCTACGCACCTTCCCAGACTACGAGGTAGTATGGGCCGGGGACTTCAATATCGCCCTCTCATTAGACCTGGACAGATCCTCATCCGCCCAGACAACACTTACTCGGGCAGCCCCGAAATGGAAGTCCATCGCAACAGATCACACCCTCATTGATACCTGGCGGCGACTCCACCTCAATAGTCGGGAATTCACCTTCTACTCCGGGGTCCGTGGTATTTTCTCCAGAACTGACTACATCCAAATGTCCCCTGAGTTGTACCGCGTAACCCACAGAGCACTGTCCGATCACTCCCCGGTTTTGGTTCAATTCACGAGCCTGATTTCAACACGCCCCCACCCCGAAACAGCTCTGATCGAAGTTTAGAGACTGTGCACTGGAAGACGACACTTTTCGTGAAGAAATCTGCCAAAATATTATTGAGTTCTGCCAAACAAACACAGGCTCCGTTTCAGACCCTAAGGTGGTTTGGGAAACCTTCAAAGTATCTATCCGGGGCTGGTGTATATCCAAAGGGGGTGGGGGTGGGTGGGGGGTGGGGGGGGGGGGGGGGGGGGGGAGTCCTGAAGTGCATCCACAGGTCCATCTCAGTGCTAGAAAACAAAACAATTAGAGACCCGACAGGCCCAGCAGGACTCAAGTGCAGGCCCTACCGGGGGAAAGGAGGGAAGAAATTCACACCCTGATGGCCAGAGGAGAGCATTTCCTGGGAGACCCAATAGCAACAGCAATGTATAGAGAGGGTTATCGTCCCAGCAGGACACTAGCATGGGAAATCGGACAGGGGAGGCGACTTGATCCCACAGTTGAAATAGAGATGGGTAATGTGGAAGACATTCCGGGAATTTTATGAAAAGTTATACAACACTCCGATCAAAGCAGACCAGGACAGCATCACACACTACCTTGAGAGGATAGCTTTGGGATGGCTGGACACAGCACACTGCTAAATGAGACCCCCCCCTCAGATGAGGGATTTCTTAAAGTAATCCGCTCCCGCCCAAATGGTAAAGCACCTGGCACTGATGGTATTGCAGGCAAACTATATTAGGCCTTCCCTAACCTGCTTATCCCACACCTGTGCTGCATGTTTGAGGCGGCCGGCACTGCAGGAACACTCCCGGAATCCACCAGGGCGGCCCTAGTGACAGTACTGCTTCAACTCAACAAAGACCATAGCACGCGCTGCTCCTAAAGGCCCATGTCCCTGATAAACACAAACAAGATTCTAGCCAAACTCTTAGCCAACGTTTTGCGTTGCTGCGCATTGTCCCCAATGGCGGTAGCCGCCCTAGACGCTGAAGAAGCGTTCGACTCAGTCGAGTGGCCATTCTTGTTTGAGGTCCTCTGCTGGGCCGGCCTGGGCACCACCTTCCTACAATGGATACGCCTACTATACATGGCTCCAAGGGCACTGATGTATACCAACCAAATAAAGTCAGGGCAATTTTCCTAACCCTTGGCACCAGACAAGGCTACCCCTTTACCCCCATTTTGTTCCCCCTAGAAATCGAGCCTGTAGCATGCGCTTTGCCTGAATTTCACACCTAATGAAGGAGTAAGAATTCGCTCGTATAATTCCCTAGTCTTTCTATATGCAGACAACATGTTAATTTACGACAAACCTCCACCACAGGGCTTAAGTTCAGTTTTGGGCGAGTTCACTGAATTCAGGGCACTGTCAGCCCTGCGGATCAGCCGGTCAAAGTCAGAGGTTCTCCCGCTTACCACCTGTGACCCAACAAGAAAGATGCTTTTGCCTGGTGCCCACAGGGAATCAGATATCTGGGCATCTGTGTGTCTACGTCCCCTACTACAATATGTGTAGAGAACTAGGTGGCGGCCCTGGAGCGTCTGGAACACAAAGTAGATACGTGGATAGCTCTCCCAGGCGACCCGGATCTCGCTGTCCAAGATGGTGGTCCTACCTATACTCTGATGTCCTGTCCCCTTCTCTCATACTGCACGGGCGTACCTTGCGAGGGACAGGTGACAGGACCTTTTTCACCAGAAAAATCTTCCCCTATAAATTTAGAGACGCGTGGAGGCACGGCCCTGGGAACATGCGCTGCCCCGACTCCGCCGCACCTCATTCCCTTTTCCGCGCCGACAGAAACGGCCCGAATTCACCAGCGCTCCTTTGTTTGGCTTCGGCCATGTAGTTCCACGCGCGGATTCTTCCTCTAAATCCGCTTGTGTCTTTTTAGTCAATAGGTACTTGGTCCTCAGACGCCACAGCTCCTCCCCGGCGCATGTCGACTTCGACAGGGTTCAGCAGGTGCACATCCTGCAAAGGGCCTTTTCCAACATCAGAACCACCCCCCCCCCCCACACCCCACACCCCCTCTGCCTACGTTGCCTTGGCCCAGACCACGGTTGGTAAGCCTGTTCGGCGTGCGGCTTGCTGTCCACGAAAGCGCTGAAGGACTAGCCAGGTGGAGGGAGCTCTCTCCTGAGGACCTCAAGAGTTTTGTGAAACCTTCCAGGCCAGAGGTAGGGCCTACATTTTCATCTACACCTCGCAAGGGAGACTCCTTCCCAGGGACTCTCCTACGCGGGACGGACCGTTCAAGTCCTGTTCCCAACTCACGCACCGAGGCTGTCACAGCTACCAGCATTCGGGCTGAGGGGTCCTCGGATCCTCCGGGTGCCAGGGTTGAGGGGCCGCTAGGCTCTTTTACCGGACTTGGGCCCAAAGGGCTCTGCCCTTGTACCGGCATCATGGCCGAGGGGCTATGCCCCGTTAACGGCAGTATGTCCGAGGGGGCACCTGAACGTAGCTCACAGTAGTGTATGTAGTACCTGACTAGTTTCAATCATGTATATTACCCTCTACCTTTGGAAGAATAATTCAGCCCGTCTCTCCCCCCTCCCACGCCAGAAACTCCAACCTACAGGCCATTTTATCACACCCCCCTCCCTAAACATACTGAACATTAGTCCCAAACAAGTCTAATGCTGCTGGGTATGGGAGAGCCGGCGGCTGCTGCGCCTCCATGTGTCGGAAGGCTCATTACCATGGTTATTGCTTACTACTACATTTCCAATGATGGGTTTCTCAAGAATTTGGCGGCGTGCAATCTGGTCCGGCAGCCGTATGCGGTCGGTGTATTATGTAGATCAGAGACCTGCAGTTACCGGGTTTGGTTCAGAGGGATCTTTGAGGGGAGGGCATTGGGGTCGGGGATATCCATAGCAAACCTTTCAGCTGCTTAAGGTGATGTGAAGAAAGACCTTGCAGTCCGTGCAATACCCAGAGTTTCACAGGGTACATCATGGAATATCATGTCTTTTTCTCAGGATTTTTTTTGGTGCTTTGAAAGGTCTTTCTTCGATCCTGCACCTGCTGGCTGAAGTTCGGAAACAGGCGTATTGTCGCGGAGCCCCATTGCAGGGTCTTTTTTTCTCTCGCTGCTCGTAGCCAAGTGTCACAGTCTCTGTATTTGAAGATTCGTGCTATGATGGCAACTCAGGGGCACCCGGCGGGGGTTTTCCTGCCAGTGAGCGATGTGCCTGATCCACCATAAACCGGTTTGTGACTGGTGGGTTGTTGAGTACTTCCCTGAAGTTTTTCTACGAAAGCTCCATATTGTCTATAGGGGTACTCTCTGCCACCCCTGTGATGCAGAGGTTATTCCTTCTGGATCTCCCTTCGAGATGGCCTTTTTTGATGACTTTGACTGTTTTAGGGTTTCTGCCTCACGCAGGAGCTCTGCGATTTTATCCTCCCCATTCCCAATCCGCTGTTCCGCCTCTGTCATTCTGCCGCACAGTTTATCTATTTGAAACGCAGAGATGTCCACTTTGCAGGTTAGGACATCCATTTTAGCTCCAAGATTATCAGTGCTATTTTTTAATGCTAATAGGGTTTGATTTGTGGCTGAGATGTCGAGATGGGATGGGCTTGGTGGTTCCACCTGTGGGGGGATTCCGGGTCGGTTCTAGCGAATTGTTCCATCTTTACTTGTTTTTTCGGGTTACCCATTCCAAGGGATTCGCTGCAGGCAGCCGTCTGACTGTGTTGCAAGAACTCCTGGCCTATCGATGTCAGTCCCACAGCTTGTGCACTCAACCCGGATGTTGTGGAGTACTCGGTGTAGGGTCCACTGGCGATGGGTTTGTGCGATGTGTCAGGTCCTGAGATGTGGCACACTTTGCTCTTGGATTCTGGGACCTCCCTGTGGGGCTCTGTTTACAAGGAGATCTTATTAGTCCTAGCCGTCGTTTCCGGGACTTCTGCCAGTGGCTTGTGCACCAAGTCTATGGGGGTCGTGGCGGGTCTGGTCCGGCAGCCCCCAGGCTCTGTCAGATTTAGGTGGGGCAGGATCAACGTGTGGCACCACTCCTGCCTTGCCCTGCTTCAAGGGTCTGGTGGGGGCTTTGAAGTTCGCTCCCAAAAAAGTGACCTGTGGGTGTTGTGCCCAATTATTGCCCCGTTTTCAGTGATCTGCCTCAATATTCGGTAGGTATGTGACCACAGATTCTAGGGCATATGTGCTCCTGGTTCATGGGGAAATTCCCTGCACTCTGTAGTAGACATGTGTTCCTAGCGTTGGATCTGTTGGCTCTGGGTCTCAGTGCATTTTCCCACTCTTGGCTTTGAGGTTGGTGGCCGTTTAGTTGGCCGTTGGGCCCTTGATGTGTGCAGCACCAACGCACGGCAGCCTCCAGGCAACGTGAACGGATGTATTGGGAGCCCTGGGCGAGTTGAGGTTTGGGCCACTGCAGTAGGGGCAGCCGCCCCGCACCTTAAGCGGGGGGCAGGGGCGGATTGAGGGAATGGTGATCGGGGTATCAGGCATCCCCCTCCAGAGGCTCCCCCCCTGCTGTGCTGACTCACCACTTTTTTTGTTTGGCCAGTGCTGACGACTCCACGGGCAGGTCTCTCGCCGGGTTGATGCAGCGCCCTCGTCGGAGACCCCGCCTTCGGGGCACAGTTAGTTTTAGTCCTGTGGGCGTCCCCAGCTGCAGCAGAGTCAGGAATATAATCGCAGCGCAGGAGGGGCTCGGGCGGGCGGCTGTCAGCAAGGAGGCTCCCCTACCTCCTGGTACAGGGGGAGAGGAAATCGCACTCTTGGGGGTGGCCCAATCTCCCTCAGTACAGCCGGTAGTGTCCCGGCTCCCCCTTGGCGGGTCAGCCGTCGATAACGTTACGCACCGTAGTGGCTACCTTACTCCTAGTCCATAGTCCCCTTTCCTCCAAACTTATGGGACATTCCTCTGCCCTGTGGGACGGGACCGGAGCACTTTGTAAAAAGCATCCCATTTTCCCAAAAATGTGTCAGTCCTTTTACGCGGGGTACAGCATGCGGCCGTAACCCCACCCTCCTTAGCTCCGCCCAGCACATCGCCCATCAGTCCTTTCCTATCGCCTTTAAGCAATAACAGATGAACCTTATTAGAGGGGACGGCGGGCGGGCATATGGAGAAAAGGGGAATATGGACTAGGAGTAAGGCAGTCACTACGGTGAGTAACTTTATTATACTCCCATGTCCCTTCCCCTTTCCTCCATACTTATGGGAGATTCCCAAGCACTCCTCACAGGAATTACAGGTGGATGGAAAACTACTTAATGAAAAAGGTTTGAGCACAGCCTGGCCAAACTGAGCAGCAGCTCTGGAGCTCAGATCCAAACAGTAGTGTTTACTAAAAGCCGATGGAGGCCCATGTAGCCGCTTTCGCAATGGTCTCCCAGGGGACATATTTCTGAAAAGCAACCGCAGCTGCTTTGCCCTGTAACAGGTGTGCATGAACCCCTTTAGGAGGTTGGAGGCCCTGAACAGTGTAAGACTCCATAATACATCAGCTAAACAGAGATGTTTTAGGGGCCGTATGGGCGAGGACTACACTATATCAAGCACAACAAATCCCATAAAGACAGCTTCCTCCCTTAAGGCTATGAGTCAGTCTTTGGCATCTGCCAGACACATACACAAACTACCCTTTCAGAATTTAGGTAGGCACCCAAGGTTTTTAAAAAATACACATATTTTAATGTCCATCAATTCATAAAACACAATCATAAAAAGATCATAACACATAAAAATACAAACCTAATGGTTCACAAAAAATTGCATCCTTTTAGAAACACCATTTCATTACAGTGAGTGTTAGGCAGAATCCTGTGCAGTTCCCTTACGGAGCACTACACAAGATTAGGACTACAGGTGAGAGCAATAAATCCCCTTTGGTATCAGTCTGTACCACAAAGATTTAGTTGGTAGCTGTGGCTGAGCAGTCAGACTTATCTCAAGAGGGAGATGAGCAGTATTCAGGGTTTACACAATAGGCCTACTGTACTATGGCACAAGGAAACACTGACCAAAGCTTTGTATTAAAAAGTAGATGTATATTTATTTTATACACTTCTAATAAAACACATGTATCACAGTCATCAAGCAAGTTAAATTAAGTCAAAGGAAACATATACACGCTCCCAAGTTAAATTGTAGACCAAGTGAACCAGAGTGAAAACTGAGCATATCGGCACAGTGACAACTATACACAAGGGACCCTCTAACAATTCCCCACAAGGGAGGGAAAGCACAAGTTATCTAGAAATAGGTTCTTATACACCTTAGCAACACTTCCCATCAGATTGTGAACCAGTTCAGCAAGACAGTGCATCAGTATAGGCAATACTTAAAATGAAAACTGAGCAAAATGGCATTTCACAATGATTAGAAAAGGGAAGGAAGGGGTGGTTGTAAGAATTAGGTGCAACGACACAGGTCAGTGAGAATCAATCTAAAGAAAGCAGGTCTAACAAATGTGACCAGAGTCAGTAGGCCTGTGTCAGTCAGTGGTACAGGGCAAGGGCCCAGGAGCAAAAATGTTCTTGTAGCTGCAGTCAAGTCTTTGGTTAACAATTTGAAAAGGTGGATGCAGAGGGTGAAAGACAATGTTGAGAGAGGGGCTGCCAACCCAACAGGTAGGTAAAGGATTTAAAACACCTTTAGTGCTACCGCAAAGAAAGGGCGGCCTGGCGGAACAATGTACCTTAAAATGAAGAAGTGGCTCCTGCGGTGGCGGTTGTTCCTGGCAGTTCCTGCAGTTCGGGTGATTCAGCAGAGGAAGAGAGGCTCTCGTCGTGGAGGAAGATTCGAGTTACTGCACTACCCAGGGATGAAACCAGCCGCAGTGCTGCCCGACGAATAAAAGGTACACTCCTTTAAATCGCGGTCCGGGTGGACTGGTGCCTGGCTATCCGGCCTCCGAGTACAAGGTACGGGAATGCAAACTGGTTGGCCCCACCAGCTCAAGGGAAGGCTCTTGCAGATGAAGATCTTCTCTCGTCGTGTGGAGAAAAGTGGCGAGACGCTGCAGCAGGGCTTCACCAGTGGTTCAGTTGTTGCAGATGTCTTTGGCTTCTCTCCTCTTCGGCTTCTTAGTTCCATTGGCGACGTCTTGCTCTTCCAGTCCTCAGGACCCTGCTTTTATGCAAAAATGAGCCCCATTCATACAGCCTAGCTGTCACTCACACAGTGGAGTGGTCATCTTGGTGGGAAACCCTCCAGCCTATCAGGATAGAGTGCGACATGGGTTGCTGAGGCAACCCTGTCCAGAGGTCCTACTCCCCCTCCCACACAACGGACCCACCCCGGACTCAGTGTTGCCGAAAGGAGGGCTTCTTGGTGGAAGCCCGCCAAACAGACGAACAAAGGATCCCCGACCTGGGTTAGGAGTTTAGAGAAAGACACGAGAAAGTAGTTATATTAAAGTTCTGGCAAATAAAACCTACTGGAGCAAAGTTTAATATTAAAATGCACCGGCGGTATGTTCGAGGCCGTCAGAAAAAGTGGTAGCCTCAAATAATGGGAAAATCCCATAGGAAAATATTTACGGCCGTATATTTATGTTAGTAACCACTGCCACCAGCCAGAAACTTTAGGGAGAGGGACTTTACGGTACCCGCTCGAAAATGAACCTAAGTGAAAAACTATTAACCCTTTCCAGTACCTCCATAGTAAGATGGGTTGTACTGGTTAAGTTCATAAGAATTGACTAATCAAGTCAATGGGGACTTTACATGCCCTGGGAGACAGTAGTCAGTCCCAGGGTATGGAGTCTATGTTTGGGGGTCGCGACGGCACCCCTGTGTCACTGCACTGAGGGTGCTGTGTAACATGTGAATAAAGATGGTTCCTATGGGGGAGAGAAAATCCCATAGGCATTAAACACAAAAATAGCCTAGAACACACATAGCAAAAGTGCCTAAGAGTGGGAAAAAGTCTCACTCTTAGCAGGTACAAAACAAACCCTTCAAATCCAGCAAAGCTGCTGGGGGACTCTATAGGTAAGGGAAATTAGCTATAGAATGAGAATTCTCCCTAATAGTGAGTATGCATCAAAACACAAAACATGTTTGTAAACCAAAACATAACATGTACCCACAATGTGTTTTCAGTGCAACATTCCTCTTTATTTTATAAAGAGAAAAAGTGTGTCAACACTAAACATCTGCTTCTGGAATCTATATATGATTTTATAATACAATCAAATGAATTTTTCTTTGTATTTTCCATAGATTCTGTTTTCAGGACACTTTCTCTTTTCGTCACGCAGTCATATTATACGTGTTGCATACTAGGAACAGACTAGTGCTCCCCAATAGATCTAAAATATTAAAACAGACATTCATATAAACAACATGTGTGACTTTATTATGCCAACAAAGCAGAAATGCCAAACACATTCTATTTCTTTTCAGCCCAAGGGATATCTTTTAGTCAAACCCGAATCACAACTGAATCAGAGCCGCTTAGCCACCAAACCTCCATGTGTTCGATGTCCATTATCACTATGTCCATATTCATTTAGAACACTATTTTAACTTGCCATCCCACCATTTCTACACAAGTTATTGGTGTATAACAATGTTTGTAGTACTGCCATCATGGTCTATGTAACTACAAACAACAGTGTTCGTCTAAAACTCCTGTATAATGTTCATTGTTTACTGGTGCAGTCATTTATCTAGGCTACCCCAATCTTGCTTACTGACCAGCATCACAGAATACTATCTAGGTACCTCTTATTTTCGTTTCTGGGTACACCCCTCTTGGTCCTCTAGAGCAAAATGGAGCCCTTGTTAAAAAACCAGCTGTTTCTCAAAATTACCTGAGTGGAAAGCTGTCTGCGATATAACAGTAGAAAGAAACATAGGATTACTAACCAATCGTTCTCTACCCTCACTATCCCTTATTTGCTAGATCTTACCAAGGGTTTAGAAAAGGCAAGCATCCAGATCTTCTAACGATATTGAATATACAGAGTGACCTTCTGTTGATCACTTCTTGCAGCCGAAGGACTGCACGTCGTGAAACCTAGAACGTGCCCAGGGTAAATGACACTAGCTGTGTCTATCATCTGCACCTCCCCTCTTTTTTATGGGTCTGCTAAATTTACCTCAAATGGTCCGTGCAGTCCCACCGTCTTGCTCGCCTCAGCGCGGGTGTCCGTTTTTTTCAAAGCGTACTCAAATTCGTATGCTGGTCTCGTGAACCATATGTGCCACGTGTACATGATCACGTCATTACGTTGTCATGTTCTTATTGGTCGGCCGCATGGCGTACTACTACGGCCCAGGTGTTCATGGGTAGTGAAGTATCTGGATACAATTATGTCCCCAGCGCTATACCGAACGACCAGGGTACAAACGATACTTGATTCTTATCAATGGTGTTTTTTCCAACAAAATTGTATTTGTGTTTAATACAGTCAATTTTATTTTTACTGATATCTATAATGCAGAGACTGCGGGCATGAAGTGGAAAAATTGTTAAATGAAAATAGCGCGTTATTGCATCTTCTTATTTTCGATTGCACAAATTCTAAACTAACCACCAATGTGTAACAAAAGTCATACAAATAGTATTGGCTCATCCATGAACAAGGGCACACCATGTACCACCATGGCAAAACAGACTGTCCTCAAGGCGATATAATACTTCAGTGTACAAATAACCCCAACTCTATGGCAATGATCAAGCCATCTTTGACTGCATCAAGGTCAAAAATCCATTTTTGTTCTATTTTTCTTTGTTTTAAGTCCCTGTCCCCCCCTCTTGGATGGGGGGTCCAATTGTCTGAATACTAGACCAATGGATGTCCTCATGAGTGCGTTTGGCTGAATTGAAGTGCGCCACTAAAGGTTTGTCCAGTACATTATTCTTGACACAGGACCTGTGTTCACAGATCCTTTGCCGTATAGGTCTTTTAGTTTTCCCG
Organism: Ambystoma mexicanum; assembly: GCF_040938575.1. Classification (NCBI taxonomy): domain Eukaryota; kingdom Metazoa; phylum Chordata; class Amphibia; order Caudata; family Ambystomatidae; genus Ambystoma; species Ambystoma mexicanum. Next base: position 45,530,600 of record NC_090940.1, read on the forward strand.
AAATACAAAAAAACACATTGGCATTTTATCACATGAATGGCTCATTTTGTGTTGCAATTTGAAAAATTCTTTAATGTCCACTTCCTGCCTTTTAAATCAATTTCTTTCATACTCGATGTAAGATTGCATACCGAACATCTACCACATTTAAAGTGGCCGACAACCGGTTGTGTATTCCACAAGGTAGACTGTGTTAAACCCCTTTCAGGATCCACAATTTTATATGTGTGGACCAATCTATCACACAACTTTGTCATGCGTTTAAAAGCAAAACGTGGTTTACTTATTTGTAAAGTCTTCTGTATAAATCATCTCCCAGTTTGAGTACACTGCGCCGTAGTGCATTACTGATGGGCGAAAAAGTTGACACAATTTTATCTTCTTTTATCCTTGGCTGTTTACTAAGGCAAACTTGTCTATTGGTATGCCTGGCTCTTTTAAAAGATCTCCGAATTATATGCAGAGGGTAACCACGTGCTTTCAATCTAGTTGATAGATCTTTTCCATTTCTTTCGAAATCTTCTCCAAGGGTGCAGTTTCTTCTAATGCACAAGAATTGGCCAAATGGCAAATTCTCACGCAAACTTGCTGGATGGTAACTTTTTAAACAGCAATAACGAGTTTTTATCAGTGGGTTTTCTAAAAAGGGTTGTCCCCATAGTGTTATCGTCTCCCTTATAGATTTCTAAATCTAGAAACGCGACTTTGTCAGCACTCGACAACATCGTAAAGTTAATGCATGGTTCTTGTTGGTTTAACCATGTAAAAAACAAACCTAGATCTTGTACACTTCCTGACCAAAGCATAAGTCATCGATATACCCATGCCAGGTTTTCATCAGGTGTTTGAATGGGGTACTTTCTGCATATACTGAATGACTTTCTAAGTCGTCCATAAAAAGATTTGCCAGGTCTAGGGCAAAGGTTGAGCCCATGCTAGTGCCATGTTGCAAATAAAAGGTGCTGTCTACAATAAAGTAGTTATTAGTCAAAGCTAATTTAATACACTCATTGATAAAATTGGAAGGGACCGACTTATCTTCTCTTTTCTCCAAGAATGTGTGCATGATATTAATGCATTTAATCTGTGGGATGCTTGTATATAAAGCCTCCACATCTAGTGTCACAAAAATGTCATCTGCTGTTATAGTGCAATTTTCCAAAATATGAATCATATGCGTTTTATCTTGGATATATGAGCGCATATTGATGACAAAAGGCCTTAAGAAAAAATCAGTGTAAACAGAGCGGTTCTAGAATAGACCCAATTGCTGCCACAATAGGTCGCCCTGGTGGACAGGCTGAGTTTTTATGCATTTTAGGCAAACAGTATAAAGCTGGAGTAATGGGGTTTGGTTGGATCAAAAAGGATTTTTCATCACTATCGATCCAGCCTTCTGATTCAGCATGTGTCATCAGGCTTGTGATCTCTTCACAAATCCTAGATGTTGGGTCTCTGGGTAGGGGTTTATAGAAAACAAGGTTACTCAATTGCTTGTTAATTTCTGCATTGTACCCTTCAGTTCCCCATAAGACCACACCACCCCCCCTTATCCGGCGGTTTGATGACAAAAAGTTTGTCGGCCAAATCCTTCATTGCTTGTCTTTCCGCTTTCAATAGATTCTCTTTATAGGCGTTCTTAGTTTTTACCAATGCCCTCATCTCATGGAGGACTTTGTTCTCAAAACTGATGATTTCTGCCGATACCATAGATATGGGGATGAACCTAGATGGAGGTTTCAAACCAGACGTGCTCTTGTTGATCTTGAGCATCCCGAAAGAAGTATATCAGTCTGATACGGAAAAAATTCCTCATCTCAATCTCGGTTTTGAAAAGATCAGCTTTATTAGCTGGTACAAAAGTTAAACCTTTGCTTAAAACTTATTTAAGGGACAGTTAATACATGGGTGCTTAGATTTGTAATAGAACCTCTACTTTCAACTCCCACTCGTACCTGACCATTGTTCGTCGGCTGAGGGCATTCGCAGTAACATTCAGCTGGCCCGGGATGTGAACAGCCACAAGCCAGATGCCATGCTGCAGCGCCCATTCCCAAATCTGAATGGCAAGATACATAAGAGGGGACTTGGTACCCCCCCCTGCTTGTTGATGTAAAACATGGACAACAAAATGTCCGTGCAGGCACGGACCACTTGGTTGATGACTGGCCTGAACGCCTTGAGCGCCAGGAAGATCGCCAAAAGCTCCAGGTGATTTGTATGAGGGAGCTTGTCTTGGGTCGACCAGAGATTGGAAACTTGAAGGTTCAGAAGGGAAGAGTCCGTTGTGACTCATCAGCGGAACAGGGCCCTGAAAAGCCACGCCCACAGATAGATTGCCAAGAGACCACCACCACAAAAGATCTGCTCTCATGAAAGCTGGAATCAAAATCATTTTGAAGTCTGGATCCACAGCTTGATGCCAAGAACTCTGACAAGCCATTTGCGTCTGCGTCATCTTCAGCCGAGCAAGAGGAAGAGCCAATACACACGAGGCCATGAGGACCAGAAGCCCCTGGAACCACCAGACCGACATGCTCCCAGACTCTGAAAAGATCTGACACGTGACCACCAGATCCGCCATTCTGTCCCCGGTCAGGTATACTCTGCAGTCGATCGTGTTCCAATGAAAACCCAGGAAATTCAGGTCCTGAGAGACCATCATGGAGGATTTCCGCCAGTTCACCAACAGCCCAAGGTGGAAAAGGAGCTGGAGGAGAGACTGAAGGTTGCTCAAGTCTTTCAAGGGACAAGGACTGCGCAGCAGCCAATCATCCAAATACAGATGCACGTGGTTATCCTGAAGCCGAAGATAGGCTGCGATAACAGACATCTTCGTAAAGACGCGCAGTGCCGAGCTGAGGCCAAAAGGGAGCACTCGGAACTGGAAGTGCTCCTCCCCCACAGAAAACCGTAGGTATCTCCGATGGGGATTCCAGATAAGGATATGCATATATGCGTCCTGGAGGTCCACCACGCTGAGCCAATCACCCTTCTGCAAAGAGGACTTTATCTGACAGGGCGTGATCATCTTGAATTTCTCTTGGGGTAGAGAGACGTTGAACTGGGAAAGGTCTAGGATGGTGCGCAGGCCAGCCTGGGTTCGGGCACCGTAAACAGCCGAGAATAGAAGCCCTCCCCTCGCTCCCCTAGGGGAACGGATTCTACCGCCCTGAGATCCAGCAAATTCTGAATCTCGGCTCTGAGGGAGGGCGACCCCGACTGCTGGAAAGGAGGATTGATGGGTGGGGTAAGCGGAAGCCCGCCCGAGCGACTGACCAGACCCACAACGGTCTTCAGTGACGGTCTGCCACGCCTCCCAATGAGACGCAATGCATCCTCCCACTGGGGTCTCGTGCGAGCGCAGCGAAACCTCATTTAGCTGTTTTTTCGGTGGCGGTGCCACCTGAACCCGAGGAGGAGGCTGAGGAACGGGAGAAAAACTGGCTCCGTTGCTGCCTTCGGCGGGAATTTCCCGATGGGGGATCCACCCTGAGGGACTTTCGGCCCAGAAAACCCCTGAAACCAGAGTAAGGTCGAGGCTGCGAGGACGTTCTCTGCGCCCTGAAAGGTGGTTTCACCAGGACAGACAAGGACTTGGCGGTCCGTGTGGTGTCCTTTGTTTTGGTCAGCTCAACGTCCGTTGTGTAATGAAAAAGCTCCTTGCCATCAAAGGGTAGGTCGAAAACCTTATCCTGCACCTCCTTAGAGGACTTGGTGGCGTGCAGCCAACCCTGACGAGAGGTGTCCACACTGAGCATGAGGCTGCGGGCCGAGGTGTCGACTTGAGCCGCTGCCTCCAGCATGTCCTGCGCCAGGACCCTAGCATCTCACAAATCCCCCTGAAATCTTCTAGCTTTTCGGCGGGGACGTATTCCTAAAATTCCGACAGACCTTTCCACATTTTCATATTCTCTCCCGCTAACACCAGCTCTGCGTTCGTTTGCCGTAACTGCAGCGCTGAATTAGCGAACATCCTCCTTCCCAAAGAGTCAAGAAGCTTGTCCTCTTTAGCCAGAACCTGAGTAGCCGTTGCGGAAGAAGATGCTGCAGGTCTGGACTGTAAAGTGGCCGCAGCCACAACCATAGAGGAGGGGGGGCGGACACGACGCTAAAGCCACCTCTTCCGAAGAATGGAGCCTATAACGCGCGCCAAACTTCTTGTTGACAAACAGTCCAGAGTGTGGTTTTTCAAAAAAACTTTACGGACCTCGGCCAAAACGTCCTTCTGCAAGAACAAGCCGGTACGCTCCGAAGGAGACGAGGTGAACGCCCCCGAAAACACCACTTCCTACAGAGCAGGTGCCTCGGTTACTGGAACATCTAATAAACACATGTCCAGCACCCGGTCGTGAAAGGCTCTAACAGAGTGGGGCTGGTCATCGCTATACTGATCCTCTTGTGCGTCGTCCAGCAGATCCGGATCAGGCCGAGTTGCATCAGGCACCACTGTAGATTTGTCCAATGGGGACAACGGAGGCAAGGGAGGAAGAGCCGGGGGAGGTCCAGCCGGTAAAGGCGGTGCCGGCAGGATCACAGTTGCTGCAGCTGGGACCGTCAGAACAGGCGGACAAATCTCCCTAAACAAGCCTCGAAAATACTCTTTCAAGGGGTCGGAATGCATTAGTCTTTGAAACTTGCTGAAAAAGACGTCCTCTGCCGATGATTTAGGCACGACTGGAGGCGGCCTCATGAGCAGAGTAATTCCAGGGACGCAAGGGAGAGGGTTGCCAAGAGGGCCCTTCCCCACGTAAATCAGGGGTGCTGATGCCGCAGGAAGCGAGACATTGCACTGTAGGGGCATCCGAGCGTTCCAGTCAAACTGGACGAAAAGGATGTGCACAAGGAAAACTAGGTTCACCTGAAAAACCACTCCCCACACCTAGGCCCGATGTCGTAGTTGTAAGTGAGGTATCCAAAATGGCCGTCGTAGGTTTGGTGGGAGGCATTTTGTCAGCACCTGAGGAGAACTGCGGCACGTGTGGAAGTGAGACAGGGGTCTCCACAGGTGGGTCAGGGGTCTTCATTTTAGCCTTGATACAAGGAACCTCAGCCGAACTGGTGCTGTGAGGCCAAGAATGTTTTTTTGAGACATGCTAAGAGCCAAAGAAGCCTTCAACGGAAGGACCTCGGTACTGCTGGTAACTGAGGAGTTACGGTCCAAGACCTCACTCCGTGCCCCCTCAACAGGTCTGGTTTCACAGCTTGAACAGGAGCGATGAGGAACACACCTCACCGACAAAACCTTAACCGGCCTCTCAGAACTGTCGGTCACCCTAGCCACCAAACGAAGGACCTCAGACCCGAGCCCGGTTTCTAAAGCCCTACCCCGGGCTTCAAACTTCGGTATTAACAGCCTCAGAGGCTTCAGGGCGTAGCCCAGTGTTTTTACGGGAAGCTCCAACCTGGGAAACCTCAAAGCAAGCTCCGGTACCCGCTGCCACAGTCGAGCTGGGCCCACAAATCACTCCCACAGGAGGGGCCTTGGATAGTAATCCGGCACCTCAGGACAAACCCCGGTAATAGTGCTCTTGACGCTCCTCCAGGACTGGGAAGACACCGGGAAGGAGTCCCCCAGCCGGGGTGCTCTAAAAAGTAAAGAACTCACCGAGCGTTTCTTTCTTTTCTTCAATCAACGTAAGAAAATGCAATGGGGGAGCGCACTGGAACACCTCCCACCGCCCCAAACGACGTTGAAGCGCCCGGACCAAAAGGGAGTCGCAGTAAAAGCACGATTCCCACCGGTGGTCCAGACCCAGACACTAAGCAAAGAGGATGGGGGTCAGCCGTAGTGAAGCATCGCTGACAAGAACAAGTAGGAAAATCGAACTGAAACGGCATAGACAGACTCACAACCGCTAGCGGCAGCAGGAGAGGACACTGGAAGAAAAAAATCTCCCGGAGATGCAAGTGCGTCCAGTCCTGAACGAGCAAAGAAAAGGACTGATGGGCGATGCGCTGGGTGGAGCTAGGTAAGGCAGGGTTACGGCTGCGTGGTGTATCCCGCGTAAAAGAGAGGATGGACACATTTTTGGAAGAATGTGATGCTTTTTACAAAGTGCTTCGGTCCCGTCCCACAGGACGGAGGAATGTCCCATAAGTATGGAGGAAAGGGGACAGGACGTAGGAGTATTCAGTAAGTTATCGGAAGACGGGCAGCTCCAGTTGTGCGCCGTTTGGCTCGTCCCGCTGGAGTAGTCCGATTTTGGCGCCAGTTTCGATGCGTGGGGGGGGGGGGGGGTATGGGAATGGGGGCGGGCCGACCAGTAGGTTGATGGGTCTGCAGCGAGGCAGGCCCCGGAGCGGTACTCTGGATCTGGGTTTTGTAAGGGTCCGGGGAGTCCATGAAGGATCCGAGTTGATTTCCAGATGTTCCTCTGCCCTTATGTCTGCTATCGTGGTTTCACATTGCTGCAATATTCAGCAGGATTTGAGAGCCTCCGGCGGAGCGCTCTCAGGCTGCGGCCATTGCTCAAGCCACGCAACAGCACCCACGTGTCATATCCACTGTTAATAGATTACTGTAAAAGTAGGCTAAAACACCTGCCCATTCTTCGCAAACATGTCACTGACAAATTGCCACAAAACCATTGGAGGGACCACGACACGGCATCCAGGCAGAAGACTGGTTACCTATTGAGTATCAAGACTGCATCCCAGGAGAAAAGGGTTGTCGCAGATATTGCTCATTTTCTTGGTTACCCATACCATTGCCTGCAGTGTCCAGTGCTGGAAACCACTCCTTTTGGTGAGACATTGGACACTTATTGCCAGTCGTCCCAAAGACATTGCTGGACCAACAGAGGTACTGCAACATAACTTGAGACCTAGCAACTGGTGTACCAACAGTGACTGGACTACAAACTATGAAGATGACTCCCTTTCCGTAAGGGACAGCTACCAGGTAGGCAGCCCTCCATCTTTAACAGACTACTTGAAGGGGCCAGGTATCATAAAAGATACCTCAAGGAGTGATTAAGCTCCATGAAACCTGTCCCGATGGAATTTCGTTTTGCTTTGCTTCATAAACAAGCTATGCCAAACCACGTGTACGGCTATTTCATCCAAAAAGAGGATTCATGCATCTTTATGCTCCCATCAAAAAGAAAATAAAACATCCTTGTTTGGTATAGTAATCAGTGTCCCCAATGCCACTCAATCACAGGCAACTTCAAAATCCACCTCAAATGCTTTTATTATGCAAGAGAATGCCATAAGAGAGATGATGGCCATAGAGACAGATTGACTTACTTTTAATTATAGAATTATGTTCAAAGGACAGATTGTGGAAATTATGAATTGTAGGCACTTTGTAAAATGAATGAACACAGTTCTCCAATTGGTCTGTGCACACGGTATTAAACTAAATGCTTGTGTAAGCAGTAAGACAAGCCTTTTTGCTCTGCACGTGTAGTCTTGAACAGGCTCCAGGAATAGAAAGACAGTTAACAGCAGCACAAACGCAAACCGAGACTCTGGCCTATGTCCACGATTAACCAGAAGTTAATGACCTGTCACAAAGCTGTGTATACCAAATGTATATAAAAGGCTCTTGAGAAGAACATCAGATGTAGAACGAGACCAGCAGCGATCTACTTTACGCTTGAAGCACATTAAATTAAACTAAAAGACGTGCCTTTAAAAACACATCCGTGCTGGTATCATTTATGGAAATTATTATGGGCACAGGTGGGTGTCAATGAAATTGTAGCCCACAGACAATACAAGAATTGCACAATTCATAAGAGTGTCCACTTAAAAGGAGTTCCAACACTTACTTTTCTGGGATGTGGATGCCCAATCTAAGCATTTCTGCCTGAAATACATCTTTGTTATTGCACACCGTACACCGAAAGAAAAACAATCCAGCGCTGAGGGCTTGGTACTGTAAAGAGAGAAGAAACATGTGCATGAAGGCATCATCTCGACCTATTCCACCATATGGCATGTCTCAAACACTTCTAAGGTTACCAAAGCAATTCATCCTGAAAACACCAGAATAATTACAAGGTATTGTGGTTAAATGATATTTTGATTAAGTGCTTCCATAACTTCTCTTCATATTATTCAAAAGTTTGAAATTTGTTTTCCCGACCCAGAGCACTCACGCCCAGCCCACTACAAGCAGCCCGTATGCAGATACAAGGCGATGCCGAAGGATCTTTTGACTGGTCCTAGACATTAGGGCCCCTACCCCCCCAGGATAACATTGGATATGCAGACAAATTTGAGCCATTCATCGGATTGAGATATTTGCTCTAAAGTAGAGTGCACCATGAAATGCGCTCCTGGGTCATCTGTACTGCACCCTATCTCCCACCAAAACTGACATTTTGCTAAACCAAAAACAATGACCAGAACCATCAAAAAGTAGAAACTGGACGCACAAACGGATGCAGGTCACAAAGCAAACCTAATCTTTAAGCAATCATACCAACAGACAGGCCACGGAACAAAACCCTGACACTCAAACATACCATTAGAGCCTCAACTATGCACCACAGGGGTACCGTGGCCAGTCATAGGGAGGACGCGAACACCGAGGACATTTCTATTGTTTAATAAATACTAAGTATAAAGCCACTCTCCCCCTTAGTGCTATGTGGGTGTTCCCTGCCCAAGTAAATAAGGAACAAGTTACTTACCTGTAACTGTTGTTCTCCAGCATGGGTCTGGCATGGATTCACATGCTCATGAATATTCCCCGTCAGGCTGGGAATCCTCGGTATAGAAAAAAATCAGTATCAGTTTCGTTTCTGATCTGTCTTTCTTAGTAGTAACCAATCACTGGTGTCTGGGTCATATTGCCCCCAGCCAATGACTGCCCTCTCCCTAAGCCCCGCCTCTGGCAGCCATCCTCAGATTTGGTAGCACGTAAAGTGGCAGTATGACCAAGTGAAGAGCCGCAGAGGGGTAGGCGGGAGGGTTCGCATGTGAATCCATGTCAGACCCATGCTGGAGAACAACAGTTACAGGTAAGTAACTTGTTCCTTCTCCAGCATGGGGTCTGGCATGGATTCACATTCTCATGAATAAGAGAATACATAGCAGTACACACATGCACAACCATGGGAGGTGGCAACAGGCTCAACATTAAGCAATACAACTCAACATTAAGCATCTCTTACCTCCTCACCAGGCTCACCTTAAGTGAACAGGTTGCGCAGCACTGCTTGGCCGACCCTGGACTCCTCCCTGGAGTCTCGATCGACGCATTAGAATCTTGTGAAGGTGTGCGTCGACCTCCACGTCGCAGCCCTGCAGGTATCCAGCAGGGGCACACCAGACAGGAACGCTGTGGTAGCAGCGATCGCTCTGGTCGAATGGGCTAGCCGGAGGGCCATCTGGAAATGGAAGTCTTCGAGAGAGCCTTCCCTTGATTCACAGTCCCAAAGTTCACAAACAGCTGTGATGTCTTCCAAAAACTCTTTGTGCGGTCCACGTAGAACGTCAGCACTCTAGCTACGTCCAGCAAGTGCAGAGTCCTTTCAGCCGGCGACGAAGGAGACGGGAAGAAAACTGGCAACACCAAGGGTTTGTTGAGGTGAAAATCCGACTGCACCTTGGGCATGAAGGAGTGGTGCGTCCTCAGCACTACCCTCGTGTCGTGAAACGTCAAGTATGGCGGTTTGCAAGATAGGGCCTGGATCTCTCCCACCCGTCGTGCAGAGGCGATGGCCACGAGAAACGCTGTCTTCCACGACAGAAACTTCAACGGTGCCGAATGCATAGGCTCAAATGGGGGCCCCACATGAGCCTGGTCAGTACCACGTTGAGCTCCCAGGCAGGGGCAGGGGCCTTCACCGGCAGGAATGATAGGTACAATCCCTTAATAAATTCCTTCACCAGTCGATGAGACCACAAGGACGCCCGTCCCGTAGTTCTGGTGTATCGTGAGATGGCGGCCAGATTTATCTTGATGGCAGCGTGAGCTAGTCCAGCCTTGGCCAATAACAGTAGGTACGGCAATACTTGAGGGGCCGTAATCCGCAGAGGGTTTATCTTCTGTGCACGGCACCAGACAGAGAACCTCTTCCATTTATGTCCATAGCACTTGAGAGTTGATGACGCCCTGGCCTTTGCAAGAACCTCTCTGCAGTCGGCCAGGATGTCGTACCCTCCAAACTCTAGTGCTGCAGGAGCCAGGCCTGCAAGTTCAGCGACTCCGGGTTGTGGTGAAGAATGGTGCCTCCTTCTCTGGAGAGAAGATCTGCGTCCGTCGGCAGCTTGACTGGTGTGGACGTTGACAAGTCCAGAAGGTCCGGGAACCAGATCTGTCTTGGCCACGCCGGTGCAACGAGGATCATCCTGCACCGGGACCTCTTGAGCTGGTCGATGAGCCGGAGCAGCAACGGCAGCGGAGGGAACGCATAAATAGGCCGTCCCAGGGGAACGAGAAAGCATCGCCTATGCTCCTCGGCTGGGGGAACCTGCTGGCGAACCTCCGGCACTTGGAATTCCTCGCCGTCGTGAAGAGATCGATTTGGGGTTCGCCCCATCGTCGGAGTCGAACCACTTGATCCTGGCGTAGTTCCCACTCGTGGCACAAGCGCAGCTCTCTGCTGACTGAGTCGGCGATCGTGTTTTTTATTCCTGCCAGATGAAGAGGCACCAGAAACATCCCTTGGGCGACGGCCCAATGCCACAGATCCTGGGCTTCCTTGGATAGGGCAGGGGATCTGGTTCTGCCCTGCTTCCGGATGTAGAACATCGTGGTGGTGTTGTCGGTGAAGATCCTCACCACCTTGCCCTTGAGGGACGGAAGAAAAGACCTGAGGGCCCAGAACACTGCACGGAGTTCCAAGATGTTGGTGTGGAGTGACTTCTCCTCCGGGAGCCAAAGGCCTCTCGCGTGGAGATCTCCGGAGTGCGCTCCCCAACCTTTCAGGGAGGCGTCCGTCGTCACCTGGTGAGCTGGGGTCTGAAAGTCCGTGCCTGCCGACAGATGAGAGCGGGTACCCCACCACCGGATCGCCTGAACCTCGTTGAGAGGGATCCTGTCCTCTAAACTGCCAGTCGACTGGACCCAGCGGGCGTCGAGGAACTCTTGTAAGGGGCGCATCCGAAGCCTGCAAAGGCGCACCAGATAAATGCAGGAGGACATCATCCCGAGGAGGGACTTGATAGATCTTACCCTGGCCAGCAGACGCTGCACCTTGCCCAGAATGGCCCTGGTCCTTTCCTCCGACGGCGAGGCCAGCCGCGCCACTGTGTCGGGCTTGGCTCCCAGAAACAGGGCGACTTGCGACAGAACCAGGTGGGATTTTGGAAAGTTGATGGAGAATCCCAGGTCCGTGAGCAGCTGGACGGTCTTCGCAGTGTGCTCCAAGGCGAGCTCCCTTGTCCTTGCCCGGATGAGCCAGTCGTCCAGGTAGGGGTAGATCCCCTGTAGGCGCAGCCGCGCCGCCACCGGTGCGAGGCACTTGGTGAACACCCTGGGTGCTGACTTCAATTCGAACGGGAGGGCCTTGAACTGGTAGTGCCGTCCTTGGACCACGAACCTGAGGAACTTTCGGTGTCTTTTTAGAATGGGGATGTGGAAGTACGCATCCTCCAAGTCCAACGACGACAGGAAATCGCCCTCCTCCAGCTGTCCCAGCACGTGCTGGAGGGTGACCATACAGAACTTCTGTGCCTTGATGTACTTGTTCAGTCGTCGCAGGTCCAGGATAGGGCGCCATCCTCCTGTCTTCTTTTTTACGAGGAAGTACCTCGAGTAAACTCCGGAGCCCCGAAGCCTCTTTGGGACGAGCTCGATGGCACCCTTCTTGAGCATCGCCCTTACTTCCAACAGTATTTGAGGGACGTGATTTTCCTTCCTGGCCACAGGTGGAACGCGAGGGCACTTCTTCTGAAACTCGAGGGCGTGCCCTTGGGCCAGGGCGTCCAGCACCCAACGGTCGGTGGAGATGGACTCCCACACGCCGACGAACCTCGCCAGCCGGCCTTCCACCGGGGTGCTTCGTGCTTTGTTTGGAGGCCGCCTTGCCTCCTTGACCTCCCTGTCTACAACGGGCACCACCTGACTTGCCGCGTCCCCTGTAGGCTTCCTGGGACGAAGATCTTGCCACTTGGCGGTACGTGGAGGGGCCACTGCCGGATCCCTTGGAGGCACCTTGTATGCCTCCGGAGCTCTGAAAGGACGGCCGTCGTCGTTGGAACACTCCAAGTGTTCGGGCAGTCAGTATGTCTTGAGGGCCTGAAGGGACTCATCAACCGCCTTCCCAAACAGGTTGTTCCCGTCGAAGGGCATGTCCAAAACCTTGGTTTGTACGTCCTGGCGGAAATCCGTCGCCTTGAGCCATCCTCGTCGTCTCAGGAAAACGCCGTTGCCTAACTGACGGAAACCGGTGTCGGCGATGTCCGTTGCCACCGTGATGGCGTGGTCCGAAGCAATCTCACCTTCCTGTAGGATTTCAATGTCCTCAGCCCTTTTGGCGTCCGGAAGGAAGTCCAACAGAGGGGCGATTTTGAACCACAACTCCCTGTCGTAGCGGGCTACGATAGCCAGGGTGTTGGCCGCCTTGATAGTCGTCGCTGCGGATGAGATGACCCGTCGTCCCATCGTGTCCAGCTTCCTGCCCTCGCCGTCCGGCGGGAAGTTGATGTCGAGGCCGATGCCCCCCCCCCCAGCTTTCTTCTTTGCCGCCGCCGCAACGACGACCGAATCCGGAGTAGGTTGCGTCCGAAGGCACAAGGGGGCAGCTTCGGGGACCCGGTACTTCTTCACGTACCGGTCCCTCTTTGCCGGCGCCGTGGCAGGGTTCTTGAGGAGGGCGAGCCCCTCATCCCAGATGTCATCAAGAAGTGGTACAGCGAGGACTGTCTTCCTTTTAGCCTCCCGCCGTTTGTAAAGGAACCCTTCCTTCTCTTCTGGGCACAGCTGGAAGAGCTCGGATGCCATGTAAATCATGGCATGAAAGAATCCAATCTCGTTGGGCGGGGACGCCCAAGCAGGGGGCGACGGGGGACACGTCCCGTCGTCGCCTCCGTCATCTGTACCTGTCGTTGCCGTGTCTGTGCCTGTATCATCCCCGTGGATAGACCGGGGGCGGGGGGAGAGGCAGAGCAGGCTGCAGAGGTGAGAGGTGGCGTAGGATGAGTCGTCCTCTTATGCGGTGGACTTTCCGAAGGTCCTGGCTCCGGTACCCCCGTCGGGTCTGGCTCAGGTACCTCCGTCGGGGGGAGGGGCAACCTTGTCCTTATCTCCGAGCATAAGGACTGAATCGCTGACAAAATGGCCACCGAAGTGTCCTGCGGCGCCGGAAACGACGGGCGCGATGGCTCTTGAGGAACCTCGTCGGCGACACCGTCGCTCTCGTCGTCGCCCTCGTCGGGATCCTTCCTGATGGATTGGGCCTGTTCCACGACTTCGATGAGCTCTTCTTCAGAGGTCGTGTCTGTATCCACGATGGCCACCTGCCCCTCCCCCACCTTTTCCGAGGACTTCGTGGGGGTCTTCTCAATGGGCCTGAAAGACTCCCCCCTCCGCGGTGGCAGGGAGACTCTGGGTCCTGAGGTCGCCTCCACAGGCTGAGCCAGGGCCGCTGCGACATCCTCAATCGAGGTCTTAGCAGGGTGAATTAAGGCCATCGTCACCTTCTGTATGCCTGGGGCCTTCACCTTGGGGGTAGGGTCCGAGCCTCGCTCCCCCTCTGCCGGAATCTTCGAGATCGACCGGGGCCTCTCCAGAAGCCTTGCCGGGTTCTCGGACTTCCTCTTACCCGAGCCAGAGCGTTGGCTCATGGTTGATGGAGCCAGTGAGGATGCGCCCTGCCTGTCAGCCAAGGAGCCCGGCCGTTCGGCACTCGCGGTGTTTGGCCCTTTGTTGGGCCCCCGTCGCCGGGGCGCCCTCACAGGACTTAGAAGACCGCTCTAACTTCTTTTTCTTCTCGCCTGACGGGCTCTACCCTTCCAGCCAGTTGGCGAGACGGAGGTGGCGATCCTTCATGGTCCGCTCCGACATGTTCCCACAAAACGCACAGTCCTTCTCCGTGTGCGTCTTGTCCTCATGGAGACAGTAGAGGGATAACGAATGCTCGTCCTCCTTTAAAACATTCTGAAGCTGGCATCCAGGGCAGGTCCTGAACAGCTTCCCAGGCGTCGAGCTTCCTTTCTCCTGGGCCATGTCCAGGGTAGGCCTCGGAAGTTCTGGAATCCTCCAAAAGCGCAACTCGACGAAATCTTCACCCTTGAGGGGCGTAGAGAACTCCGAAACGGATCCCCGTTGATCGAATGTAGAAACGGCAGAGCTTGAGGCTCTATTTAACCGAAAAATTAGAAAAATCTCCTGAAAAAACGTGAAAACGCAGCAAAAGCTCGAGAGCTACAGCACGAGGACTCCCAACACTTGAACGTGCGGTAAAAATCTGAGGATGGCTGCCAGAGGCGGGGCTTGGGGAGAGGGCAGTCATTGGCTGGGGGCAGTATGACCCAGAGACCAGTGATTGGTTACTACTAAGAAAGACAGATCAGAAACGAAACTGATACTGATTTTTTTTCCATACCGAGGATTCCCGGCCTGACGACGGGGAATATTCATGAGCATGTGAATCCATGCCAGACCCCATGCTGGAGAAGTGCAGACTACTTGTGAAGGAGAAAGACTGCATGAAAGATGATGTAATGGGTCCCATCCAAAAAGATAAATTTGTCTTCAGACCTGCCCGATAGGAATTAAGCCCATCAGTCCATCAGGACTCTGTTCAATAGTGCTTGCTGGGTATTGGGGATATTTCTGACCGTGTCCAATACACTAGCACAAAATAGACAGTAGCTGTTTTGTTAAAAAATATTTGTACCTAGGTCTAAGTCCCTAATGTTAGCTGGCTTGCCCTGTGTGTGAATAGCTCACACCATGGTGTAGCGCGCCCGTGCCTAGTTAGCGATGGTGTGCCGCCTACAAGGGGTATGGGAATCCTTACCCTCAACTCTCTCACTACTTTCCTCAGTCTAGGTAGTCAGTGCACATATCATGGGGGTCAGTGTCTGAGTTTATTAATACCGCCTCCAGTCTATGTGTCTTATAGTTAAAAAAAATAATAAAATCAATGTTTTGACCAGCCCAGGTCAAAACAATAACTCAGAACAAATGTCAATCAATAAA